>NW_028227267.1:57201351-57801351 GCF_978045245.1 Mus caroli
ACAAGCGAGAGAAAAATGATAGTTGGGTTTTCCAATACAGGATGAATTTATTTAATATGAAGATCGGTAGTAGCATTCATTTTTCCTGCAAAAACCAACCAACCAAAACAAAACAATAACAAAAACCAAACCAAAACAAACCCCAGCAGAATTTCGTTCTTTGTGGTTTGAAACAAATCCTGGTATTTACATAGACAGTACCTTTCCCTATCCCTCGCTCTGTTGGTGCCTGCGTTTCCCCACTTTGTCCTTGTAGAAGTATCTGAGTTCGGCTCATAAAATTGCCTGTAACTCCAGCTCTAGGGGATCCAGCACCCTCCTTTGGCTTCCACAGTCATCTGAACGCATGGAACTGATGTGCACATCACGTACACATGCAACTATTAGCAACATTTTTTAAAATTAAAATTAATCCATGTTTTAGAAAAGAAAATGCATTCCAACAACTCATTTAGTCGAACAAAAACCTCCTTAACAATGGGTATTCCAACTGATTTTTTTTTTTTTTTTTTTTTTGGAGACAGGGTTTCTCTGTGTAGCCCTGGCTGTCCTGGCACTCACTTTGTAGACCAGGCTGGCCTCGAACTCAGAAATCCGCCTGCCTCTGCCTCCCGAGTGCTGGGATTAAAGGCGTGAGCCACCACGCCCGGCCCAACTGATTTTTAAAAAGGATTTATTTTATTACAGACATTTATTTGTGTGTGTACACATGTCACAGTGTTAGTGTAGAAGTCAGAGGACAACTTACAAGAGACTCTTCTCTCTTTCTACGTGTGGATGCTGGGAGCTAAATGCAGGTCGTCAGGCTTGGAGACAGATTCTTACTAGCTTAGGCATCTTTCTTGGTCCCCAGTTGATTTTTCAAAGGTGACTATGTATTTTTTGTTTTTTTTTTTTGCCAGTTAAAACAATTATTACAAAATGGACTTTAGGATGAAAGAAAAAGTTTATATCAAAATGAAATAAATGTCTCTAACTTGGATTTCTGAAAACATTGTGAATTTGGTGCTAGAACAGAATTATGTTAATCTGATAAGGCACAAATATTCTACCATCCTCCATCTATCTGTGTGTCTGTTATCATGTATTTATTTAATCTCTTAATGTATGAGTCTATAATATATATGTATAATATGATTGTGATGATTTGTATATGCTTGACCCAGGGAGTGGCACTATTAGAAGGTGTGGCCCTGTTGAAGTAAGTGTGGCCTTGTTAGAACAGGTTTGTCATTGTGGGTGTGGGCTTTAAGACCCTCATTCTAGCTGCCTGGAAGCCAGTATTCTGCTAGCAGCCTTCAGATGAAGATGTAGAACTCTCAGTTCTGCCTGCACCATGCCTGCCTGGATGCTGCCATGTTCTTGCCCTGATGATAATCGGCTGAACCTCTGAACCTATAAGCCAATTAAATGTTGTCCTTATAAGAGTTGCCTTGGTCATGGTGTCTGTTCACAGCAGTAAAACCCTAATTAAGCCAACAATAATATAATTAATGTATAATATATAATAAAATATAAAATATAGAAGAGGAGAGAATAGAGAATATAATAGAGAATAGACTATATAATATAATGTATAATATATATAATTAGTTATATATAAATTTAATTTTTCTAAGACAGGTTCTCACACTCTAGGCCAGTCCTCTAACTCCTGGCAGTCTCCTGACTATTAGAGGCATGAGCCAAGATGCCCAGCTAGATATCCACATTTTTATTAAACATTAAAGAGCTTGCAATTATATATATGTTTATATTTATATTCAATATACATTTGTTTATAGTTGTGAGTTTAGTTCCAGGGATCCCACACCCTTCTCTGGCCTCCACAGACTTCTGCATTCACTCATATGCACACTCCCCTGCCACACATATGTACAGAATGAAAAGTAAATCTAAAAATATTGTAGAAAATAAATTAATTCTAAAGATGCATTTAAATGAACAAAACCTCTTAGTAATGAAATTATAACTGATTTTAAGAAAGATCTATTTTATTACATGTATTTATTTGTGTGAGTTTTTTTTTTAATGAGATAGGGTCTCATGCAGCCCAGGCTAGTCCGTAACTTGCTACAGGATGGCCTGTACTCTAATTTTGCTTCCATCTTCCACGTGCTGGGATTTCAGGAATGTGCAACAATGTCCAGCTTAAACATTGTTTTCTTGCTGTGTCTTTCACTAGCTTGGAATTTATATCAACTGGGCTAGTCTGGCACTTGCAGTCATCCCCCAGCCTCTGCCTCTTGAGTGTTAGATTACAGGCACAGGCCACTACACCTGGTTCCACACTGTTATCTTCGTGGTAATTGCATAGACCAAGAAGAATCCTAGCCTGGATGTTGCTGGTTGGACTCCATGACCTTAATTGATGGGTGTAAAAATCCAAAGACTAAGAATAAATAAGAATAAAGAACACCAGGAATCAACTCATGTCTTGAAACATATCGCCTATGGCTGAAGATTTAGCTCAGTTGGTAATTGTTTGTCCTGAATACACTGATGTATTTGAGTTCAATACTAAACACCCAACTACACAAACATCAGAGTATTTGCCGAGTGTGGTAGAACTTACAAGCTCTTGGGATACTGAGACAGGAAGAGTGCTACGAATTTGAGGCTAGCCTGTGCTACACAATAAGTACTAGATAAACTAGAGCTACATAGTGACAGCAGATTCACTTCAAGTTTCAGGGCATACAGCTGGTAGGAGAGGATGCTGCAGTTGTCATAGAGGGCTGGAGATCATGAGATACAGCGATAGCTCTCACTACCAGAACTCGTTCAGGTGCAGTGCAGGTGAACATGCTCCCCCCTTCTCTTTTCCTTTTTTTCCTTTTTTTTAATTAGGTATTTTCTTCATTTACATTTCCAATGCTATCGCAAAAGTCCCCCATACCCTCCCCCCAAACTCACCCTCCCCCCACTTCTTGGCCCTGGCGTTCCCCTGTACTTAGGGTTGCAGATCCCTTTAGCTCCTTGGGTACTTTCTCTAGCTCCTCCATTGGGGGCCCTGTGATCCATCCAATGGCTGATTGTGAGCATCCACTTCTGTATTTGCCAGGTACTGGCATCGCCTCACGAGAGACAGCTATATCAGGGCCCTTTCAGCAAAAGCTTGCTAGTGTATGCAATGGTATCAGTGTTTGGAGGCTGATTATGGGATGGATCCCTGGGTATGGCAGTCTCTAGATGGTCCATCCTTTCGTCTCAGCTCCAAACTGTGTCTCTGTAACTCCTTCCATGGGTGTTTTGTTCCCAATTCTAAGAAGGGGCAAAGTGTCCACACTTTGGTCTTCGTTCTTCTTGAGTTTCATGTGTTTTACAAATTGTACCTTATATCTCGGGTATACTAAGTTTCTGGGCTAATATCCACTTATTAGTGAGTACATATCATTTGAGTTCCTTTGTGATTGGGTTACCTCACTCAGGATGATGCCCTCCAGGTCCAACCATTTGCCTAGGAATTTCATAAATTCATTCTTTTTAATAGCTGAGTAGTACTCCATTGTGTAAATGTACCATAATTTCTGTATCCATTCCTCTGTTGAGGGACATCTGGGTTCTTTCCAGCTTCTGGCTATTATAAATAGGGCTGCTATGAACATAGTGGAGCATGTGTCCTTCTTACTGGTTGGAACATCTTCTGGATATATGCCCAGGAGAGGTATTGTGGGATCCTCCGGTAGAACTATGTGCAATTTTCTGAGGAACCACCAGACTGATTTCCAGAGTGGTTGTACAAGCTTGCAATCCCACCAACAATGGAGGAGTGTTCCTCTTTCCCCACATTCTCGCCAGCATCTGTTGTCACCTGAATTTTTGATCTTAGCCATTCTGACTGATGTGAGGTGAAATCTCAGGGTTGTTTTGATTTGCATTTCCCTGATGATTAAGGATGCTGAACATTTTTTTCAGGTGTTTCTCAGCCATTCTGTATTCCTCAGGTGAGAATTCTTTGTTTAGCTCTGAGCCCCATTTTTTAATGGGGTTATTTGATTTTCTGGAGTCCACCTTCTTGAATTCTTTTTATATATTGGATATTAGTCCCCTATCTGATTTAGGATAGGTAAAGATCCTTTCCCAATCTGTTGGTGGCCTTTTCTCTTATTGACAGTGTCTTTTGCCTTACAGAAGCTTTGCAATTTTATGAGGTCCCATTTATCAATTCTCGATCTTACAGCACAAGCCATTGCTGTTCTATTCAGGAATTTTCCCCCTGAGCCTATATTTTCGGGGCTTTCCCCCACTTTCTCCTCTATAAATTTCACTGTCTCTGGTTTTATGTGGAGTTCCTTGATCCACTTAGATTTGACCTTAGTACAAGGAGATAGGAATGGATCAATTCGAATTCTTCTACATGATAACCGCCAGTTGTGCCAGCACCATTTGTTGAAAATGCTGTCTTTTTTACACTGTATGGTTTTGGCTCCCTTGTCAAAGATCAAGTGACCATAGGTGTGTGGGGTCATTTCTGGGTCTTCAATTCTATTCCATTGGTCTACTTGTCTGTCACTATACCAGTACCATGCAGTTTTTATCACAATTGCTCTGTAGTAGAGCTTTAGGTCAGGCATGGTGATTCCCCCAGAGGTTCTTTTATCCTTGAGAAGAGTTTTGCTATCCTAGGTTTTTTGTTATTCCAGTTGAATCTGCCGATTGCTCTTTCTATTTCCTTGAAGAATTGAGTTGGAATTTTGATGGGGATTGCATTGTATCTGTAGATAGCTTTTGGCAAGATAGCCATTTTTACTATATTGATCCTGCCAATCCATGAGCATGGGAGATCTTTCCATCTTCTGAGATCTTCTTTAATTTCTTTCTTCAGACACTTGAAATTCTTATCATACAGATCTTTCACTTCCTTAGTTAGAGTCACGCCAAGGTATTTTATATTGTTTGTGACTATTGAGAAGGGTGTTGTTTCACTAATTTCTTTCTCAGCCTGTTTATCCTTTGTGTAGAGAAATGCCATTGACTTGTTTGAGTTAATTTTATATCAAGCTACTTCATTGAAGATGTTTATCAGGTTTGGGAGTTCTCTGGTGGAATTTTTTGGGTCACTTATATATACTATCATATCATCTGCAAATAGTGAAATTTTGACTTCTTCCTTTCCAATTTGTATCCCCTTGATCTCCTTTTGTTGTTGAATTGCTCTGGCTAGGATTTCAAGTAAAATGTTGAATAGGTAGGAAGAAAGTGGGCAGCCTTGTCTAGTCCCTGATTTTAGTGGAATTGCTTCCAGCTTCTCACCATTTACTTTGATGTTGCCTACTGGTTTGTTGTAGATCGCTTTCATCATGTTTAGGTATGGGCCTTGAATTCCTGATCTTTCCAAGACTTTTATCATGAATGGGTGTTGGATTTTTGTCAAATGCTTTCTCAGCATCTAACAAGATGATCATGTGGTTTTTGTCTTTGAGTTTGTTTATATAATGGATTACGTTGATGGATTTTCGTATATTAAACCATCCCTGCATCCCTGGAATAAAACCTACTTGGTCAGGATGGATGATTGTTTTGATGTGTTCTTGGAATCGGTTAGCGAGAATTTTATTGAGTATTTTTGCATCGATACTCATAAGGGAAATTGGTCTGAAGTTCTCTATCTTTGTTGGGTCTTTCTGTGGTTTAGGTATCAGAGCAATTGTGGCTTCATAGAATGAATTGGGTAGAGTATCTTCTGCTTCTATTTTGTGGAATAGTTTGTGAAGAACTTGAATTAGATCTTCTTTGAAGGTCTGATAGAACTCTGCACTAAACCCATCTGGTCCTGGGCTTTTTTTGGTTGGGAGACTATTAATGACTGCTTCTATTTCTTTAGGGGATATAGGACTGTTTAGATAATTAACCTGAGCCTGATTTAACTTTGGTACCTGGTATCTGTCTAGAAATTTGACCATTTCATCCAGGTTTTCCAGTTTTGTTGAGTATAGCCTTTTGTAGAAGGATCTGATGGTGTTTTGGATTTCTTCAGGATCTGTTGTTATGTCTCCCTTTTCATTTCTGATTTTGTTAATTAGGATGTTTTCCCCGTGCCCTCTAGTGAGTCTGGCTAAGGGTTTATCTATCTTGTTGATTTTCTCAAAGAACCAGCTCCTTGTTTGGTTGATTCTTTGAATAGTTCTTCTTGTTTCCACTTGGTTGATTTCGCCCCTGAGTTTGATTGTTTCCTGCTGTCTACTCCTCTTGGGTGAATTTGCTTCCTTTTTTTCTAGAGTTTTTAGATGTGTTGTCAGGCTGCTAGTGAGTGCTCTCTCCAGTTTCTTTTTGGAGGCACTCAGAGCTATGAGTTTCCCTCTTAGAAATGCTTTCATTGTGTCCGATAGGTTTGGGTATGTTGTGGCTTCATTTTCATTAAACTCTAAAAAGTCTTTAATTTCTTTCTTTATTCCTTCCTTGACCAAGGTATCATTGAGAAGAGTGTTGTTCAGTTTCCACGTGAATGTTGGCTTTCTATAATTTATGTTGTTATTGAAGATCAGCCTTAGTCCATGGTGATATGATAGGATGCATGGGACAATTTCAATATTTTTGTATCTGTTGAGGCCTGTTTGTGACCAATGATATGGTCAATTTTGGAGAAGGTACCATGAGGTGCTGAGAAGAAGGTATATCCTTTTGTTTTAGAATAAAATGTTCTGTAGATATCTGTTAGATCCATTTGATTCATAACTTCTGTTAGTTTCACTGTGTCCCTGTTTAGTTTCTGTTTCCATAATCTGTCCATTGATGAAAGTGGTGTGTTGAAGTCTCCCACTATTATTGTGTGAGGTGCAATGTGTGCTTTGAGCTTTACTAAAGTGTCTTTAATGAATATGGCTGCCCTTTCATTTGGAGCATAGATATTCAGAATCGAGAGTTCCTCTTGGAAGATTTTCCCTTTAATGAGTATGAAGTGTCCCTCCTTGTCTTTTTTGATAACTTTGGGTTGGAAGTCGATTTTATTAGATATTAGAATGGCTACTCCAGCTTGTTTCTTCAGACCATTTGCTTGGAAAATTGTTTTCCAGCCTTTCATTCTGAGGTAGTGTCTGTCTTTTTCCCCAAGATGGGTTTCCTGTAAGCAGCAAAATGTTGGGTCCTGTTTGTGTAGCCTGTCTGTTAGTCTATGTCTTTTTATTGGGGAATTGAGTCCATTGATATTAAGAGATATTAAGGAAAAGTAATTGTTGCTTCCTATTATTTTTGTTGTTAGAGTTGGCATTTGTTCTTGTGGCTGTCTTCTTTTAGGTTTGTTGAAGGATTACTTTCTTGCCTTTCTAGGATGTGGTTTCCATCCTTGTCTTTTTTTTCCTGTTATTATCCTTTGAAGGGCTGGATTCGTGGAAAGATAATGTGTGAATTTGGTTTTGTCCTGGAATATTTTGGTTTCTCTATCTATGGTAATTGAAAGTTTGGCTGGGTATAATAGCCTGGGCTGGCATTTGTATTTTCTTAGTGTCTGTATAACATATGTCCAGGATCTACTGGCTTTCATAGTCTTTGGTGAAAAGTCTGGTGTAATTCTGATAGGCCTGCCTTTATATATTACTTGACCCTTTTCCCTTACTGCTTTTTAATATTCTTTCTTTATTTAGTGTATTTGTTGCTCTGATTGTTATGTGTTTGGAGGAATTTCTTTTCTGGTCCAGTCTATTTGGAGTTCTGTAGGCTTCTTGTATGTTCATGGGCATCTCTTTCTTTAAGTTTGGGAAGTTTTCTTCTATAATTTTGTCGAAGATGTTTGCTGGTCCTTTGAGTTGAAAATCTTCATTCTCATCTACTCCTATTATCTGTAGGTTTGGTCTTCTCATTGTGTCCTGGATTTCCTGGATGTTTTGAGTTATGATCTTTTTGCATTTTGCATTTTCTTTGATTGTTGTGCCGATGTTCTCTATGGAATCTTCTGCACCTGGGATTCTCTCTTCCATCTCTTGTATTCTGTTGCTGATGTTCACATCTATGGTTCCAGATTTCTTTCCTAGGGTTTCTATCTCCAGGGTTGCCTCACTTTGGGTTTTCTTTATTGTGTCTACTTCCCTTTTTAGGTCTAGTATAGTTTTGTTCATTTCCATCACCTGTTTGGATGTGTTTTCCTGTTTTTCTTTAAGGACTTGTAACTCTTTAGCAGTGTTCTCCTGTATTTCTTTAAGTGAGTTATTAAAGTCCTTCTTGATGTCCTCTACCATCATCATGAGATATGCTTTTAAGTCCGGGTTTAGCTTTTCAGGTGTGTTGGGGTGCCTAGGACTGGGTAAGTTGGGAGTGCTGCGTTCTGATGATGGTGAGTGGTCTTGGTTTCTGCTACTAAGATTCTTGCGCTTGCTTTTCGGCATCTGGTAATCTCTGGAGTTAGTTGTTATAGTTGTCTCTGGTTAGAGCCTGTTCCTCTAGTGATTCTGTTAGCCTCTATCAGCAGACCTGGGAGACTAGCTCTCTCCTCTGAGTTTCGGTGGTCAGAGCACTCTCTGAAGGCAAAATCTCCTCTTACAGGGAAGGTGCACAGATATCTGGCATTTGGACCTGCCTTCTGGCAGAAGATGAAGGCCCGAAACAGGGCCTGTCCCAGAAGCTGTGTCACTTCGGCCTGTCCCAGAAGCTGTTAGCTTCCACACTCTCACCTGCACAGACTAGTCTCAGAAGGATCTGGGAACCAAGATGGCGCCTCCAGGTGCTCAGGCAAAGCCCTCCTGGGTGGGGCAGACACCTCTCCTCTGGCAGGGATGTCTGGATCCTGAAATGGGGTCTTCCCCAGAAGCTGTCCTCTAGGGACCTTTGGGGTGTTCACTGACTGCGCCCAAGGTGACCTGGTGCTGGCGGCGATGGGAAGGAATTTGTGACCCTGGTCAGACCAGCTTTTCTGCTTCCCTAATGCTGTCTCAGGTCCCGAGAGATTGGATTGGAACAGAAGTTGTGTTCCACTCACCGGTGGTCCAAAGATTGAGTGGAGAGTGGAGACCTTGGGGGTGTCCACCGACTCTGCCCCCAAGGTGACCCGGTGCTGGTGCTCCTCCCCCCTTTTCTTTCCAGGAGTTTGCATGAGTCTTTGTTTTTGATCTATCATTGTGAGACCATTGTGCAGACTAGATGATGTATTATAAGGTCTGCTTTCTGTTGCTATAAGAACATCCCTGAGACTTGGTAATCAGGACTTATCTGATTCCGTGTCTGAAGTCTAGGAAGTTCAAGACCTCAACAAGTCTGTTCTCGGCATCAAATGAGAACCTGGTGCTACATTGTGACTTGATGAATGAGTCTTCCAGGGAAGGCAATGTCTCATTAACCATCAATTGGGACACTGAGCATACAGCCAGCTTACATCCTCTGCCCTACTACGGCTGGTAAGCCTGCATGCAGACATGTATTTCGAGGCATATCCATACCCACCTTTGGCCACACCACCCCTGCCACTGCAGTGAGTACCACCAGAGAAGCCTCTCACTAGGAACTTCTTTGACATCCACCCAAGACTTCACTGGGATCCACCCACAGCCTTGTGACTTTCCTGTGAAGCAGAATTCAAGATCCCAGCGCCTGGACAGACACTATGGGCTCAAATGTATCCCACTCAACAGAAATAGTCGGTGTCTTGTCACACTTCTCTGACTTCAGGAGTCAGCACAGCGGCCATGAAGTGGGGCCATTTTGCACAGTCGGTTAAGTGGGCCTGGAAGACTGAAAATTTTCAGCCAGGTGCTACCAACATGCCACTACCACACAGACAATTCAGTAATTTTTTTCCATACTTGACTCAAGGGTAACAGGTGGGGATCAGATATGGGGTACCTCTTGGACATACAATCTGGGAGAGGCAGGCGTGGTCTGTGGAGAGGTCATGTCCTCTCTATGGGTGGAGCCCCTAGTCCCATGCAGTACACATCAGCGACCCAGGCTCCCAGCACGCATGCTCAGCTGACAGGGGGGCCATGTTCTTGGTCATGGTATGCACTTGCATCTCTCATGTATTTGACAAGCTCTGGCTTGGGCTTGACTTAAGGGATGAGGGTGTTAAGAGACCCTCAAGCAAGAGCGGAGGTTCAGACACCTACAAGGAAGAAGTAGGAGAAGTGTGACAAGACAGCACTAAGATACCAGCTATTTCTGTTGAGTGGGATACATGTTAGCCCATAGTGTCTGTCTAGGAGCTGGGATCTTAAATTCTGCTCCACAGGAAAGTCATGAGGCTGTGGACAGACTCCAGTGAAGTCTTGCATGGATGTCGAAGAAGTTCTCTTAGGTGAACATAGGATCATGTTGGTTGACTCTGCTCTAAATTTTGATAATAAAAGTTTAAGACTCAATTTTACCTAATTACTGGCCATTTATTTCTCTTCCCACTGTTAAGATTTTCAGTCTTTTTAAAAATTTTTGAATTAATATTAATTTTTATTTATATGAGTACACTGTAGCTGTCTTCAGACACACCAGAAGAGGGCATCAGATTTCATTACAGATGGTTGTGAGCTACCATGTGGTTGCTGGGAGTTGAACTCAGGACCTCTGGAAAAGCAGTCAGTGCTCTTAACTGCTGAGTCATCTCTCTAGGCCCTTCTGTCTCTCTTTCTACTACTATTTTATTCTTACTGACTTGTAATTTTTATAAGTAATAATTTATTTACTACATGTCGCAAATACTGTCTCGGAATGCTTCTTACATTTTAAGGTCGTGTGCACATGACGTTGTCAGTCAGAGTGTCTCTAGCATACTGTTCTCCCACACGTACTCTTCTGGTGCATTGTATTATATTGTATTTTACTCCATCATATTTTATATACTTTTCTTTTTTTCTTTTTTTTTATAAATTTTTTTTCAAAGATTTATTTATGTATTATATGTAAGTACACTGTAGCTGCCTTGAGACACCCAAGAAGAGGGCATCAGATCTCATTACCGAAGTTTGTGAGCCACTATGTAGTTGCTGGGATTTGAACTCAGGACCTTCGGAAGATCAGTTAGTGCTCTTAATCACTGAGCCATCTCTCCAACCCCTACTTTTCTATTTATAGTTTGAATTTATTTTTCTTTTTCTTTTTTTTTTTTTTTTAAAGATTTATCTATCCATCATATGTAAGTACACTGTAGCTGTCTTCAGACACTCCAGAAGAGGGCGCCAGGTCTCGTTGCGGATGGTTGTGAGCCACCATGTGGTTGCTGGGATCTGAACTCTGGACCTTTGGAGGAGCAGTCGGGTGCTCTTACCCACTGAGCCATCTCACCAGCCCTGAATTTATTTTTCTATCCCTCTCTTTATCCACTCTTATTTGACAATGCAAGTTAAAGCACTTTGCATTTTGTTTTTTCTGTGATTTCTGGGTTTCACATTATGAGATAGATCAATGGGTTAAGGTGTTTGACACCAAGCCTGATACCCTGCATTGGATCCCAGGAAGCCACTGGGCGCGTGAAGAGAACTGACTGAAAAGTTGTCCTCTGATCTCCCCATGGGTTCTGTGGCACATATGTGCACCTCTTGAATGAATGAATGAATGAATGAATGAATGAATGAATGAATGCAAAAAAACTAGAAAAGCAATGAATAATTTCATCTATTCAAAGCTCACACTCAAAGAATATGAATATTTTCAACTATTTAGTACAATTATTTTAAAGGATATAAAAGCATTGTGTGCAGGGCGTCACACTGAATTAAAAGATGATATACTGCTCTCCATGTGATATAAAATAATCCATGTAAGTGCCTGAAACTATGGCTTTTCAGTAATTAATCACATGCTGGAAAGTTCCTTGCAGAATGCACCCAACTTTGGAAACTGAGAAAAAAATGACCCGTGCCCAGATTTCCCGACACACAGTCATTTAAATGGCCATTCATTAAACTAGCTGAAGTATTTAAACTTACTCCCCACCAGAATCAGAGGGCGTGAGAGGAGGTGGCTACAGAGTGACTCCTTTTGTGTTACTGTACACATGACTTTCATACGACTGCTGAAGGTTTTCTGAAAGACAGCTTTAAATCTTCCTTCAAGTTGGATCTTGGTACCAGACTAGACTCAAGGCAACCTTGTGAGACGTCGCCTTCCCACCCTGATGTGTCAAACACCGCTCTCTTCACCAGGCACCTTTGGCTGCTTTTGAACAAGATTGCTTTCCTGAGTGTTGGGTCCAAAGCTGCCCCCCAAATTGCAGTGCTTGTGCCAATGTCCTAAGTAGAAGGACTTTGCCCAGGCAAACAGAAAGATTGTTATTGGGTAACCGAGGCCTGAAGACTGATTTCTGTTTACCAGGAGCCTCCCTCAAAACACCAGGAACCTCCCTTGATCCGCCATAAAGGTCAACTACCTAGGGAAAGGTCATCTAGTTCCGGGTCAACCTAAACACCCCTTATCCTGCTGACTGTCCTATAAAACCCGCTTGCTTTTCTGCCATTTCATCTTCTCTTTGTCCCTCACCTCCAGACAGCCTTTGCATTTGACCCCCCAGGATATTTTCCTTTCTAGCCATGGAGTGGTCCCGTTTGGTAGTTTTACTGTGCCCCCACATTGTTAAGCACAGGCAGGTTCTGGTGCCAAGAGAGCCTGGCACTCTGCTTTTAAATTCTCATTGCCATCGGAAGGGGAGGCATTGTTGCAATCGTTGATTTGTAGGTGAGGAAACAGCATTACAGGGCTTAAGGTGGGTCTGGCGAGCAACTCTGCGGCAGAGCATGTGTCTGGCCTGAATTCCATTCCCAGAAAAGCACACACAAGCGCATACGCATGTGCATGCCCATGCGCACCCTGTCTTGAGTTCCCAAGCTGGGCAGGCACCCTGGGGCTGACCATCTTGGTCTGCACTCTTTCTTGCACTATCACAGCTCCTCAGGACCTGCCTTGCCAGTATTTTGCAGTGTTACAAGTCCCATAGTTGAGACTAGGTCTAAATTTAGAATCAAAAGGACAAGAGTGGTTTCCAAAATTGGAGATGAGTTTTCCATCCAGCTAAATTCTTGAATTGCCTTTCAAGGAGCTGGCCCTTCTGCTCTGAGGATGCCTTGCACTGACTTTCCATGGCCCCAGCTGGCTTGAAGAGAAGCCCTTGGGATAAGTAATGACCTTGACATGCAGAATAAAATAACAAGAGGTCAAAGAAGAATTCACTTCATAGGCACCAAGCACAGCCTGGCCAGCCATGACAGGGATCTCCAAGCAGGATCCAGCAAGCTCACACAACACAGGGCAAGGATATCAATCAACCTCATTCTATTCCCAAGGAGAGGGAGAGACACAGCTACAGGCTGAGCTGGGAGTTTTACAAACTTTAGATGACTTTGAAAGTTGGGGTTTTTGTTTTGTTTTTGTTTTTGTTTTTGTTTTTAATAACATTTCACCACACGAGAAATACAGCTCAGAGATTTAAAGCAAGTGGGCCTCAGGCATAAAGGACCGATGCTGGAGACAGTCACACCCAGCTGTCTCCAAATCCTCTGCTCCCTGTATGCCACACCAACTGATTTTTGGTGATCGTAATACTCCACTAACATTTAAGAAATGTATTTTTCAGATCTGCTATAATTGTTTATGATTTAGTCTGCTAACTAAAAACATGAATTTAAAAAAAAGCACAAGGGGCCACCAAGGCTCAGGGGGTAAAGGAGCGGCTTAGGGGGTAAAGGAGCTTGCTGCTCAAGCCTGAGTTCAGTCTGGAGGAAAGGTGGAAGGAGAGAGCCGACTTCACAAAGTTGTTCCATGCCCTCCACAGGCGCACTGTGGCACAGCCCCACACCCAGCATATCATACACAGGCACATCAATAGTAAAATTTACAGACAACACGGAAGCAATGACATTTGTTACCTCGGACTCATTCAACATCTGCTGCTTTCCTGTTCATAGGAAAAGTTCACCCAAACTAAAATTGTAGTTATAGAAAGGAACCCCTTATGTGAGTTTATAAACTTTCTGATGTGTTTCATTTTAGATTGCAGTTTCCCCAAAAGTTATGAAAAATATAAGGAAATGTACAGAGCTCGGGGTATGACGATTTCCATTAAACTCGTTCTGTGATTTATGATGTATGCTCACTATCATTGAAATAAACGGTTGTAATGATGCAACAAAATGGGGTGGTTTTTGCCTAACCGAGATGGATGTGTCAAAGGACACATTATATCTACCAGGCTGAGACACTGCCGAAAGGAAGATGCCCACAACAGTTCCTATTACTAATACCGATTATACGTAATGATCTGGCAGAAAGACTGATTCCATATCAGCGGTTGCCTCTGATACTATATCTAGGCAGTTACAGAATTCTGCCAAAGCCCCACCTACTCAGTAGCTTAAAAGGGACTGGAGTGGGTTCAGTATTAGTAGCTAATCTTTACCCACCCTCAGGGTGGCTCTTCCCTGCTCAGTGACAAGACTTTGGAAACTCCCTCAGAGATACACTGAATGGGGTGTTTCTGAAGCCTGTCACGCTGACAATTAGGATAAAATAAGGACATGCAAATTCTAGAAATACGATTTCAGAAATAACAAGCCCAACAACCGTCTCGATGTTGGTGCTGAAAAATAAATTGTATGTTTGGTGCTTTAAGTAAAGGTTGTAATGGAGATGTCTCGCCACAGACCCTCCTGTCTGCAGAGGCTCAAAGTCTCTCATATAAAATGGCCGAAGCTGCAAAATAGTTTGGCCATTTTCAAGGTAAATTTTCACCCTGTGAAGGGACCACTCAGAGATACACAGGTTCCTGGGCTGAGAAGCTCCACACATCCAGATTAATTGCTCTCTGACCCCAGACAACAGGCTCAGCCCTGAGAAGATAGTTTCCACCTCCCATGGAAAGGGATATCTGTGCAGCCCATTTCCTGCTTTGACTTGGTCTAGCCCCTAAGGAATCCCTGTGCTCACTCGGGGATATCTGCAGCTGCCAGTTGTTACACAACCGGACTGAGCTTGTGTCTGATCATCTGATCAGTTAAAGAACAGACACAGCCGGGCGTGGTGGTGCACACCTTTAATCCCAGCACTCGGGAGGCAGAGGCAGGCGGATTTCTGAGTTCGAGGCCAGCCTGGTCTACAAAGTGAGTTCCAGAACAGCCAGGGCTATACAGAGAAACCCTGTCTCAAAAATCAAAAAAAAAAAAAAAGAACAGACACTGTGCAGGTGGTACAGAGAGGGGCATGGAGACTCCTCACACCAGAACTTCAGCGGCTTGTGTTTTCTGCTAGTTGCTTCAGGTGACCCCTGGGGAGTCACTGGGGTCAACTGTATACCTCTTTTCTCAGTCCTGTTGTGGTGGCTAATCTTTATTATTATCTTGACGAGAAATGAATTGTGCTGCCAACTCCTATCGCTGTGACAGAGCCACCCCAGCCTCTCGCTTCCTGCCATATTGGATTCTGAAATCACACGCTAAGATTCATCACTTCTCCTTTAAGTTGCCTCTGTCAGGTATTTTATCAGTCATGAGAAAAGCCAATACACTGTAAGTGTCTGTTGCGCTGTCTTGCTTGAGGAGTATGGATAAGAAGAAAGGAACCGTGTGTATGTTCTCTATGTAATGTTCACTGTGGATACAATCATCGTGTCCGTGTTCACTGTGTATCTGTCCGTGCACACCACCTACATGTTTATTGTGGCATGTTCAGAGTAGACTGACTCCACGCCCCCAACTCCCGTATATATTTCTAGTCCATTCTGAAGTTGCTTGACTTCACGAATGTGGAAACCACAGATATAGAGGGTCAATGACAATTACACTGTTTAAAGGTATAACATTAAAAAACAAAACAAAACTGGCACACTCATAAACCTCATGGGCAGTTAAAAACCATGATGGTCAGTAATTCACACCAGCTTGTTCAAGTTTTACTCAAATGACACACATATAAATGTTTTGTGACTTGCATCATATGTTCATTTGATTCATAGGCGTTTTTAAGCACACAAGGAGGTTTTATCAAACTATACTGCTTTCAAGAACAGCTGCATTTTTCCATTTGAAAGGCAGAATTGTCGTTTAATTGTGAATGTTTTCTCAGCAGAGAGCTGAGATTCAGTAGCATCCTACTATTCATTTTCTAAAATAGTAAGATTTATAAATTGGATTACAAAGTAAAGGAAAAATTAGATTTTAGATTGTGTAGCAAATGAAGTGAATACTGATTTTGAAAGCGGAAATAATAGTTGAGGGATATTCTTGTGTGTGTGAAAACCACTCCTGGGGATATTTAACAGTCTTCCATTGTCGCCTGCCTTTCTACACCTCGTCCCTAGCACTTGGTACATACGTGTAGTTGTGTAGAGGCCACAGCTATTATATAAGTGCATGAGATCTCCTTTCTCATGAGGCTGGTCTTCCCTGGAGCAGGAACGAGTCTTATGTCTCTTGGCACCAAGGGGGCTCAGGACATTTGCTACAGCAGTCCTTAGTAGAGTTGAAGAGGGAAGGAGTGTCCTCTGATGGACTGGGGCAGGTGTACAAGGGAGGCTGAGGCTGCTCTGGCTGGCCTGGCTTCTCAATGCCTTCTCTTTCAGGCTTTCTACAGCTGCTGTGTCCTAGCTCTGGGTCTGTGTAATCCTAAGTGTGGCTTCTCCACATTCCAGACGATCATCCACCATGAGGTTATTCCAACATTTGCCGGGGTGCCATTGGGAGAGGGATTCGCCGAAGTCTGTCACTGCATGGCCTGATGCAGCTGTTCTGGGCCACCAAAAGCTACCATCTCAGCGAAACAACAACTGTCTCCTTCACGGTTGCAGAGGGAGTGCCTTGTACACTTCCTGCCTTGATAACTTATTACTGTAAGTGGAATAATTTGCAGAGAACAAAGATTTATTTGGATCATGGGTCAATGTGGGGGGTACTTGAGAGAAGGCTGCAGTGTCCTTCCTTGTAGGGACTCTCTGCAGGATTCCATAGTGACACAAGATATGACACAGAGAGACAGAGCATGTAAGAGCCCTTTCTCCCTCTTATCAGAAAGACATGGTCTCACTGGGTTAGAGGCCCAACTTTATGGACTTACCTAACCTTTTCTCTGCTAAAGGCCCCAAACAGAATGGTTGAGGTAATTTCCTACTTTCTTAACACTAACAGCAGAAATTAATTTTCCAGTAACATTTTGATGAGGACATTTAAACTACAGCAGGAAGTAAGATCAAGTGTGTGAATATTTGGGTATAAATAACTTATTTTTTTATTCAGATGCTTATGTCTTAATTTTGAGGATACTTTATTAGTTTCTGTAAACTCTGGATTGAAAACATTTACTACATACTTAGTACTGTGTGTTACCTTTATACAAATGGAAAAAAGTAAGTTTAAAGTTTCAAGACCAATATGACTATAAATTTCTACACAACGCTAACTCAACATGGTAATGTTTTGCCAAGTTTGTATATATGTGTGTGTGTGTATGCATAATTTGAAAAATATATAATTGAAATATATATAATTTGAAATATATATAATTTAAAAATATATAATTTGAAATATATGTATATATCAGTAGTATGTTATATATGATGTAATCAAATAAATGTTATATATGAGGGGAGAGAGAGGAGGGACAGGGAGAGGAAAACGGCTTTTCAAGCCTCAGTTTACTAATCGGTGGGGTCATTTGTCTTCTCCCTTATACTAGTTTGAGGTGACCACTTTCCAGCACAGAGCCCTTGAAAATGGATATAGCTGGTACTGGTGTCTACAGCTTACAGTCTGGGTGCATCTATGTTCTAGCTACTTTTCTAAATGCTTGCTGGTTGTTGGCTAACTTTAATGCTTGTAGGGAGTTAAATGTTTTGGTGTGTGTGTGTGTGTTTTTAAGATGAAGAAACAGGACCTATTGAGTGAAAGTCATGTGTCAAGTTCACAAGGCAGAGATTAAGAGATGTGCTCAAACCCAGGCAGCTGGAATCCCAGGCAGCTGGCACTAGCACCGGTGCCTAACTGAAGTCTGTACAACCTGCATTCTGTGCTCCAGCACTTCACAACCATGATAAGCTTGGTGATGTGATCTCTTCCCTCCAGAGGGACATTAGGCAGGAGGGAATCTAATTATGAAGGCCATCTACAGCTATCTGTTTCAAGGCATTTTGGATATTTGAATGTCAGTAAGTTGACATCCTTTAACAGCATGGCCAGTGATATCCTTTGCAAATGACATTGTCAATCATCAATGTTTCTCTTTACAAAAGGCACGTTTGGTGGCCAGGAACACCCTTTACAAATTTAGACATGCTGTGCCTCCCATGTCAGACAAGACTGGAGAACCATTTTGAAGTAAGATGAATGTTATGACCAGATAGATACCTGGCGTGGAGTGGGTTAATGGAAGAGACATTTATTTTGGCTCATGGTTGGAGGTGATACAGTCCATGATGGCGAGGAAGGCATGGCCATTGAAGTGGATCTTAGGTGTTGCAGCAGGAGTGTGAGGCTGCTTGCCTCACATCCAGACCGATCAGGGAGCGGACAGACAGACAGACAGACAGACACATGTGGATGTCCACCTGGCCTTCTCCTTGTGTTTTTTTTATTACTCAGATACCCTAGGCAACGAGATGCTGCAGTCCATGTCCAGGGTAACCCTTTCCCTAATTTCATACTCTCTAAAAAAAAAGCCCCAAAGCTTTGCTTCACCTAGTCCAATCAAGTTGATAATCAAAATTAGCTATCACAGACCCCTCTCGCATTAAGCTGAAAGAGGAAAGGGAATAAGACACACTGGACAAGACAAGAAATGGGAGCAGCAAGTGTGCCCTTAGTGAGCTCTGTGTTCATATCGCCCTATGCAGCTGATCACTTGCTTTCACCGTAGAGCCTTTACTTGCTGACTTCTGACATAGAAAGCTTCCATAACTTTCCCCCTCTGCGTCGTCTTCAGATCTCCCTTCTCTCAGCACTGTCAAATTCCAAACTCAATCACTTTATCAGTTCTTTTCCTAATTTTAGTGCAACACAAAATTATTATAAACAATTATTATAAACAAAATTATTATAAACAAAATTATTGTTTTAATCTATAGGACCTAGAACCTGCAGAAAGGGACACTGTATTTTATGGTGACACTTCCACCATATCAGGAGCAGGGACAACCTTGTAAGTCCTTCAGTGCAGGGCAGAGGGACACCTTGGCTATGATCAGTCACTAAGACTGAAAGGTGGTATGTCATGACCAAGGTGGTTGCATGAAATGCTGTTGAATTTGGAGGCCTTCTTGAGTTGGGATAATGACTTTTGGTTAGTGAGTGTGTGATAGGTTAGGACAGACCTGGGGAGAAGGGAAGAGGCGGAGATGGGTACAGGTGAAGGGCCTTGGCCCTGCCTGAGTCCAGGGTAGTCCTGGTTTCTGACATTCCATGTGGATTTATAGCTGACCAATGTCTTCTATTTCACCTCATAATCATCACTGCTACTGTCATTGTTAATTTTAATGTGCATATTCAATATGCAATATTTATATATACAAATTGTCTTATTCTAATTGGCCATTCAATTTTACTCTGATGCCTCGGGACAAAGGCAAAAGGCAAGTATATAAGCTATAGTTAGTTAAAAACATTGACAAGCTTCATCGGTTCTAAACATGTGACAACTTCTCTCCTTAAGAATGTTCCCAAATGGAGGCTCCAGGAGTCTATGAAGGTGATTCTAGCTAAGATTCCTAGCAGTGGGGGATATGGAGCCTGAGGTGAGGACTCCCAGTGGAGGGATAAAGACACCAACGCACCCACAAAACCTTCTACTCAAAAATTTGTCCTGTGTATAAGAAGTGCAGGGACAAAGATGGAGAAGAGACTGCAGGAAGAGCCAACTAATGACTGGCCCAACTTCAGACCCACCCCACAGGCAAGAACCAATCCCTGACACTATTAATGATACTCTGTTATGCTTACATATAGAAGCTAAGCATAACTGTCCTCTGAGAGGCTCCACCCAGCAGCTGACTGAAACAGATGCAGAGACCCACAGCCAAACATTAGACTAAGCTTGGGATGTTTTGTAGAAGAGTTGGCAGAAGGATTGAGGAACCCACAGGTGATAGGGACTTCACACGAAAACCAAAAGACTCAACTAACCTGGAGCAGAGGCTATACCTGACTCTGTTGCCTGCCTGTGGATCCTATTCCCCTACCTGGGTTGCCTTGTCTGGCATCAGGGGGAGAGGATGTGCCTAGTCTTGCAGTGACTTTATGTGCCAAGGTGGGTTGGTACACAGGGGAGGCCTCCCCCTTCTCAAAGAAGGGGAGGGAGGATGAGGAGATAGACTGTGTGAAGGGGAGACTGGGAGGAGAGGGAGGCTGCAATGAGATGTAATGTGGATAAATAAATTAATTAATGGATAAAGAAGAAAGTCCTGCAAACAACCCAATAGAACAACTCTGTGTTGCACGTGATTGTATTTCGTATTATGACCATCTGGAGATGAATTACAGCTGATAGGAGGATGAAATGAGATTATATATAAATACAAACACGTGCTATATAAGGTATTCAAGCATCAGTCCACTTGGGTGCCTGTGTGTGTGTGTGTGTGTGTGTGTGTGTGACTCTGAAGCTAGTCCCTTGCAGACAAGAGATGGACCTGATAACTCCCTGCTTCTCATAAGTGCCTCTTGTAGGAAATTCTTAAACTTTCCACATGAGTGAAGACATTGCTTTACCAGGAGTCTGCCTCACAGGCATTATTTGATGAAAATGTTGAACAGATGCCTCGACTGCTGCTGACAGACATAGAAGCAGCAAAGGTGCGGTCACTTCTTGCTAGTGTTTACAGAAATGTACAGAAAGCCTTCTGCACGTACATCATCTTCATGGCCCACGTGAGAAACTGAGGCAGGCAGAGGCTGTTGCCAGGCCCCAGTTCTATGCTAAGAACCAGGGCTTCAGCACAGGGGACAAGCTTTCACACACACACATACCTGCTCCCTGCCCCCGGCCATGCTGAGTGTATCCCAGTGCAGAGCCCTTCCCTAAGCAGAGGACTCAGCCCTTTCAACAAAGTACTCACGATTCTGCCTCAGTGAGCAAAACCCAAGGACCACTCTGGAATGCTTCTCTACAAGTGGATGTAGTCATTCTCCTACTCTGCTAATGGGATGGCCAACCTGCAGTCCTGTATAAAACTGTGCAAAGTTTCACATAAGACACATTAAATTTGTCTGTTTCCTTTAGACTAGTATTAACTTCAGGGAATATGCAGCCAGGAAGCCAGCCCCAAGAAATATGATCTATCTGAAACACAGGACAGTGGAGAAACAGTTAACAACATTATAATGTGGCTACTGAGATGGGATACTGTGCTCTGAGTCTTTTAAACAAAGACTTGAAACACAAAAGCCCATCCTTGGTGTCCTTGTAGTGAGCAGCATGACCTAATAGCCATCAGGTAAGAAAAAGCCTAGATGTCTGATTGCCAACAGCACACCTAGATAAAGGATGGCCCATGTCCCAAGGGTGAATGATTGCCAGTACCTGTAAGGGTAGATGTGGGCTAAGCCTGGGATTGTCCTTCCTGTCTGTCCCCAGAGTTCTTGGGAGATCTGTCCATTGAACAGACCTCTGGTGGTTACGGTGTATATTAAAGGCAGTGGAGAAGCATTTGGAATCACCCGTGCTTCTGCGGTTAGGCCACCTGTCCCAGGACATTGATAGCCAACATGGGATAGATGATGTGTGCAGGGATGCCCATTAGGGTAGCGGTCACGAGGGCATTCTGCACAAAGTCCTATCCATACTCACCCAGTTGCGTTTACCCTCAAACGGACAAGACTGTGAATCGCCTAGGCCACAAGCCTTTTGTCATGCCTATGCAGGAGGTGGGATAGGTGGCTTAGGTTAATTAAGGGGGTGGTACCATTCCCTGGGTTTGGGTCCTAGACTGCATTAAGAGGGGAAAGCGTATCACTGTTCATCCATTGTTTTCAGCTTCCTGACAGCAGATTCCATGTGAGCAGCTGCCTCAATCCCCTACCACCAGAGCGTCCCCTTTATGATTCACTGGGGACGAAAAGGAGAACATCACTGTTCCTGGATAGGGTTGAGGAGGAGGTCTGTTGTAGATATGAGCAGCCAGAGGCATCTGGAAGGGTCCAGGCTGAACTGGGCCATGAGAGGGGGGACGGGACGAGTGAAGAGGAAGAGGAAGAGAAAGGGAGAACACATGGGCCAAGAGAGACTTAGGAGTGGAGCTAGCCAAGAGCCAAGACAGCACATAGCCAAAATGGCTGAGGTATTCAGGCAAGAGAAGTGGAAGCCCGGTTCCTGGGCTGGGGAGGGTTTGAGTATGGGGAGGGGGAGAAGTGCTGGGAGGAGCCACCTGGACTGAGGGAGGAGTCACCTGGTCCAAGGGAGTCTTGTGCAGTCTTCTTTGAGACCCAACAAACTGCAGCCTGAAACTGTGAGCCAGGATAAACCCTTTCTCCCTCAAGCTGCTTTCGGGAGGGCGTTTTAGGATAGCAACCAGGAAGAACTGAAGCTTTGTAAGCTGCTCTGATTTGAAAGCTTTGTCCCCAAGGAAACCAAGCCTCCAGTTCTCAATGAAGAAGCTTGGGAGTGGCGCCTAGTGGAGGCGTTGGGTCGTGGAGGCAGAATTCTGTTGGTCAGTTAAGTTTCCCTCTTGGCGGAGAGCTCTGCCCCTTTGTGCTTGAGCCATCTGGGGTCCGTGCACCCCACCCCCAGCCAGAGCGGCAGAGAGCCTTGCCAGGTGGACCACGGAGTGATGTTCTTTACAGCCTTGGAAACTAGCCAAGTAATTGCTTCTTTTATAAATGACTCACTCTTGGATATTCTGTTACAGCGACAGAAAGACATCAAGATGTTGGGGATTCTGAGCTTCTGGGCTAATATCCACTTATCAGTGAGTGCATATCATGTGAAATCTTTTGTGATTGGGTTACGCCACTCAGGTTGATATCTTCCAGATCCATCCATTTGTCTAAGAATTTCATGAATTCATTGTTTTTAATAGCTGAGTAGTACTCCATTGTATAAATGTACCACATTTTCTGTATCCATTCCTCTGTGGAGGGACATCTGGGTTCTTTCCAGCTTCTGGCTATTATAAATAAGGCTGCTATGAGCATAGTGAAGCATGTGTCCTTATTACAAGTTGGACCATCTTCTGGGTATATGCCCAGGAATGGTATTGCGGGATCTTCCAGTAGAACTATGTCCAATTTTCTGAGGAACCGCCAGACTGATTTCCAGAGTGGTTGTACAAGCTATCTCCTGAGAGGCTCTGCCAGTGCCTGACTAATACAGAAGTGGATGCTCACAGTCATTCACTAGATGGAGCACAGGGTCCTCAATGAAGGAGCTAGAGAAAGGACCCAAGAAGCTGAAGGGTTTTGCAGCTCCCTAGGAGAAACAACAATATGAACTAACCAGTAACCCCAGAACTCCCTGGGACTAAACCACCAATCAAAGAAAACACATGGAGGGACTCGTGGCTCTAGCTGCATATGTAGCAGAAGATGGCCTACTCAGTCATCAATGGGAGGAGAGGCCCTTGGTCCTGTGAAGGTTCTATGCCCCAGTAGAGGGGAATGCCTGGGTCAGGAAGCAGGAGTGGGTGGGTTAGGGAGTAGGAGGAGGGGGGAGAGGATAGGGGATTTTCAGAGGGGAAACTAGGAAAGGGGATAACATTTAAAATATAAATAAAGAAAATATCTAATAAAAAAAGAAAGAAAACAAAACAAAACAAAAAAATCAAGATGTAACCTAAATATAATTAGTATTGTGTCGTATTCCGAATGATCCTGAACCCTAACTTCAAATGTATAAAGGAGAAATCAGAGTTTTAAATTGAAAAGAGTCACACTGCATAATCTGTGGCAGAATTTCTTTAAACATTTGTTTTTTTTTTAAATAGATTTTCTTTTACATTTATGTGCTAATTGGTTGATTGGCTGATTGTGTGTACATATGTGTGTGTGTGTGTGTGTGTGTACTACAGTGCATATGCAAAGGTCAGAGGACAACTTTGAGCAATTGGTTCTAGCTTCTTCTTCCATTCTGTGTGTCCTGGGAATTGAACTCAGACGGCCAGGCTTGGCCACAAGCACCTTTACTTGCTGAGCCTTCTCACCCGCATATTTTTTTTAAAAAATTACCTTCTGTGTCTCTTACAAATTACCTCTCAAGGTAACACTTTAGCTCTTGTCCCATCATTCCTTTCTCTTTCCAACCTTCGGTACCCCTCCCAGCCACCTGGATTTCACTGTTCCGAGGATAGCCCTCTCTGAGCTTAGAGTTGCCTGTAGCGGGGTAGCCATCTTGTACAAAGGACCCAGTTCTCTTCCTGGCTGCAGTTTAGCATAGCAACCTCAGTATTTATTTATTTATTTATTTATTTATTTATTTATTTATTTATTTACACATACTCCACCACCACTGTGTGTGTATATATATATATATATATATATATATATATATATATATATATACACACACAGGAGTATACTCCAAAGCCAGTGGGACACCTCTGTCTTATCTCCTTGAGACAGGGTCTCTCACTGATCTGGGAGACTTCAGGAGACAGAAAACTCTACCTGTCTTAACATTATTGAGCTATGGCACATGCCCCACAACACTTGTTGTAGGTACTAGGCATTTGAACTAAGGTACTCATGCTTGTGCAAAAAGTGGCCTTGCCCACTGTGCCATTCCAAACACAGCTCTCTACTGTCCCCTTTAAGATCAGGACCTTGAGCATCTTTGGGTTTTGGCAGCTTCAAGAAAGCAATTCCCATGGATATCGAGGGATGACTATCAGGAGTCTGTGGTGTGGAAGAAATGCTATCAGATTTGGTATCTTCAGTGGTCCCCTGGGAAGGGCGAGACTACAGCAAAGCAGACTACAGCAAAGTGGACTGCCCTTTCTGAAGTCGGTGCCTCTCCCCAGGGACATCATTCGAGCCTGTATGGCTGAGCTGAATTAGGTAATTTCCCCAAGGGCGCAGCAAACAGGAGCCTCCAATCTTCTGAAGCTCTAGCTGGTGTACCACAGAACATGCTGTTTTATCTGGGCATGTGCTGCTGTTACTATCATATCACTATCATCTGTCAGTCACCCATCTATCCATCCACCTATCCATCCATCCATTCATCCATTTTGAGACCAGCTATCCTTGAACTCACTATGTAAAGGCGGCTGATCTTGAGCGCTTTTCCTCCTGTCTTCAGACTGGGCAGTGTCTATTCAGAACTCTTTATAGGGCTGAGGAGGCCCATACCAAGCCCCTAGCACCAACCTTCTATGGGGAATGACTTTGTTTTAAGCCATATGCCTTCCATAAAATTAATCTCTGGAAAACAACAAAAGTAATAGTAAAGCTTCCATCGTGACTTTTGACCTCAGTGATCCACAACACTGGGTGTGTGGCATTATGGCATTCTTTGACGCTGATATGCTCCTATCTCTTTAATTTTAAAAAAAAAGAGAGCGTGAGCTAGGTAGGGGGAGCTGTGACTGCCGCACTCTCCCGGCCCTGCGCTGAATGCAGTGGCAGTCACACTGGGACTTGTTTGTTGTTGGTACAAAAGGCACACAAAGGCCGGGCAACCAGGTTGATGATGGCCACCGTGAGACTCTGAGGGTCCCTCGGACTGCGGACTGCGTCTAGTCTAGGAACAGCTATATCGGGCGTTGCGCCCCGCTGGAGCCGGGTGGTGCGGTCGCCGCTACAGCTGCTGCTGCTCCAGCTGGGCCGTGGACCACTGTCCTCTGCATCTTCTCCCCCAAGGAAGACAGAGCAGCTCTGGCGTGTAGTGCCACAGCGCACGGGTGAGGAGTTGCTACCTTGGCATCCTTCGGTAGGGTGGGTCCCGCTCTACTTCCTCATCTTAGTTTCAGAGGGGCTCTGACTGCAGGCTTTGTCTTTTTAATTTCCACTCCAAGTTGCAAAGAGTGGTCATAAGGGTTCGCCGCTGTTATGCAGAGTGGGGTCCGGACTATTGGTATTTATACAGTGGCATTCTCAGAATAGTTTGTTACTTAATCTGCAATCGCCCTAATTTTAACCTCATGTTCTTAACCAGCCAGTTCTCAGTTGCCTTATTTAATAATACTCGAAGCCTTATGGCAAAAAAACATTCTCCTTATTTCATTTCATTCCAGGAAATAATTAAATTCTTAGAAAGAGTTCTGTAATTTTAGCAAAGTTCTCTCCTACTCTGCTGTCCTTTTTTGCTTGCCTGCGTTTTTCTTTTTTTTTTTTTTTTTTAATTTTTAATATTTTTTTTATTACATATTTTCCTCAATTACATTTCCAATACTATCCCAAAAGTCCCCCATAGCGCCCCCCACTTCCCTACCCACCCATTCCCATTCTTTTGGCCCTGGCATTCCCCTATATTGGGGCATATAAAGTTTGCAAGTCCAATGGGCCTCTCTTTCCATTGATGGCTGACTAGGCCATCTTTCGATACATATGCAGCTAGAGACAAGAGCTCCGGGGTTCTGGTTAGTACATCATGTTGTTCCAACAATAGGGTTGCAGATCCCTTTAGCTCCTTGGGTACTTTCTCTAGCTTCTCCATTGGGAGCCCTGTGATACATCCAATAGCTGACTGTGAACATCCACTCCTGTGTTTGCTAGGCCCCGGCATCGTCTCACAAGAGACAGCTATATTTGGGTCCTTTCAGCAAGATCTTACTAGTGTATGCAATGGTGTCAGCGTTTAGAAGCTGATTATGGGACGGATCCCTGGATACAGCAGTCTCTAAATGGTCCATCCTTTCATCACAGCTACGAACTTTGTCTCTGTAACTCCTTCCCTGGGTGTTTTGTTCCCAATTCTAAGAAGGTGCACAATGTCCACACTTTGGTCTTCATTCTTCTTGAGTTTCATGCGTTTATCAAATTGTATCTTATATCTTGGGTATCCTAAGTTTTGGGCTAATATCCACTTATCAATGAATACATCTAAGGCTGATCTTCAATAACAAAATAAATAATAGAAAGCCAACCTTCACGTGGAAACTGAACAACACTCTTCTCAATGATACCTTGGTCAAGGAAGGAATAAAGAAAGAAATTAAGGACTTTTTAGAGTTCAATGAAAATGAAGCCACAACGTACCCAAACTTATGGGACGCAATGAAGGCATTTTTAAGAGGAAAACTCATAGCTCTGAGTGCCTCCAAAAGGAAACTAGAGAGAGCACACATTAGCAGCTTGACAACACACCTAAAAGCACTAGAACAAAAGGAAGCAAATTCACCCAAGAGGAGTAGACGGCAGGAAATAATCAAACTCAGGGGTGAAATCAACCAAGTGGAAACAAGAAAAACTATTCAAAGAATCAACCAATCAAGGAGCTGGTTCTTTGAGAAAATCAACAAGATAGATAAACCCTTAGCCAGACTCACTAGAGGGCACAGGGAAAGCATCCTAATTAACAAAATCAGAAATGAAAAAGGAGACATAACAACAGATCCTGCGTTTTTCTTAAAACAAGGTCAGTGGGGAGTGTTGCCTTCGAGGCTGATATGCTGATAATTTTAGCTTTAATCTTACTCCCTGTGTCTCTGAAAACGGGAAAAAGTCTCTTCCATTTGAGCCAAAGACAGGATGGGGGCTGGTTCCAGGTGTCTTCCAAGCATAAGCTGCCACAACCCCATATTGGTCTCTTTACTCCTGCACCCACCAGTACAGAAGTAATTCAGGATCAGCCCCCATTTATTTATCTTATGACGAGTTTTACAAGCACCCACTGGCAGCCAGGTAAGAACTAGGACAGTGTGAGGTTCTCATGTTCATGTCCCCTGAGTGTTGCGGAAGACTAACCAGCTCTCTTTCCTTTGCCTTGACAGTTAGCTCCATTCTGTGTGGTCCCTTGTCTTCTTTATCCTTGGCTTTTGGCTTTTGGCTGCCCAAGCTGCTCCCTCCGGCACCCATGATCCTTAAGACTCTGTCTAAGTCCCTTTCAAAGGAAGCAAGCTAGCTTACACCATCTTCCTGCATCCCTGCTGTTGTGCTCATCCTGTGAGAACAGCAGTATGAACTGTTGACCGCTGTTCTGGTGTTTCCTGTTCTTCCTGTCAGAAGAAAAGCTCAGTCACAGCTTTTGAAGAACAAGGACAGTTTACAGGAGTCCTTTGCTTTGTGCTGGACTGGCCCTCAGCAGCCCTGTGCTCAAATGTCAGCTCAACTGGACCTTCCTGCCACAGCCCCCTAAAAGTCGCTAACAATTGGTGCCTCAGTTTCTCTTCTGTCCAAGACACTGATGGTCATTGCTCAGATGATGGTGGTACCATTGAGACATCAAATGTTTGTGAAGATAGCTAGCTTGGACTAAGCAGTGTGTTGCTAGTGAGTATTTGATTCATTTCCAACCCATCGCATCCATCCATCCATCCATCCATCCATCCATCCATCCATCCATCCATCCATCCAACCACACATACATCTACTCACTCAATCTATGAAACACACCAAATAGCTTCATTTATTAGTGTTCCCTCAAAAACTGAATTTATAAATGGACTTTGGGCTGAGTGCCTCTTAAACAGCCTTTGCTTTGGGCTAAATGCTCTTCACTGTTTCCCCAAGCTGTTCTTATACCTTTGGCCTATGAAAGCAGAGCTAGAACTTTCTCGTTGCCATAGGGCTGTTCTCTGAGGGGAAGGGTGACTGATTCCTCTTGCATACCTTCCCCTAAACACATCATGGTAGCAGTAACAATGACTATACTGGCCATGTCCCCCAGGAGTCCAAGTCAGGACAGTTAAATGTGCTTAAATGTGCCAAATTGGAAATCAGAACAAGTTCCGTTACTATTTTGATCTTGGACAGTCAGGCGGCCCACTCACTCTTTATAGACATTGCCAATCCTGTGACTATTTTTAATCTCTACTTTGTCTTTCTCCTTTCTCTTTGCTATTTTCCCTTAAACTCTACACTTAACATGGACTGGACTTCAGTGTCTATGATGGAGATGTTGTACCCTTCCCAGAGGGAGAAGGAAAACAGAGAAACTGGGAAAAAGCACTGGATTGGGAAACAGAAAAATGTGACTTTAGCTCTGTTGGCTTTTATTTGTGCATAACAGAAAACCATTTATCCTCGTAGCTAAGATAAGAGGTTTGGGGAGAGACTCTTTGACTTTCCTTAGAGTCCTGAGCATAAGATCTCGACAGCTCTCTTTGGACTCTGCTCACTGCCTCAGAATAGTCAATCAAAAATTACTTTTCACTCGTGTGGTCAAGATTAGAAATGATTCAATAGCCCCGCTCTGTAGGTTACAAGATGCAAGGTTCAGGGAGTAGAAGCTCAGTGTGTTCTTATTTGAAAAAGGAGAGGTCTACTCATTGTAGCTTTTCTTGCTGAAGATCACCACGTTCTCAGACCCCACGCCCCAAGTTCTGGTTCTTGCTGTCGTGTTCTTCCCACTGCACTTTGGATTTTGGGTGACTGGAAGCCTGAGAGCTCACACAGATCACCCGTTTTGTGCAGAGCCATCTTTAGTTCTTTTATAGCAATGTAGCATCCGGACAGACAGTGTTTTTAAAACCCTGCTTCTGATAGTATTGCATGTCTCTTACCTAGGCCAGAAGACCAAGGCTCTGCCTTTCACTTCTTCCAAAAAGATAAAAGCTTGAAGTCAGCCAGGCACCTAGTGAATGGCAGTTTAAATTTCATGCATATCTTTATTTCATTAAACTGCTGAGCACTGGAAAGGAGCGCACGTGTGAATATTATTGGTCTCTGGGATTTGTGGACATTTCTACACAATAGCAGGTTCAGCGTTTCCCCTTGTTTAACATGATGATACATTTAACTGTTAGAAATCCCCAGTAAGACAAAGGGAATATTGGATAAAACACAGACATACTAAACTATTATTCACTGTCTGGAATTGACACTTAACTAATATATATATATATATATATATATATATATATATTTATATATATATATATACAGAAGCAACCATTTAATTGTTGGATTAAACAATAGTTAATCTGCTTTGCACATAAAGATATTAAATTGTTATATTTTGAAGCTCGGTGTGTAAATTTTATTCAGTCTATGTCAGCTTCCCATCAAACCCACCCCCACACGCTTATTTTTATTTATCAGTGTTTTTGTTACAGCGCTTGTACTGGGTGACTGCTTTAGAAAAAGTCTAGTCCTGGAGAACATACTTGTTCAACAAATCATTAAATGCCTCAGAGACCCATCTAAGAACAGCCCAAGACTCTGAATAGACTTATTCTGAGACAGACTCGGGTTAGAAAGGTGGAGTCTCATCACAGTGATTCTGACATTTAACCTCTCGGAGCTTCCAGCTTCCTACTTTTGAAACGAGACTGAGAACAGATCAGCAACCTCTCCGCAGTGATCAGCACACAAACCCCTGGCATGGTGACGTGGGTGACGCGTGGTAGGCTTCTCCAGCAAGGTCTCTTTTTAAAATAATGAGCGAATTCTTGTGTCTTCTAAAAGCTACATGATATGCATCAATCTTGACAAATTTAGGAGATTTTAGCCATATTTATTTTAATGTTCTTTTTAGCAGCTTTACCAAGATATTATCCACATGCCATACAGTTTGCTTGTGTGTTATGTTTATAAATTTTTATCTGTGAACATAGGCAGAACTTTTTTTTTTTTTTTTTGCCAGCGTAAGACCCTGCCTACCACAGTCATCTCTACGTATCATAGAATCAACTTGAACTTGATTCAAGGTATAAACCTAGATGTTTGTTCTTATGATCTGGGAATGAGAGTTTATGCACACTGGTGAAATTTGTACATCAAGTCACTAAATTGTTCACACTGTTGAGTGCCTCCTGTATCTGTGATCAAGAGCCTGAAACAGAGCCAAAGAGGAGTCAGACAGCTTTGAGGAACTGATTGCAAAAGAAACGAGAAAGGCCTGGGTCTCACAAAGGGCTTCAGAACACCAGGGGAAACTCTTAGGTGTTTTCATGGCTGTCCTGTGGATATCTCTATGTGCTTGTGTGTACACTGAGTACACTTCACCTTTAGCTTCTCGTGGTGATGTAAATACATTTTATTTTTGCGTTTGATTGCCCAGGTATATGAGGCCAAATCTGGCTGTGGTGACCATGACCTGTCCATACGGCCCACAGTACTGACCCTGGTGACACAGGCAGGGCCTACTGTGCTAGATCTTGCTCTGTTGATTCACAAGGTGAATTCATCTGACTTTTCCATTTTGCAAAGATTCTGTTTCAACCTGTTCATCTTTGCTGACTCATGCTTTGCTCTGAGAGGATAGGGTATATATAGTCTTTCTCGGTTGATCAGTGGAGGCTAAGGGCTAGAAGTCTGTCTGCCTTTGGCTTCTTCCTACTACGTGGAAAACATCCAAAGGTAAGTTTTTACCATGTCCAGCAGTGTTTACTGCTTGAGAATTTGTTTGGCGGTATGGATTTTTGTTTAATCCACAGATAAATGTGTATCCTGCTCTCAGGCTGGGGGCAGGTGCTATGCCTATTTGCTATAAATGTCTTAACTGACTATTTCTGGGGACACAGAGACTATTTTGATAGGTTACGCTGCAGAGAGCTGTGGCTGTCCAGAAGCACGGCAGCGTTGTGAAGGGCTTCAGGAGAGGCTACCCCAGCATCCCATCTAAGTCCTCTCCATACAACCTTTGCTTCACTGGGTCCCAAGTGTTTCAAGTCTATTCAAGAGGCTCTGCAATGTAAAAGAAACCCTATATAGGATAAAGCAATAAGGTGGCTCTAGTTATGTTTCTATGCCAAGCCCTGTCTCATTTCCTTGGTAACGGCCAGGTGTCTGTGTTGTAGCTTCTAGGAGGTTGGCTTTGACCTAGCTGACCTCGCTGCTTCAGTTCACTTTATTGCAGCCTAGACCCCTTTTGTCTTCTCCCCTCTGCACACTGCTTACCTCTACTGAAGCACAGCCTTGGATCCAGGGATCCTGGCCCACTGTTTACTTCGCGTGCCTGACACCCGGACCCCTGGCTGTTTGTCTCAACCGGTGTAATTCACAGACACTTTTGCATCAGTTAGTGAATGAAACTGGCGTGTCTTCCTACTCCCCAAATGAAGCCACACAGTGCCAAACCTTGCTGTGAAGCTCAGGTTGCCAAAATAGGATATTTCTGCTGAGAAGGCACCAAGGGCGCGCGCGGCACAGACACGATGCTAATGTCAACAGGGGACAGAAGCTCCAGATTTCAGAGACAAATGAATGACCGATTCAGCAGTTGGCCGGGACGAGTGTCCACCCTCATTCCCTCGCAGACACCGCAGGGCACCCCATTGTTTACACCCAAAGGAAGTGTGTGAATTGGTGGACAGAAACCATCCCATGCCATTTCATAGGTACATGGGATGCAGTGCACATAAGCACAGACAGCGCCATCTAGAGGTTGCACCTACTGCCCACACTGTGCGAAGTGCCTTTAGACACAGTTCAATAGTTTTTTATGGAGACGTTGTTCCTGGATGGCAGGCACATAGCCATGTTTTACAGATGTTGAAACTTAGGCACAAAGAACTTGCAGATTGGCAAATGGTGAGAAGGCTCCAGAAAGTTGTATAATGATTTGTTCTTCCCCAAACGATGGGAACCAGCAGCTTCCCTCTCCTTTGAGCATTAGAGGCCTTGGTGTTCCCGGGGAACCGGCAGGCTCTTCTGTGACGGATCTTTGGTGCGCTGGCCCAGTTTTCATTCTCAGTGTTGGGTCTAACTTCCCCCCACTTCCTTATGATCAGTTCTCAGTTTGCCAACTTCAGTAGCATCTTTCTAGAACCAACTCTGCACACACCCCCCCACTGCCATTATTTTCCCATCTTCGCTCATATTTCCATTGGGGTTAATCCTATAACCTTATTTCTCAGCTCTGGAATTAAAACAGAACCCAGTCTTCAACCATTCTTCCTGCTGAATGAAATCATCGAAGACGATACTTTCCTCATAAATGTCCTGCTTCCAATTCTAATAAAGAAAGAACCCTTAGGCGAGGAGCGTCGTCAGAGGACACGTGTATCCAATCTGAATCCATAGGTTTACGTGCTTTTATTTTAGCTTTAGGTGGTCTGTTTATGCCACCTGGTACTGCGTTTATGTATAAAGGGATGGATTGTTTCTGTTCACAATACATTTGTTGGAGCTGAGAGTGTTTTATATTATCTGTTGCTACTAAAACACCACAGGCTGGGTAAATTATAAAGAAAAGAGGTTTATCGAGCATCACAGATCTGGTTGAAAGTCAAGTGGCATTTTTGGTGTGTCCTTGTTGCTTCTTGCTGGCAGAGTCCCCAGGCTGAGCAGGCCATCATGTGGCAGGAACAAGGAGTGTGTGTGTCTTCTCTGCTCTTGGTCTCTTCTGATAAAAGCTCTAGCAGTCAATCGTGGGCGCATCACTCTTGCCCTATACCACATGAGCTTCCAAAAGCCCCTCTGAACTCATAGCTGCATTAAGTCTGTGCCTTCCAGGGGCTTTGCAGTAGGGATGAAATTTCAGCACGTGTTATAAATCTGTATCTGCTCTATTCTGTGGTTGCTTTTAAAATAAACATTTAAGGAACAAAACCATTTATATTTAAGGAAAAAAAACCTTCACTGTTTCCCTGCTAGCTTTAGAAAACTGCACTGATTGGCTTTGATGAATGCCAATCAAAATGTCCTGTGAAAAATTAAACTATACTAAGCCACTGAGAAATTGTCTTCAGGGATGGGTCTGCTGTAGCATTTGGTGATTAATCTGCTCTAATCTCCCCAGTAACAATGGTGCAAGTTCCTCACTACCTGCCCCAATGCTCTGGATTCCTGAATGAAAGACACACACACACAAACACACACACACAGCCTTATATTTAATATGCCTTAATGAGCTCAATGGCTGGGCCACTCCCAAACTTCACGTTGCTAACGCCTCTCCTCCGATACTCCTGAATTATTACTTACTAAAATCTATATTCCATCTTTGCTACCCCAGACCCAGTTTGGGGGACCCTGGGTCACTCTTCCCCAGCTCTTACACAATTGGTATGCTTCTCTTCCTGCAGCTCTCAAGCCTGGATCTTATTCCTTCCCTGGCATGGAGTTTCTCCTTTTTCTCTCTCTCCTGAGTTCCTTGTCCAGGAACCTTAAAGTCACACCCCTGTTCCCCTGTCCAGCCACTGACTGTTGGCAACTTTATTTACCAATAAAAGCCAGCTGGGAACAGGGACCCTCAGCATCTTACCTGCAGATGTGTAGGTTCCTGTGCAATTTGGGGAACCAAATTAACGCAAGTCGCATTAGAACCAATCCACAGCAGTCTACACTGACTTTTGAGCTCTCTTTCTAGATGTTATTGATCATCCAGAAATGATGATTCACTAGAGCTTGAATGATTACTTCTGCAGACATGTCATCCAGTGAAGCGTGGACAGCTTGGGATGTAGCTGAGAGGTAGAGTGCCTGTGAGCATGTCTGAGGCCCTGGGTTCCATTATCAGCATCACCGCAATACATAAACGCATGAGGACACTGGACACATGGACAGAAGGCTCAGGAACTGAATCTTCAGATCTTCAGATCTTCAGCCCTTCTCCTTCCTCCCAGAATGTGTTTAAACAAAATCACTTATTTTCCATATTTCCTTAGTGTAGTACCAATCCCACCCCCTTCAAACAACTCTCATATGTGATCATGTCTAAGAAAACTTTGAAATTATAATGTATTTTGTAACCATTGCATTATAAGTGTATAAATAGAAAATTCAGTCTCCTGACTTATCATTGCGAAAGCTGTCATTCTCCCATTTTATTTCTTAAAAGTCGAGGCTATTTCAAAGATTAGTGGTTTTTTAAAGATCTTCCAACAGGCACACTTTCTCTCTCTAAGACAAGAGTTTCTCTCTCTAAGACACACACTTTACTTACACAAATTTTAAAACTTTGTAAGGAATGATTTTAATTTTAGTAGTCTGTCATCTTCTGTTTTTACATGAAATAGCTATAGTTGGAAACCACAAGAGCTGTGCCCAGCCACCTGTGAATAAATAGACTGTGTAAAAGCTATAAGGAAATGTGATTTCACTTTGTGTTTAGTGTCTGCTCTAAGGAAGCGGGGATCGGGACAATTGATCCAAGACTCATAGAATTTATGTGAATTTAAGGATTTTAAAACATTGCTGGGGGTGGGGCACACGCCTTTAATCCCAGCTCTCGGGAGGCAGAGGCAGGCGGATTTCTGAGTTCGAGGCCAGCCTGGTCTACAAAGTGAGTTCCAGGTCAACCAGGGCTATACAGTTAAAACAAACAAGCAAAAAAATATTAACAATGATCGAAGCCTTGTTGATGTAATTTTAAAAAATAGGAGACTGGATGATGAGAATCCCCAGGGAACAGAGAGCTCCTGAATTGACAGCTTGTATCCAGTACTCCGAGCCATTATTGAATCAGCTTTGCTCTCATTCCTGCCTTTCTCTGGACCCTCCTCATGCCGAGGCTGGACTGGCAAATATTGTTTCTCTAAGAAGGTATATTGTGTGGGAAGTAGGATTTCCAGTAGGAAGAAATCAGGGAAACAGAGCTCACGTGGTAGGTTGATAGATAACGTTTATTATTTCAGAGGCCTCCATATCCGGTAACACAAGTGTGTTTGTTGATGTGTGTTTTGTTGGGAGGCTGGGGACAGAGAGGAATGTCATGCCGGTTGGCAGAGGTGCAGCGCAATGATACTTTATATTTAATAGGTCACTCAAGCTAAGGTCCTGGCTGTCTTCTGTGCAGACTGCGTTCTCGGCACACACATTACTCTTTTCTTTACCTTGTTTTTTCTTTTAGGGTCCTTGAGGTAAAGCCAAGATGCCAGTGGCTCCAGACCTGGGAGAAGTATTCTAAAGGGCACGCATCTTATAACTCCTGAGATGAGGGTGGGCAGTGTCCTACCCAAGCAGCTCCGCAGCATCTTCCCTCTGCAGTTCCAACAAGGACCATAGAAGAGCCAGCGAGGAGGAGACATTAAGGTTGCCTCTGGGAAAAGCCGAAAACTCCCAGCCAGCTGATACTGGTTTGCTTTAAAAAGACAACCTTATCAGATCAACCTTATCAGGCATACAGAACACAGGAACAAAACACAATGTTTTCTGATGTCAGATGATGACAGATGCTGGGGAAGACTGGCTTTTCATCAGCCAGAAAGAGCTTCGCTCAGAGTGCACATTGACAAGAAACACAGGAAACACATAGGAGCCTTAAGCAGAAGGAAGCAGGCGCCGTCTATGGTCTTCAAGGACAGCTGCTCCGGTGACCATGGAGACCGAGGAGACGAGGTGAATAGTTACCGATTTAAGTGGAATTTACTCATTTATTTATGTGTGTGTGCACTTGTGAGTGTGGAGGGCAAGGGACTAGCTTCAGAAGTCTCTCTCTCTCCCATGTGGGTTCCAGGAAGCTCATTCAGGCTATCAGCTTGGTAGAGGGTAAAGGGCACCTTTGTTCTCTGAGCCTCCTTGCTGCCCCACGGTTGTGGTTTTATTAGAGTATATTCCTGATCTTACAAACTTAGGACTTATTCAAAAGTATGCTTATTTATTGCTATTGAAATTTATATGTGCCCTTCTTCGTTTTGAATGTTTTAAATTGAAATAGAGTCACATCACTTTTCCCTCCTTTCTCTCCCTCCAGACCCTTCCAGCTACCCTCCCTCCAACCCCTCCCATGTCCCTCTTCTCATGTTAATAGTTAATAGTTTCTTTTCTTTAATGAATATTGTTGCGTGTGTGCTTTTTCCGTAGTCAAATAGCAGAGTGGTACTCTTATGTTTCTTTGTTTCTGTTTCTTGGGAATTTTTTGAATCAGATTTCTCTGTGTAGCCCTGGCTGTATTGGTACTTGCTCTGTAGACCAGGCTGGACCCAAACTCAGAAATCTGCCTGTTCTGCCTCCTGGGTGCTGGGATTTAAGGCATGCAATACCACAACTGGATCAGAGTGCCACTTGTATTCGAATGGTGTACTAAAGTGACATGTTCAAAAATTGAATTTTCAGTACCATAAAAACAAGGAAGGCTTCACATCTTAGCCTAGTGATATCAGCAGATTAAAAGACTTTTCAATTTTTATTTTCCAAACTTGAAATGCTAAATTATTATTATTAATAATTTATTTATTTTTGTTTTTGTTTTTGTTTTGTTTTGTTTTGTTTTTTTGAGACAGGATTTCTTTGTGTGGCTCTGGCTGTCCTGGAATTCACTCTGTAGACCAGGCTGACCTCGAACTCAGAAATCTGCCTGCCTCTGCCTCCCAAGTGCTGGGATTAAAGGCATGTGCCACCACTGCCTGACTTGAATTATTATTTTTTTTTAAAGAAAACAACCTAGTTCTTCTGTACTAGTTTTTGGGAACTGCACATTAAATAGGAACACCGTTACATTTTGGGGAGTAGCTGCTCCCTAGCATCGTCAGGAGTATTCCTGGGACTGATTCTTCCTTTGCACTCCAGGCTGACCTTGAGCTTGTCCCCTTCTGTAGTGCTGGGATTATGTGTTGAGCCATCACATTTAATTATTGTTACAGTGCATGAATGCACGTGGCTGCCATCAAGCAGCTGGCATAGTCAATTGTCTTCTGTATTGGCTACAACTATGAAAAGTAACCAGTGAAGCGTGGTGGCGAATGCCTTTAATCCCAGCACTTGGGAGGCAGAGGCAGGTGGATTTCTGAGTTTGAGGCCAGCCTGGTCTACAGAGTGAGTTCCAGGACAGCCAGGGCTATACAGAGAAACCCTGTCTCGGAAAAAAAAAAAAAGAAAGAAAGAAAAGAAAAGTAACCTGAAATTAAGTCCTTTATTATTACTGATGCTGTCGTTAAACACGAGAGACATGTTTGCAGCATCCTGTAGATTAACAGCAAACAACAACAAAAACGTTCTCAAGTACTTCTGTAGTGGTACGCACTCCCTTAATTTTGGAAGTAGATACTCTTACAAATAAAAAGTGAACACTTTTGTTTAACTCAACAGTTAGCCCATTTGTTTTAAGAAATTTCATTTGCAGTAATTATATACAACCACTCGCTGGTCTTGACACTGACTTTATCAATCATCAAGATGAAGCCCAACAATGTAGTTTCTTTTGCCATTACTATCACGGTTGGCAAATTCTATTTATATCTATATTACATCTATATATTTATAAAAAGGAAATATGAATTAAATTTGAATGTACTTTTTCTGAGGATGGCATTATATCGGCTGGGCTGTAGGTACTTTTGAATTCTTACTTTACTAAATGTAACTGGCAACACACACATGCAGGTGAGCACATACATACGTCTATACACACAATAGTACATCCACTGACAGCCTCACTCAGCCTGCTGACTATAGATCCCCCCATGTCTCTGCTGGAGTTCAGGCTTGAGCTGATCTGAATGAATACTAACAGAGGCTGTAGGGGAAACTACTAAGAAGAGATGTGGGCGGAAGGAAGGACAATTCTTTTTTTTTAATTTTTAATATTTTTTATTACGTATTTTCCTCAATTACATTTCCAATGCTATCCCAAAAGTCCCCCATACCCCCCCCCCACTTCCCTACCCACCCATTCCCATTCAGGACAATTCTTGCTAAGCTGGATCTGACAGAATGACCACATGGTTTGGGTGACAAGGGTGGATTCTAAGCTGACTTAGTGGGATGCTTGCATCTAACTCAGCTTAAATTTCTAGATGAATTAGATGCTTCTTCAGGTGATGGATTCAGGGCGGGCACCATGGATCCTGTGGACTTCCTGTTCAAATATCTCTAGAGATGGAGTGGACACCAGTGCCAGTCAAGGTCCCTGCCTGGAACAGAGGGCAGGGATGCAGGAGGAGGCTGAGGGACTGAGGGTGGTTTTTAAGGAATAATCGGCGCGCACGAGCAACCATGAGTTAGTGGCAGGAGACTTGGGCTGCTGTGGTTAAAGAGCAGAGATCACATAACAAGAGGATGATGTGATTTCTGCAGATCCTAAGATTTGCACAAAAGAACCAGAATTGTGAAAAATAGCACGATGCCAGGATGGGTCGTGGAAAAGAAATCCTCTCCGTGTATGGTGGAACTTCTGCAGTAGATGTAAAACCAGTATGACCTCTCTGTATGAACATAGTCTAGAGAAAGGTAGGAGCTTTTAGAAGATTTGGTACTGTGCTGTACTCTATTCAATATGCTAAATAAACCTTTATTAGTCTTATAATGATGACTTTATTAGTCATTAAAATAACTTTATTAGTCTTATAATAATGAACACTCATTTCATTAGGCAGAGAACAAATTTGGAGGATTGCTTTGGCTCCTGGGAAATCTCAAGGTCAATTTGAGATCTAGATTCATTTAGAATCTATTTGGAGAAGGCAAAAAAAAAAATGTCAAAAGTATCAAAAGGTTTGAACATTTGACTAAATAGGATCTTAGTTTATTGTAATGAACATTCTTACCTGTCTACTGAACCAAAATAACAAAGATTCAAAAGGAGAAAACAGCTATATACAAAAACCAAACAGACTCCAGAGGCTGGAGAGAAGGCTCAGCGCTTAAGAGCCCACGCTTTTCTTTCAGAAGACCTGAGTTCCGTTCCCAGCATCCACGTAGTGGCTAACACTCATTTCTAACTCTAGGCCCAGTTGTGAGCTGTCCTACGGGGCTGCTGGGAACGGAACTCAGGTCGTCTGAAAGAGCAGTGCATGCTCTTTACTGCTGGTCCATCTCTTCAGCCTCAAATTATAACATTTAACAACTGGTAATCCTTTTAGTGTGTGTATGCGCATACACGTATGTTTTGTGTGTGTGCATGCATGCATGCATGAGCACATGCTAGATGTGAACCGCAGTCATTACTCTTCAGGAGTCATCTGCCTTGATGGCTTTTGAGACATGGTCTCTCATTGGTCCATTGTGTGCTGAGTAGGCAATGCTGGCTTCCCATCACTGGGATAATAGATGGGCACTGCTGTGTCTAACTTTTTACATGGGTTCTGAAGATCAAACTCAGGTCCTTATGTTTGCATGGCAAGCACCTTATGGACCGAGGTAGTCATAGCTCCCTGGTAAGCCTTTATTATGTTTTTTTTTTAACAAGATAAGATGAACACATTGTGGGTTGTCTGATATTAGCCAGCATTGTAGAGACATTTTTCTTCTGACACTATCTCACAGTTTTTATAGGCATGCTGATTTGTAGTACAAGGTTTCCTATTTCTCAATAGACTAAGATATAGCTGACATCTCTATATAAAAATAAGCCAATGCCATATAAACCTGTATTATAAACTATAATTACTATGTCAGCAATATGTTTTATTTAGAGATTACATAGCACAACTCTAAGGTTGCAAGTTCCAAAGAGATTTTGGAACCTTTTCAGCAGGCATGTTCTAACACTAAGAAGCCTAGCTACCGTCTCAAGTAACTACTCTGTTAACTGTATACAGCATATGTATACCAGACAAATATTAAGAAAGAGAAAGGGGTAAAAGCATAAATCCTGAAAATGACAAATACATCAACTTTGGTTTTTTTCTTTGCTGTTCTTGATGTCTGTGTAGTTAGCTGTTACCCAGCAATTCATCTTTTACTTATACATCTGTTCTAGGTTAAGTTCATAAATTAATTTTAAAGGTTTATTTTATTTCTTAATTGCGTATATATGTGTGTGTGCACATGTGAGTACAGGTACCCACAGAATTCAGAAGAGGATGTTGGGTTCCCTGAATTACTGCTGGTTGTGAGCCGTAGCACGTAGATGCTGGGAACTGAACTCAGGTCCTCTGAAAGGTTAAGATGTCTCTTAACCACTGGGCCATCTCTTCAACTCCTTAAAAATAATTTCAACACTGCTATAGTATTATTGACTAGTAAATTCAAGCACAATTCTTTGTTAAACTTAATACAAACAATTGAAAACATACTCATTTCTTTTTTTTTACAAAAGCAGTAATTCCAAACAAACCTTGTTTATTAAAGAGTTAAGTCATTTGAACCTGGAAAACTTTGTAATTCTTTTCTAATGTTTTAGGAAGTTGGGAATTTCCCTCATGGAAGTGTTTTGTTGTTATCAAGCCAGTTTTGACAGCACCTCGTTAAGGGGTTTCCTAAGTTAATCTGGTGATGCCTTGGTGAAGTAGATAATCATACATACGAACACGTGTAAGCCCACAACAGCTGCTCTGAGATTTTATCACAGGTGGCAAGCAGAACAGTTGACAGTCACTAGATCTTGTGAGACAGTTGACTCTCATCTTCATCTTACCCTTCATTGATTTTTTGCTGTTACGTATGGAGGGTGTTTCCAGATGCTGTTTGTCCTGATACTCAGCTTTGGGGCTCTATGAGTCCTTTTGAGAACTCCGATGGCAGTAGTCTCAAATTCAAATGGCTGCGGGGAATGAAGGGGCTGGCATAGGAGGGAAGGGGTCTTTGGGTGGGCTGAGGAAATGGGAGGCGGAATCGAAGAGAACTGGAAGAAAATGCTAAGCTGGCTGATGGGAGGAGAACGGGGATCCAGCTGGTGAAGGAGCCAGTTTGAGGAAGTCATTGGTGGTCAGACTCATCCTTAGTAACATCAGTTACAAGAACAAACTTTAGTGGGAGTGGTAGAAGGATGGTGTGCACAGTCACATGGGGGGTGGTGGTGGTGGCAGGTATTCAGTTCCCAGAGAGCTTCCTGTACACTTAATTAAGGGGACTCTGCAAATGGCTACTTGGGACAGCAACCCAGCTGTCTCTGCACAAACCCAGCCTCCATGACCTTGGGACTCTGATGGATCTTCTATCTACCCTAAACTCTGCACAGTCTCTAGAGTGTTCCACTCAGGACTGTGGGAAGTAGACTCACCTCTCATTCTACTTCCAGCGGGTGTCATGGGAGCAATGGTTCAGGAGGGCAATCTCCCATTGGCTGCTGATCAGTCAGTCAGAAAACATGGCTGAAGGCTTCAAACGTGTGCATCTGGGGTCCTGGGTGAGGGCTCTGAGAGCCCAGTGATGAAGTTGATCTTGTACAAGGCATGGTACCATGACTGTTAAAGAGTGTATTATTTCTGACCCTTGTTACAACAGTGAGGAAGACTAGGACTGTAGTGACAAGTACCAAGACTTTGAAAATGGGGATGGAATGTAAGCTCAACTTCTAAGGCATCACAGCAGCTGTGTCCCAGCCAATGGGCAGTGGGAGGGATGGATGGAAAACCATGAAGGGATCCTTGTTAAACACGCTACACAGGATTCCTGAGGCAGGAAGCAGAGTGGTGAGTGTCTAGACCAGGGGATTCTTCCTGAACTAACAGTTCTGACCATGACTGACCTTAGACAAGACAAAGAGCCTACTGATGGGGCCTGTTTAATAAGGGTCTATCTGTAGTTGGAAAAAAAAAAACCCTACTGGATTTGGCTAAGAAGAGTCCCTCTTCAAACTCACATGGAGGCATTCCCAGCCTCCTCTCCTGTCTTTCTTTGAGTGACACCTACACTGATCCCAGGACCTCTGCATGCTGCAAATTCTCCTAACAGCTTTGTCCTCAGAACCACACATTCACAGATTAAGGATCTGTTATGCACCAAGGCTCTGGATTAGACCCAGGAATACAACTGATATAGGCACCCGCTTATATGAATCTTACATATTAGCAGGGTGTGCTGGTTGGTTTTTGTTTTTTTTTTTTATCAGTTTGACACAAACAAGAGAGCCTTGAGAAGAGGAAACCTTCATTGAAGAATTGCTCCCACCAGACTGACTTGGGAGCTTATCTGTGGGGCCTTTTCTTTGATTGATTGATTGATTGATTGATTGATTGATTGATTGATGTGGGAGGACCCGGATGACTGTGGGTGGTGATACAACTGAGCAAATGTAATAGGTTGTATAAGAAAGTAGGCTAGACAAGCCATGGGAGCAAGCAACTAGGCAGCATTTCTCATAGTTGCTACCTTTGCTTCTGCTTGAGTTCCTGCCCTGTCTTCCTTCAGCGATGGACTGTGATTGGGACATGTAAGTCATATAAATCCTTACCTTCCTAAGTTGCCTTTTGTCATGGTGTTTGTCACATTGATAGAAAGCAAAGAAAGACATTGAGCGAAACAGCAGAAGAAAAGGTAATGCATTATACAGTGTATGGTGTGATGGGACCAAAGCAAGGCAGGGAAACGGGGATACCTGCTGCAGCTCAGTGGGACCAAGAGCCAGTTTTAAATAGCATGGTCAGGGCAAGGACACACTGGTCAACAGTGGAGGTGACAGCTGAGCAGGCATTGAAGGCAAGGGGACATTCAGTCATAACCTGTGTGGAGAAGAATATTCCAGTGACCAGGCCCTGGGTCCCTGAAATAGAGAAGGGAACCATTCTCAAAGTGTCCCTGTAGCCGATCTGTTGAGGGGCAGAGGTAGATGTTGGAAAGCCAATCACAAGATGCAACACTCCAGGTAGAAGTGATGGTAGCTCTGGCCAACAGATAGGATGTTGGAGATGCTGACCTAATGGCTGTGGGCCAGCCCACTGTTAGGCTCTCCAAAGGGACTGTATCTCCTGGCTACATCAGAATGCTGACTACATCACAAAAGAATGTTAGCACCGGGTTATTGTAAAAGTTGTAGTCGTTTTCCCAGAAACCATAGTAATTTTGCATATCCATTGGGTGGCCCACATTTCAATTTTGATACTCGTTACCCAGAGTTAGCCCAAACCCTGAACATTAAAGCCCTAGCCCAAATGAGACTGTACCTACCCGAGATGTCAGCTATCAACGGATGGGATGCTCAGACCACCTACACGTCTGCCTAACCAACTGCAAATCAGAGAATGCCTAAGATGGTCCCTAAACCTGAGTTTCATTAATCTGTTGAAACAACTTAGCCTTGAGGAAAGCTCTCTTCCTAAGATTTTCTCTTACTATTATAAGGATTCCATATGTTCTATTTATTCCAGGAACACTAAACTGAAACAATCACAGAGGCTATAGTGTGGTGAGGGTGGTGGCCCAAGTCTTCCCTGCCCCTCTCCGAGCATCCCCCTTCCAGCACTTGATGCATTCACTAATTACAAGCTCCCTCAGCTCCATCGCCTTGGAGTTTGTATTAAACTTCTATTACATTGAAATAACATAGTCATTGGCCATTGGTGATTGAATTCAATCTCCATCTCATTTTTTTCTCTTTGGGATTTCTTATGGATGGGGAGGAAAGAGGGGCTTAAATGCATCACTTGTTCCTCTGGCCACAAGCCCCCATCTTGAGGTCGCTGAGAGTCGCCTCTGTACTTACACTCAAGGTCCAAAGGCGCCCTATGAATAACTAAATACGCTCTCCTATTACTCAGCAAGATTCAAGGGTTTCAGGTGTTCTGTGCCAGGAACCAGATACTAAAACCAAATACATGCGTGTGTGCTCCCAAAATGGAAGAAACAAATCTGCAGATGGAAGGGCAGAGTCTTCAGGATGGCAGGCAGATCTGCAGTCCGAGTAGCCAAAAATCAGGTACAGACAGGGAGAAGCAGGTGGGCGGGTGAGCGCCAAGACAACATGCCAAGCCAGCATGCCCGATGAAGGACAGGCATAGAGGTCATTCAGGCTTCAAGCCATGATCAAGTAGCAGTGCCCAGTGCTGGGGGCAAGGCTGGGCCAGTGGCTTTGAGATTATTCCACACCTCCTAGGTCTCAGAAGCTCATGAGTAAAAGTAAAGGCAATTAATGTGCACCACATGTTTTTTTGGCTCCGAACCTCTTGTGTGACAGGACCCCAACTCTCTTCCTTTGTCATCTGCTTCAGTCCCCCCACCCCCCAGCTATTTCTGGGCATGTTTGGGGCAGGGATAACTCACAAGGGCTCAGGGATAAGTCTGTTCCTGTTCTTTCCACTTGAGTCTCTTGGCCCTGGAGTCTGTGCCATGCCTCTGCAGCTGGTGTTCTGGGCAAGATGTCATCCCTGTGTTCCCAGGGGAACCCTTGAACCCAAAGCTACTTGTAGTGTGTGGATGGGGTGGCAGAAAGGACCCTTGTAGTAGCACTGTGTGAAGTCAGTCTTGCCCTCTATTTATTTTTTATCAAATAATTTTATTACTGTAGATTTATTATAGAAAATAATGTTTCGTCATGGCATTTTCCATGAAAGCTCATCATAGACACTTCTGCCATATCTTTTCTTGTCCCTCTTCCTCTCTGGTCCTTTTCTGTTTCCATGTGTATAATTCTTAAATCTACGTTCTTCAGGTAAGAGAACACATGTGACATTTGTTTTTCTAAGTCTCTGTCCCTTATTGCCTGGGCACTGTGGCTTCACCTTGTATTGTCCCAGGCTCAGAGCCATTGCTTTGAATGTGGCCAGGAAAGAGGAATGTGGGACCTGCCCTGTCCCCGTGTCTCCTCTTTGCCTTAGAAACAGCCACATCCAAACATTGCAAAAGAAACTCCCTGTAAGTACCCTTCCACCTCTGTAAGGGGAAACAGAGCGTTGTGGAATGGTGTAAGTCAACCTGGCCCTGCTTGCTTTCAGTCTCAGCTTTGCCATTTGTCATGCTGAAGACATGGATCGTGACTTTCCTCATTGTGAGAAAAACCATCCTGACAATTCTGTTGAGCTGGACCCGTGATTCCAGTTGAGTGTCTGTCCACCTGCCTCATGGATCCTTGTCAGAACAGTGAATTGCAGTGTAAATGCACAGCAGACACCATTATATCATGTGTTTGCATACCTGGCCTCAGCGAGTGGCGCTGTTCAGGGAAGGTATGGAACCTCTTGGGTGGGTGGCCCAGCAAGAAGTGGGGTGCTACAGTTAAGCACTGAAAGCTTTATCGGTTGATGGTTCCCACTTCCTGAGTTTCCTGCTTCTTGGTCTGGTGCCATGTGAGCAGCTACCACACACTCCAACCTTGCCTGTCAGAAACCATGAACCAGAACAGACCCGCCCTTCAGTAGTTTCTGTCAAGTATTCTGTCATCATGAGTGACAGTGAGTTTGTTTTGCCTTCTCCCTTGGATGTTGAGTGGACAGTTACCTCTTCCTTGCTCACACAAGCTTTCCTGGTGCCTACCAACTCTCCAGGGTGCTGCTTTCTAAACTCAGAAAGACAGCAACGGTCCTTTCTTCAGCCTATTGACCAGGGTCACTAGAAGAATCATCTAGTTAAACTTTGCTTTGATAGTTTCACACATGTATACAGTGTGTATGATGTGTACAGTGTATACAATGTATATGATGTATGCAATGTATACAATGTATCTTGGTCATAGCCACTCCCAGCTCCCCCTCTCCTTCCCCCTGGACAATCCTACTCCAGCATGTCCTCTCCTCACCTTCCTGTCCTCCTTTACAGTTTTTGAAAACCCACTGAGTCCAGTAAGTACTTCTATTTTTCTTTCTTTTGCTTTCCTTTGTTTTTGTTTTTGTTTTTTTGACACAGCATCTCACTGTGCAGCCTTGGCTGGCTTGGAACTCAAATAGATCGTGGTAGCTAGAAATAGAGCTCTGACTGTCCTTTCCTCCTGAGTGGTGGGATTAAAGGCCTGGGCCACCACCCCAGGCTCAGTGCTTCCTTTTGGAATATGACTTTGTTGGTCTGACCTTGTGCAGGTAGCCACAGTGAGTTCCTGAGTGAAGCCATGATGTCATGACCACTGCACTCCACCCGTTCACTCCTTCCCCTCCTCCAGTTCTTTTTTTTTTTTCCAATTAAATACTTTCTTTTATTTATTTTTTATTTTTTAATTTTTAACTAGGTATTTTCTTCATTTACATTTCCAATGCTATCCCAAAAGTCCCCCATACCCTCCCCCCCCACTCCCCTACCCACCCACTCCCACTTCTTGGCCCTGGCGTTCCCCTGTACTGAGGCATATAAGTTTGCAAGACCAATGGGCCTCTCTTTCCAGTGATGGCCAACTAGGCCATCTTTTGATACATATGCAGCTAGAGTCAAGAGCTCCAGGGTACTGGTTAGTTCATAATGTTGTTCCACCTATAGGGTTGCAGATCCCTTTAGCTCCTTGAGTGCTTTCTCTAGCTCTTCCATTGTTCTTAACATCCTTCCTTCCTCTCTTCCCTGGCTCAGAAGAGGTAGCTTTTACTAGGCATTTTTAAAGCAAGTCCCAGGTGTTTCCTGACAATCCCTTAGGGAAGCCTGAAGGATGTGGAGCTATAGTTTCTTAGCCCACCGGGATTATGACGTAGATTCTCCAATGACAAATGAGACAGTCTGGGCTAGTCATCTGGTTGATTAAACTATGTCCAGTTGCTAATTTTTTCTTCTTAGTTTTAAATATTGAAAACAAAGTGACTAACATCATGTTTTAAAAAAACCTTTCTAAAGAGTTGTGTCATTGCAAATGTTGCTTATATAGATATGTTAGAACATCAGCTATATAGTTGATCATTAAGGTCAAGTTGCACTTCATGCTCACAGACAGCATTTTCTGGACCCTGCTGTTACCAAATGGACTGCAGGGACCCTACTCACAAGTTGTATCACTGAACCAAACCATCACCTACCCAGTCAATCACAGATAAATAGCTTAACACCAGCTATATGCAAAAAGCAGAAAGAAGTGTTTAGGGTGTTTCTGAGGAATTCTATGAATTAAACAAATAAACAAAATCTGAGCTACATTCTCTTTCTATGGATAACTTTTGTTGATGGGTTCTTTGTGTAAATTAGTCAATCATATTTATAATAATTTAAAAAATAGTGGACAGTGATAGATTTCTTTTTGAGTGAGTTATGAATACAATATACTTTTAATCACTAGTGAGACAATAGATAACGTTCCATCCTATAACTGTATCATGTGAGCATTTAGAGCCTGCAGAGAAATGACTTTGGAAGCGAGTAAATGGTGGGTGCTTCTGTTTGAGTTGAGTGAGAATGAAAAGCCCAGCCATTCAGGTTTTGATGGATTCATCCCCAGTTTTTCCTTAAAAGAAAAAAAAAAAAAAAAAAACAATCCCTCCTTGACCTATTTCTACCTGGCTTCTTCTCTAGTGGATGCGGCCAATGGCTATAACTGCTCTGAGGCAGCACAAGAATGCATCGTCTAAACCCTCAGCTGTGTGCTCCCCTCTTCTCCAGATCTGTTATTTCTCTGGTCTGTATTTCCAGGTGTGTGGTTTCCACAATTTCCTGTTCCAAGTTACTGTGACAATGGGATAGGAAGACACGGGATAGGAACCCATGATCTGCTTCTTGACAACCCCAGATTTTTAGGAATGGTATAAATCACACACTGGTGTATTATTTTGAAAAGCCTGTATCTGGGATGAGGGTGTGGCTTAGCAGCAGGGATTTGTCTACCAAAAGGCCCTTGGCTTGATCCCCAGCAATAAAAACAAGCCCCCCCCCCCGCCCAACACCAATAGTAAAAATCTCATAAGCAAGAAATTTAAAAAGATGACAAAAACTAGTCCCTTTCATTTTGTATAAATAATTTACATTTCTCAGTGATTTCTGATCAGAGAATATTTAATCAAATTATACTCTTGAGATTCTCTCTGATATTTTAAAGCAAAGTAGAAGCGGGTGTATTTTCAGACAAGTAGCTTAGCTGAGTACAAATGGGCGGTTGTAAGATCTTTTAGGTAAGCAGATGATTACAAGATTTTTGCTGAATATCTATCTCTATTTTGTAATTTCTATTTTTATATTTATCCTACATATTTAGTATAAGTTGATGAAATCAAATCATAAAGCTATAAAGTCCTAAGTAAAATGCACAAAATTCCTTTCTTTTCAAGGTCTTCAATGGAGCATTCCAGGTCATAGTCAGAGGAAGGTGCGTTAAAAATCATTGCGTAAATTACTTTTAGGCTATGTGTATAAGATGTATTCGAATCCCAAACTTCCTGTCTAAACTCAGGTCTCATCCCAAAGTAACTCATTATATGTGCACAAATATTACAAAATTGGAAAAAAGCCAGATCCCGAACAGTTCTAGTTCCAAGAATTTCTTTTAAGACATAAACTGTTGCAGAAAGTATTTAATCTCAACCAGGGGCTTCTAGCTCACCTTTGATCATTCAGTTCCTGGGTAAAAGACACACACAGTCTTTATACTTATAACAAGCCTCTATCAACACTAACACTGGGCAGAATCTACCGTCTAAGCTATTAATATTTCTCTCCTATGGATAACTCCGAGTTATTACCTACTATGTTTCATCTGGGCTGTGCTTAACTCCAATTGGCCATTCCTCAAGAATGTGTGAAGTGGTAGCTTTTTAATTCGCTCTGTCCACCCCACACTTAGCTTTACAGTACATAGCAACTGGCCACCAAACCTCAACACAAACTGAAGATGTATTTTCTATTGCATGTGTGAGGGCTTCATGCTATCTACAGCCAGCCAGACTCTAAAAGTGCCATGTTCTTGGAAATGTAAATTGTCCTTATAGCCCTTAGGTGAGAACTTTGGACACTGCTGTCCCTGGAGAGCACTGTTTCTAGAGAAAGCTGTCCCTAGAGAACAATGACAATGGTCCCCACCAACCTAAGCAGAGTGTCACTTCAAAGTAGAGGAAGCACAATGGCGCAGGAGACACTGACCAACCCCAGGCTCCAGGTTTCCTCACACTCAGTCTCCCTGATGCCAAGCCTTAGCTATGACTGTGGATGATAAAGCCTCTGTGCAGGGCTTTCTGGTTATTAAATATGACAGTGTGCGTGTGGAGGATTTGGAATGTATTGGGTGATCAGTGACTAAAAATGAGAATGGGTCTGATTGTTGCCACACTTCTCTTTACACTGAGCCCAAAATTTGTGACTTTCTCTTTTGTCGGCTATAAATGTGAGTATGTGGTTGCATGGGTCTCGAGTGGCTTGATAAGGTGTTTATAGAGCATTCTGAGACTGAATAGGGAAGGTCTGGTGCACACTAACGCTCAGATTGACAGTGGGTACTGTATGCTCTCACTGGGCCTTCTTTTCAGTCTCTTCCTTCAACTGCTGCTGAAAATAAAGCCCTCTGCGGTGCAGTTTCAGAGGCAACTGGGCAGAAAACCTTCCAAAATATGAGCCCCATGTTCCACACAGTAGCAGAAATTAAAATTCCCCCATTAATGTGCAAACATTTTTGGAAGAGGTGACTGCTGTTTTCCCATGTACAGTGATTGAAGGGCACTATCATGGCCACTGAGAATGACCAGCGTTGCTGGCAGGCACCCATCTAGCCCAATAGTTCAGAGAAGTGGGGGTGGTTGGGAATCAATTCCAATTATAAATGCATATGTGAGTGCTTGTGCACATACACTCATACACACACACTCAAACGCATACACATACACGTACACATACACACACACACACACACAATCTAGAAGGGGATGCAATAGCCATTCTGAAGGGATACTTTGCCCCTGAGCAGGAGGGAAATAGAGGAACTGGAGCCTGGTCTTGGTGGGGACACTGCAGAACCAATGACACAATGTGACACACAGATGTTGCTCTGAAGTGTGCTTGGGAAGAAACATAGTGAGAGAAGAAGAAGAAAAAAGATAGCACTTCAGATACAAACTGACCTCTAGGACAGTCACTGTTGGCTCAGGGCAGCCAAGTCAATGGAAGACACACACTGAACACTGAACAGCTGCTGCTGATTACACCAGTTTCCATGACAACAACACTTGCCTTTGTGGGGCAATTCTGTTTGTCGTATTTGTCTATTTCCCATGCTAGGATCACCGCCATCTTAGATTTCCCAGCCCCCAGCAAAGGGCCAGCACTGGGAAAGATGCCAAGCTGAGATGATGATGGGTGTAAAGCTCTCAAGACCCTCTTGTCTACTTTTATATTAGTCTCAACTGCTCCATGATCAAGCCAGAGAGGAGAGAAGGAAGAGGCCCAGAGGGGGAAGAACAGGGAGCCTGCCACCCACTTGGTCACGTTCCTTGGGAAGCAGTGTGGTCATGACCGAGAAAGGGTTGCAGGAGGGCAGCTGTGGGCTCCTTAGCTCATCGTCCACGGTTTCTACAGTGTGCTGTCTCGTCAGTTTTATAATGAATGGAAAGACTTTTCTGTGATGGGGCCTTGGTCTGAGACTCTCTTATTGTACACTGTTCATTTGAACACATTCCTGCTACAGCGAGCTCATTCTATTCCTGTGTAGCCAGCTCACCATGGTCCTGCATTTCCTATAATAATTGCAAAGAAGGATGTTTAATCAGCATCCATCATAAATTCAAAAACCACACGTGGGCTTAATGTTCCCATCCAGGATAAGATGTGTCAGCTCACGAAGTGTGGGGGCTTGAGTCATGGCTTTCCTTTCTAATGCAAAGTACTCTGCATCACTCACTTGCTGCCCTGTGTACATACGGCCCTTACTAGTTAGTGTTACTTTGGCAGAGCTGCCTTTCAGGATTTTTGGCATCCAAACACCTAGCTCTCATTAAAATTAATGGTATAGTCAGAAGCCTCATATGAAGTCTGTACCATCCTATTTTGAGGTGACTTTACAGCACTCCAGGGAATTCATAATGCCCCTCTTTGGAAGTAGAAAAGGCAGGAATGCTAACTCAGAAACATGACCTCATTTCTCCAGGCATGCTTAATGACACTAAAAATAAACCTTAACTGACTCTGCCTGCATGAGCGCAAGGGCAAGGGAAGTCCAGCCCTTGTCTGACTTCCTGGGGAGTGAGTGTGGCCTCTACCCAGGTGCTCTGGGCTTGGGGCTGGTGATGCATGTGTCCGAAAAGACAGAGAGATGTGCTGGGCAAGGCCTCCTGCAGCATCAGGTGTCCCCAGCAAGGACACTTGCATTCACCTGGAAGGAATGAGAGAGAGGAAGGAGTGTTTGCAAAGCTTATGTAGAAAAACTTGGCAACTAGATGTCCTGGGCCCAGCACAGAACAAGGAGAGGAAGCTGTGGAGTAGCAGGACACAGGAGTGAACAGACCCGGTGTGCTGATGGAAGATGGAAGCTTTTGCTGGGGCTTGCTTTGTGTGCACGAGAGAGCAAAAACATCTGTGTTTGACTACTCTGGAGTGGACTGAGGATATTGAAAGACAGCTAAAACAAGCAAGTAAGCAAGCAAGCAAACAAACAAAAAACCCACCAAAACAACAACAACCACAACAACCACTGAGTCCCCTAGAGAAGCCAGTGCAACTAAGTTAGAATGTTTTTTGTTCACAGAGTGATCCTGGCCATGAGGGCCTGGGAGTGGAATGGGGCAGACATTTCTTTCACAACAGCAATGGGTTTTAATTCTTTCAGACATTATTCACACTATGGAACATACCATTTTAATGAATATAGGTTTGTGTGTGTATGTGTGTGTGTGTGTGTTTTAGACTAGTCACAATATTGCAAAAACTATTGCCACCCTAACTGTAGGATACATTTGCCACCTTGCAAAGGAGTCCCAAGCTAATGAGCACCCACATGTCAGTTCCACTCCCCATAGTCTCTGGCAATCACCCCTCTGCTTTTGGTTTATATGGATCTACCAGTTCTGGACAGGCAAACAAATGCAGCCCGACAGTAGGTGTTCATTCACGACTGCGATTTTCATTTGGTGAAATGTTTGCGAAGTCATCTTTGTGGGCTCAATGATTCACACAACTCTTCCAGCTTATGATCTTCTACCCAGGGCCTCAAGGGGAGGAAGGATCCAGCGACACAGACTCCCCAGCATGCTGTGTGCAGAGGCATGAAATTCAGAGGTAGAAATTCAGATAGCTGTACAGTCATGCTTACTGAGCATTTCTGGGGCTATGGATTGACTTAATGTGTCTCCTTAAAATTCATGTTTCACGCCTGAACCTTCAAGGTTATTGGAGGGCACTGGCTGGATCTGGTGTTTCCAGAATCTTGGCGCCTTGTTTAGAGAATTGAAACACACACAGTGGGTGTTGGGAGAGACAGACAGACAGAGACACAGACACAGAGAGACAGGGACACACACACACACACACACACACAGAGAGAGAGAGAGAGAGAGAGAGAGAGAGAGAGAGAGAGAGAGAGAGAGAGTGGGGCAGAGATACAGAGAGGCAGCAAGAAATTTTATTAAGAATGACATGAAAACATAAACTTAGACACACTGTCAGGAAAAGCACTGAGCCTGGGAGAACACTCAGGGGCCTTGGATATTAGTGAGAATTTTTTTTCAGGGTCCAAGACAAGAAGGGGTTGACTGCTAGGATTATAGCTGTGGTGGTTCTGTTTTGATTGGCAGGTTTGGGTTATATAGCATTTTTCTCTACTGTGCATATCCCTTCCCATGATGCATCTGATTTTAAGTATTTGTGTACACCTGTCATAGGCATACGATGGCAAAATAGAAGGTTTTCCAGAGATTCATTCAGAAGACATAGTTTTCCTTTCTGAATATGTATCCCTGTCTTAATTAGGGTTTTACTACTATGAAGAGATGCCATGATCAAGGCAACTCTTATAAAGGACAACATTTAATTGGGGCTAACTTACAGATTCAGTCCATTATCCATGGCAGTGTCCAGGGAGATGTGGGACTGGAGGAACTGAAAATTCTACATCTTCATCCAAAGGCAGACAGAAAACTGGCTTCTGGACAGCTATGACGAGGGTCTTAAAGCCCACACCCACAGTGACACACCTACTCCAACAAGGCCACACCCCCAAATAGTGCTGCTCCCTGGCCCAAGAATACTCAAACCACCACAATTCCAAACTAGTTTAGGTCAGACCTGCCCCATGTCTCCTAATCCCAGATATATCCAGAAGCATGTTTGAATAGAAATGAGCATTACCAAGAGATTGATAAGGGGGGGCGGTTTACCTATTTCCATTACTGAAGTCAAGCATGTGGCTTGATACAGGTGTGTGTGTGGGTCCCAGGTAACTAAGCTTTTCTTAATATTTGCCAGCCTCAGTAGTATTCAAAGGCAAGGTATTTGAACAGGGTAATTAGGGTCAGATGAGTTTGTAGGGTGGGGATCCATGATGGTATTATGACCCTCATAAGCAGGTCATAGACATGGCAAAGAGGCTATGTGGCTAAGCTGGGAAGAGATGCAGGGATGTGACCTTCCTTACATGCACTTTGACATTGAACTCCCAGTCCTCAGAACTGTGAGGGGTGCATAGTTCAATCCATTCTGTCTGTGGTGTTTTGTGGTTGGCAACCCCAAGCAGACTGAGACATCAGGCCCTGCCACCTGTCCCCTCTCCCTCCAGTGCTTGGCAAGGGATCACTTAGATTTGAATAACATGCCAGCCTCGCTCTGGGGAGCACTGAGCCACCTTGTGGATGATGTAGACAAAAAAGATGCACACACAACTGAGGGTAGCTATGATGAGAGAGGGTAAGGCAACTTTGGAGGGAAGTGGGGTCACATTGGGGGTGTTGCTGTTTGTATAGGGCGGTAGAGGCAGCATTCAGACTGTCAGTCAAAGAACGGTGCCTAAGTGTAGACAGAAGTTGGTGAGAGAGTGGGAAAGGCACAAAAGGGGGAGGAGCCCATGTGAAGGCCCTGGCAGAGGGAATGGGCTTTGGTATCAGAGACTTAAGGTGCCAAATGTGGTGACTATAGTAGACTGAGATCAGAAAGCTGTGGACGTGCTCAGTCTGGGAAGAGGAATCCGATGGGAAGCAATGATGGACCAAGACTGTAGGATGAGTCAGGTTGCTGATTCTGGTTCTGTGTGACAGTCCACACTGGCTTTTCTCTGAAACCACATCTTCCTAAAGACCCCAGCTGCCACCACCTGCAGGTCTCAGTCATGCTTTTGTGTGGCCATCGGATTGCCAGACGGTTTTGCATGGAGTCACATGAACTCAAAATTGTTTGTCTGGGTGGGCATTTATATCTGGATATTCACCTAGAAAGTGCTGTGGACAGAAAAGGATGCTGACAATGCTGATCATGGCACAGATGGGGAATGGTAGGCCTGTGGGAAGGCAGAGGGAAGGTGTGGGCATGCCACAGGCCAGTGCAGAGAAAAACCCACCAGAGGCCCAGCCTGCCTGAGAGAAGCGAGCCCTTCTTGGTTCTTTGAAGAGCAGGAGACTGATGGAAAACTGTAATGGAGATTGGTCAAACAATGACAGTAGAACCTGGGAGGAAGAAATGAAGAAGGCTAAGAAGTCAGATGCATAACTTCACACTGGCCAAGGTGAAAATGTCACTAGGGAAACTGGGTAGCACCGGGCCCTGCCTTGCTGTCATGGGTCTGGGTACTGCCTGCATTCTATGCCTGGGACCAGTGGGGACATCCACATGGCCTCTTCTCATCCACATATATCAACTGCATCTGGTACTGATGGTTTAAAGTCTAGTTATTGGGCCAGAATTTGGCTTCTATCAGCTTTAACAGTTCACAATGGCCTAGAGTCCAAAAGATTTACAGTGTGTTAAAAAGAGAGAGAATTACCATATACTACATGCCAAAGCATGCACACACTTGTTTTTTTTTGATTTTTAATATTTTTATTACATATTTTCCTCAATTACATTTCCAATGCTATCCCAAAAGTCCCCCATAGCGCCCCCCACTTCCCTACCCACCCATTCCCATTCTTTTGGCCCTGGCATTCCCCTATATTGGGGCATATAAAGTTTGCAAGTCCAATGGGCCTCTCTTTCCATTGATGGCCGACTAGGCCATCTTTCGATACATATGCAGCTAGAGACAAGAGCTCCGGGGTTCTGGTTAGTACATCATGTTGTTCCAACAATAGGGTTGCAGATCCCTTTAGCTCCTTGGGTACTTTCTCTAGCTCCTCCATTGGGAGCCCTGTGATACATCCAATAGCTGACTCTGAGCATCCACTCCTGTGTTTGCTAGGCCCCGGCATAGTCTCACAAGAGACAGCTATATTTGGGTCCTTTCAGCAAAATCTTGCTAGTGTATGCAATGGTGTCAGCGTTTAGAAGCTGATTATGGGATGGATCCCTGGATACGGCAGTCTCTAAATGGTCCATCCTTTCATCACAGCTATGAACTTTGTCTCTGTAACTCCTTCCCTGGGTGTTTTGTTCCCAATTCTAAGAAGGTGCACAGTGTCCACACTTTGGTCTTCATTCTTCTTGAGTTTCATGCGTTTAGCAAATTGTATCTTATATCTTGGGTATCCTAAGTTTTGGGCTAATATCCACTTATCAATGAATACATATTGTGTGAGTTCTTTTGTGATTGTGTTACTTCACTCAAGATGATGCCCTCCAGGTCCATCCATTTGGCTAGGAATTTCATAAATTCATTCTTTTTAATAGCTGAGTAGTACTCCATTGTGTAAATGTACCATAATTTCTGTATCCGTTCCTCTGTTGAGGGACATCTGGGTTCTTTCCAGCTTCTGGCTATTATAAATAGGGCTGCTATGAACATAGTGGAGCATGTGTCCTTTTTACCGGTTGGGACATCTTCTGGATATATGCCCAGGAGAGGTATTGCTGGATCCTCCGGTAGTACTATGTCCAATTTTCTGAGGATCCGCCAGACTGATTTCCAGAGTGGTTGTACAAGCTTGCAATCCCACCAACAATGGAGGAGTGTTCCTCTTTCTCCACATCCTCGCCAGCATCGCATGCACACACTTGTATACATACAACCTTGTGCACACAAGCTGTCTTGTAGGGACAAGTACATGTGACATTGTTCCTCTGAAAGAGACATCGTGCTGGGTGGTGGTTTTCTTCATTGTCAACTTGAATGGACATGGAATTGCCTGGTATACAGGCATCTGACCCACCATGAGTGTGGGTGGCCCCTTCCCGTGGGCCAGAGTCCCGGACTGAATAAAAAGACGGAAAGGGGGAAGCCAGCGGAACGCCAGCATTCATTTGTCTCTGCTTCCTGCTTGTGGATGCAATGTGACCAGCTGCCGCCATGCCTTTCCACCTGTGACAGACTGTAACTTCACACTGTGACCCAAAACAAGTTCTTCCCTCTTTAAGTTGCCCTTGTCTGGCGTTTTGTCAAAAAATCCATACTTAAAAACAAAAACTAATATGACACAGGAATAGACACCAGTTTGAAGAACTCCTCAATTAAGTAGGTAGTTTAACACTGGAGACATTTTCCACACAGAGATTTGTAGTGAATATGAAACTTAATATTCCAGAAAGAAACTTGAGGCATACAGAAAATTTGATATTCTGTGTGTATTAGTCAGGATCTCTAGACTCACAGAACTTATGGAGTGTCTTTATATATTAAGGGAATTTATTGAAATGACTTACAGTCTGTTGTCTGTACAATGGGAAGCTGTGAGTGGGAAGTCCAAGAATATAGTAGTTGCTGGTCCCATGAGACTGGGTGTTTCAGCTGGTCTTCTGTATAAGCCAGAATCCTGAAGAAGTAGGTTCCAACAGATGGGCTGGCAAGCAAGTGCAAGCAGGCAAAGAAGAAGGAAGTCTTCCTTCTTCCATTGTCCTTATGTAGGCCTCCAGCAGAAAGTTTAGCCCAGATTAAAGGTGTTTCCAGAGGACAAACACCTAAGCTGTTTACAGGCGTGTCCCAACTTGCCAGGGCCTAAGCTTTTTCATGGCCGCTGTACCTTTCCATCCCTTCTTTCCTCCTCTTCTCTCACTTCTTCCGTTCCCTTCTTTGTATACATTTCCTTTGCTCCTTCCTCTCTCATTCCTTCCCTTTTCCTTCCTCTCCCTTCCCCACCTTCCTCCCCTTTCCATCCTATCTTCTTTCCCTTTTCTTCTCCTTCCCATTCTCGTCTTTCCTTCCTTCCTGAGCTTTCCCCTTTTTCTTGCCTCTGCCTCCTTAAAGAGGCAGAAAATCCTGACACTTCAGAACTGCCTTGTGCTTTGTCTCAGCAAACAAAATGGAAAACATATTTTAATATGGTGGCACACATAGGATAACATTTACTTTCTGAGTCCTTTTGAATCCTGCAGTTCCATGGCATCACAGTCATGATATGATATTGTGTAACCACCAGCACGTACATGTTCAGAACTCTAGCTGGTAAAATTGCAAACAGTTGCTTAGGGTACATTGTCTCACTCCTTGGGTGTCCTTGTCATTCAGGGGTGTATCCAGTTGGGATACAGTAGCTTCAGTAGACTTTATGACTATTATCTGAAGAAGCTAGTGACTCCTCGGCCTAGGATGCCACTAGCTCTGGCATCTCTCCTGAGTTCTGATCTGCATTTCCCATGAGTAATGACATCGTGTGATGTATCCCAAAGGCATTCTGCTCTAGAGGTTCAAAGCCGCCTCTGATCAGCCTCCTTGTGGGCTGACTCTGCTTCTCTTGTGGCATGCCTGATGGCTGAGGTCAGTCCTTCCTGTCAGGGCTTCCACTTCATGCCTAGGTTCTATTGTTACAACATCCTGCTTGGTGCCCAGAGAAAGTTTCTTATAGGAAGACAGAGGAAGAGGGATGCATTCTGAACTCTGAAGACATTTAACCTGAAGATTTGTTTTGGGGTCTAGGTGGCACATGTCACATTACAGGTGCTGAGCATGGTGTTTGGGAGGGGCTTGGAATGGGGGGAATCTCACTTGATAGACAAAAATCAGTATTTTTTCCTATTTGTTGATATTCCAATGCATTCACTTGTATAGGGTTATTTAATTTAAAAATCAAGTATTTGTCTTTTGGGGTTTCTAGGCAGGATCGTTATACTGAGTTTCAGCATTTTTCTCTAATTGATGAAACTGACCCCTTCCAACAGCGAAAGGAAAGCTTGACTAACATTATGGTCTCCTAAGGAGCTCTCAGGGTAGTTTTTACTCCTAATGATGAATCTGACTATATGGAGGGGAGCCAAGAGGAGTGGTAATTAATATCATTTTAAAAGGGTTAACTTTAAAATGGGAGTTTTTAGTACATGAGAATATTTCAAATAACAATCAGGCGTTTACTATTACACCAAGTAGCTTTTGTGTGGCTGTAATAGATGAGGGGTTTGGTTTTGCTATTTTCATCAGGATCTGTGAGAAGTTAAGTGGAAGGAGGTACCTGGGTGTAGCTTTTGGGGTTGTGTGGCTGCTTAGTATAGCTGGGTTAGGTTAGGGCCAGGCTGCTCTTCAGCTGTCACTTCTGTGTGGAGGGCTCAGGAGAGGTGTGGCCTGGAGAGAGCCACTGGAGCTGCTCCTTAGTGAATAGCCTGGGAGAGAAGGGGTGGCAAAAGCCGGTCCCAAGCATCCTTGCAATCGAAGGGCGCTCCTGGGAGGGGCGTGGCTTGGAGACCGGCGCAGGGCGGTCCTTAGCTGCTCGGGGGGGGGAACGGGGCGGGGTCGAGGCGGAACGTGAGTCTCCTCAGAACAACCGCAGTGTGCGGGGTGTGTCAGAGGAAGGCGTGGCCTGAGAAGGGGGCGGGTCCGTCCTTTGCCATCCACGAGAGGGGCGGAGCCGAGGCGGGGCCTGAGACTCCTCCAAGAACAGTAGCGGTCCTTAGGGCGCGTCTAGGAAGGCGTGGCTACGCGGAAGGGCCGCTCCGCAGATAACGGTCCCAGGGCTGCGCATGCCTGCGGGCGACGCCTTCATGGCCCTTTGCAGCCCGGAGCGCGCGGCGCGCTAGGGCTCGCTCCTCCTCCGCAGCGGCGCCTTCCTCTGCGCTTCTGCGGGCTGCGGCAGAGCGCTGCGGCGGTACAGGCCTCTGCCATGAGGATCCCCGCCTCAGGGCCAGTGGCGGACCTCTCGGAGCGGCAGGGCTGGGCGTGAGGAGGAGGCCTGGGGAGCCCGCCATGGGGGACAGGTGAGGAGACCCCGGGCGGGAGGGTGGTGCCGGCCGGCCGCGCGCGAACCCCGCTGACCGTCCGTCCCTTTGCCTGCCGCAGGTGGGTCCGCGTGACCGTGCTCCGCGGCTGCGTGGGCTGCAGGACCGTGGCGGTGCCGGCGACCGCAACCGGGCGGGACCTCAAGGAGCGCATCTTCGCTGAGACCGGCTTTCCGGTGGCGGAGCAGCGACTGTGGCGCGGAGACAGGGAGGTAGGTCAGCGCCAGGCCTGCCCTCTTAGATGGGCGCAGTCGCCTACTGGCGGCAGGAAATTCACCGGCTCCTGTCTGTCACGGAAGACTGGTGCTCAGATGAGTCAATAGAGCTTTGTAAAGAGCTGGAGCAGAATGGCAGGAGCGTGGTTGTGGGTTGTCGGTGTTTTTGTTTTTGTTTTTGTTTTTTTTTGACTTTTTTTTTCTTTTGCATTTACAGTCTCCACATTTGTGAATCTTCACTGCCTAAAACTTAGACACGTATTTTGATGGGCACTGTGAACCAGGGAGTTTTTAAAATTCACAGACATCGCCATTGATAGAACGGGATCATCATTTATATTTTTCAGTTTCTAAGTTTAACAAGAATAGTGTTTTTAAAACGGCCAATTCTGGAGCCCTTCCCACTCTCTTTGTGGTCCTGGGACTGAGACCTATGGCTTTGCATGTGCTAAGCAAATACTCTACACTAATTTCTTTGAATCACAGAAATTTACAGCTGAAAAGGGTCTTCAGACATAACTTAATCCCCAAAATGTTATTTTGAGGAGAAAACCTGAAACTTCTGAAGTGCTAATGAATGGCTTAGTCCACCAATACTTAGGAAAATGAGAACATTTTACATGTTCAATTGTATTCTTAAATGATGGGGTAACCGCTACAGTTTTCTTGAAAGGGAAGCTTAAGTTTTATTGGAAATGATCTTGTTCTCTAATTCTAGTATCTTTCCTTTTTTATGTGATAAACATCACCATTTCCAGGCCTTAAAAAGTCGAATAAAATCACAGGAGTTACTTGAGTGTCATGGATGGCGTTTCTAGTTGGGTTTCCATACTGCTTAATTCAGAGCCCTCCAGGGTGGTCCTGGCTTTTTATCCACTGGGTAGCTTTTCTGGTTTCCTGCACATTAGACATAGATCTCTGGTGACCTGCTCTCGGGCATCTCTACAGACGGGTCATTTCTTATAATATTCCCCAGGGGTGCTTGCTGATGCGCAGACATTGGCTTGCCCCAGGAGTTGAGGCAGAACTGCAGAGGAACACACTGTTATTGTTTTCTTTGTCTGTGACACCTTCATTCTTACCTGCCTTTATGGGTTTGCTCTTCTGCGTCTATTCCCACTTTACTCCTGGGTCCACTTTGTCGTTGTGTTCCCTAAATACATATGGTAACATGACTCAGTTGTAGCTCTTGACACTGGAATAGTTTCTTACAGGTGCCTGTGCAGGACTCAGATTTGGGGTGGTTGAAGTGGTCATATTGTTTGGATTGGGTGGTTGGGAGGTGAAAGAGATCCAGGCCCATCACCGATCTGGTCTGAGGTTATGAGACTATGGCGGTGAAGGTGAAATTGAAAGCATGGGGATGTGAGAAGGCTCAGTGCTGTGCCAGCCTGGCAACTGAACTTAATGCTGGAGCCCAGGTGACAGTGGAAGGAGAAAGCTGTCTCTAAGACTGTTCTCTGACCTTCACAGGTGTGCCCTCATCATATACTCATAACACAGCATACACACCACACACACACACACACACACACACACACACACATATCAGACACGATACACACGTACACCACACATATACATACATATATAACACACACACTACACACATACACACACCAGATACACACATACACATACCATGCACACACCACACATACGCACACATACCAGATACAACACACATATCCATATACACATATCACACACACTACACACATACCACACATATACACCATACATGCACACACACCATACACATACACATACACACACCACACACACATACACACACCACACACACATATCAGACACAACACACACATATACATACAAACACATACCACACACACTATACATATACCATACATACACACCATGCATGCACACACATACTACACCATACACACACACACACACACACACACACACCACCACCACCACCACCACCACTACCACCACCACAAACACCAGACACTACAAATAAGCAAATGAAGGGATATACAGGACACTTTGTAAAGGACAGAATTGTGGCAGTTGGTGCCACATGGGCCTAAAGGAAGGAGAGAGGAAGTAAAGTAAGGCTTTATGGGCATGTTTGCAAGCCTGGAAGCAGGCCAGGAGAGCAAGGGTTTCTTAGCAGGTGACAGAGGCAGCTCCTTCTGGAACAAGTGTGGCAGTCAGTTTGCTTTTAGATGTGGTTCAGCTGATGGTGAGACACAGAAGGAATTAGGAAAATGCACATAACGGAGAAGTGGGTGACCCAGATCCTGCTTGCCACCACCATGTATATGTAACTGGGGCCAAATTCATGTGTCAGAATTGCTTTCCCATTTGAAAGTCTGGTCACTGCTAAGGTCTGTGACTGTAAGGACTGAAAGTCAGCTCACAACTGCAGATGGATTCAGAAAGAGAGGCCAGGGCTGGAGATAGGTCGTGGCTGATGCTTAGCAGTTCTCCTTTTCTGTATCTGGGGAGTGTGTGGGAAGAGCATCACTGAGCTCCTGGGCCCTGTTCTATGACCTCCACACCCTGCTGAGCTCCAGCCGCTGTTCTCTGTGGCCTCTCCACCTACCACCTCATTTAATGCTCTGAAGAAACAGTGTGTCAGCATTCTCTCCACAGGCGGACTTTCCCCTCTTTACCTCTTAGTCCCATGCTGCTTAGGACTTTTTAGATTGACATTATTAAATTCTGAATAGTTTAGTGTGAGAGGCAGATGATAATAGATAGTAGATGGAGATTTAGCTTTTCTCTTTTAATTCATCACAAGTGTGTCATGTCCCTCCCCTACCCCCCAGATTTTGACTCTTGAGCATCTCCCTGTGTCATTGATATTTTTTTAAAAAAAGAGGTGTTGGGTGATCTTCTGTTTAATAATTTGGTAGAGTCACTGTTTGGTAGTAATTGAAATGCCTATCTCCGAGGTTTGTAAGGGAGAATGAGGCTGGTGAGACGAAGCTTCTAATGATTTGATACTCATTTTCAAAACATTGAGACGGGCACTTTGAATAGAAGGTACATTGCATCTGGGGAGAATAGGCACATTTTCTTTCCTTGGTTGCAGTATCCAGAAGAGAAGGGAAGAGGGCCTATACAAACCCCCAAATCTTGGCACACTCCATAGGAGCTAGCACTGCTGAGGATGTCTTACAGCCAGCTTGCTTTTTAGGCATCTCACTGCCCTGTGATATATAGCAACAGAGATTATAGTCTACCAGCTTGTTAAGTGTTTGACCTCAGTTAATACACTTATATTAGGTATCTAGTTTCTTGTAGTTGATTCTCTTTAAAACCTGAAAGACGTCATAGGTTTCCTTCTTTTGTATTTCCTGCCATTTTTTCTCCCAGCACATCTTAGTGATCCCAAATTGGACTAATGAGCACTGGTTTATGTATTACTTCCTGTGTAATTAGATGGTTAATTGACCAGTGGAATGATCACCCATGATGACGTAATGGATATCTTTATGTTTGCATTTAATACGTATGTGTAACCTAAGTATATAACCCAGACAATGTTCCATTTACTTTTTTTTGGTTATGCCTGTTATAAGGAGCTTATCTTTCTTCAGGTAATAAGCTGGGTAACTTTCTTTCACTCAATATTTCTTTATTAGTATCCATCTAAAGTGTATATAGCCTGGCTGTTCAGTATTCATTGTTGTGTGATATTTTGCCATGCAAATATATCACAACATTTGGTTTATTTCTAAGTTGGCTTTTGTTTTGTTTGTCGTTGTTGTGGTGGTGGTTTTGTTAGTGGCAGTCAGTGTTCTCACCGATGTTTCTTTGCGCATTCGTGTAAGGCATGCACGAGTTTTCACAGGATAGTTCTCAGGGCCAGCAGGTGTATGATGTGACCATGCTGTATAACCAAGGACATACAGAAAGTAAGGAGACCAAGTGGGAGCCGCGGAGCAGCTGATGCTGGCAGTGGAGAAACGCAGGTTAGACTGCAGAGACTGGAGGGTATGCGCGTGGGCTAGAAGTAGCTGCAGAGGCGCTCTGGGGAGAGATGGTCCCCTGAGGTGCCTGTAGGTGGTGACACTATTGGTTGGAGAGAGATGGTCCTCTGAGGTGGTGACACTATTGGTTGAAGTGTGCAATAAAGATGAGGGTGCTAGAGGTTTTGAAAGCTGTGAGCTCACCTTTTCCAGGTCAAGTTTTAAAAGTACCCACCTTTATAGGGGACAGGAAGACAAGCGCTGAGGCATGTTTCAGGCATGTTTACAGCTTACTCCCATCCTTTTAGGGGCATATATGGTAATGATTTCCAAAGAGAATGTCTAGGAACACAATTCTATGGGATATCTCTGAAAATAAATGAAAAAATGTATTGCTATTTTAGGAAAATGCCATATAGATTAACCCCAAGTAAATTGCCATGCATATTAATATGCCAAAATTTTATCCTCTGATCTGTTGCAGTTTCCTGGAGCAATGCTGCACACCAAATACACATTGGTATCATTGATTAAAAAGATGTTTGTGTTAACATCTTTTACATATTTGAAAATGAGAATTTGGGATGATTTGGGCTGGGGATGTAGATCAATGGTAGAATACTTGCCTAGCATGTGAAAGAAAGGGTGGGAAGAAAGGAAGGGGTGAATTATATGATAGAAGAGAAATAGGCTTGTTTTTATTTGTAATTCTTTAAAGAAAAATTCTAACTTAATTATTCCATAAAGATTTTAGCTAGCATTCTGTTCTGCCCTCTGTAATGCTCCCATGAGAGCGGCTTATTTCTTGGTAAGGATAGTTAATATTACTTGAATGAAAAACATTTGAGAAAGTTTTGAAGTGACAGTATTAATGTTATTGAGAGACCAAATTTTTGGGTTCAGACTCCATCTTAGAAAACCTGACCTAAGTTTAAACTCAAGTAAACTAACAGGCCAGTACCTAGCTTCAGTTTCCAGGTTACCCCCCACCCCCCACTAAAACCTGAGCCTAGCTCAAGTTTCCAGGTTACCCCTCAACAAGACCTGCGTCTCCAGGTTATTCCCCCAACAAACCCAGCATCTAGCACCAGTTTCCAGGTTATTCGCCAACAAGTCTGCACCTCCAGGTTACAGCCCCCACCGCCCCACTCCTGCCTAACAGCCACCAGTCAGGAGCAAAGCAGAAGTTAAGTTTATGGTTTGGCTCCCAGCACCAGCCAGTTATGCTAAAGGCCACAGTAGCACCCCAATTAGATGCTTGCCACTCTAGAAACACTCACCCCTCGCTTGCCACTGTCTATAAAGCCTTGTTCCAATGAGTGTTCAGGGCTTTTCTTCACCAGAACCATCCTGTGGGTCAGCAGTGAGTTAAGCCCAAGCTGGAGCTTTTAAGTAAAGACCCTGTGTGATGGCATCGGATCGGCTCCTGGTTGGTCTTCTGTGGCTCACAAACACTACATTATGTTGCTTCTTACACATTTTCTGTTCTCTTTTTCAGATACCTGATTGGATCAAGATTGGAGGCCTGACTTCTAAAACCTGTCATCTTTTTGTAAACCTTCAATCAAAAGGCTTAAAGGGGGGAGGTATAATATTGATTTTACCTGAAGCATATGCCACAATTTAGTCCATTAAAGATTTTATTTTAATGCAGAAGCAGAGGCGAGGATAGTCGCCGCCAAGAACTGGGAGGAGGGTGAAATTTAGAGGTGTTGGTCCGAGAAGATGAAATTTCAGCTATGTAAACCAGATGAGATCTGGAGATCTGCTGCACAGTGGAGGGCCCAGTTATGATGAGTGTTAGTGCTGTAATGTGTACTGAAGAGCTTGCTAAGAAGAGCAGAGCATGGTGCGCATGCTTGTAATCTCAGTACATAGGAGGCAGAGGCATCTTTTGAGGCCAGACTAGGCTACCTAGCAAGATCCTATTTCAAAACAATCAAGCAAACAAAGTAATTAATTGTGAAGAAGGAACATCTTAAATGCTTTTCCACAAAAGGAATGAAGTCAAAACTAAAGGGAGTTGGGAGAAACATTTGGGGGTGATTGATAAGGTATGGTGGTGAGGATAATGACGCTTGATAGCTTCGTGGATGTATAGTGACCTCCAAGTTCATGCATTAAGTATTTGTACCTTTTTGTAGACACTTCAATAAAGTAGCCTGGACTAAAGGTTTTATTTTAAACCTGAAATGAGAGCATATGACAGAATGCAGGAAGGGGCTGCCCAAGCCAGAAGGAAATGGTGGATGGAGCTAGCTTTGTGATGAGAGAAATCTGTTGACATAGTCTTGCTCAGTCTTGGTCTCGGTGATGATTATGTCAAAATTATACAAAGTTGTACAGGTTGAGAATTCCTAATGCAGAAATCTAAAAATAGGCCAAAGGCATCTAATGCCAACAATGGAAAGTTCACTGCGTGACCTCATATGACAGTTTATAGTAAAAACACAGGCACACTAAAAATTTTATATAGATTACCCTCAGGCAATGGATCTAAATATATATATTAAATATACATGGATTTCTTCTTTGGCCTTGGATTACATCCATAAGATATTTTATTAACTAGTACAAATATTCTGAATCCTAAAGGATGGGATCCTCTGGTCCAGCCTATGGTGATGGTTACTTTGCCTAAGCACTTTATTACTTTTTATTTATAGGCAGATCTTACATTTTTCTTGTTCTTAAGGAATATTTTCTCCTCCTCTTTACATCTTCCTGCCACCTCTCTGAGGACGGCCTGGCCAGCCAGGGTAGAACAGTGCAGACAGGACTTAGTTCTTAACCTGGTCAGTCATTGGACTGCAGAGCCATCAGAGTATCGGTTACATTTGAGAGTAATAAGAATGTGATAATAAGTGACATTATTCCTGACTTGTTTTTCGTCACAGGAGCAATATACAGCACCAGTTATTTAATCACCTTAAAAAATAGCAGCACCTTTATCCCTCTGACCCGGTGCTTGCTGTTGAATTACCCATGTGTGAAGGTGTGCCTTGGAAAAAGCTTTAGGAACCTAATGTGTCAGCAGTTAATGTTGTGGGATTCAAGACCACTGAGTCGGCTTTACTCTCCATTGAGTTGGTCCTAGGCTTCTGCAGTGCCGTGCCTGAAACCATGCGGCAGAACCAAATCACACACAGGAGGAATGCCAGGAAATCCTATTTTTCTAAGTCTTGTAAAATATATCCTGCATTTTAGGTCGATTTGGTCAAACAACTCCACCACTTGTTGATTTTCTCAAGGATATTTTAAGAAGATATCCAGAAGGAGGACAGATCCTTAAGGTAGGCGATCTGATAGAGTCCTGTGGGCTTTACCTTCAGAGCGAAGCACTTAGAGTTTGCATCTGGTCTAGACCTGATTGTATTACCTTGCCTGCATGGCCACAGTGCATAGCTGAGGGGGGTAGATTTGAGAATACAGTTGGTGTGAAGGGAGGAGGGTTTGTGAGTACAGGGCCACACTAGGCTGCTGCATACTCACTCCCTTTAAACACAGTGTCCTCTAGGAATACTCTTGTAGAGGAGTGAGCCCTGGGCATGCACCAGCCGTCAATCAAATAACCAACCAATAGTTCAGCAGCCTAGTACCAGTCCATGGAGAGGTCAGGAACATATGCTTGCTTCGTCTCTGGATTTAGAGGCTGTTTTGTGAGAGAGTTTACTTTAATAGGGTAATTATTTATTTATGTCTATATTACATATGATCATAATATTTTTCCTCCAAGATGGAGTGGAATTCTCTTTGTGGTCCCGGTTGACCTCAAATTCATAATGCTTCTGCTTCAGTCTCAGTGCTGGGGTTATGGACATGGCTCGGGATATATTCTTTAAATATGAATATACTTATTAATAGGAAAACATTAAACATCCACAAAAAAGGCAATGAAAGAAGATTTTGTGGAAATTAGGTTTGGTGTTCAGTAAGAACCCTCCTTTATGAGCTGGGGCAGTAGATCAGTTATTCTGTACCCTCCTTGTTATGCTCATCTTCAGTGTTTTAACCCTTATTTCTCTTCCAGCTTAGCAGTGTTTCAAGGTCTAGTAGCTCATGTTGTCATGCTGAGATAGGCACAAAGGCTGTGTGGTGGGGACTGACTTAAGGGATACTGGACTAGCTTCTTCAGTGGGACTTTCCAAATAGCAGCCAGTGACTTTCAGGTTAGTGTTTGTAGAAGGCTAGTTTGAAAGCTATTTTTTTTATATTGGTTGCTAGAGAAATGAAGGGTATGATTATGGAGTTGTCATGGGGCTGGGGAGGATCGTGTGGGATGATCCACATGGATTCAGAGTGAGGATTCAGTTGTTGGCTACAGGAGTTGGGTCAGAAGTGAGTGAGTGATGTGCCAGGACTCCTGGGGTTGGCCTCCTTTGCTCTTTTTGTGATGTTTTTATTGTAGCCAGTTCTGTAGCATCTCTATTCCTTGGGTATTTAGTGCTAGGCTCAGTGGCATTTCTCAGAATTGCCTGTAGCTTAGCCTCCACCTTCTATGGTGTTTGCTAAAGTGGGTCCAGATTTTCAGGGACTTGCTGCTTCCTGGAATCCATAGACATGACCCCTAAGGGTTACACCTTGGAGGAGCTCATTATATAGAGATATCTCTACTTGTTGTATAGCCTGTGATTGGTGGTTGGGGCCTGGAACTTAATGTTTTATCTTCAGATTTCTTAAACCCTGCTTCCTATAATGCACATAATGCATGAAGACAAACTCTATGAACTCCTTTCATTGTTTGTAAGCTAACATAGTATTCTACCAATCATTTAGTTCTTATTGTCCACCCATCGTATTAACACCTTGTTCATTTTTTAAAGACTTCCTTGGACTGAATGAAAAGGAAAGGGATCTAAGCCATTAAAACACCTATGAGAAATGGCAGCTGTGTAAATAGCAGCCATAGCACCAGTGGATGTGTGGGTAGTTAGAGACAGTTCAGGTGATTATATTCAGGGTTAGACATATGGCTGCTGGCTGGCCCAAACACTCCAGCCCTCCATCTTCTGAGACTCAAACCCAGAGCCTCTCATATGCTAGCTGAGCACTGTGCCCTCGAGCTATGCTGAAGTACCCACAAGGCCTGTGGATGTACTTGGTGAACCTGATAAGCCCAGTCCCAGGCTGGCTGTTTAAGTCTCTTCTTCCTGAGTTCTTTGACATTTGTACTCTTCTAGAGGCTTTACCATTGGCATTGGTTTGATATCAGCTAAAGTGCTCTTTAATTTAGTGATTGCAAGGGTCCAGGAAAATAAAAAGGACTTTCCCTAAAGTCAGATGTTGATGAGTTTGATAATATGAGGGGATATTTTGGGGGGGATGTGTGGACTTTTCTAGACACCCACATATCCATTTAAGGTGGTAGCTCTCAGTTTGCTTTATTCTAAGTAGGAGGCTATTCGGGAATTTACCATGTGATGATTTTTCCCTCCAGAGCCTGTAGACAGGCTCTGGAGAACAAAGTAGGGGTGACTCTCCAGAGTTCCATTCAAGTTTTCATGATTGTAGGTGTATCTCTGGCTTGAACTTATTTCAGCCATAGCTTGCTTCTAGTTGACAAGAATATTTTGTGTAGAAGTATTTGGGTGGTTAGGACTGAGAATTTTGTTGATATTCTTGCCCTTTCCTTTCTAGGTCACATATGTCTAGGCACCCACTCATTCACCCATATCCAACAAGTGATCAATACTACTGTATGAATGGTTCTCAGTACTAAGATACTTTCTGCTTCAGGAGTGTCAGGCTGTCAAGAGTATTGCCTATTAAGGGTGCATGTAGACTCATACTATTGAATATCCTTTTTTCTAGGAGATAAAAGGATTCTAAGATTCTTTTTAAAGTTTGGTAAACAATTGAGGACTAGTGGTCTATTTTTGGAAGCTGTTTAAGCATAAGCTATCTCAAAGTAATCTGTATAGAACTTTGAATTAGAGTAGTCACCTTTGAACAAAAGCTGTGGGTGGATATTTCAAACTTCCAGGATTTGTAGATAGAGGCTAAACGATAGCAGTTTCAAAGGCGATTTGCAGATGTGTTGCTGGGAAAGACTTCCCAACTCCCGTGTATGTAGGAGCTACTTTCAATAGGAACCTAACTAGGGCTTAACTTTACTCATGGAGAGACTAAGGTTTTCTTCTCTTTAATATGCATACTTTTTAGATATTTTAGGTAAAACAAAGTTGAACAGTAGATTACTACATTAATGTCATTTTTGGTGTATTTTATGGCTAGGAATTAATTCAGAATGCAGAAGATGCTGGGGCCACAGAGGTTAAATTTTTATATGATGAAACACAATATGGAACGGAGACTCTTTGGTCGAAAGATATGGCACAATATCAGGGTAAGAATAAATTGGAGTAAAGTTTATTTTTTATACTAATGGTGATGTTTTTAAAATTAATTTATTTTTTACACTCCATCTTCCATCCCCCCCCCATCCACCCTCCAACTGCTTCATATCCTACACCTCCTTCCCCTGTCTCCACATGGATACCCCCACCCCCACACCCCACCTGACCTCTAAACTCCCTGGAGCCTCCATTCTCTTGAGGGTTACGTACATCATCTCTGAATGAACACAGACCCAAAAGTCCTTTACTGTTACGTGTGTTGGGGGCCTCATATCAGCTGGTGTATGCTGTCTGTTTGGTGTTTGAGAGATCTCAGGGGTCCAGATTAATTGAGACTGCTGGTCCTCCTACAGGATCACCCTTCTCCTCATCTTCTTTCCACCTTTCCTAATTCAACAACAGGGGTCAGCTGCTTCTGTCCATTGGTTGGGTACAAATGTCTGTTTCTGACTCTTTCAGCTGCTTGTTGAGCCTTTCAGAGGGCAATCATGATAGATCCCTTTTTGTGAGCGCTCCATAGCCTCAGTACTAGTGTGAGGCCTTGGATCAACCTCTCCTTGAGCTGGATCCCACTTTGGGCCTGTCGCTGGACCTTCTTTTCCTCAGGCTCCTCTCCATTTCCATCCCTGTAATTCTTTCAGACAGGAACAATTATGAGTCAGAGATGTGACTGTGGAATGGCAACCCCATCCCTCACTTGATGCCCTGTCCATGTGCTGGAGGTGGGCTCTATAAGTTCCCTCTCCCTAACTAATGGTAATTTTTAATGATTTACAGTTATTTACTTAATAAACAGTGTAGTTATAGTTTGTACTTCTTGGCATGTTTAATTCAGGTGTTGGGCTTCTTCTCCTCTGCTTTTGGTGGGAAGATGTTTCTGCCAGTTGGTAGTATCCTTAGAGAAAAAAAGATTAAAATTAAATGGCTAGCAGTGCAATCACATAGCCTCCCATTCTTGTCAGTCAACCTGTACTTTATATTATGAATAAGATAAAGGACAGTGCCTCTATATATAAATATCATTTCTTTTGCATTTGGAGAGAAGCCCAGTCTTACGGCTGTGCTTTTGTATCTTGTCTCCTGCTTTAGGGCTGCCCTTCTGCTGGGGGTGAGAGCATAGACTCGCCAGGGGGAGGGAAGAAGGGTGGTGAGAGGGAAGTCATAAGGGAGCCGATACCTGTAGATGCTTGCCAGCTTGCTCGCACTCTGAAGTGTGGGAAAATGTGAATATAACTTAGCTCAGCTCTGAAATTGGTGGATGATTGTGAATACTTGCATATGATGGACAGTAACTGAAAAAGAAGTCTTAGCTCATTTTCTTAGATATCACCAAGAGAAGTTTAAGTGACAAAATGGTGTTTTGTGAAGGTGTCACCATTATTATTGGATATTTAGCACTTATTGCCATGGTTACTGTCATTCTGACATTAGTTTTAAGACTTGGCCATGGAACTTTGATCTGGAAAAAGAGATGTGTATATTGTGGTAATATCAGGAGGTTTGCACCCTGGTTCTGAGACCTGCCACCTTGCTGACTCTAGTGCCGTCCTCTAGAGACCAGCCATTCAGTAGAGAGATGATTAGCCTGTTGTTTCTTGGCTCTAATTTTATTATTTAATGTAGCTCAGCAATGATGCTCAGTTTGCATTCAGACTGTATCCTGGTCCTACCCAGCCCTACCCACTGCACAGCCCTACCCACTACACAGCCCTACCCACTGCACAGCCCTACCTACTACACAGCTCCATAGGCAGTGACACACCAGACTGTATCCTGGTCCTGCACAGCCCTACCCACTGCACAACTCCACAGGTGGTGACACACCGGGCACTCCCTCTGATCTCTATGTTCTCCTGCTGAAAAACTAGTGACAGAAAGGGAAATTGTTTTTCCCATTTACTCTTAGGAGCAAATGGGGGCCTTGGTGTGATGGGCTGTCCTTATGCCCCAGGAATTCTGTGCTCATTGCTCTGATGCGCTGTGCCGGTGAGGATATAGACCTCCTAGAAGCATTTCTTAAGGTTGTTTTTTGTTTTGTTTTGTTTTTTTGTTTTTGTTTTTTGCTTCCAGTCTTCATTAAAGAAAACATTGAAACAGCTGGGTATAGTAGTACATACTTTTAGTACCAGAACTCAGGCTGGTGGATTCTGTGAGTTCAAAGCCAACCTGATCTGTATAGTGAGTTCAAGGCCAACCAGACTTTCACATAGCATTTCAACATCCCACCAGTACAACCACCACCAAAAGATTGAAATGGTCATTGAATCGTTCTCGCCTGGCTCAGGGATCACCTTACAAGAGGAGGTGGTGTTGGGGCCCCTGTACGCCTCACAGCCAGCAGGGAGGGGGGAGGTAAAGAAAGAAACTGGAGTCAGCACCATCTTGACAAGCTCTGGGCATGAACTCTTGACCTCAGGGTGTACTTTCCTTACACATTTAAGCCCAGTAGAACTTTGGGAATGAAGATGTTTCCATGTGACTGTTAGCACAACAAAGCTTTAGTCACAGCTGCGTAGAAACTTATAAACTGCAAAGTAGCAAAGCACCTGTAACCTGACTGATAAACAGTGCTCAGGGCAAGGGCCTACGGAGGAAGGATTTGTAATAAGCACAGGACAGATTCTGTTGATGGAGAATGCACAGTACCTGGCACCTCTTTCAGAAGGATGGGCTCTCTTTACTGAGAGACTAAGTTTAGGATTAGGGCCTAAACAATGCTCATGATACTAAGGGATCAGGAAGGCTGGCTCCACAGAACAGCAAAAAGATCACTAGGTTGTTAGACAGCACCTACACCAGCTTTCTGGGTGACCAGGGATCAGCCATGCTTCTTCCTTTGAAGACTTGTTTAATAAGTGTGGTTCTCCCAATTTTTTCTTAATCTGTGCCTTCTAGAGAAGTGAGAAGATTGTACGAGCCAGAGGCATACAAGTGTTTTCTGGACACGACAGGCATTCTTATATAAACTGGTGGCAGCCATGACTCCATGCACAAGCTCAAGCCTGGTAATCCGTGATAGAATGCAGAGGTAGGGAGTCCTGCCCCAGCTGAGGATCTGAGCACTCAGCTCTCCTGGTGACTCTAGGAGGGATGAGGACTGCCCCTCCCCTAGTGGTGGTCTGCTGCAGTACTGGTGACTCTGCTGGGCTTCCTAATTCCCTTCTAGAGAGCTTAAAGTTGTACTGTTGGTTTTCTAGATTCTGGCAAGAAATTCACTCCTGGGCCTGTTCTGTGATATTTCCTTTTGTATCTGATATTTTTAGTAAAAAGGGAGTAGGCAGAAACATATAGTATTTGACTGATGCCATTTTATATTAGCTGTAGTTAGCTATTGGTTATTAACAAGTCATCTATTACTATTTTTTCATATTATGTAAAATTATATATTATTAATATAAAGATTAATATTATATTGAAGACTTACTGTATCATAATAGAAATAGCTGACAGTTTAAGAGCTCTTCTCAATGTGGTGAGCATTTATTTATACCACCGTGGATTCTTAACACTCCTGTCTGGGGAGGTAAAGCTCTTATGTGGGCATAGATGAAGAAGCTGAGTCTGTGGCTGTAATTGGTAACAGTGACTCTGGTGACACCTGACCCCCTTTCTGCCTGAGTGCCTTTTCACAGCTGTGTGCTTGTCCTTTTCAAAATAGTCTTTGCAGCTGGGCGTGGTGGTGCACGCCTTTAATCCCAGCACTCAGGAGGCAGAGGCAGGCAGATTTCTGAGTTCGAGGCCAGCCTGGTCAGAGTGAGTTCCAGGACAGCCAGGGCTACACAGAGAAACCCTGTCTTGAAAAACCAAAGGAAAAAAAAATAGCCTTTGCAGCCTTGATCAATTTCATGTCCTGACTTTGTTTTAAAGATAGCTGCTGCACTGATTAAAACAACAACAACCAAAACCAGACCAGGCCAACATTCCATATTTAAAGAAGCTTATGGAGAGATGTTCTTTGGGTGTTGGGAATCTCTGTGTAGTTCATTAGCATGGAGGTTGCACAGGTCTGAGGATTGTCTCTGTGCTTTATTGTGTCTGTGTTATTCTTAAGCAACTTTCCAAAGGAAAACATTGTCATATTTAAAGTTGACATAGTTGCTTATATAGAGATAATGTTAGGATTTCTGAAAAACAGTCTCGAAAGAGTGTATTTGCTCAGAATTATAAATACAATATATTGTTAAAGAAACTACTTTGGAGATAGCATTACAATTTCAAATAATTTATTTAACTATTTACCAAATTCAGGACTATTTAAATTACACCATCAATGCCTTCTATAGAAATTAAGTAAAGCAAAATCAAAACCACACAACCCAAATATTCACAAGGTGATTACTACATTAGTAAGTAATTGATTTCTACTATATGAAAAATACAGTGACAAAGTTGTTTAGGTTGTAGGCTTTCTTAATAGATTGTTCTATACATCTAGAGAATGATCTGTGGTTGCTATACTTTCAGTTTTGAATGGATGACCTTGTACAGTATACAGAAAAAAGTAAAAGAATAAATAGCAACAAATGGATGGATGGATAATAGATAGATAGATAGATAGATAGATAGATAGATAGATAGATAGGTAGATAGATAGGTAGATAGATAGTAAAGCACCAGGTCACTTGCTGAAAGCAGCCAGCAGGAATTTACTGAGAAAGCCCCTTTAAGACAGCCAGCTGGAGTTTCCAATAGAGAGTCTGGGGCAGAACAGAGTCTCCCCTCAGAATGGTGTCCAAGTAAAAGAACAAATAGCAACGACTAGAGCTGACATCATCAGATTGGATACAGAATACAACAGAACTGACTAGGGGAGCTGCGACAATCAGACTGGAATTCCCCACTGAGCTTTCTCCCCTGGATGAGCTTCCCACAGTGGAACTGGCTTCTCTTTTGCATTGCAGAACTTTTATATCATGGGATAATCGGCAATGATGTTGGCTAGAAACACTTTCCCTTCTAGCTATTTGCTAGGACACAATGCTTTTACCCATGTAGTGTTTTGCTCTTCTTATTCCTCCCTGTCACAGGGTTAGGGGACCCCAGATCATCCTCACAAGAGGCCCTAGAGAGGACACTGGCACGAGCACACTTGGGTCTGACATGGAAGTGGGCAGCACTGATCCCAGAGCTAGCTCCTTGATGAGCTAAACAGCACAGATTGTTTTATCGGTCTGATGTGGACTGCACACGCTTCCAAGAAATTCCACTTACAATGAGTGATTTAAATATGGGACTCAAAAGAGTTTTCACAGAGCATGGCCCACTGTGGGAATATCCTTGTTTGCTCTGGGTTTCTTGGTATTTAAGTTCTATATTCTCTTAATTTCTTCTTTCAGGACTTTTGACAAATAATATATTTCTCTGGCTGTTAGCTTTTACCAAATTTGTTTTTATATTTATTTTGAAGACAACTGAAATAATAATGCAAAATTTAGTCGCTGTACTCATGGGTCTCTATTTTCTCATCAAATCAGGGTTTTGTTTTTTTTTGAGTTTTGTTGTTGTTGTTTTGGTTTGGTTTTTGTTTTGTTTGTTGTTTTTTTTTTTTTTTTGGTTTTTGTTGTTTTGGTTTGGTTTGGTTTGGTTTGGTTTGGTTTGGTTTGGTTTGGTATGGATGAGTCTCCTGAAACAGAGCCATCCATTCTGGTGTACTCCTTGCTAACTAACTGCTTGTGCATTTCAACACCCAGGCTCAGCTCTTTATGTGTACAACAATGCGGTTTTCACCCCAGAGGACTGGCATGGCATTCAGGAAATAGCAAGAAGCAGGAAAAAAGATGATCCCCTGAAGGTTGGAAGATTTGGAATTGGGTTTAATTCTGTCTACCATATAACAGGTGCAGTACTGGATGTGGGCAAGTGGGGAGGAGAGTCAGCCAGACTATAGATAAATGTTAGTACATCTACTGTGTTTATATTAACATTGATATTTTGTTTTATATTGACTGTGTGACATATTGAAATTATATTGTTATACACAAAAATGTAGTTGTTACACGTAAGTCTTAATGTATTATGTATTCATTTTTTGGAAGATCACCTTCCGGGCTCTGAGTGATGGTTTGTTTGTGCGTGTTGAAGCACACCTGCGGACTGCACAAATGTAAAGACTATTATGCAGGAGTGTAGAGCAGGTCAGTTGCCCCATCTGTGCAGCTCAGTATTATTTTCTTTCCTACATGACAGTGAACACATTGATGCAGGCCATTTGCTAGAAGGTTGTTTTGCAACCTGGAGATTTGAGAAAGCCACAGGTTATGCGTTTACAATGTCAGCAGTCTCTCTGGCTTGATTTCAGTATGGGTATGTGGCATTGTGTAAGGCCTAGAGACATATAGAGCCTACATTATACTGTTGGTGGATTTAGTGGGCATAAGATTTGCTACTTAAGATGAGTAAGAATTTAGGTGATTGTCACAACAGTACTTGCATTTGACAAGTACACATCTTAAAGGGGTGGCAGACTTTACTAGAGTTACATTGTGCATGAAGACTAGGGGCTAAGGTCTGCATGGGAGACAAGACACACCAGAATTACCCCTGGGAAGAAGCCCTTTGAGCAGCACCATGGATAAACGTTCCTTTCAGTATGAGAAATCTGACAAAGCCACTTCTGCCAGTGTTGAAATATCACTGTCTTCAGTTGAAGAACAAAAGAAGCAGTTGACATTAGTCTAGAGGCCATGTGGTAAGATGTGGATCTTTAAGAACTGTAGCTGTGCACATGTGTGTCCTTTCCCAGGAAAATTCATGGCTCACTCACTGTGGGCTCTGTACTTGCTCAGTTAGGTGGCAGTGGAGCAACCTGCATCATCGTAGCAGAAAGCTAAATCTTTAATTTGGAACATAAGTTGTAACTCTTTTCTTTCTAACTGGGCTTATGTGGCAGTGAGCACTGAGTATAAATGTCTAAATAGTGTTTATCTCTTACACTTAATGAGTATTTAAAGAGATAGCACAGATTTTCACAAGAACATGGAAGTTTCTATTATTGACTCTTATTAGATTGCCTCAAACCAGAAACCATTCTGTATCACTTTCAAAGTATGAAATTACTTGGTTGAATTTTATATGTCAGACTATTTCTTATGTATTTTGATGGTAGTTGTCATTTCATTATGGCTGCAATTACAGTTGTTCTTTGGTCTTCTGAGTTGGTCATACCTTGGTTTTCAATTCTACAGATGTTCCTTGTATCTTTAGTGGTGACCAGATAGGAATGCTAGATCCTCATCAAACACTTTTTGGCCCCCATGAATCAGGCCAGTGTTGGAATCTCAAAGATGATATCAAAGAAATAAATGAGCTTCCGGATCAGTTTGCCCCCTTCATTGGTGTGTTTGGAAGCACCAAGGAAACCTTTACAAATGGCAGCTTCCCCGGGACATTTTTCCGTTTCCCTCTTCGCTTACAGCCTTCCCAGCTTAGCAGCAATCTCTACACTAAGCAGAAGGTTCTGGAGTTGTTTGACTCTTTCCGGGCGGATGCAGACACAGTGCTACTCTTCCTGAAGAGTGTGCAGGCGGTGTCTTTACATGTCCGGGAGGCTGATGGGACAGAAAAACTGATATTTAGAGTGACTGCTAGTGAGAATAAGGCCCTGAAACATGAACGGCCAAATTCTATCAAGATTCTGGGAACGGCTATAAGTAACTATTGTAAAAAGATCCCAAGCAACAGTGTCACCTGTGTAACATATCATATAAACATAGTTCTAGAGGATGAGAGCACGAAAGATGCCCAGAAGACGTCTTGGTTGGTATGTAACAGTGTGGGTGGGCGGGGCATTAGTAGTAAACTGGATTCTTTGGCTGATGAACTGAAATTTGTTCCAATCATTGGACTAGCCATGCCTTTATCAGGCAAGGATGAAGAAAATGGAGCAATATCTGATTTCTCAGGAAAAGCATTTTGTTTTCTTCCTTTGCCACCTGGTGAAGAAAGCAGAACAGGGCTTCCAGTTCATATCAGTGGCTTCTTTGGCCTGACTGACAACCGCAGGAGCATAAAATGGAGAGAGTTGGACCAATGGAGAGACCCTGCGGCCTTGTGGAATGAATTTCTTATTGTGAATGTTGTTCCCAAAACTTATGCTACTCTCATCCTAGATTCAATAAAACGCCTGGAGACAGAGAAGAGCTCTGATTTCCCCTTATCAGTTGACACCATCTACAAACTTTGGCCTGAGGCCAGCAAGGTCAAGGCACACTGGCATCCAGTGTTGGGTCCACTGTTTAGTGAACTGTTCCAGCATGCTGTCATTTACTCAATTGGTGGCGAGTGGGTGAAGCTGGAGCAGGTGCACTTCTCAGAACTTGACGGAAGTTTAGAATCCACACGATCTGTGCTCAACTACCTCCAGAGCTCAGGGAAGCAGATTGCCAAGGTACCAGGGAACTTGGCTGCTGCTGTTCAGCTCAGTACAGCCTCTGCCACCTCCAGTGCATCTCCCGTGAGGAAGGTGACGCCTGCGTGGGTGCGGCAGGTACTGAGGAAGTGTGCTCACCTGGGCAGTGCGGAAGAAAAGCTGCATCTTCTGGAATTCGTGCTTTCCGACCAAGCCTACAGTGAGCTGCTCGGGCTTGAGCTGCTGCCTTTACAGAGCGGGGCTTTTGTCCCCTTCTCCTCGTCTGTCTCTGATCAAGATGTTGTTTACATCACCTCAGAAGAATTCCCAAGGTGGGTGCTGTGGGGCTCAGACACTGTTGATCTGGGCAGTAGGGGGCGGGCTTTTCTACAGAGTTCTTTACTGCCAGGCGTCTGTGTGGATTTTGTGGGCGGGTGAGTCATGAAATGTGAAAAGATACATTTTATATTTTAAAGTGAAAAGGCATTGTAGAAAATCTGGGTTATTGCCTTATATTGACAGTTCCAGCTGTTTGGGAGGCTTAGGTCGGAGGACCACTTGGACCTGGGAATTCCAAGACAACATAGTAGTAATAGCTTGTCTTAAAAAAAACCCCAATTATTCTAGTAGCTATTTGTCATACACAGCACTAAAAACAGTTATTATAAATCGCTAATAGAGGTAAGTTTAGTTAGAATTACTTTGATGAAATTTAAATTAGTATATTAAATAACTATTTCTTTGTATTTTTAAGACAGTGTCACGATGTATCCCAGACTAGCCTGGAAAGCAGTTTTCTTGCTTCAGCCACCCAAGTTCTGGGGCTACATGTGTCCGTCATCATGCTTTGCTGGGGCTACATGTGTCCATCATCATGCTTTGCTGGGGTTACATGTGTCCGTCATCATGCTTTGCTGGGGTTACATGTGTCCAACATCATGCTTTGCTGGGGTTACATGTGTCCATCATCATGCTTTCCTGGGGTTACATGTGTCCAACATCATGCTTTGCTGGGGCTACATGTGTTGTCCGTCATCATGCTTTGCTGGGGTTACATGTGTCCATCATCATGCTTTGCTGGGGTTACATGTGCCCAACATCATGCTTTGCTGGGGCTACATGTGTCCAACATCATGCTTTGCTGGGGCTACATGTGTTGTCCGTCATCATGCTTTGCTGGGGTTACATGTGTCCATCATCATGCTTTCCTGGGGTTACATGTGTCCAACATCATGCTTTGCTGGGGCTACATGTGTTGTCCGTCATCATGCTTTGCTGGGGTTACATGTGTCCATCATCATGCTTTCCTGGGGTTACATGTGCCCAACATCATGCTTTGCTGGGGCTACATGTGTCCAACATCATGCTTTGCTGGGGTTACATGTGTCCAACATCATGCTTTACTGGGGTTACATGTGTCTGTCATTATGCTTTGCTGGAGTTACATGTGTCGTCATCATGCTTTGCTAGGGTTCCATGTATCTGTCATCATACTTGGCTTCAGTAACTAAGGTTTTTTGTTGTTGTTGCTGTTGTTTTAATAGCTGAGGGTATGTATTGTTAACTACTTCGACTGGTTTTGAATTTCCATGGTGTATGACGCCTAAAGCAAACTTTGATGTGCACTATAATTCACATAAAATAAAACAGTAGGTTTAACTGGCTTGAAATTATATGGTGGCTGTTTTTAACAGAAGAATTGTTGGAATTATAACTGCTGTGTACTTCTCAAATTCTAGGTCCCTTTTCCCAGGTCTTGAAGCAAGACTTATTTTGGAGAACTTGAAGCCTCACCTTCTAGCTGCTTTAAAAGAAGCTGCGCAGACCCGAGGTATTATAACTATCCAGAGTTGTTCTTATATTTTTGGTTGTGAGCCTAACCATTAATGACTGAGCCATCTCTCCAGCTCTCCGTGCTTTTCTTAAACAACCCTCATTCTAAAAATACAAACAGCTTTTATAAGGTTTCTTCTAATAACTGTCCATTTTAGACCTATAAGTCTGAGTCCATATGGCTCAGCCTGGGACAATTGTTCACTTTAAGATGTGTCAGGAGCCATTCTAGCATCTAACAAGAACCCAATGGCAATGTCATTGAGAACCTCATGTCATCGCTCTTGGCATTTGCAGGAAGTGTATCTTAACCTGCACAGTGCTTTTGGTTTTTTTCCCAATGCCTGCTAGTTCTTTTCAGACCCTCCTGTCCTCAGATCTTGCAGCACGTGTGATAACACTGAAAGTGATTGTTAAATTTCACAGATGAGAGGAAAAGCTAGGTTCAGAGTTTTCAGATGAGTGCAGGAGGCTAGGTCTTCTGCCTTGTCTCCCTTGTCTGCTATCCCACACCCCAGCGCAGCTATAAGTGGTCAGCTACCAGATAGGATCAACTTCCAGGAAATGTGTTCCAATCCAAATCCAAGACACTGCCTGGGAAGGGGACTGAGAAGACCTAGGAAAGCTATAAACACCCTTCATTGGGAATGAGTTTTGGGAAATGACAGTAACTTGGAGGGAAAGTTACCATGGTTCTGACTCTAATTCCATCTCCCAACTTCTGCAAATATTCTATCACCTATGAAACTGCTGTCTGGACTTTTCCTAAGTTAGACATTTGCCCCCAGATTTCAGAATTTGTCTTACCAAGGAGCTTATTCTTTGTGATATGTCGTAGACAACACATGACCTTTTTCTTTCAAGGAAAAATTGTTCATCATTTCTATTTTTATTCATTAAAATATGCATGAAAGGATTTTGAACTTGCCAGGGCAATGAGGTTGGAGTTAAAAGTGAGACCAAGAGTGAGCCTGTAAATGTTTCTTGTCACAGGATTTGTGCCTGTGAGACCTGCAGTGATGCGGGTTTCCCGCATTCTGATGGCTCACGTGTTGTAAACTGTTCTTTTCAAGAAAGCTGTTGAAGGATTTAGATATGCATTCCCGCTGAGCCTTCTACCCAGCCCCCTCTTTTCTTTTCCTTTTTATGTCAAGTTTTGTTACTTTATGTTGATCAGGCTTGGGAAGAACTTGGCAGCATTCACTGTATATCCATTGAGTTTGGTTCTAATTTGCATAGTTACACCAAGGCAGGCTACTTAAAAGTATCACTGTAATAACATATTGTAGGCATTCCTATGAGGACCAGATCATATTGACAGAAGTGATAGTCCAGCCTAGTGCCTAACACATAACTTCCTGCATGTGGAAGCTGTTGTGATCACTTTAATTGGAGATTCATAGGTATTTTAAAATCGGAATGTCAGCCACAGACCTCTCCTTTTCTCTTGTTTCCCTCTTGTGTGACCCCTTTAAAAATGCTGTTTCTCTCCTTGAAGCTTACTCCACAGTGAACCATTGGGTTATCATCTTTGTTCTGCAACTGTAGGTTCTGTCCAACAATTCGTTTCTGTTTGTTCTTCTGTCTATGGATCTGCTACTGTTGTACTTTCTTGTGATGTTACTTCACTTGTGGAATTAACCATTGCTGTGGCACTCACTCTTCATATGACTGTGACACTTAGCTGCTGTGGGCTTGTAGTAAGAGTTAGATGGCTTTCCATGACTGAACTTGCCATGATAGTGGTCAGCTGTGATTCCGAACATGTGTGATTGTGAACTGCTGTTTCAGTGGCTTCCATCCATTTAGGGCCCCTCTCTGTTCTAGTCTTGGAAGAGCACAAACTTGTGAACCTGGTCGCTTCCTAGTTTCAGGAGAGCAGTGAGACTGGTCAGACTTGTCTCTACTGTATCACACACTGTAGAACACACTATATAACACTTTAAGGTTCATGCTCAGTCATTGTTTTAAACCTACGTGAACACTTTCTCATATCTGTACTTATCTACCCAGCATTTATTTTGCTGGGAAGACTTATTTCCATCCTGTGCTTTGTTCGTTAATTTCTTTGTCTGTTCTTGGTGATTGAACTCAAGGCTTCATGCAGCTAGGCAAGTGCTTTACCACTGAGCTACATTTACAGCTCCTAACTCACTTTGAATCCATCTTTTAAGTGATACAGAAAAAGGAAAAATTGCATGATTATATGGTATGTGATATACACATTATATAATATTCAAATCAAGTTAACCACACCTGTCTTTTAAAATATTTTCCACTTCTTGACGGAGAATCTTCAAGCTTTTTGAAACATAGAATATATGATTTTTATCCATAGTTACCCTACTATGCAATAGTACCCAGAACTTTTTAACCTGACCTTTAATAATTCCAACTGAGCAGCCTCTATCTATGTGTCCCACACATTCCATGACGGCTCTCCCAGCATGTGGTAACCACAGAGAAAGCTTGGGAAGCACTCATGAGCTTGATATTAACATACAAGAAAAAGACAGCTGGGGAAGAAGTCCTGCTCTAAGGCTGACAGTGAAGCATGCTGGAACATGAGTCTGTCCTCCTGCTGCGCAGATCTCTGTCCTGTGTTGGGAAGACTCTTAAGGCTTCTGTTTTCTGCTGAGTCTGGATCTTACTATAGCAGACCTGGCCCTGAACTCCAGAGTGAAGTTCTGGCCTAGCTTTCCTGGAATGCTTCCTAGTAGATGGAGTCTTTGTCTTCTCTTTTGCCCAAGTATGGGAGAGGGGTTCTGGAGGCAGCTCTTGAGCCACACAGTAAATGTGATTCTGCACAGGCCCTGAGAAGTATATAGGTCACAGTGTGAGGGAATGGTCTTGGAGCTCTATCTGGTTTTACATGCTATTTTGGTGGATTTGGTAGTGGGCTTCAAGTTCAAGACCTTCTCTTGGTTCCTTCTCCCTTCTACAGGTAGGAGACATTGTTTGTGATGAGCACCTTCTGTTGTTTGCTCTCCACAACCCGTAGGTATCAGAGCCTCTGTCAAGCTCAAGGAAGTAGAAGGTTTTCAATAACTTGAGATGCAGTTGTAGCCACAATTCTGGTTTTGTTTTCTCATTTTTTAAAAAAATTTGTGAGTTAGATTATTTGTGGTTTAAATTACATGAGTAAATGGATGAATAGCTGAAGTTAGGTGACAAATGACTAGTTAAATAATTCTGCCACTAAATGAGTTTTAAATTAAGCGACTAGAAAAAATAAGCAGTTAAGTGAGACAAATTCCTAATGGAGTGGCATCAGGGTCCTACATACATGTTTCTTAATTTAAAAATTAAGCTTTTTAAAAAAAATTAGGTAGGATTACATTCTCTGTTACAATTAGTAACTCAAAAGTCCTTAAATGATTCATTTTCCTGTATATACCAAGCATTGTGCCAGGTGAAGTTAATAAATAGATGATAAAACCCACAGCTGCATAGGATATGGATAGGAATCAACACTGTCACTCATGCAATGGGTACTTGGTCAGATGCTGAGCATGGACTGGGCCTGTGTTGGGTAGCACAGCAGGGATGGTGTTGTGTATTCTGCCTGGCCTCTAGCCTTCATGTCTCAGGGGGACAGCATGTTTTCAGTGATGACTCTGACACAACTTTATTATGATGAATACTATTGAAGAGATGATGACCACACATGCATGTTTCCAAATCTTCAGAAAATCTTGCATTTTTCATTGCCAGCCTCTGGCATACAGATAGCTATAACTGACACAGGTTTGTGGAGATATTTGAGACTGCCATACCCATAATTACATGTTTCAGAAAAGAACCATGTGCTAGGAAGAGTCTGTTCGAAGCCTACCTTCTGCCTTATTCAGGCCGCTGCCGTGCATAACCTGAAATGCAGGCATAACCTTGGTATCTCTCACAGCCATTCTTACTTCTCCAGTTAGCCCAGCACTGAGAGAACTTACCTTTCTAAAACATTGCTTTTCCACCTTTTATCAAATATCTTTGAAAGGCTTCTTGTTTTTTTCATATAAAAAAGTACAAAGTCCTTGACATTGTCCACCAGGCTTTTTCCATATCCTCGTTCTATTTTTTTCTGGGCATTAAAAAGAGTCCTGGTGCACGGGAAAGCTAAGCGCACGGGAAAGCTAAGTGGGTGTTTGCTGTTACCCAGCTCCTTCCTTGGTTTTGTTTCCCCCTGATCACTGCCATATTTAAAGAACACTTATTTTTCTCCACTAGGCACAGACATCTGATCCCCCCCCCCACTCCGTGCACACCTTGTTACATGCAACCTATGCATGCTTTTATAACAAAGCACCACAAACCTGCACTTGTGTAGTTACTTGTAATCCTTTCTCTAATCTGCCATCCTTGTTAGGTACAGACCAGGTCTGAGTTCATGTCTGGGTGTTTATTTCCAGCGCTCTAGCACCTAGTATTGCCTGACTGACAAATACTGCTGGTGAGGAGGTTATTCCAGTGAGACTTACAGTCTCTGTCTTAGCCCTGAAATTGAGTCCAATGTACCCCAGTGCACAAGCATATTCCACAGAGATGCAGTGGTATACATAATAAAATAAATGACCTTCGTAGAAAGGTTAGTTGTCCATGGGGGTCATTCTTAGAACTTTATGATTATTGATTGTCATAAACAAACAATAGGAATGTTTGATAAATTCTCCTTTTTCTTATCATACTGAGAATTTAGTGTAATTTGACTTTGTGTAAATGTTAAAGTACTTATAAGAATTCTATTTCCTCCTTTCTCAGTTCGTCTCTAGGCCCTCTGACTGTTTTATGCTACTAGCTGTGAAAATGCCCATAGTTAGCTTCCAGGTTGCTGTGAACACAGTGTAATTTGTGCTTATAAACATGCACTCACCTTCTTTGCTATTTTCCGAACTAAGTCTCAGTTCTCACATAGTTTAGGGTTAATTTGCATCAAAATAGATCTTTAAATCTTAAATGTATATACTGTTTGGAGCTTTGTATATACCTTTTCTTTTGCATAATGCTGTGTGGAGATTTTGCAGACAGCATTGCTGTAAAATGCAGAGTAATTTCTGTAGTGAGCTTGTGAAATATTGATTATTCTGGCCTCTCTAAGCATGGCTTTAATTATATTCTAGCACAGCAGCTTCTCTGGGGATACTCAGGTAGGATCACTGACTGAATGTTGTGTTCATTTGAAACCTGATTTATTTATTTATTTATTTATATTTATTTATTGTCATTTGTTGGTGTGCTGAATCCTGTGTTGTTTTGTTTTTAACCTAACTAGCTAGAAATTCTGTCAATCTTTTTTTTCCGTGCTGGAAATAACAACTGTTAAAGGAGAGAGGAGACTACTGTACAGGCTTTTCTTATTGCAAACACTGATTTTTACAAAACACACTTAAATGACTTGAAAACTTTATTTAGTTTCAAATAAAAGACACTTGTGAAATTTGCATGTTAGACTGCCTAAATGGGAGAGAGTGGCATGACTGCATTTCTGTTATGCACACAAATGCTCAGAGGAGAAATGAAGGAGAGGAGAAAATTCTGGAAACTGTTAGGATTGTAGCCCAGCGCTGAGACCAGTGTGAGTAGAAAGCCCCTGTCCAAGCTACAAGGAACACTACAGCAGCCAATCTCCTATTAGGGATAGTCAGCTGATCTTACAGTGCCAAGTGGGTCAGTTTAGTGATTGCCCATCCTTTTTGTTTTGTCTTAATAAATACCTTTGTTATTATTTTCCAAAGTTCATGTTTTACTTGGAAATTTAAAGGATGCAAGATTTGCTTTATAGAAATTATTTTTATACATATACTTTGAAGAAGATTATACATTTATGCATATATAAAATTAAGAACTAAGTCATTACTAGAGTGATAATTTCTATAAATATTAAATTTGGCTTCTACTTTATATTAAAAGTATCTAATGCTTTATCAATAGCTCTTATATTGGGACAGTGTAGGAAAAGAGACAACAGAGTGGTAATGTAAGTAGTTACCCTGTTAACGCCTGCCCTAGGGACTGTCCCATTTTGGTTACTGAATCTGTTGCTATAGGAGATCTATTCAAGCCCAAGCCAAGCCTGATAGTGTATGTCTGTAATACCAGCTGCTTAGAGGCTAAGGTAGGAAGATTGTAAGATTGTAAGTTCCAGACCAACCTGAACTACAAGGTGAATTCGAGGCCAGCCTGGACAACTTAGAGTCTATGAAGAGAAAAGTAAAAGGAGGTTGGGCAATCGCTCAGTAGTAGGGCTTTTGCCTAACTTGCATGAGACCTACTAGTCAGTGCCCAGTATTACAAGAAAAGTAACAACCAAAGACCAAAGCCAAGATGTCCGTGGCAGGGTATCAGTGCAGACTTTCTGGGAAGCAGTTGGGCCTTTAGAGCTGGAATAGGATGCTTCTGAAAGGCCAGAGACCAGCAGCACCATGTCTAGGCGTGAGTGTGGGTGGAGTCCTGACTGGCAGGCACTGGGCCCCCTTTTCCTTTACTCCCCCCAAGCCTCTACATTGGTTTTTTTTCTCTTTCTTCATTCTTTTTTTGTTTTGTTTTTAAAGATGTGACTGAGAAGGGACTAGGAGGAGAGGAGGGATGGGATACTGTGTTTGGGATGTACAAATAATAATAGTAATTACAAAACAAAAAGAAAAAGATGTGACTCATATATAGTACATCATTTAATTGGACTTTTCTCGTTGATGTGTATTTACAAAGTCTTGAATTTTCTATATGATGGTACATTATTAGAACTCAGCAGCCATCAAAGCCGCCATTGCCACTGTGTCTCTGAAAAGCAAAAGAACGTCTGTGTACTCAGCACCTTGATTTAGCATTCTCTAGTGGGGTGCATCTCTGAAGGAGTTCCCTTGAAGCATTTAGAACTAAAATGTAATTGTTAAATGAATTTTTACACCAACTGATGTTTCTACTTTCTGACCACGTTGCATTTATTCTCAAGGTTAGCAAGGATCATAGACACGGGAATAAATAGAAACAAAAACAGCACAGTCTCTGAGTAGAGACTGGTTGTATTCATGTTGTTTTCAGTATCATACCTGGTAATAGTTTGCTGTCCTTGGGAACAGTTTTTTCAGAAGCATAGTTAAATATGTTTTGACTTTGCTGTTAGTTGTAAAAGCCATAAACCCACAAGTCATTTACTAAGATGCCTAAAAACTGTTTTGCTCATCCTAGTGGAGGTGCTTCAGAGGCCTTCTGATGGGGACATGGAGACGCCTATGTGAGCATTTATAGTTCAGGGTTAAACGCAGTAGCTAGACTAAAGCCTGAATGAACTTAATGTTCTTAGGTTTGTGCGGCTCCTCATTTTCTCTCTCCTTTACTTCCTAGTGTTTTTCCAGTTGAGCATGACTGACGTGTTAGTTGCATGCTATGTGTGAGGTGTGTGTGTTTTGACATTTTATTTACATATTCATACCAAGTAATTTTCCTAAAGGTAAGTACATGTTTTATAAATTGCCACATTCTATGTAAGGCTGTTGGGCAGGATTATCTATAAGGCTCATGTGATGTGGCAATTTACATGGAACATACATGATACATATTTATGATTTTGCTTTCTGAATTTTAATTTTTAACATTTTTATATCTTTAAAATATATCTTCACTTATGACTTAGATATTTAGTATAGGTAGTAGTTCTATTCAGTAAGCACTTGAGGAAACATTATTATAAATTAAATTTAACTCACCCCATAGCCCAAAGAAACTATATTGATTATATTACTAACATTTTCATTTTAAAAATATTGCTTGAGTTATTCTGTTACATGACAAGGAGACTGAAAATGTTCCTGAGTCTGTGTGTTATCACTCTCCTGAAGTTTCAATTGTCTATCTTGCTGAGATTTCTATGACAGTGGTTTGAAAATAGCATGACACATAATGTTGGGGTCGAAAGTAGAGCCTTTGAAACAAAGATGTCCTCCCTTGACTAAAACATGCTAGAGTGGGGCGAGGGAAACATGGGGATGACATGAGAACAAACAGTATCTTCAATCGCAAGTCCAAGTTCTAGCTACTTTGTACTGAAGACAGTTAGCTTTTAAGGAATCTCCAGGCCCTCCATTAGAAGGCCTGTACAGCACCTCACATGTGACATTCTCAAGAAAAAAAAGTTACATACAAAAGTTCCAAGAGCCTGAAGTATACCCGTCAGAGGTATACTGTTATAGTGTTTCCCAAATTCACTCCTAGGGAGCTAGAAGTTTTTTGCACATAGGGGAAAGATAAATGTTAGTTTCCACATAACTGATTTTGAGATGTTTTATTTTCCTGTATGGACAAATTCAAACCTAAAGCTACATGGTTGCTTTTCTATTCTGTTGTTACTGATGTTAAATATCACAAATACTTTGACATACAAAATACATTTTAAATAAATGTTAACTTCTAGGCAGTCTATTAAGATATGCAACTGTAAGCCGGGCGTAGTGGCGCACGCCTTTAATCCCAGCACTTGGGAGGCAGAGACAGGTGGATTTCTGAGTTCGAGGCCAGCCTGGTCTACAAAGTGAGTTCTAGGACAGCCAGGGCTATACAGAGAAACCCTGTCTCGAAAAACAAACAAACAAACAAAAAAAGATATGCAACTGTTCCCCTAAGAGGAAAAATATAATTTGTCTCCTAGTTTACAAACATGCAGAAGTGAGTTGTTTTGGTGAGAAGACACCAAAACAACACCCACATGGTCAGTTAGGTTTCCCTGAAGCACTTCTATGAAATCCCCAACTTCTGCAGAGCACACTTTAATAAATAGCAACCTTGGAGAAACTGCTGTGCCTGTGCCCTGTATAGACTGTCTGCTTTTCCAGAATGGTGAGTTCAAGTCTCTAAGACAGTAACTGACACCCGGTTGCATATCTGTTAGAGACTTAAAGGAAATTCCACGACTCACTGCTACCGCATTTCAGAAAGTGTTAGCTTCTGAAATGGAGACTCCAGCTTCTGTACTGACTTTGAGCAAGTGAGGTGCTGAAAGTGTAAAACAACCCTAAACATATTTGTGTTGGATCTACTTATCAATGTTTACCTGTTAAGTGAAAAAAATATGTCAATTTTATCTGCATTTTTGATAGTTTTACTTGTGGACAACTAAACATTAAACATTTTGTTGTTGTTGTTGTTGTTATGGATTCCATCTGTAGAACACTAGGTACTTTTGAGTACATATTTTATGACCTTTTTATATTTATTTAGGATAAGCTCTTTGTGGAGAGAATGACTTCTCTTAGAGGTTATTATAAGTATGAGTTTCTGTATAGGCTATCATTATTTTAAAATTATTTTAGTCTACTCATACTGGATATTTACATTTTTAAGCAGCTTTCCAGTGGCATCTTAAGTTTGAAACTAGAAGAGTTTAAAGTAGAACTGTGCATAACATTTCTGTGTGTGATCTACAGGAAGACCATGTACTCAGCTGCAGCTTCTAAATCCAGAGCGATTTGCACGTCTTATTAAAGAAGTCATGAATACATTCTGGCCTGGTCGAGAGTTGGTGGTTCAGTGGTATCCATTTAGTGAAGACAAACATCACCCATCCCTTTCATGGCTTAAGATGGTTTGGAAGAATCTCTATATACATTTCTCGGAAGATTTGACTTTATTTGATGAGATGCCACTTATCCCTAGAACTATACTGAATGAGGACCAGACGTGTGTGGAACTCATTAGACTCAGGATCCCATCAGTAGTCATTTTAGATGATGAAACTGAAGCTCAGCTTCCAGAATTCTTAGCAGATATTGTACAAAAACTTGGAGGGATTGTCCTGAAAAGACTAGATACCTCTATTCAGCATCCACTTGTTAAAAAATACATTCATTCCCCACTTCCGAGTGCTATTTTGCAGATAATGGAGAAGATACCTCTACAGAAGTTGTGTAATCAAATAGCCTCATTACTTCCAACCCACAAAGATGCTCTAAGGAAGTTTTTGGCCAGCTTAACTGATACCAGTGAAAAAGAGAAAAGAATAATTCAAGAATTGACAATATTCAAAAGAATTAATCACTCATCAGATCAAGGGATTTCCTCTTACACAAAATTAAAAGGATGTAAAGTTTTGGATCATACCGCCAAGCTTCCAACAGATCTACGGCTATCAGTTTCAGTAATAGATAGTAGTGATGAAGCCACCATTCGTTTGGCAAACATGTTGAAAATTGAAAAATTGAAGACTACAAGCTGTTTAAAGTTTGTTTTAAAAGACATTGGAAATGCATTTTATACACAGGAAGAGGTAACACACCTTATGCTTTGGATCCTTGAGAATCTATCCTCTCTTAAAAATGAGAATTCAAATGTGCTTGATTGGTTAATGCCACTAAAATTCATTCATATGTCCCAGGGACATGTGGTAGCAGCTGGTGATCTCTTTGATCCTGATATAGAAGTACTGAGGGATCTCTTTTATAATGAAGAAGAAACCTGTTTCCCACCTATAATTTTTACCTCACCAGATATCCTTCACTCTTTGAGACAGATTGGCTTAAAAAATGAAGCCAGCCTAAAAGAAAAAGATGTTGTACAAGTGGCAAGAAAAATTGAAGCTTTACAGGTCAGTTCCTGTCAGAATCAGGATGCTCTCATGAAGAAAGCCAAAACACTCTTACTGGTCTTGAATAAAAACCAGACACTCTTGCAGTCTTCTGAAGGGAAGATGGCATTGAAGAAAATCAAATGGGTTCCAGCCTGCAAGGAAAGACCTCCAAATTATCCTGGTTCCTTAGTCTGGAAAGGGGATCTCTGTAATCTTTGTGCACCTCCAGATATGTGTGATGCGGCACATGCAGTTCTAGTGGGCTCCTCACTTCCTCTTGTTGAAAGTGTCCATGTGAACCTGGAGCAGGCGCTCGGCATCTTCACAAAGCCTACTATCAATGCTGTCTTAAAACACTTTAAAACTGTTGTTGACTGGTATACTTCAAAAACCTTTAGTGATGAAGATTACTATCAGTTCCAACATATTTTGCTTGAAATTTATGGGTTCATGCATGATCATCTGAGTGAAGGGAAGGATTCTTTTAAAGCCTTGAAATTTCCATGGGTTTGGACTGGCAAAAACTTTTGTCCTCTTGCCCAGGCTGTGATAAAGCCAACCCATGATCTGGATCTTCAGCCTTATTTATATAATGTGCCTAAAACCATGGCAAAATTCCACCAGCTGTTCAAGGCTTGTGGCTCAATAGAAGAGTTGACATCAGATCATATTTCCATGGTCATTCAGAAAGTTTATCTCAAAAGTGACCAGGAGTTGAGTGAAGAAGAAAGTAAACAAAATCTTCATCTCATGTTGAATATTATGAGATGGCTCTATAGCAATCAGATTCCAGCAAGCCCTAATACACCAGTTCCTATTTACCACAGCAGAAATCCTTCCAAACTTGTCATGAAGCCAATTCATGAATGCTGTTATTGTGACATCAAAGTAGATGACCTCAATGACTTGCTTGAAGATTCAGTGGAACCAATTATCTTGGTACATGAAGATATACCCATGAAAACTGCAGAATGGCTAAAAGTTCCGTGCCTTAGTACAAGACTGATCAATCCTGAAAACATGGGGTTTGAGCAGTCAGGGCAAAGAGAGCCTCTTACTGTAAGGATTAAAAATATTTTGGAAGAATACCCTTCCGTGTCAGATATTTTTAAAGAGCTACTTCAAAATGCTGATGATGCAAATGCCACAGAATGCAGCTTCATGATTGATATGAGAAGGAATATGGACATAAGGGAAAATCTCCTGGACCCAGGGATGGCAGCTTGTCATGGACCTGCTCTGTGGTCATTCAACAATTCTGAATTCTCAGATTCAGATTTCTTAAACATAACGAGGTTAGGAGAGTCTCTAAAAAGGGGAGAAGTTGACAAGGTTGGGAAATTTGGTCTTGGTTTTAATTCTGTGTACCACATTACTGACATTCCCATCATTATGAGCAGAGAATTTATGATAATGTTTGATCCAAACATAAATCATATCAGCAAACACATTAAAGATAGATCTAATCCTGGAATCAAAATTAATTGGAGTAAGCAGCAGAAAAGACTTAGGAAGTTCCCCAATCAGTTCAAACCATTTATAGATGTATTTGGCTGTCAGTTACCTTTGGCTGTTGAAGCTCCTTACAGCTACAATGGAACTCTTTTCCGACTGTCCTTTAGAACACAGCAGGAAGCAAAAGTGAGTGAAGTTAGCAGTACTTGTTATAATACTGCGGATATTTACTCCCTGGTGGATGAATTTAGTCTTTGTGGGCACAGACTTATCATCTTTACTCAGAGTGTAAACTCAATGTATTTGAAATACTTGAAAATTGAAGAAACCAATCCTAGCTTAGCACAAGATACAATCATAATTAAGAAAAAAGTTTGCCCCTCCAAAGCATTGAATGCACCAGTTTTAAGTGTTTTAAAAGAAGCTGCTAAACTCATGAAGACTTGTAGCAGCAGCAACAAGAAGCTTCCCACGGATGTGCCAAAGTCATCTTGCATTCTTCAGATCACAGTCGAAGAATTTCACCATGTGTTTAGGAGGATTGCTGACTTACAGTCACCACTATTTCGAGGTCCAGATGATGACCCAGCTACTCTCTTTGAAATGGCTAAATCTGGCCAATCAAAAAAGCCATCAGATGAGTTGCCACAAAAGACAGTAGATTGTACCACATGGCTTATATGCACATGCATGGATACAGGAGAAGCTCTCAAGTTTTCCTTGAATGAAAGTGGAAGAAGATTAGGGCTGGTTCCTTGTGGGGCAGTAGGGGTTCTTTTGCATGAAACCCAGGAACAGAAGTGGACCGTGAAACCACACATAGGAGAAGTGTTTTGCTATTTACCTCTACGAATCAAAACAGGGTTGCCAATTCACATCAATGGGTGCTTTGCTGTTACTTCAAATAGGAAAGAAATCTGGAAGACAGATACAAAAGGTCGATGGAATACCACATTCATGAGGCATGTCATTGTGAAAGCTTACTTACAAGCCCTCAGTGTCTTACGGGACCTAGCCATTGGTGGTGAGCTGACTGATTATACTTACTATGCTGTGTGGCCTGATCCTGATCTAGTTCATGATGACTTCTCTGTGATCTGTAAAGGATTTTATGAAGACATTGCTCATGGGAAGGGGAAGGAGTTGACCAGAGTCTTCTCTGATGGGTCTATGTGGGTTTCCATGAAGAATGTGAGGTTTCTGGATGACTCTATACTTCAAAGGAAAGATGTTGGTTCAGCAGCCTTCAAGATATTTCTGAAGTACCTCAAGAAAACAGGATCCAAAAACCTCTGTGCTGTTGAGCTTCCTTCTTCAGTAAAAGCAGGATTTGAAGAGGCTGGCTGTAAACAGATACTGCTGGAAAATACATTTTCAGAGAAACAGTTCTTTTCAGAAGTCTTCTTTCCTAATATCCAGGAAATTGAAGCAGAACTTAGAGATCCTCTGATGAATTTTGTCCTAAATGAAAAACTTGATGAGTTCTCAGGAATTCTTCGTGTTACCCCTTGTGTTCCTTGCTCCTTGGAGGGCCATCCTTTGGTTTTGCCTTCAAGATTGATCCATCCTGAAGGACGAGTTGCAAAGTTATTTGATACTAAAGATGGGAGATTCCCTTATGGTTCCACACAGGATTACCTCAATCCTATTATCTTGATTAAGCTCGTTCAGTTAGGCATGGCAAAGGATGATATTTTGTGGGATGACATGCTAGAGCGTGCAGAGTCTGTAGCTGAGATTAATAAAAGTGACCATGCTGCTGCCTGCTTAAGGAGTAGTATTCTCCTAAGCCTTATTGATGAGAAGCTAAAAATAAAGGATCCTAGAGCAAAGGATTTTGCTGCAAAATATCAAACAATTCCCTTCCTCCCATTTCTAACAAAGCCAGCAGGTTTTTCTTTAGAATGGAAAGGGAACAGTTTTAAGCCTGAAACCATGTTTGCAGCAACTGACATTTACACAGCTGAATATCAAGATATAGTCTGTCTTTTGCAACCAATTCTTAATGAAAATTCCCATTCCTTTAGAGGCTGTGGCTCAGTGTCTTTGGCTGTTAAAGAGTTTTTGGGTTTACTAAAGAAGCCAACAGTTGATCTGGTAATAAACCAGTTGAAGCAGGTTGCAAAATCAGTTGATGATGGCATTACATTGTACCAGGAAAATATCACCAATGCTTGCTACAAATACCTCCATGAAGCAGTATTGCAGAATGAAATGGCCAAGGCAACAATTATTGAGAAGCTAAAACCGTTTTGTTTCATCCTAGTTGAGAATGTATATGTTGAGTCAGAAAAGGTTTCTTTTCACTTGAACTTTGAAGCAGCACCATACCTTTATCAGTTACCTAATAAGTATAAAAATAATTTCCGTGAGCTTTTTGAAAGTGTGGGTGTGCGACAGTCATTTACTGTTGAAGATTTTGCCCTAGTTTTGGAGTCTATTGATCAAGAAAGAGGAAAAAAACAAATAACAGAAGAGAATTTTCAGCTTTGCCGACGAATAATCAGTGAAGGAATCTGGAGTCTCATTAGAGAAAAGAGACAAGAATTCTGTGAGAAAAATTATGGCAAAATATTACTGCCAGACACTAACCTGCTGCTGCTCCCTGCTAAGTCATTATGCTACAATGACTGTCCCTGGATAAAAGTAAAGGACTCCACTGTCAAGTATTGCCATGCCGACATACCCCGGGAAGTAGCTGTAAAACTTGGTGCAATACCAAAGAGACATAAAGCATTAGAAAGATATGCATCCAACATCTGTTTCACAGCTCTAGGTACAGAATTTGGGCAGAAAGAAAAACTGACCAGCAGAATTAAGAGCATTCTCAATGCCTATCCTTCAGAAAAGGAAATGCTGAAAGAGCTTCTTCAAAATGCTGACGATGCAAAGGCCACAGAGATCTGCTTTGTGTTTGATCCTAGACAGCATCCTGTTGACCGAATATTTGATGATAAGTGGGCCCCACTGCAAGGGCCAGCACTGTGTGTCTACAACAACCAGCCATTTACAGAAGATGATGTTAGAGGAATTCAGAATCTTGGGAAAGGCACCAAAGAAGGAAATCCTTGCAAAACAGGACAATATGGAATCGGGTTCAATTCCGTTTATCACATCACAGACTGCCCTTCTTTTATTTCTGGCAATGACATCCTGTGTATTTTTGATCCCCATGCCAGATATGCACCAGGAGCCACATCAGTTAGCCCTGGACGCATGTTTAGAGATTTGGATGCAGACTTTAGAACCCAGTTCTCAGATGTTCTAGATCTGTACTTGGGAAACCACTTTAAACTGGACAATTGTACAATGTTTAGATTTCCTCTGCGTAATGCAGAGATGGCACAAGTTTCAGAAATTTCTTCCGTTCCATCATCAGATAGAATGGTCCAGAATCTTTTGGACAAGTTACGATCTGATGGGGCAGAACTTCTAATGTTTCTCAACCACATGGAGAAAATATCTATTTGTGAAATAGATAAGGCCACAGGAGGTCTGAATGTGCTCTATTCAGTAAAAGGCAAGATCACTGATGGAGACCGATTAAAAAGGAAGCAATTCCACGCCTCTGTAATTGACAGTGTTACTAAAAAGAGACAGCTCAAGGACATACCAGTTCAACAAATAACCTACACTATGGATACTGAGGATTCTGAAGGAAATCTGACCACATGGCTCATCTGTAATAGATCAGGATTTTCAAGTATGGAAAAAGTATCCAAGAGTGTTATATCAGCTCACAAGAACCAAGATATCACCCTCTTCCCACGTGGTGGAGTAGCAGCCTGCATCACTCACAATTATAAAAAGCCCCACAGAGCCTTCTGCTTTCTGCCTCTCTCTTTGGAGACAGGGCTGCCATTTCATGTGAATGGCCACTTTGCTCTAGATTCAGCCAGAAGAAACTTGTGGCGTGATGATAATGGGGTTGGTGTTCGAAGTGACTGGAATAATAGTTTAATGACAGCCTTAATAGCACCTGCATATGTTGAGTTACTAATCCAGTTAAAAAAGCGGTATTTCCCTGGTTCTGACCCAACATTATCGGTTTTACAGAACACACCCATTCATGTCGTAAAGGACACATTAAAGAAGTTTCTGTCCTTCTTTCCAGTTAACAGGCTGGATCTGCAGCCGGATTTATATTGCTTAGTAAAAGCACTTTACAGTTGCATTCATGAAGACATGAAGCGTCTTTTGCCTGTTGTTCGGGCTCCAAATATTGATGGCTCTGATTTGCACTCTGCAGTCATAATTACTTGGATCAATATGTCTACTTCAAATAAAACTAGACCATTTTTTGATAACTTGCTACAGGATGAATTACAGCACCTTAAAAATGCAGATTATAACATCACAACCCGAAAAACAGTCTCAGAGAATGTCTACAGACTGAAGCACCTGCTCTTAGAAATTGGTTTCAACTTGGTTTATAACTGTGATGAGACTGCTAACCTTTTCCACTGCCTTGTAGATGCAGATATCCCTGTCAGCTATGTGACTCCTGCTGATGTCAGGTCCTTCTTAATGACTTTCTCTTCTCCTGACACTAATTGCCATATTGGGAAGCTGCCTTGTCGTCTTCAGCAAACTAACCTAAAACTTTTCCACAGTTTAAAACTTTTAGTTGATTACTGTTTTAAAGATGCTGAAGAAAGTGAGTTTGAAGTTGAGGGACTGCCCCTACTCATTACACTGGACAGTGTCTTGCAGATTTTTGATGGTAAACGACCCAAGTTTCTAACAACATACCATGAATTGATTCCATCGCGTAAAGACTTGTTCATGAACACCTTATACTTGAAATACAGTAGTGTTTTGTTGAACTGCAAAGTTGCAAAAGTGTTTGACATTTCCAGCTTTGCTGACTTACTTTCTTCTGTGTTGCCTCGTGAGTACAAGACCAAAAACTGTACAAAGTGGAAAGACAATTTTGCCAGTGAATCTTGGCTTAAGAATGCATGGCATTTTATCAGTGAATCAGTAAGTGTAACGGATGATCAGGAAGAACCAAAGCCAGCATTTGATGTCATTGTTGACATCCTTAAAGACTGGGCATTGCTACCAGGAACAAAGTTCACTGTGTCAACCAGTCAGCTTGTGGTTCCTGAGGGAGATGTGTTGATTCCCCTGAGCCTCATGCACATTGCTGTGTTCCCAAATGCTCAGAGTGATAAGGTTTTTCATGCTCTGATGAAAGCTGGCTGTATTCAGCTGGCTTTGAACAAAATTTGCTCTAAAGACAGTGCATTAGTTCCTCTGTTGTCATGCCACACAGCAAACATAGATAGCCCTGCAAGCATCTTGAAGGCTGTACATTATATGGTTCAGACTTCAACATTTAGAACTGAAAAACTAATGGAAAATGACTTTGAAGCACTTTTGATGTATTTCAACTGTAATTTGAGTCACTTGATGTCCCAAGATGACATAAAAATTTTAAAGTCCCTCCCATGCTACAAATCCATCAGTGGCCGGTATATGAGCATTGCAAAATTTGGAACGTGCTATGTGCTTACCAAAAGTATTCCTTCAGCTGAAGTGGAAAAATGGACACAGTCATCCTCTTCCGCGTTTCTTGAAGAAAAGGTACATTTAAAAGAACTCTATGAGGTGCTTGGCTGTGTGCCAGTAGATGATCTGGAGGTGTATTTAAAACATCTTCTGCCAAAAATTGAAAATCTCTCTTATGATGCAAAATTAGAGCACTTGATTTATCTGAAGAATAGACTGGCAAGCATCGAGGAACCGTCAGAGATTAAGGAGCAACTTTTTGAAAAACTGGAAAGCGTATTGATTATCCACGATGCCAACAATCGACTAAAGCAAGCAAAACATTTCTATGATAGAACTGTGAGAGTTTTTGAAGTTATGCTTCCTGAAAAACTGTTTATTCCTAAGGAATTCTTTAAAAAATTGGAGCAAGTAATCAAACCTAAAAATCAAGCTGCATTTATGACATCCTGGGTGGAATTCTTGAGAAATATTGGACTGAAGTACGCGCTTTCCCAGCAGCAGTTGTTACAGTTTGCCAAGGAAATCAGTGTGAGGGCAAATACAGAAAACTGGTCTAAAGAAACCCTGCAAAGTACAGTTGACATCCTTCTCCATCACATATTCCAAGAACGAATGGATTTGTTATCTGGAAACTTTCTGAAAGAACTGTCCTTAATACCATTCTTGTGTCCTGAACGGGCCCCCGCTGAGTACATTCGGTTTCACCCTCAGTACCAGGAGGTAAACGGAACACTTCCTCTTATAAAGTTCAATGGAGCACAAGTGAATCCAAAGTTCAAGCAATGTGATGTACTCCAGCTGCTGTGGACATCTTGCCCCATTCTTCCAGAGAAAGCCACACCGTTGAGCATTAAAGAACAAGAAGGCAGTGACCTCGCTCCACAGGAACAGCTTGAACAAGTTTTAAATATGCTTAATGTTAACCTGGACCCCCCTCTTGATAAGGTCATTAATAATTGCAGAAACATATGCAACATAACAACTTTGGATGAGGAAATGGTAAAAACTAGAGCAAAGGTCCTAAGGAGCATATATGAATTTCTCAGTGCAGAAAAACGAGAGTTCCGTTTTCAGCTTCGGGGTGTGGCCTTTGTAATGGTAGAAGATGGATGGAAACTGCTGAAGCCTGAGGAAGTAGTGATAAACCTGGAGTATGAGGCTGATTTTAAACCTTATCTGTACAAGCTGCCTTTAGAGCTTGGCACTTTTCATCAGCTGTTCAAACATTTAGGTACTGAAGATATCATTTCCACTAAGCAATATGTTGAAGTGTTAAGCCGAATATTCAAAAGCTCTGAAGGAAAGCAGTTAGATCCTAATGAAATGCGTACAGTTAAGAGAGTGGTTTCTGGCCTATTCAAGAGTCTACAAAATGATTCAGTCAAGGTGAGGAGTGATCTGGAGAATGCCCGGGACCTCGCACTCTACCTTCCAAGCCAGGATGGTAAGTTGGTGAAGTCAAGCATCTTGGTGTTTGATGATGCGCCACATTATAAAAGTAGAATCCAGGGGAATATTGGCGTGCAGATGCTAGTTGATCTTAGCCAGTGCTACTTAGGGAAAGACCATGGATTTCACACCAAGCTGATAATGCTCTTTCCTCAAAAGCTTCGGCCTCGTCTGCTGAGCAGTATACTTGAAGAGCAGCTTGATGAGGAGACCCCTAAAGTGTGCCAGTTTGGTGCATTGTGCTCTCTTCAGGGAAGACTGCAGCTTCTCTTGTCTTCAGAGCAGTTCATCACAGGACTCATTAGAATCATGAAGCATGAAAATGATAATGCTTTCCTGGCCAATGAAGAAAAAGCCATAAGACTTTGCAAAGCTCTAAGAGAAGGGCTGAAAGTTTCCTGCTTTGAGAAGCTTCAGACAACATTAAGGGTTAAAGGTTTTAATCCTATTCCCCATAGCAGGAGTGAAACTTTCGCTTTTCTAAAGCGATTTGGCAATGCAGTCATCTTGCTCTACATCCAACATTCAGACAGCAAAGACATTAACTTTCTGCTAGCCTTAGCGATGACACTTAAATCAGCAACTGACAATTTGATTTCTGACACGTCATACTTAATTGCTATGCTGGGATGCAACGACATTTACAGGATCAGTGAGAAGCTTGACAGTTTAGGGGTGAAATACGACTCCTCTGAGCCATCAAAACTGGAACTGCCCATGCCTGGCACACCAATACCCGCTGAGATCCATTACACGCTACTTATGGATCCGATGAATGTTTTTTATCCTGGGGAATATGTTGGTTACCTTGTGGATGCTGAAGGTGGTGATATCTATGGGTCATACCAGCCAACATACACATACGCAATTATTGTGCAAGAAGTTGAAAGAGAAGATGCTGACAATACTAGTTTCTTAGGAAAGATCTATCAGATCGATATTGGCTACAGCGAATATAAGATAGTCAGCTCTCTTGATCTGTACAAGTTCTCAAGGCCTGATGAAAGCTCCCAAAACAGAGACAGTGCTCCCACCACACCAACAAGCCCCACCGAATTCCTGACTCCCGGTCTGAGAAGCATCCCTCCTCTTTTCTCTGGCAAGGAGAGCCACAAGTCTCCCTCCACCAAACACCATTCCCCCAGAAAGCTCAAGGTGAATGCTTTACCAGAAATCTTAAAAGAAGTGACATCAGTGGTGGAGCAAGCTTGGAAGCTTCCAGAATCAGAGCGGAAAAAGATCATTAGACGCTTGTATTTGAAGTGGCACCCTGACAAAAATCCAGAAAATCATGATATTGCTAATGAAGTGTTCAAGCATCTGCAGAATGAAATCAACAGATTAGAAAAACAGGCTTTTCTGGATCAAAATGCAGACAGAGCTTCAAGAAGAACATTTTCAACCTCTGCATCTCGATTTCAGTCAGACAAGTACTCATTTCAAAGATTTTACACTTCGTGGAATCAAGAAGCCACAAGTCATAAATCTGAAAGGCAACAGCAAAGTAAAGAGAAATGCGCTCCTTCTGCTGGACAGACATACTCTCAAAGGTTCTTTGTTCCTCCCACCTTCAAGTCAGTGGGCAATCCAGTGGAAGCCCGGAGATGGCTAAGACAAGCCAGAGCAAACTTCTCAGCTGCCAGGAATGACCTTCACAAAAATGCCAATGAATGGGTGTGCTTCAAGTGTTACCTTTCCACCAAGCTGGCTTTGATTGCAGCCGACTATGCTGTCAGGGGGAAATCTGATAAAGATGTAAAGCCAACTGCACTTGCACAAAAGATAGAGGAGTACAGTCAGCAGCTGGAAGGACTGACAAATGATGTGCACACATTGGAAGCTTATGGTGTAGACAGCTTGAAAACAAGATACCCTGATTTGCTTCCTTTTCCGCAGATCCCCAATGACAGGTTCACATCTGAGGTTGCCATGAGGGTGATGGAATGTACTGCCTGTATCATCATAAAACTTGAAAATTTTATACAACAGAAGGTATGAACGTAAAGAAAAAAGCAGAGCCAGCTCTTGAATCTGTTATAGCACAAACATGAATCGCTACACTTCATTCAGCTTCATTCCCAGTATCTAGGAATTGTGAAGCACACAGCAGAGTGTTCTGGAAGCATTTTGAAGCTGTATGACTCTTAACAGAAACCGTAACACAAATGAAACCTGATTTTGAAATTAACAGTGAGCTGCAGAGTTCCTAGGTGTGCTTAAACAATTGGGTGGCACATTATTGAACTGCACTTTATGTAACCAAAGCTTAGCAGTTTGTTAGATAAGAGTCTGCACCTGTCTCTGCTTAGGAGGGAGTTAATTTTATGTTTTTAAACATGTTTTTGAAGTAGTTAAAGAAACACTGGACAGCCTGATTTATTTGGACATGTGAGGGGAATTGGGTTTGGGGGTGCTTATCACTTTCTAAGTGGACACTTTTAGATACGTTATTTTCTTATCAGCTGGATCTGATTATGGATTTGTTCAGTTTCCCATCTTTCGTTGGACATTTAACATGGTACATTATTAACCCTGACTATTACTTGACTATGAGTGTGAAGATGGGCCTTGGAGCGCGCTGGACGCACTTTCCATCCTTGTTTTGAGTTTTTAGACCTTGTATTTGTGGGCTTCCTGACTCGTGAAGATAACCGATGGAAGTCTCAGAGTGCTGCCTCACACTACCAGATATTGCTTCTAAAAATGCTTCCCAACATGAGATTTAGCAAAAGAGCATTGGAGTTTGTGTACATATTTTCCACAGATGACATAATTTGTATAGTGTGGCTGAACAGGATGCAATCTTTTGTCTAAAGGTGCTGCAGGGAAAAAAAACCCAACTGTCTTTCAATATGGCACTTAGTGGGAATTTAAACATTTTTACCTTATGCACATTAAAACTGCTCAAATTGTTGAGGTGATAGGCAGAAGTTTACAAAGGGAATTATCAGCTTGCACTGTCCCCCACGAATGATTGAGAACTGACATTTAATTTTCATAATGTTCAAAAGATCTAACATACATAATTTAACATATTCTTTTGCATAAAGTCAAAGAAAGGAAATAATAGCTTATGTAAGTGCACTGGCTGTAAATGATGCTAAATATATTTTATGCAGTTAAGGGCTTACATACAGAACATGTTAGATTTTTTTTATTTTATTTGTAAAAGGGAATGTTAATTGCTTCTGGATGTGAATCATGAATATTTCTGCTGTTAATATTAAGTGCCATGATTTTAATAAAAAATGTATATAGAAAATCATTTTTGACTGGTTATTTTTAAAACTTTTATTTTGAGATTTTATTTTTATTTTTATTATGTGTATGGGTGTTTTGCCTGCATGTGCATATATGCAGTGTCCAAGGGGGCCAGAAGAATCAGATCCCATGGAACTGAAGTTACAGGTGGTTCTGAGCCGTCCGTCATGTAGGTTCTGGGAACTGAACTGGGGTCCTCTGCATCCACCTCTCTTTTACTTGCGGAGCCATCTCTCTAGGCCTGTGAGATCATGTATGCCTTTAACAAAATACCTTCATGGGGTTTGACAATGCCCTGCAATTCTCTGCAGTAAACCTGTGAATATCCATGTTAGTTACAAAATTTTCATAAATAGCCTTGCAGAATTGAGGTCAGATTTCATCGCTAATTTGACAACAGCAGAAACAGCAACAGATATGTTTGAAAGGTCCCCCCCCCCCAGGTATTTTTAGAGTTTGAAATTGAGAATAAAGAATTTCTGCCCCGAGTAAATTTGTATGTTTTACTCTCTCAAGCCTTTCAAAACATATATATTTAGTGGTAATGAAAACTAGATGCCTGAAGCAGGGGCTCCTGTAGCTCTCAGTTAAGATGCGATAGGACTAAAGCCTTCCCTGGGGATGAAGTGAAGGCATCCTTGAACCCAGCAAGGATGGGTGTCCTGGCTGAATCTGGCAAGCCTGTGCACAGTGCAAGTGGTGTGGTAGGCAAGGATGTTGAGCCCAAGAGTTATTCCAGTGAAATGTTTACAGCAGTGGTTAATTGCCCTGGATGCTCTTCCAAAGGTCCCCAGTTCAGCTGCTCACAGCTTGAGGATGGCTTGAGGATGGATGACAGTCAATGCTGCTGGTAAGCTGTGCTCTATAAATGTCATATACAAACCCTATGGTACATCTATAGTCCCAGCAGAAATTGGCAGTCATGGTAAGTGTACTGGCTGGTTTTGTGTATCAACTTGACACAAGCTGGAGTTATAACAAAGAAAGGAGCCTCTCTTGAGGAAATACCTCCATGAGATACAGTTGTAAGGCATTTTCTCAATTAGTGATCAAGGGTGGTACCATCCCTGGGCTGGTAGTCTTGGGTTCTATAAGAAAGCAAGCTAAGAAAGCCTGGGGAAGCAAGCCAGTAAGCAGCACCCTCCATGGCCTCTGCGTCAGCTCCTGCCTCCAAATTCCTGCCCTGTGTGTGTTCCTGTCCAGACTTCCTTTAGAGATGAACAGAAACATGGAAGTGTAAGCTGAATAAACCCTTTCCTCCTCAACTTGCTTCTTGGTCATGATGTTTTTGTGCAGAAATACAAACCCTGACTAAGACAGTAGGTTTCAGTTACCATGCATCAGTCAGAACCAGTAGCATGTATGTGAGGAGATTCACTGCCTGGCATTGCCTGGGAACTGCACAAAAGTATAGAATTCACTGGCCCAACTACTGAGTAGAAGCTGAGACACATTCTGCAAAGGGAATTTCTCAGTGCTTTGGTTCCTGAATGTGTTGCCCATTTGTCTTAGTAGGTATGACTTAAGGTGTTATACTTCATGTACTTAAAAAAAAAACTGTATTAAGGTTCTCCAAGAGACAGAACTGATAGAATGAACTAATATATATCTATATATTAGCAAGAGATTTTATCAGAGTGGTTTATAAGCTGTGGGTTAAGTAGCCTAACAATGGCTGCCTAGTGATAGAAAAGCCAGTGTGATGGCTTGTATATCTTGGACTAGGGAGTGGCACCATTTGGAGGTGTGGCCTTGTTGGAATAGGTGTGAGCTGGTTGGAGTAGGTGTGTCACTGTGGGTGTGGGCTTAAGACTCTAACCCCAGTTGCCTGGAAGTCAGTCTTCCACTAGCAGCCTTTGGATGAAGACATAGAACTCCCAGCTCTGCCTGCGCCATGACAGCCTGGATGCTGCCACGCTCCCACCTTGATGATAATGGACTGAACCTCTGAACCTGTAAGCTAGCCCCAATTAAATGTTTTTTTTATAAGACTTGCCTTGGTCATAGTGTCTGTTCACAACAGTAAAACCCTAACTAAGACAGCCAGTGACCCAATATTTGTTCAGTCCATGAGACTGGGTGTCTTAGCAGTCCCAATCTGATGCTAGAGTCCAGAGAAGTCCGAGAGAGCTGCCAGTTTGTAGTCCACATTGGAGTTCACACCAACAAAGGAGTGGGTCAGGATAGATGAGTGGTCCAGTAAGTGTGTGAGGGTCACCAGACAAAAAGCACAAGCTTTTTTCTGTGTCCTTTTATGTGGGCTGCCACCAGAAGATGTGGCCTGGATTTAGGATGGATCTTCTACCTCAATAATCCAATAAAAATCCCCCACAGGTGTGCCCAGCTGTTTGGTCATTAGAGCCTTCCAAATGTAATTGAGTTGACAACCAAGGTTAGCCATCAAACAGTCCCCCTGAGTACACTGAAGGTGTCCCCTGTGTTAAGTCTGAGGATATGGTGAGGGCATTCCATCCTTGCTATGGACCAGGTTCAGTTGGCCTCTCTCAATACGTGTGGAATCAAGGTTCCAGACAGGTGGGCATGGAGTTGGCGAGAAATGACAAACGGATACAGATCCAAGGGAGTGCTAAATCTGAATGTAATTTTTTCACAAAGCAAACACCAGTCTTATATAATACAGAAAACAATGGAGTAAGGTGTCACTGCAGGCAATATACATTGAAATATCTGACACAAAACAGAGGAATGGCTTCAAAGGACTGACAGGAACCAGGTAGTGTTTACAGTAAAGATAAAACAGCCATAACACACTTCCTCCAACAAGGCCATATCCCCAATCCCTCTCAAGTATTGCCACCTCCCGATACCAAGAATTAAAATATATGAGCCTGTGGGGTCCATTTTCATTCAGACCTCCAGTGTCCATTCTACAGGCTGCTGTGGGAGGTGGAGCCTCCAGTTTGCTGTTTTCCCTGAGCTATAAAACCAGTATCAGTGCAGCCTTCTTCCCTGGCTCTACCATCCACAGCACATGGGACTTATCTTCTAGACTCAGGCTAGCTTCACTCCACAGATACAGCTGTCCTTGGTGGTTGTCTCGTGGTACTGGCACCTCCAAAATGCTGGGGTCTCTGCTGCATCTGGATGGCACCTTCACTAGAAACTTTGGATGGGTTCTGTTCAGGAACCCTGACCCTGCCACATGATGCCTGTATGAGTCCTTTAATACTGGGGCTTCTACTGCAACTGAGGCTGTGTCTTCTTCGCCAACAGCCTCTCCTGGCCTCTCATGGCACCCAGCCTCAGCTGTTCTCCATGACCCCTTCGTGGTTTGGAGCAGAGACCTGGGATGGGAGACTCTTACACATTACCAAGTTCATCAGCCAGCACAAGATACAGTCTGACCCCTCTGGATTACAGCCTCGATGTGCGGAACTTGATTTAAAAACTAATTAAGCCAGCATAACTGAAATAAAATCTATGGACTGTTTCCTCAGTGTCAACACACAGGGAAGCTGAGGTCCAGAGTGGTGCAAGGCACTTTGGGACATTTTGCCTCAGTGATACTGGCCCTTTCTTAATCACAGCTGATTCTTCAGCCTCCGATGACTAGTATTGATTTTCCCAGCAAAGTAGGGTTTTTACTTTAGCACTTCTTAATTCAAAATCATATAGCCAGACCTGATCATGTGTTTTTGAAGGATTCAAAGGTCCTTCTGAAACTTTACAATTCAAACTTCCATCAACTGTGAGCTCTCAGCTTCATCTTCTAAGTCCCCACAAGAGTGCACTAAGCTTTGAGCACTCAGTGGCTTTTCTAGCCCAAAGTTCCAAAATCCTGGAAAGATCCCTAGTCACACAGTCTGGTCTGTCATAGAAATAGCCCACTCTCTCTACCAATTTCTGTCTCACAGTTTCTAATGCTGTGATGAAACACCATGATCAAAAGCAACCCAGGGAGGAAAGAGTTTATTTTAGCTTACATGTCCCCGACACAATCTGTTGTGAAGGGAAATCAGGGCAGGAACTCAAGGCAGGAACATGGAGGTAAGGACTGAAGCAGAGGCCATGGAGGAGTGCTGCTTACTGGCTTGCTGTCCACACACTGCACGCATCCACACACTGCATGCATAGCTGCCTCTCTGCAGTTGCACCCAGCCTCTCGTGTTTGTAGAAGTTGCATGGCTGGTTCCAAACAGCTTCACCCCTTCTTCCCTGTATGTGGAAGCCAGCACTAGGCCTGCCAGGCAGAGGCTCGGCGCTTCCTAAGATGCTGGGAGATGAAGGCCCTGGGGCACCAGCTAAAGATGTCTAATTAGCACCAGGTATCTATGCATTCAGCTGCTGTAGTTGGTGTTTTGGCTGCAGAGCTCTCTCCAAGGGAAAATGATCAGACCGATTTAGGGTCACATTTCAAGTTAATCTCAGTAGTTACCTGGGACCTTGGGCCTCATGACTGGCTAGCCTGAGTCTTTGTCACCAAGAATTTGAGGAAAATTAATACCTACCCAAAGAGTTGTGAGCACCAAAGAAAGTAAGACCCTTTTTACACCTTGGTCCAGAAAAAGTGTCATTTTTATTGCTCATAAGTATGTATATAAAAAGTATGACTAAATTTGTGTAATTTCTTTCCTTAATTACATACTGAAAATCATATTAACCTCAAATTACCTACAAATCTTGGAGATCTCTTGGTGAAATCTGACACATTGCACTCATGTGAAGGGAGCACTTGAGGTTTAATCTAAAGGAAAGGGTGTACACAGTTAGGGCATTTTAGAATCAGCCAGACAGCCATGTTTGGGAGGAGATAGATGTCTGCCATTGAGTGCTATAAATTGTTTCTGGGTGGCAATTCAGCTTGAGAGATCTGGAGAGAGGCTGAAAGATGAATACAGTGAATATGATCCTGGTGTTTCTTTTGTGTCGTTCTGAAGCCAGGTAGTGTTGGCCCAACAGTTCCATAGGCATGTTCCCCTGGCATGCTTCTAAGTGTTTTAGCAATGAGCCCTTCAGCTCCAATCCAGCTGCTGGACGTGAAGGCTGAGGCCACAGCTGTCGTCTCACCAAGACATCGTAGGTGTGCTGCCAAAGAGGCAGTGGTCAAAGACAGACGTGGCTGTGTTCCTCGCAGGTGGTGACTTCACCAGCCATAGACAGGTACAGCTTCCCATCAGGACACGCACAGATCTCATAGAATCCATTAGAGCTGCCAGCAGGACCCTGTGTCCCCTGCTTCAACTTGGTCAAACCCACAGTTTCAGCATCGAGCACCAGCTGTTTGGGAGAAAGTGACCGGTGAGGAAGGAGGAATGAACCGCACCAAGGGAAATTCATATTCCCAGCATATTCCAAGAAAGGTAGTTTCCTGCCATCGAAAACCAGCTGGGTTCTGAGCTGGGTACCTGCCTGTGCTCGCATCCTATCAGAATGGCCAAGCTGGGTATCTGTCTGTGCTCGCATCCTATCAGAATGGCCAAGCTGGGTATCTGTCTGTGCTCGCATCCTATCAGAATGGCTGAGCTGGGTACCTGCCTGTGCTCGCATTTTATCAGAATGGCTGAGCTGGGTACCTGCCTGTGCTCGCATCCTATCAGAATGTCCTTTAATGGGGAATTCTATTCTTTGTGCAGGTCAGGCTGAGCATCCTTCTCCCGTGTGGAGAGAGGCCATACTTTCTTTTACCCCTAGCTGGGAAAACTGACCCATTGTTTTACAGTATTTACAGTAAACTCTTAATATTATTTGAAACACTTCTGTCTTCTCTTAAGTGCTGAATGGACTAGACCTGAAGACTAAAGCAAGCATCAGGTTTGGTTAAATAGGAACGTTAGCAAAGAGCCACTGATGGGCCTCTTTCCTAGCAGAAGCCATTCTGCTAAGGATTTGAGAACAGTGTCCTTGAGCAGACATCCTCTTCCTCCCAGGATGCACTGGTTGAAAAGAAATGGGTACTTTGTAGGTTGGCACAGTGTCTTCATTGTTCACAGCTTAGCTCTCTCTCTCTCTCTCTCTCTCTCTCTCTCTCTCTCTCTCTCTCTCTCTCTCTCTCTCTCTCATTCCTTTAGCTTTCAACCCTAAATCCCATCTCTTAATGAGCTGTCAGCATTGCTGCTGGATAGACAGCTTACTCTGTGTGGCCTTGGCCAGGGCAGAGGCAACCCAGTGGGCCCCGTGCAGGGCCAGGGGATGGATCTTTGAGTGCTTGCTTTTCCCTGGTAGGCTGTTAACTCGGCATCCCTGCCTCTCCTGTCTTGTGGCTCATAGGTTAGTAGATTAATTGTGTCCACCTGTTTCTTTTCCTCTGCTGACAGCCCACTGTGTTTTGCTGCTCCCCGTGTTAGGCAGGAGTCCAGACTTCTCTATCCTCCCTTAGTTCAGCTCCTAGTCATGGGGGATGGCAACTGGGATTATAGGTCCCACTGTGGGCTGCATGCAAAAACACTGCATGGTTAAACAGATGGAAATACGGCCATTTAAAAACTGAAGCTTCATGCACTGTGTGATAATACTGTGTCTCCACAATAAGATCACACAACCCTTGATCTCCCTCTTTGATCTTCCGAGATCATCATATAAGTTCTCTCCAGATCATATAAGTTCCTCAAGTTTCAGTTTGTAGTTGATGTTCATGTCTTCCCTGTCAGCTGTCCTTGCCTGGATTCTGTCACCTGAAGTGACTCCTCATGACCTTTAATACATCACAGTCCATCCTAACTACATTGTCCTATTTATGTTAAGTGAAAGTCAATTCAAAATATTATGCTAGTGTCTCAAGTCCACAAAGCATGATTGAGCAAACATTTCCCCCATTGGTTTAATGAGGAGACGGCCACAGAGAGCCAGCAAACCTTCCAGAACTCACATATATATTTACAGCATAGGACTGATAAACCACAGGGGCCCAGGCTTCCCGATTTGCAACTTCCCTGGGCCCTGCTCTCCCAGCATTGGGCTTTGCAGTAGTCTCTGCTAACTGTCCCTGGTGCAAGCCTGGGGCATAGCTGAGGAGGGAGCGGGTAACCATGCACTTCCACTGTGCTGGTGACATAGGACAACACCACACACACACACACACACACACACACACACACACACACACAGGTGAAGTGGCAACTTAAGGGCTCTTTGGAGAGTCAGTTTTGTTGGTCGGTGTTTTGCTGGGGCAAACACGTGAAGGAACATTTCCTGAGATGGACACAGGTGAAAGGCTAAGGCAGACTCGTGAAGGAACACTTCACTGAAGCAGACACAGGAGGGAGGATGTTCTGCTTTAAACACACACACACACATGAAAGGACATGTGATGAAGGAGTCTTTACTAACAACACATGTGTATCAGTCTGCCTTACATTTCGTAGCTGAGCTGCATTTGTTAGGACTCTGGGACTCTGGCTGATTGAATGCACGTGCTGAGGCCAGACGTGCTGAGTGAGGCAAGGCACGTGGGAGGATTCATGATGCTTGCAGGGTATAAATAGGACACGACAGAGGGGCAGAGACAGAGCTTGGCTTGCTGGTACAACCAGCTGTGCAACGCTTGTGGGTCTCATGTCTTTGCTGATCTTCACTTCCCTGAAAAAGGAACAGCCAAGAACTTCTCCTGGTGTTCCCCCTGGTCCCTCCTGCTGACTTAAGCTGAGGCTGAAGCCTGGCTGTCTCTGCCAGATCGTGTCACTGCTGCTGATTCGTGTTTGCTATCCTGACTACTGAACTGGGCTGCTAGTGTTTGCGAGGGATCGACCTGCCACTGCCTGCTAACCTGTGAACTGAACTGCAGACAACACAGATGGAAGTTGCTCCAAAAAACCTTTCTAAACAGGTTCACTTCCCCCATGTCCTTTCTTTCCCACCACCTCTGGTGGGTGCTGGGCTAAAAAGGAAGTTAAAGCATTTAATCATTAAAAATAGGATTTGAAAAAATTAAAGTTACACACAGGGAACAGGAGCATAAGTGTACATAGCTACATCCAGACTCCAAAATGACATTGTGATGGAGCGGCTTAAAAAGGCTTTGTGAACCATTGCCTTATTTGAACAGAGAAACAAGGTCCTGATCTGTGCAGTGTGCACTTGCACTGCACAAAGGCAACCAGCATTAATACTGCAGCCTGTGGATTTATTGTAGACAGCCTGGAATGTCTGGTTTCCCACTGACTGAAGTCAAGCTTTCGACTCCTATTAATAAAGTTCTGCAAATCATGGTGTAGGGTATATCTATTATACTACAACAGATATTCTGGATTTAAACCTTACTATAGTTGACCTTTGAAAGAAATTCATTTTTCCTACTTCATTTTATTTTGCACTAAATTCTGTGCAAGCAAACACAGTGCTCCTGGCAACAACAGAGGACAGCTGTCATCTGCAGATGACCCCTGTGATGCCCATGCTGTGAAACACCGACTCACTAGGAAATGGAAAATTGATGTTGTCTGTGGTGCTTTTTCACAAGTGAGAATGAGGAGTGTCTTGGTAATGCAGATGCCAGTGTAGGAGAGTGAGCCCACTAGGGAAGGAATGTAACCTTGCACAGCCTTCTCCCTCACCACATTGTCCGTGCTATGCCTTTCATCATGGCTCACTCACTACAAATCAGCGGAAGATCAGCACACTGACATCCTAGTGGGGTCGCACGCAGATGCCTCATCAGAGTGCAATAGGAGCCCCATCGTAGAACTCACCACTCCTTCACTACTCTGCAAGATGATGTCCATCTGAGAGAGGGCCTCCAATTTCCCAGCGTGAGCTTTAACGTGAACCCCCCTTGGGGCATCCATGCTTAGACTCCGAGTTGGAGATTCTAACCTGAAATGAGAAAAAAAAAATGAAGGTGTCTTTACATTTGGAACTTAAAGCCATAGAGGAGGGAAAGGTACTTTGCAAAAATCAACAAAATGGGGACTGGATAAATGGTTCAATGGTTAAGAGCACAGGCTGCTCTTCCAGAGGACCAGGTTCAATTTCCAGCACCTACATGGCGGCTCACGGTTCTCTGTATCTGAAGTTCTAGGGGATCCAGAACTGCATGCCTGTGGCTCGGAGACAAACATGCAGGTCAAACGCTCATGTACATAAAATAGAAATAAACCTAAAAAGAAAAATCCACAAAACAGGCAGGTGTGTCAGCATTTTGGAGGCTGAAGCAGGAAGATCATGAGTTTGAGGTCAGCCTGGGCTACATAGGAAGACCCTATTTAAAAAAATAAGCCAACTAAGCATGTTGGTAAAATTAAATAAATATTTCCAAGGACACAATAAAGGAGAAAAATGTAAAAGCAACATTGAAGCAAAATGGAAGCTTGGATGGAAGGGGCCGTGTAGATTTTTATATTTGTGAAGAAGTGTGTTGACTTAAACTTGGTTAGAAACTAATTTTCTTCACGCATATGAAAATACCCAGCACAATCGCTAGAAGTAAAATCATGGGAAGAAATATGGGTGGGAGACCAGGAAAGGCCGCTCACCCAACAAAGGTGAGAAAGAGGAGAAAGGACCAGCAGAGCAAATGAAACACAGGGTGGCTGATGGAGTATCAGCCATTACAGCAAGAACAGTAAGTACGGCTGAATTCACCCATTAACCCATGACTATTCCTGTGATGGCTGGTCTCAACTGACAACCTGAGATCCACAATCATGTGGGAGGTAGGACTCTGAGCATGCCTGTGGGCTTATCCTGATTTAACCTAACTGAGGAGGCGAGACCTACTTACTAGTCACAACCATTCCCTGGTATGGTGGTTTAAATATGCTTGGCCCAGGAAGTGGCATTATTAGGAGGTGTGGCCTTGTTGGAGTAGGTGTTGCCTTGGAGTGGGTGTGGCCTTGTTGGAATGGGTGTGGCCTTGTTGGAGGAAGTGTGTCACTGTGGGGTGGGCTTTGAGGCTGGTATGCTCAAGCTCCACCGAATGCAGAAGAGACTCCTAGCTGCCTGCAGAGGAGTCTTCCCCTGGCTGCCTTCAGCTCAAGATTTAGAACTCTCAGCTCCTCTACTACCAGGTCTGCCTGCGCCAATGTCATACTTCCTGCCATGCTGATAATGGACTGAACCTCTGAACCTGTCAGCCAGACCCAACTAAATGTCTTCCTTTATAAGAGTTGCCTTGGTCATAGCGTCTCTTCACAGCAATGCCAACCCTAAGATACCTGGGTTGGGGCCAAGGTTGTACAGAAAGGCTTAAGTTAGCTGGGCGTAGGCATCCATCCTTCTCCACGTCCTAAGTGTGGGTCAGTGTAATCAGACCAACTGCTTCAAGATCCTGTGGTCCTGACTTCCCAGACTAGGAGCTGAAATAACCCTTTTCTTGATTTTGTCAGGATAATTGATCACAGAAACAAGACAAGAAACTAAGGCAACACTCATAGAGAAATGCAAATTAAAATAACATCACAGCTCCATGTGATCCCCCTGTCCTGGTGCCTTCTAGGTGGGCCGCTGTGTCAGGGTGAAGCTGAGTATCTCCCTCCCAGCTGCCAGCAGCTGGGGACTAAAAGATGTTAAATGTCACAGTTAAACTCATTATATTTTGTTTTCTTCCTTTTCTTTTATTGAAAATAGATTGTTATACAATAGATTCTGATTATGGTTCCCTCCCAAGTCTTCCAGGAATACCCCCACCTTCCTGCCATTGGAATCCACACACCCTCACTCACTCACTCACTAGGAAAAAAGGGCAACTAAAGAATAATAACAAAACAAACTGAATAGAACAAAATAGGTCAAAATGAGCTGAAAAGGCACGAGATACACAGATAGACAGAGACACCTTGACTTTCTCGAAATGATGGACTGTGACCTAGAACTGTGAGCTAAATAAACCTTTTCTTCCTAAAGTTGCTTTTGTTGGGATATTTTTATCACAGAAACAGAAACAAACTGAGTCAGTTAGCCAACAGGTGTATCTCTAATTCTGAGACATAGCTTTTAAAATGGTTTCATTCACTTTAAAGCAAATCTCTAAAGTTTCTATCTTACTTCAAGATGTTTTTAATAATTAGTTTTACAAGATGTTAAATAATCTTATGCCTGAAGAAAATATTCCTCATCCTTGGTGATATAATTCTTCAGCATTGATCTTATAGCCCTTTCTAAAATTAATGAACATTATTATAGTCCAATAATCATCATTATTGATTTTTGTTACAAATGTCTCTAGATGGATAAAATGCTGAGCTAGTATTGAAAGGTTAGTCTGGCTAAGGAAGTAGGATTATCCATGTACAGTGAAGAATGCAGTCAGATACTTTATCAGAACATAACACAAATGGCCTCTGATAGAATCCCTGAGCCTGTCTAAAACCTCATATTTACTGTCTCCATTTCTATAGTGTTCTGGGTAGTTCTGAACACCCAACAGAATCACTCACTAAACTCTGTGTACAGCATTTTAGGGCATCATTAGCTTGTAGAAACATTTCTCTTCCATATTTACTAACTGGTGCCAAAGGGCTCCAACCCCATGGTCAGGTTGCTACCACAGTGACCTCATGTGGTGGTTTCGATTTTCTGTTACTCCCTGATAAAATACTTAGGAGAAGCAACTTAAAAGAGGAAGGCTTTGTTTTGGCTCGTGGTTTGGGGCAGTGCAGCCCCTCATGGTGGGGTCAGCATGGAGGCCAGCACTCTGTGATGCTGGAGCTTGCAATGGTTTGCTCACATCCGGGCAGGTCAAGAACCTGGTTATAGCCCACATAGCCCTACCCATGACTTATAAGCATCTCCCACCTCCTGAAGGCTTTAAACCTCCCCCAAACCGTGCCACCAGCTGGGGAGCAACTGCCCAGATACATAAATCGGGGGAGGGTGGTCTACATTCTTACTATGATAGATCATTTATTTAAAAATATTATTTGGCCTTTGACACAAAAATATATTAGCAGAATTAACAGTGGATCTAGGAGCCTAGAATGGCAGATCTACTCTGTAAGATCAAGCTTATGTACAAAACTACTCAGTCATCACACACAAATACATCAATGGCTGAGGGCCATCCCAAAAGGAGAAACACTGTATGTTCCTCTCACATGAAGTGCATAGAATAGTCAAGTCCACTGAAGGAAAGGAGTGTTGTGGATTCCAGGGCTGGGGTGGGGAGAGGGGGGTGAAGAACTGTTTAAGGGGCTGGAATCTCAGTTCAAAGAGAAGACAGCTCTGGAGATGGACTACGGCCATGGTTCAAAACCAGCTGGGATGACGTAATGCCACTAAACTACCCACTAAACATGGCTCAATGGGTAAATTGTAGATGATGTGCATTTTACCATACATACTAAAGCTTTCTAAAATTTTGCAAATATGAATTTATCCTGTAGTTGCTTTTATAACATCATTTCCTTAGTAATATATGTGTATATGCGTGTATGTATGTATGTGCACACACAGAGACACCCGTATATACTTACACACCCAGGCATGCACCTACCATTGGAATTAACATTTCAAAAATGATTATTTCAAATTTCCAGATCTATGTGGGACACTGTACTCTTCTGTGAGGCTTTGGATTTTTTTTTAAGGTTGAGTAGGGATGGACAGCAGACAGAAGGGACCCCCTCAGAGGGAAGAATTTGTTCAAAAGCCTGGGGTGGGAAGGGGTAGTAAACGCTCACATCTGGGAGGCATGTGAGGGAGATGAGGATGTCCAGGCCCAGCCCTAGCCCTGTAGGGCCCTGCGTGCAGCCATCATAACCATGGCAGATGCAGAAGCAACCAAGTATTTAAAACAGTGTCCGCCGAGCAGTGTTCCTCTGACAGGAGTCTGAGGAGCAGATTCCTACTGTCCTCTGGACCCTGAACAGAGGCAGTGGGGACAAGAGAGGAAGAGCATGAAACCACATCGAAGTTCAGATCCAACAAGACTTTGGACTTGCCATGGGTTCTAATAGGCACTAATCAGATAGTTATATGCAGGAAGCCCTGAAAGTAAAGACGACCAATGCAGTAGGAGTGAGGTGGGCACATTGTGAGCGTCTGTCTGCAGGCACAACTCATTGTTTGCTATGAGAACGTTTGTTTGTATTGAGTAAATTCTTACCTAAGGTCTTGAAATGGGTCAGCTCTGACAAGGGGTGTCTCCACTGAGTGTTCAAAAAGAGCTCCTTCTGGCCCTAAAAGAAGACCAGAGATGTGTCAGAGACAAAAGTACAAGAAGTAGCCTCAGCCAAACTAACAGACAGTCCAGCCAGGAGGCTGAGCATCCCTGATCCCAGAATCCAGACGTTTTGAGAATTGGCTTAACCATCAAGCGTGGAAAATCCCAACCCATAGCCTACGTTTAGCTATTGTTGGAAGCCAGAGTTCACATTTTAAGTCTGTAGGCTGTAGAGCTTCCTTACCTAAGTAACAAGCAATGCTGGCTGGAAAGCCATGCTGTGGTTAGAGCACAGCTACTTACCAACTCTAAGGCAGCAGGGCAGACTGTGGCCCAGGGCTCTCAGTGATAAACTGAGATAAACTGTCACATGTGACCTAGGAAGTGTGTGGGTTAGGACTCACACAAAGCAGCAGGGCAGACGGAGCTGAGTACAGGAGAATGAGTGAACACTGTGCTGGGCCCAGAGGCTCCTCAGGGCAATGCTGATCTACTGCTCAGGTTATGTTTAAAGTACTTCTTACCGTGACTATCATGGGCATATGCACAGATTTAAGCAGCCGTGTTTCATCTGGGTACACCCACAACGGGTTATCCAGTAGGTTATTTATCCACTAGCTTCTGCCAGGCCAAAACTCAGCTCCTCCCTAAATCTCACTCATACCTAGATTCCATAGTTAACTGGGTCCCTTCCCAGATTTAGAACACACCCTGCCTGGACCTCACCTCTAATCAGACCCTACCCTCGGTTTAGGCTGATCACCTGTATAGACCACACCCTGCCTAGGCCACACCCCTGCCTGGGCCACACCCTTGTATCAATTTCTGCCCTAGTTTGTTTTCTATTATTTGATAAATACAGTCACCAAAAGCAACATGGGAGGAAAAGGGTTACTTTAGTTTACAGGTTCAGGTCTTATCACTGATGGCTGCTTAGGAAGTGGCCAGAAATGCAATCTTGAATCCTATACCAAACCTTCTTGTTTATGATTTAGATGTGAAATAGTCCTCCAGGCTCATGTGTTTCATTACTAGGTCTCTAGTAATAGTGAGGTTGTGGAACCTTCAGGAGGCTGGCCTAGCTGGAGGAGGCAGGTTGCTAGGGGCAGGCCTTTAAGCTCATCGCTCTTCTTATTTCTGGTCTGAACTCTCTCCGTTTTCTGAACCTCTGAGATGTGTAAAGCTGTGCTGGGCCATCAGCTCCCTCAGCCACAGAGCAAGCAGGTTCAGCCTCCATGCCTTCTCTCCCACAAGGGACTGTCTCTCCTGAACTGTGAGCCAGGACAAGGCTTTGCCCCTCGAGCTGTTTCTGGAAGATGCTTTGTTACAGTGACAAGAAAAGCAACGGAGACATTACTGAGACAGAGATTCCAGGGATAAGCACAATAAGTCCAGACACATCAGGCCCCTGGGTGGCCTCATCTGCTAAAGTAACCCTTTTCCTCCCATGCTGCTTTTGGTGACTGTATTTATCAAATAATAGAAAACAAACTAGGGCAGAAATTGATACAAGGGTGTGGCCCAGGCAGGGTGTGGCCTATGCAGAGGTTCGGCCTAAACCGAGGGTAGGGTCTGATTAGAAATGAGGTCCAGGCAGGGTGCTTCCTCATCTGCTTCACTGATGATGCTATAGCCTAACAGAAGCTCTGGGCTAGGGAGAGGCTCATTCTCTGTAAAGGATGTCTGCATTTGATGGAATCCATGTTTCTCTTTATACCCCTTTCTCTACATTTTAATATTAACACCCTGTAGTGCGTTCCCCAAGAGCTTTGCTGACTTGGCACACATTCATCTTGATCAACCAGCAAGAGTAGATTGGTGGTACCAACACACTCTGACACATCAGGAGACAGACAGACCTAATGACAACTTACATGCAACTAGTATGAAAATGGTCACAAAGTAAAGAAAGCCATTGTTTCCTATACAGGTGGCCCTGAACTTTTAAAGTGCTATGTCATAAACTGATAATATCCCAAGTGGAAGATACATTGAATCTACCCAACATAACACCCATGCCATCTCAGTAGCGTAGCTACTGAGGTGGTTCAATCATATGTGATCCAAGGGCTGACTAGCAGGTGTAGCATTGGCCACTGTAGCTGTCCAGCCATAAGAATGGGACCACATAGTGCCAGGCCAGGAAAATATCTGCATTAAAACTTCCAGTTACTTTCTACTTACTTTTTGTGTAGCCCAAGTCTCAAATTCATGATCTTCTACTACTGAGTGTTGGGACCACAGGCGCATGCCCCTCCCTGCACCTGCTTTAATCTATTATCTTTGGTTTCCTAGTATTTTTTAGGAATAAAAAGGAAGCCAGAACACTGCTTCTGTCACAAAGGCTGCAACACTAGATCATCACTTTGCATGTGTTTGGGAATGATGCATATGTTGCATAAAATTGTATATCAGGGGTTGAGTCCACCTCCTGCTAACACTATGAGAGAATATTGCTCCTGCAGGCTTGCCTATTCGTGTAGAAAAATTCAGGAAGCGGCTTAATCACAGCTGTCCGCTTGTAGCTCTAGTCTTCCAGAAACACAGCAAGTGAGTTTACAACAGGTTCTGAAAATGGTTTTCATAGAATTGTTTTTCTGCTGAAGGCGAACCCAGTGAGCATTTAATTCCACTAAGTACCGGGCGTAATGGGAATAATGCCAGATGTGGATTGTACAGAGAGATCTGCCAGCCGTTGGCTACAGTGACTGGAAAGAGATGAAGAAGAAAGAAAGTGGGTGAAGCTCTGAGGAAGGCCTCATCCTTCAGATACAAACAGAATGTCAAAAGAAATGCCGGGAAGACCGTTAACACAGCCAACTGCCTTTCCTTAGCAGAGTGCAGAGCAGAGCTGGGAATGCCTAGCTGCCCCTGGCTGGCTCCACGGACCTGTTACCCGCAGTCTGCCTGTGCCAACCACAGCGCCCTGCTCCTCCACAGAGAACAGTGGCTTGCCATCTTCAGAATTGATCTGAAAGTGCTGGCTCTGGACTTCTACCATCTGGGCACCTGAAAGACAAATCAGCACAGCATATTAGACGTGTTTACTTTAAGCCACATTGATTCCCTGTTTCTACAACTTTTGTGTCAACCACTACAAAACAATGCACTCACACCACAACATCCCTGCAACGATAATAATACATAAACCCCAAAAAGGCTTAGATGACAGATTTAGTTAGGAATTAAAGCTCACAATTTGCTCAATTTTCTTTTTCTTAAGAAAATCTGGTTTTACTTTTGATAATTGTGGTTTGAATAGGTTTGCCCCACCCCCACCCCATAGACTCATATGTTTGAATGCTTGGCCCATAGAGAGTGGCACTATTAGGATGTGTGGCCTTGTTGGAGGAAGTGTGTCACTGTGGGGGCAGGCATTGAAGTCTCCTATGCTCAAGCTATGCCCAGCGTGGAACACAGTTGCCTGCAGATCAAGATGTAGATCTCTCATCTCCTCCACAACACAGCAATACCTCTTCATAGTGCTGATTCCTCCTGTCATGACTCCCCATGGCTTGCACCTCTTCCTAACCCCATAAAACTGACAAGGCCGTACTGTCCCCTCCTTTTCCCAGGCTGCTTTCTGTCCTCCAGCCCATAAGAGGCTGTCCAGCAGTTTGATTCCCCAGAAACTCTTTCCAGCCAAGGAGTGGTCTAGTTAGGTGTTTTCACTGATAACCATTAGCAGCTGAGATAAAAATACTTTCTAGGAGGAAGGACTTCAGGCCCTGAAGGGGATAGGAACTCCACAGGGAGACCAACAGTGTCAACTAACCTGGGTCCTTGGGGCTCTCAGAGTCTGAACTACCAACCAAAGAGCATACACAGGCAGTACCTAGGCCTCCCCACTCATATGTAGCAGATGTGCAGTTTGACCTTCATGTGGGTCCTGAACAACTGGACTAGAGACTATGACTATCCCAAAAGCTGTTGCCTGTACACTTTCAATGAGAAACTTTCTGTTTAAACCTGCATAACTAGTGACAGTTTCGTGGAGGTGGGAATGGGAATCACATGTGTGACAAAGACAGAGTGCCACCATTGCAGGACACAGAGGATGGAGGGCCAGGGCAGACACAGAGACAGAGAGGAGCTAGTCTGGGTCCATCCTAGTTGACTGTTCTTTAGCTCCCAGAATTTGAAAAGAATTCCCCTTTCAGCTATAAATATAGAAACTATTGTGTTGTGGTTTGGGAGACTGCTCAGTGGGCAAAAAGTAAGGACCAGAGACCCCCAGCACCCATGTGAATGCTAGAGGGCACAACAGCCCACCTGTGGTCTTAGCACTCAGCAGGCAGAGATGAGGGAATCCTGCAGCAAGCTGGAGGCTTGGCTAGCCAAATCGCTGGGCTCTAGGTTCAAGTGAGAGACCATGCCTCCATGTTTAAGATGGAAGGTGATAGAAGAAGACATCCAAAGTTAACCTGTGGTCTCTCACATAGTGTGCATGGAAGACATGAATACACATGTCCTCCAGCACATGTGTGGAAACCCACCCACATATGCATGCACAGCCCACACATATACAAATGCAATTTTCCCTCCTTGGGGGAAGGAGATGAATGTGAACAAAATATATTTTATGCTATTCTCCAAGAAATAATCTTTTAAAACATGTAATTAAGAAACTTTTGGGAGCTGGTGAGATGGCTCAGTGGTTAAGAGTGCCGACTGCTCTTCCCAAGGTCCTGAGTTCAAATACCAGCAACCACATGGTGGCTCACAACTATCTGTAACAAAATCTGATGCCCTCTTCTGGAGTGTCTGAAGACAGCGACAGTGTACTTACATATAATAAATAAATAAATCTTTAAAAAAAGAAAAAGTTCCCCTTCTGAACATCCATTTTCCCACCTATAAAGCACAGGTACTTTATCAATATCCAAACTCCCTGATAAATCACATTAAAAAAATAAGAACAAACAAATAAGCAATTTTTAAGGTCAGGAAAGATTTTCCTACCCCTTATGTGTTATTATATATTTCCCGTGTGTTGTTATTCAACTATATATGGAATCCAGGATTGACACATTCAATAAATGCTCACTGAGTGAGTGAGAAAAGTGAACAATGCCCCTTAAACATCTGAAGCCAGCAGCTGATTAGGGAATTTAAAGAATGGTGCTAAGAGGCTGCATCAGGGACCTAGCATTTGCCTAATTGGAGACCAACTGACTGCTTTTGAAAACTATAGCCAGGTAGATGGGAGCTGGGGAAAGCTGGACACTCTGTAAGCTGCAGTCACTGCGCCCTGTGCAAATGATGGGAGGAGATACACTCGAAAAGGGGGTGGGGGCATGGACCAAGGGGAGTAGGGGAGGAGAGAGGGCATGGGGGAGGGGAGGGAGAGGAGGGAGAATAAGAGAGAAAGAGGGAAAGAGATGAGAAGGGATGGAGAGAGTGTGGATATGCCTCTGGCTCTGGGCCAAGGCCTCTGTTCTCTTGGGCCTAGCTAACTTGGTCTTTTGAATATGACATTCTCTTCTAGAGCTAACCTTCACAGGCCTCTATTGCCTGGAGCTGAAATCGTTTTGATCAAAATATCAGGGGCTGGGGAGGTTCTCAGTGGGTAAACTGTTTGCCATGCACTCAATGAGAACCCAAATCCCCAACTAGGATGCATGTAAAAGCTGGGTGCAGCAATTCACACACGTAACCCCAACCTGTACAGAGACAGGGAGATTCCGGAACTCACTGGCCCTCCAGTCTAACCAAACCGGTGAGCTCCAGACTCAGTGACAAACCTTGTCCTCAGCTGAGGAAGACAGCAGCACGCACACACACGCACACACACACACACACACACACACCCTCTGCCTCTTGGTGCTAACTAACTGTTCTCTATGAACAACACAAAAGCTAGAAGGCTCGTGCTTTATTATTTCTAACTAAGTTTGCAATTCTTTGGAAGAAACCGCCATCTGTTCAGCATCACCCACTGACCCGGAGCAAGTGAGCTGCTGTGAGGACGGCGGACTCACCCACTTTCACCCGGCCTGTGACCTCCCCTTCTGAGTTGCGAGCACTGACTGTCACGTTCTGGGTTGACTGCAGAAGCAGAGATGAGTCCTGGAAAGGATTTACAAAATTAACAAAATACACCTCTATGTATGCATATAGTCTATATTTATACTTTCTATATCACTATACACACACACATATATATTTATTTTTTACTACAAATGTATAGGATCCCAGTGACACACACACACACATATATATTTATCCTATACATTTGAACTAAACAAAATTTTAAATCTCAGACTTATATTATTTTCAGTGTACAAATATATTAACTTTTAAGAATAGGTTATAATAACCCTTCGAGTTTGAAGATGCTGCTCCTAACATGTTAATTAGTTCTCCAGGCAAACAGGGTCTAATGAGTGTTGTATCTTTGCCAAGGCAGCCACAGTGTTTGTTGTCAGGGTTACTTATGTTCAAGACATTTGGAAGGAAGAGATCAGAGAATGGTTAAGATAGTCTACGAGAAATACCACGCTGCTTACTGTCAAAGCACGAAGGTTTCGTTCACACTGTAACAGTGATGCACTGCACATTTCAAAAAGCTAGAAGACATCACTTTTAATGCCTCCACTATAAAGAAATGATCAATTTTGGAGGAAATATGTTTGACCTAGTTCCAACATTACACAATGTATGTATGTGTTGAGAACATCCCAGGGTACTCTTTAAAATGGAAGTTTTGGGAAGGTCAGATGTCTCGGTAGATTACAAAGCTTCTTGTGCGTGACTGAACACCTGACATCCATCCCCACATCCCCTAATGGAGGCAGAGCAACAACTTTTAAAAGTTGTCCCCTTGCCAGGGGTAATCCCAGCACTCGGGAGGCAGAGGCAGGCGGATTTCTGAGTTCGAGGCCAGCCTGGTCTACAAAGTGAGTTCCAGGACAGCCAGGGCTATACAGAGAAACCCTGTCTCGAAAAACCAAAAAAAAAAAAAAAAAAAAAGTTGTCCCCTGCTGCACACACAGAGACACACACACACACACACACACACACACACACACACACACACGCATAAAGTAAATAAAAATTTTGAGAAATATGTAATGTGTGTTTCTTGGTGCTTCATGAGAGTGTGCTTGAGAGAAGGGCCACCGTGACTGTGCAAACTCAGGTCCTCATGCTTGTCAAGTAGGCTCATTACCAACTGAGCCATCTCCCCAGCCCCACACACTGATTTAGAGAGTGCCGTGAAGCCAGCATCGTTAGAAGCCAGAGCAACGTTCACGAAGAAGACATTCTTTCAGCTCAGCACTGGAAATCGGTATTGAATGGTAAACTCTTGAGATTGATAGAAAGCCGCTCCCTAGAAACTCGTAACTAACACATTGGATTCCGCAGGTTTCTGAGGGGCACATCTGCTCTGCACTCATTAGTGTTGTTACAAACTGCTGCACAGCTCGGTCATGGTCATTTGCTTCTGTGTTTTATGACCTGGCTGACATTGATGACATTGCTGACACATTGTGAGCCCTTGATATGGGGTTGGTTTTCTGACTTACTTGCTAACTGTAGTCCCCGCTCTTCTTAAAGCATTGTGGAAATGGCAGCCTGATAAAACACAACTGAAGTCGTTCATTCTAGAAGGTTCCACTCGCTATGCTCTATTTACCTGACTCTGGTCACCAGGTCCTGAGGGATGACTTGGGAATGCAGGGAGAATGGGCTGTCATATTTTACTTTATTCAGACCTGACTTACTAACGAAAACGTGGGCTGATTTTTCTTGTCCTCAGACAGCAGTGTTCTTAACATCTCCAAGTGTGTATTTCAAGAAGTTTAACATTTCCTACTATGGTTAATGTAAGTGCACTACAGCGATCTGCTCAGATCTGACTCATGCATGAATCAGCCACAGTTACAGAGCATCTGCACACGCTCCTTCAGCCAGCAAGAGCCCTAGAAGTAATACGACTTCACCTACAAATACGAGTTCTGCCCGCCCCAGAACCTCCCCTTTGTGTCAGTACTGACTACGACCCTTGTGCTCTAATAGAGAAGAGCATGGCAAGCATGGCTCTGGCAGTCCTTGCCCTTCCCCCAGTCCCTCTGCCTTGCTAAACTGTTAGGTTACATTCTAGAACCACCGAGTGGATGTGCCCCTCAGAAACCTGCGGAATCCAATGTGTTAGTTACGAGTTTCTAGGGAGCGGCTTTCTATCAATCTCAAGAGTTTACCATTCAATACCGATTTCCAGTGCCATTCTAGTGCCACCGAGGCCTATTCCCTTATGTGGCCACTTCTTCCCCTGAGGCTGACCACCAGGTTCCAGCTATCAAAGCATTGAAGTCTAGCAATCAAAAGACCCTGTTGGCTCACCTAATTAGCATACCCAATCAAAACAAACCAACTCAGCTTAACCAGATGGGAGTCTCCTTTCCCCATCATAAATTGTCATTTGCCCATGGGTCATGCATGTCTGTCTTCTCTCTATCTAGAAGTAGTCCTTTGTCCCTCCAGGTCAAATATCCTTCCCCCCTCTCCCTTGTTCCTTTTCCCTTCTCCCTTGTCCTCTATCTCCTCTCTTTGTATCTTTCTCCCTGTTCTCTTGTCCTTCTGGGACGACTAATTTTCTTTTTGCTGAGAACTTGGTCTTGGGGTGCATGGTGCTGACACCAGTCCTTACAACGCTCATTCTGCCATCGGTAAGACACCCTACCAGCTCTGTGGGAATAGCTATGCTTCAGGCTCTGTGATCCTTTTTTATAATTATTTCATAGTGACTGGCGTGGAGCTGCTTATGGTGAGTCTCAGGCTCACAATCCTTTGAGCAGCACAACTCACGCAGAATGTCTGTATGACTGGAGTTTCTCCCAAGGTCCTCAGAGAGCCCGGAGTGCCCCAAATCAAGGCTGTTTGGCTGCTTGTCCCAGTGAAGGGATGTTCAATTGTTCTGGGTAAAGATGTTTTAATCCAGGCTGGAGAGATGGCTCTGTGGTTAAGAGGACTGACTGCTCTTCCAGAGGTCCTGAGTTCAAATCCCAGCACTCACATGGTGGCTCACAAACATCTGCAATGAGATCCTATGCCCTCTTCTGGTGTGTCTGAAGATAGTGACAGTGTACTCACATACATTAAATAAATAAATAAATAAATAAATAAATCTTTTTTTAAAAAAAGATGTTTTAATCCTAAATCACATTATTTTTTTTTACGGGCTAAATTGCTGAGGCTACAAAACTCAGAGCAGACACATTTAAGAACAAAATCTTTATAGTACGTATTCTGTAAGGTCTACTGTCCAATAGCACATTATTAGACATAACATACCATGAACTTGTGTACACACCTACTTGCTAAAAATCCCCTCCGAAAAACAGAATTTCTGTGTGTGACCGTTACTTATTTCCACAGGTTATGTGAAACACGACCTTCTTACCACTCTGGAGCGTATTTCTTTGGCGTACAGCGGAAATAAAAATTCCGACTCCCCTTCCAGGCGAAGTCCATCTGCTGTAACGTGCAAGTGACCCATTCCTATCTGGTAAAGAAAAGAGACAGGAAGTTTCCATTGATTTATTTTTTTGCTTCTTTTCAATTAACTAAAATTACTCATGCATCTTCATAAATTCCTTCCATTTGTCTGTATTTCTCCTAAATATTTGAAGCTTTAGTTGTTTATATTCAATATCTATTTTTAAAAAACCTTTTTGTAAGTACAAAGGTCTATTTGAGAGATGCGTATAAGATTTAACAAATCATTTTATAATAAACACCTAAGACCCATGACCATATTAAAAAATAAAACCTTCCTGTAATGGTTTAATTTTAAGGACATTGATGATTGATTGATTGATTGATTGATTGTGACCACATACATGCCATGGCATCTGTGTAGAGGACAACTTGCAGAGGTTGGCTCTTTCTCTTGGCCATGTGGGTCCCAGGAATCAAACTCAGGTTGTCAGGCTAGGCCCGTCCCTTTGCCTACTGAGCATCCCCGCCCCCCCCCCCCCCGCCCCCCAATGTGGAGCACAGCGGAGGTTTTGCGAGGATATGTAAAGAACAGGAAGTCCTGAGTGAATGTGCATGTTCGGTAGCCACTTCAAGAAACCAGTGCCACAGACAGACTTATGGGAGGGTCAAAGCTTTCCTCCAGGCAAGGATCTGATGAAATTGGTGAGCCACCCTCTCTGGTTCACATTCAGATATTGACAGTGTACAAAGCCCAGAAACTGCAGCTTCCCCAGCCAAAGAATTGCAACCTGAGACTTCTACCTTACCGAGACCTCCTACAGGGAGGGAGACTGCCCAGAGCAGTGCATAAGGAGCCTGCCGAGTAGAGCATGGTGTAATCGGTGCTGCTCCAGCAGATAGATGGGGTGGCCCATGCACCCCACCTTTTCTGGACACGTGTCTATCAGTCTTCATTCCCTCATCACCCTAGTCAGGCTCCCAGGACCAAGCTGTGCTGGACCTGATACCTTGACCCTGCTTTTTAAATTCTAAATAAAGAGATAATAAAATGGACTCTTCTGAGGCATACAATTCTTGAAGTTTCAGCCCACAAATGTATATACGTACACAAACCACAAGCACAATTAGAATTCATTATCCCTTAAGACATCCTAAACATCCTTTTAAGGCTGCATGTTCACTGTGTTCTTGATGAAATAAATACTTATTGGAGAACTTTAACTGAGAAGCACTTTCAGGGAGAGAGAAGTCTGTGTTCCAGGGGCTGCGTTCCTCAAGTCTACAGTCACAAAAGGGCCAGTAAATCAAAGACAAAGCCACGGAGATCATGGAGACCACCTGGCCACACTGGACCACTTCTTCCTTCAGTGTGGGTAGCCTTGGAAGGACCACATTACAGGCCCATGTACAGCACTGATTTCCATGTTCTGAAGCACAGCTGGGCGATGGTCATCCCCAAGTCATCCTCACCCCTGCCATCCTGTCATGCCTTCCACCCAAGAATTCCAAAAAGGCCTCCACATTGACTGAACGTGAACTATCAATTTATTTCCCACATCGTGAAGAGGCTCAGAGCAGAGGAGGCAGCAGCCTTGCTGTTGAGATCTGATAGGGAAAGTCTAGGAGAATCCATGTTTAGTACGGCTTTATGACCCGAGACTCCGTCCTCCTCATCCCCCTGAACACTTGATAAAGACACAAATCGTGTTATGGAGTGAACGCCTCTCCATAGATTTCAGAAGAAACTCCTTAGAGAATACAGTCTGGGGCTTCTCTAGTGTTAGAAAAAGTTATATGTCAGTTTATAGGTGTCCACCTCTGCTTTTTAGCTGTTGCACACTACCCCATGGTATGAATGCAACTTCTCCTTATAGTCTTTAATGTTTGAGAATTTCACACATGCATACTGCATTTTGGTAAAATCCTATCCCTTTCTCTCCCACGCCTCTCTTCTCCTCTACTTTTCCTTCCCAACTTCATGTTCTCACAGAAGACGTTAATCCATTATTTTACTTAAAGAATTGTGACAACTCCTCCCAAACGGTATAAAAGTAGAGCAATTAACCCAGTGCATTTGCAGAGAGACCCAGGAGTTTGTGAGGATGTGTTATAGTCCAGTCAGTATCCTATTATTTAATAGAATACAGATCAAAGACTTCTTGTAACATCCTGGATTAGACAGCATGTCTGAAAAACCCAAAGTAATTTTGTGGTATCAACCTAACATTAAATGTGTGTCACTTCTTAATGTTCATGACTATATACACACACGCTCCTGCAAAGGTCATCTGACCTTTCATTTCTTTTCGTGCTCCAGAATCAAAAAATACTTCTTGAGTACATAATTGCACCCAATACACTGGGATATTGATAAGGAAAGGCATTCTGTGGCTATTATGATAACCATTTAATTGATTTTATAGTTCTGTACAGAGAAGTTGGGATTCAATACAGAATTTGTACAGTCATAAAACAACAAATGTTTTATGTGATTAAGAATCTGGGTCCACTAAAATAAGAAACTAATACTTAATTAAAACCCACGAGCAAAGTATATGGGCATAAAAGCATCAGTTTTCTACAAGGAGGCACCGCAGCATCATTTGTTATATCAAGAGCCATAGAAGAAAGTTGTGGTGATTTGACTGAGCCTGCCCAACAGGCTCAGGAAGTTGGAGCCTTGGTTCTCATCCAGTAGGTGGCGCTGTTTGAAGAGGTTTAGGGAAGTGCAGCTTTGCAGAAGAGTCTGTCACTAGGGGTGGGCTTTGAGATGCTATAGCCTTCCTCTCTTGCCCTTGAAGATGTGAGCTTCTAGTTTCCTGCTCTGGTCACCACACCTGCCTGCAGCCACGCTTTCCCACCATGATGGTGGAGTCATATCCTTCCAGAACTATAAACCCAAGGAAACCTTTCCTTCTACAAGATGCCTGGGTTTATCACAGACACAGAAAAATAACTAAAATATACACAGACGCCCAGCCTTTGTGCAGAAATGCTGGGATTCAGTATTCAGTACCATCATGACACTGCAGAATATTGTCAGGATAAATTCTAACCCGGAAATCACACCCTATATTGTCTAATGTTAAATACACTCATAACTCTAACCTTTACTTAAAAAAAATTTATAATAGATTCTAATGTATGTATAGTAAGTACAGTTATATGCAGATATAATACAAATATATAATAATTGTATACAAATATAATAAATATATTCAATAATGTTTCTCAAGCTATATTTTAATTTTATGAGTATATTACCAGAATGTGTAGAAATGCAGATGTTTACTATGGGGAGACAGTTGATGGTAGCTATTGGCTTGTACCATGACATAGCAGGAACAAAGGCATAGATAATGTAGGGTTCGTTAAGTGCACTTCGCACTAAACCTCAACTGTAGCTATCATTCTTGGGAAGAGTCTGGGCACACATCACACCCTCGGCTGCCTGGGGAAAACATACTGACTAAACTGTGATGTTCCTCACAGTAGCACTTTTATCTCAGTGGATCTATCTTGCCAAATCAATGTATTCTATATTAAATGAGAACCCCATCCCAGAATGCACAGAACAAGGGCTTCTTGTGACATAGCTTAGTGGTAGAGCACTTGCCTAATATGCAAAAGGTCTTGTGTTCAATTCCCAGCACCATGAAATAAACAAAATGTACACAAAACATCAAGGCAAATAAGGCTGTGCAATTATTTTTAACATATGGGAATATTTAGAATAGAATAACTTCTTTAAGACTTCTGGCATTTTATTTACTAAATCTGTTGTGAATATTGAAGTCGTTGCATATACCCTTATGTGTGTCAGACAGAGTGTTGAAAACACGCCAATGTTGCATTGCTCTGGCTTGGGCGTGGTCTAAGTGTGTCTTCCAAGGCAGTGGTTCTCAACCTATGGGTCGAGACCCCATGTGGGTCAAATGATCCTTTCACAGGAGTCACCTAAAACCATTGGGAATGTCAGATTCATAACAGTGTTAAAATTACTATTATGAAGTAGCAACAAAAATAATTTTATGGTTGGGGGTCACCACAGCATGAGGAACTGTATTAAAGAGTTGCAGTATTAGGAAGGTTGGTCGCTGGGGTGGCAGCTTTCTGGACTTTTGAGAGGTAAGTCCTCATGGAAGGCCCTCGGGTCAATGGCAACTTGCACATGAGAGAGTCTGAGATATTTGTCTGGGAGGGGGTCCTAGTTAGCTTTCATGGGAGGGTTGTGATAAAATCCCCAGCTGGGTCCCACCCAGTCTGGCTTTTTGTCTGTCAATTGGATTCTTCTGTATGTTCAGGTTCACACTTCCACCAGGCATCCTGAGGTCCCCCTCAGAGCTGAACCTAAGTCCTTAAACCTCCAGAATTATGAGCTGAATGAACAAGCCTCTTTAGATGAAGTCGTCAGCTTTAAACAGGACATCTCTACAAGCTCCCTACCCCAAAGGCTCGGGGAACATCAGCAGGGAGGAGGCAGAGAGCGTGTAAGAGCTGAAGGAGGGGAGGAGCTCCGGGAAACCTTTTGGGTCTGGCATACTGGGTGCACTCTGGAACTCACGGTAGCTGTGGTTACCTGCACAACATCAAGTCAGCCAAACTCTGACATAGATGGGTAGATCATCTCCGGGCCACAACCCTTACTGTGGAGCTAATCATGGATAACTGCTGGAGAAGAATCACTCTTCTCAGAGGGTGTGGCCACTGGAAGGTAGATGTCCCATGATGCTCCAGTGGATGGATCCACACCCCTGCACTTATGGGCAGCACTAATTGGATTTACTGAGTTATAAAAACAATGGCCTGAAATTGGGACTTAGATCTGTTAGAGAGATATGGAGAGAACCATAGGAGGGGAGAGGGATAAATATGATCATATTTTAATGTATACATATTTAACATATACATTATCAAGAATAAAGAAAAACTAAATGAAAAACAAACGAAAATCATCTTCTTTAAAAACAAACAAATGCTTGCCTCAGGTATTTCATTACAGTAATTTAATTTAGATGAGAGCAGGCATGCAAACACTAAACTATAGCACTGACGACATGAGGAAAATCCAATTCTATAGATGGTAATGGGTAAATGGCCACCAAGGAATCTTGAGAGAATCAACCACAAATTCAAGATTAGAATTTTCCAACCCATAGAGATAATGACTAATGAAAAATACTATGCAATAAATTAAAAAAAAACAGTACAATAATTTACAATGAGTCAGAGAAAGCAATACTCACTGGAGAAAACCACATCACTTTCAGAATCCAGATAGTGAGAGCGAGATTCACAACGAGGATGGCGAGCAGGAGAAGGACGAATAAGTATAGGCAGCGCTTCCTCCATCCGTAAATGCCAATCTTGTAGATGTTCTGGTTCTCGGGCCTCTCTATGTGAGTGCCCTCGGTGACCGTGGTGTACTGTTCTCGAACCATCTTCTAGAGAGGGGAGGAGGGAGGGCAGAGAACTTAGTGGTCAGTACCGATATATCATGAGTCTAGAAAACAATTTTAATCCAGACCAGAAGCCAGGTATGGTGTGTACACCTGTAATCGCAGAGCTCAGAGCGGGGAGGGGAAGGGAGCAGAAGGTTCAAGGGAATTCTTGGTTTCATAGTGAACTCAAGGTCAGCTGCATAAGTCTCTATCTCAAAGGAAGAACAAATGAGCGAGCGAGCGAGAGAGAGAGAGAGAGAGGGGGGGAAGAAGGAGGAGGAGGAGGGGAGGGGAAGGGAGGGGATAGAGGAGAGGGGAGGGGAGGGGAGGGGAGGGGAGGGGAGGGGAGGGGAGGGGAAGGGAGGGGAGGGGAGGGGAGAGGAGAGGAGAGGAGAGGAGAGGAGAGGAGAGGAGAGGAGAGGAGAGGAGAGGAGAAAACAGGAGAAAACAGGAGAAAACAGGAGAAAACAGGAGAAAACAGGAGAAAAAGAAGGAAAAGAGCTTCCTCCAGAGAAGCACGATTTAAATGACCAGGTAACATACAATATAAATAGTTTTACTAAAGAGCTGATTTTGTTGTTTGTACTGACACCAAATGCCTGTGAAAAAGGACCCTAGAAGTTCAGATAATGAGCACCACTGGGCAGAATGCCAGGTACCCAGGGCTTTGGGGTCACACAAAGTGGAACTCCTGTTGGCAAGAGATCATGCTGACCTGAAAACACAGAGCACTCTGTGATCTGTTTATAGCCTTATACTGTGGTCTCCCTTCCCCCATCTGCTTGAACCTGCTTGCTCAAGGGTGGAGCTTCCTGCTCATTCATCCTGCCACGCCTACTGCTGGACCCTGCCTTTGCTGCCTGGAGGCACACACGTGTTCGTCCTGCTACTGGACCCTGAGTTACTTGGCGGGAAATCGGGTTCCCTCCCCCTTCCTTTATAACTGAGTGTCTAGAAATAGTAAAATTGAGCTTTGATCAGAATCTTGTCTTAGCTTCATTCCCTTCTCTCGCCGCCTAGCCCCTCTTCTCTTCCAGGTTTCCAAAATGCCTTTCCAGGCTAGAACCCAGGCTGTGATCTGCTGGCCGGACACAACATTATACAACGGTAACAGAGGGAGTGACTATTCTGGAATTCAGACTTAAAGTCAATGACATGGAAATAATTCTGCGTTTAATATGTATACATTAAACAGAATTTAACTTTATAAACTAGTTGTAATTTATGTCAGCATTAAAAATTATACTCCCTGTTCACTTCAAGTGTGTTGATGTTATACTTTAACTGTTATTGACTTTAAATGCATTGCTTAGATATTAATATCAGGTTGGGGGTCATTTTTTGTTTTTGTTTTTGTTCTGTTTTGGTTTGGTTTTTCAAGACAGTTTTTTTTGTTTTGTTTTGTTTGTTTGTTTGTTTGTTTGTTTTGTAGAGGTTTGGCTGTCCTGGAACTTACTCTGTAGACCAGGTTGGCCTCAAACTCACAGAGATCTGCCTGTCTCTGCCTCCCAAGTGCTGAGATTAAAGGCATGGGCCACCACCCCCTGCCCTAAATATCAGTATTTTTATAACTTGAACATTAGATATAAATCATTAGTGTTTTTACATAAACATTGATGTCCTACATTTTTAGATTCAGAGTTCTCTATTTGCTATTTAAGCAAAACAATCTTTTATACATTCTCTGATCCACTTTTAAGAAGTTACTTATTTTATGTGTATGCAGGTCTTGCTTGCATGCATGTCTGTGTACCATGTGCACTCAGTGCCCAGGGAGGCCAGAAGAGGGTGTTGGATGCTCTAGAACTTGAGATACAGATGCTGTGTGTGCTGTGAATTAAACCCAGATCCTCTGGAAGAGCAGCAAATGCTCTTAACCATTGAGCTATCACTCCAGCCTCATCTTTGACTCTTGTTATACAGGCAAATGATTGAAAGTATTGCCCATTCGGTCTTGATAAATATAGGCTGGCCAATGACATTCTTTATTTCAACCAGCCCTTACTTAACTTGTCTGCTCAAGATAGGACACTTTCAGGAGCTAGGCAAACAAGATGACTAACATATGAGTCATGTTCCACAAGAGTTAATATCACATAATCTTAAAAGGAACCAGGTGTGGGGGTGTACACTCACAATTCTATCACCTAGCCCCTCAGATAGTAGTGAGTTGAGTTCAAGGTCAGATTGGGATACATGACCAGTCTTTCAAAGAAACAAACAAAAGCAAAACAAAACACCAAACTTTCATAAGGGGGGAGTGTAGGCATGATTTTCTCTCAACTGTGGAGAGCTCTTGGTGCTGCTTCTAAGATATTGGCAAGGATTTAACATTGGGCTAGGACAAGAAAGTAGGCTCAAGATCTGGATCATCTTGATAAGTCCCTGAACAACCTGGGACTTTCGTTTATGCCTTGCTTGTTCCTTGACTACTTTTCCTTGACCTGGGACTAACCCTATTCTTTTCATGTACCTAGAATGATATGAAAGCAGATTGGGGAAAATTAAAGCCACTTCTGCAGTGGCTGGAGTCATACTATAATGTTGTCTAATTGTCTTTTTTTTTTCTTCAATCCTCCCTCCCTCCCTCAAGACCCTGTTGACTGACTGAGCAGACTTGGTCACTCAACGTACTTTAACAACTGTTCCACCTCCCCTCTAGCCCACCACCCACCAGAAGTACTGGAAGAGAAAAGTTATTAAGGCACGGGCGAGAGAGACCTGTTAAGAAATAGTTCTTTGGGGGCAGGTCCAATCTTCATTGTCAGGATATCAGCAGTTCAATGCAGTAGCAAACACTAAATACAAATCAGCAGCTGGATTTGTCCAGTCCTCTCAGCGGTCACCACACATGAACTAGCAAAGATGGTTCAACCCAGAAGAAACCCCAAGGCTCACCAACCGGACAGGGTCTATAGAGGCAACAGGAAGCCACAGGAACCTCATGAGAAGTTCTTTAGTGAGTTTCTCTCTATGGTGTCACCACAAGCTTAGCTCAGCAATGCAATGTAAGGCGAACCAATACTAACCAATACGTTAGTGAAGAATAGCGAGGTGGAGAAAAGTGAACTGATGCTCCAGCTCCCACTGTCTGTGGGGTCATATTTATATTCCTTCATCATGTGACCTTTCATGTGTCTGCTACAGAACAACATATAGAGCATAGGTGAAAACCTGTGTTCCCCAGCAAAACATCACTGGACATAATTGACTTTCCAAAGAAACCAGAAGCTTCTACTTCAAGGAGGTATTTTTTTAAAAGCTAATCAGATTCTTGAAAAATTACAAATTCAATTATATCTAAGAACTCAAATGGTGACTATACATAGCTGTGCATTGGTGTTCCTCCAATAAAGCCACATCCACTCCAACAAGGCCACCTCCTAATAGTACCACTCCCTATGGGTCAATGGGGGCCTTTTTTAGTCAATCCATGTCACTTCCTAGCCCCCACAGGCTTGTAGCCATATCGCAATGCAGAAATGCATTAGGTACAACTTTAAAAGGTTCCAGAATCTATAAGTCTCAACCCTGTAAAAGTCCAGTCTCTTGAGACTCATGCAATCTCTTAACTGTAATTCCCTGTAAAATCAAAATGAAAAAGCAGCTCACAGGCCTCCGATGTATAATTGCATAGGATATAAATTACCATTCCAGAAGCAAGGAAAGAGAACATGATAAGGAAATACTGGACCAAAGCAAGACCAAAAACCAGCTGGACAGACTCAGAACTCTGCCTCTCCATGTCTGATGTCAAAGCGCTCTTCAGACCCCCAAGTATTTCCAGCTTTGTTGACTGCAACACACTTCTCTCTCTTGAGCTGGTTCCTCTCCCTGTCAGCAGCAGGTATCCCCTGACTCTGGCATCTCCAACATTTTGGTGTCTCCAAGGCAATCTAGGCTTGACCTGCACAGCTTCACACAATGGCCTCCCTGAGCTCAACAGCTTCCCTTAGTTGCAGAAGGAGATTCCATAACCCCTTTCTTCTCTCTTTAACTCTAAAGCCAGACCATGTGGCCAAACTGCCAAGCTCTGCTGCTTGCTGGGCTGGAACATAGCCCCCTCATTTGATTACATCTTTACCAGCTTTCTGGGTTTGATGGCTCCCTTCACTGCCTAAGCTTGACTGTCATGGAACTCACTCTATAGATCCAGTTGATCTTGAACTCAGAGATGCACCTGCCTCTGCCTACACAGTGCTAGGATTAAGGGTGTGAGCCACCACACTCAGGATTAAGCTTTTCTTTAATTCCTCTTCACAAATTGGAAGCTTAACTGGGTGGGATCTTGCCTTGAGGTCACTATTCCACTTAGCATCAGGCTTTTCTTTAATCTGTTTACCTCCTTGAGCACAGGATTTAGCTCCATTCCACTTCCTGGTACCCCCTTTGTCTCCTCAGAGTGTACATTTTTTATTTTTTCTTGCTCAGTTTGCTCCTTTTCACTAGAGATCTGGATAAGAGTGACCACTAAGAACCACATAAGAGAGTCAACGCTAAGCTGTTTTTGAGATTTCCTCTGCCAATGAAATTAATCCCAAATTCTTCAATTCAGTCTCAAAGCAGACTTTTTGGAGAAGGGCAGAAAGCAGCCACATTCTTTGCCAAACTATCACAAGAACGGTCTCTTGGCCGTGCACTAATGTTTCCCTCCTCTGAAACCTCTTGAGTTAGGCTCCCACAGTTCAAATCATCCTCAGCACCACAGTCACGTTCCAACTAGGATCACCAATTAAGCCCCATTTAAAGCATTCAACTGCTTTTCTAGCCCAAAGTTCCAAAGTCCATACTCATCCAAAGCACAGCCAGGCCTATCAGAGCAATGCCCCAGTCCCTGGTACCAACTCTTATATTAGTTATGGTTTCTATGCTGTGAAGAGACACCATAGCCACAACAACTCTTATAAAGGAAAGCATTTAATTGAGGCTGGTTTACAGTGTCAAAGGTTTAATCCATTATCACCATGGCAGGAAGCATGGCACTATGCAGGCAGACATGGTGCTGGAGAAGGAACTGAGAGTTCTATGTCTGGATTTGCAGGCAGCTGGAAGAGACCATGAGTCACTGACCTGGCTTGAGCACCTGAGCCCTCAAAGCCTACCCCGTAGTGACACACTTCCTCCAACAAGTCCACCTCCTAATAGTGCCACTGGTGATGGGTCTGTAGCGGCCATTTTTATTCAAACCATCACAGCTGGTAAAGGTTTGTTGTTTGTTGTGGTTCCCAGCTCTGCCTCTCCTCCCAGAATGTCTAAATGCTGCCGGTACATCAGCTTGGAGAGGACAAGGTGAAGTTCGGAGCGGGTGGGGTCCACAACCTGCCTCTTCCCTCCTGAGTGTCAGACAGGTTGGAAGGGGGAATCGGAACCGGGAGGAATGATGTGGTTCCAGGTCTTCTGCTTTCCCTCTCTCAGAGTGACACTCTCTCAGACATCACTCACACCAGGCTGAACGGATGAAGTAGAGTCTGGAACAGGCAGGATTTTAGTCCAGTTTGGAGTAAGTGCAGGGGTGGGGGGCGTTGTGGGGGAGGAAGAAGATCTTCTCCAAGAGTCTTAGTGTTACAGCTCTTTTAGGTACAGGCTTTCTCTGATGAAGCAGTTCTGTGAGATGATCTTAGCTTGTGGGGTGTGTACTTCTTGATTCGTGATGGGTTTGAATGCATACATAAGCTGAACCTGAGGCTGGAGAGCAAGTCAATAATCAGAACTTCTCCATGGCTTCTGCTTCAGTTCTTGTCTCCAGGTTCCTGCCTTAAGTTCCACCACTGACCCCCCAGTGAGGGAGTGTGATTAGGACCTCTATGCCAAAGAAATATTTTTGCTGTATCACAGCAATAGCCAGTGTCTTACTACTTTTCTATTGCTGAACACACTTTGACCAAGGCGACGTATAGAAGAAAGAGTTTATTTGGGGGCTAGCAGTTTCAGAGGACTAGAGTCCTTGGCCAAGATGGCTGGGAGCATGGCAGCAGGCAGGTAGCCAGGGCACTGAGGCAGTAATAGAGAGCTTACAGCTTGAAACAATACCACTAGGTAGAGAAAGAAGGGAGGGAGGGGGAGAGAGATAGAGAGAGAGAGAGAGAGAGAGAGAGAGAGAGAGAGAGAGAGGCCATACCTTATCATTCTCCCCAAAAGCTTCACCAACTGTGGACCAAACACTCAATTATATGTTCCCTTGGGGCCATTCTCATTCAGACCACTACAGACAACAAACTAGGTCAATTTATATACTGGAAGGTATATCTTTAAAAATCAGCACAGAAGCAGAGAGTGGTAGCTGAGGCAGGAGAATGGCAGGTATGAAGTAAGTCTGTGAGCTTGTCTAAAGATATCTGTCACTTCTTCCCTATCCCTGTGGCTCCATCTGGACAAGGCTGAAGCATGCCTATGTACCCCAAGTGTGACTCCTGTCTTGGGGCAGCTACCATCCTCCCTACATGAATTTATAGGACTGAGCCATAAATATGCACGTACATGCACATGTACATATATGTAGTGCTTTTCATAGTGAAATAAATATAAATTTATTTTTATCACTGACCCAAATTCATGACCATATTTCAATGACCAAATAGTTATAGAGATATCTCTGTTCCATTTTTACATTAGTGACTCTGCCTGGTACACCTAAATACAGCAAGGCTGCTGGGTAATCTCTGGACTCTATCCAAGCAGTCTGATTATAAAATAAAGCCCCTTGTTATACACACACATAGGTGACACAGGGAACCATGCATGCATGCTCACAGACATCCACATTAAAAGGTCATACAACTGTTCTTGCTTTTTTATAGTGATATTGACTTTTAAAATAAAATGGAGGTTTGTTTCTTGAGAAGTATACCAATCCAGCAGAACCCAGCACCCAGTCCCTGACAAACTTGAGCAGGAGTCTCTTTAGAAGGGACGGAATGGAAGAGCAAGAGACCCAGCTGACTGACCTACCATCTTCAGCTTACAACACGTTCCTTCTGGCTTTGTTCTCTTTGGCTACAGGCTCATTCTAAAACACAGTGGTATGTTTACAGAAGCAAGTGATTCAAAGACTCTGCTTCTTTCTGTGTTTTGTCTCGTCTTTTATCTGGCACAGTCAGACACCTGAGGCTTTTATTGTGCAAGCACGCAGTGCTTGGCCAAGGGGCATCATCGGCACCAAGAGGCTGAGCTGGTGGAAACAACACAGCACAGCCAACAGATAAGAACAGAACTTAAGTCACTGCAGAGTGCGTGTGTTAAAGGGCTGTAATAACAGTGGCATGCGGCCCTTCTGAGCCTTTTTTTTTTTTTTTTTGGTTTTTTTTTTTTTTTTGGTTTTTCGAGATAGGGTTTCTCTGTAGCCCTGGCTGTCTGTCCTGGAACTCACTTTGTAGACCAGGCTGGTCTTAAACTCAGAAATACGCCTGCCTCTGCCTCCCGAGTGCTGGGATTAAAGGCATGCACCACCACGCCTGGCTCTCTCCTGAGCCTTAAACACAACCAGCATCACTTGATCCCAACTTGACTCCCATTCCTATCATGGGTTATAATAAGGGTCGGCCATCAACTTACTGCACACACATCAGGTGAGGACAGGAACGTTGTAAGTGGCTATAACGGCTGGTGACAAACTGCTGAGAACTTAAACACAGCACCTCTTCATCAGGCAATGGTGAGAGTCTACAGCTTAGTGCTTCCTTCTGTCAAGTGATAGTGAATGCCTACTGTTTGGTTGGTTTTGTCTAAGTTGTTAACTTTCCTGTGTCAGGTGACCGTGGGTACCTTCTGTTTTCTTCTCTGTGTTATTGTGGGAGTCTGAATGTGGTAGCTGCAAGACTTGACACTTTTGTGGTTCTTTCTGTGAATGTAAGCTAGATGACCAAGGTTTTCTTCTGTGTGATATCAGAGTAAGCGCCTACTCCTCCTTCCTAACTCAGGAGACTCCCAGGTTTTCCTCTGTATTGTATTATATACCCAGTGCCTACTATAGTCTGTGAATGTCTACTTCTGTATCCACTACTTGGATACTTGGGCAACTACTGTTCTCTTGTCTACACTTTGAAGACTCTCTACCTCAGCTCTTTGTCATGTGGTCCTACTATCTGCCATGTGAGCCCATCTCCAGTATCACTGTTGGGTAACACAGGGTGATCAATTGTCTAGACATAGAGACTACAACTGAGAAGGCATGACATCCAAGAAGCCACTGTCTCAAATATTCCAAAATTGATATTAACACCCAAAGAAAAACCAATGGATCACCCGACCCCTACACATACTAATCACACTTCATCATCAAAGGAAATAATGGCAGGAGCTGAAGCAGAAGCCCAGAGGCAGGAACTCAAAAAGAGGCCATGAAAGAAAGCTGCCTACTGGCTGCCTCCTCCTGGCTTGTTAAGTCTGCTTTCTTATACCATCCAGGACCACCATCCCAGGGGTGGCATCACACACAGTGCTGGGCCCTTCCATACAAACCATCAATAAAGAAAATGTCCCTCAGGCACACCCACAGGCTAATCTAATAAAAGCAATCCCCAAATAGAGGAGTCTTTTTCCCAGGTCACAGTGGTTTGTCAAGTTGACAAAAACTACAATTACTATTCAAACCTATAGTGATATCATCATATCTATTAGAACAGTGGTTATTAAAAAAAAAAGAAGGGCTGGGCGTGGTGGCACACGCCTTTAATCCCAGCACTTGGGAGGCAGAGGCAGGCATATTTCTGAGTTCGAGGCCAGCCTGGTCTACAAAGTGAGTGGCAGGACAGCCAGGGCTACACAGAGAAACCCTGTCTCGAAAACAAACAAACAAACAAAAAATAATAAAAAAAAAAAAAGAAGAAGAAGAAGAAGAAAGATCATAAATGTTTGGTGAAAGTGTAGAGAAGCTAGAGTTCTTTTGTAGTATGGTAGAATGTAAATTAGTGTAGACATTATGCTTAAAAATATGGAGTTTCTTCAGAAAGTTCGAGCATCCATGTGACCCCCATTACAGTGTCCATGTGCATGAGAACTAAGATCTGTGTACTGAGAAGACACCAGCATCCCATGTCTACTGAGTGTTAGGCACAAAAAACAAGGTACCGGATCTACAGCCCGTTTGCTGTTTCAGGAGAGAGGACAGAGAACATGAAGCACATGCAAATACAATGTAATGTTCTTCAGCCACAAAAACGACAAAATTCTGTTGCTTGTAACAACACAGATGACATTGGGCATGGCAATTTTGAGTGACACAAGCCAGGCACAGAAAGCCAGGTGCCACACGACTTCACTTATACAGAATATAAAGAGCAGGGCATGGTGGTCCAGCACTCAGGAGGCAGAGGAGGGCAGATTTCTGTGAGTTCAAGGCCAGCCTGGTCTACATAGTGAGTTCTAGGACAGGTGGAAATACATAGTGAGACACTGTCTGGGGGACTGTGGGGGCATATTTCATAGAGGTTGAGAGTGAATTGTTGGTTTCCACAGTTTGGGAATGTCAAGGCAGGGGAGGATGAAGAGAGGCCAATCAACAGGTGCTAAGTTACATTTGGGAGAAACAGCACTTTGTGGTCTATTTCACAGTAGATTAAAAATAATGTTCCTTGTCAGGTTGACTGGATTTAGAATCACCTAGGAGACACACCTTTGAGGGAGGGTGTTTCTAGAGAAGTTTAACTGGGAGGATATTCATACTGCATGTAGACGGCAGCCTCCCATGACCTTGGATCTTGGGTTGAGTAAAGGGAGGGACCAACTAAGTGCTAATATTCATCTCTCACCTTCCCTGATTCATAACTGCAAAGACAGAGGTTGACCAGCTGTCTCTTTTCTGTAGCCATGCCTTCTCCACAGAGGTTGACCAGCTGTCTCTGTTCTATAGCCATGCCTTCTCCACAATGATGATCTATATTGCTTCAAGCCATGAGCTAAAAGAAGCCTTTCCTTCCTTGAGTTACCTTTGGTCTGATATTTTCTCATAGCAACAAACATATTATTACCTGTAGCTTTAAAAATGCATCATATGTTTTGAAATAACCTGAAGCTAAAGTTTGGAGTGCTATCACTACAAAGAGTGTGTCATTACAAATATAATGGATATCTTAATTGCCCTGATTTCATTTATAGACACATTAAAGTATTATACCTGACCCTATAATGATGTACAATGTGTTAATCAAACAAAAAGACTTTCCAAATCCAATTAACTAAAGTTATTAATTTATTTTTAAAGTGCATTTGTGTTCTCCCTGCACATACATCTGTTTATACCAGTCAGTGTACAAGCCAGCTGACTTAAATGTTTTGAGGGAGATTGAGAGAAGTCTGGCGTGCTTTATAAAGTCTCCAAATACTGCTGTGTCCTTGAATAGCTTGGGTCCCAGAACCCTGGATTGGGGCAATGAGGGAATGAAAGAAAGACACACATAAAAGCTGGGACTGGGTGGTCTGATGGAGAGGCTCCAGAAACCCAGTGTGTTTACTATGTACATTTGAACAAGGGGCAGGGTTATCGAATCCAGCTCAACAGTGAGGTGGGGTGATGACATCCAGACAAACAAGTTGTTATACACAGCTGAAAAGGATTCAGGCCTAGCTAATCTCAACAGGAACAGTCAGGGGGCAGACAGAAGAAGGTATGGTGGCTATTTTCTTCATTCGGCATCAATACCTGCACCAGAGTGAAAGCTTTGCCATCATTCTGGGCCCAGCCCTGGAGAGCTCTGACCATTTCCCATAGGTCTAAGACTTCCAGGGCCTTGACCTGGCTGGGCCCTTATCAGACAGTGCACTTGCACTCAGGACTTTACTCATCCCCACCTCCCATCCCCCATCTTCCACTCCCTCTGTTTTCTGGACCAGCATCTATGTGGCTGTATCCTCTCTGACCCAGTGGCAAGGCCCTATAGTTCTCTGGTCCCACCTTTGTCATTTCTTCCCCTACAGATGCCTCTTTAACTTTGGCACATTGTGATGTACAGAATTTTCTTGGAAAGACTGTACAGGAATATTCTGTACTTTGTAAGGAGTTTAGCTTAATGATCTGAAGATCAGGTATCCCTCTAAATCCATATATCATTTATCTGTCTGTCTGTCTGTCTATCTATCTATCCAGCCATCCAAGATTTAAACCTAGGCAAAAGGCTGAAGTGTCTATTTAAAATATCAAATTGGACCTACTTGCCAAGGTCTTCCAACACCCCTCAGTCCCTAGGGTATAGCTGGCATACCCACCCCCTACCCTCAACTCTCCATCCCAGGTCTAGGCTGCTCCTCCCCCAGAAATGCTTCTCTATATAATCCAGACACTTTGGTTACCTGCCCCTTTTGTACCTTTGGCCTCCTGGTTGATGCATCTGGTTTCCCTCTCTCCCCGTACCCCTCTCCCACACGGTTCAGGGCCATGACCACTCTGGACTCTCGAAGATGTGTTTGCCTCTGGCTAGGCTCTCCCTTTTCTCTACAATGAACTTTTTCTTCCACCACACCCAGGAGCAGTCACATTCTTTCCTTTCCTTTTTCTTTCTTTCTTTTTTTTTTTTTCCATTCACTACCACCACCTACTTATCTGTGAACCCAGGACTCCACTCGTGCTAGGCAAGCACTGTATCACAGAACCATACCTCAAGCCACAGGAAGTCATTTTATAGGACAAGATGGAAAGGTATTATTTTCGGCATTTAACTGCCGTCTTTGTCAAGGTCACTTGGGAACTTGGACTTGTCAGTCCTCAGAATCACAGATGTAACCAGTCTGAGAAACTACTTTCCCTTTGGCTTTGAAAGAAAATCTCAAACCATTCTCGAATCTACTAAATTAATTCCACTAGAACCACTAGTTTTGAAATTCTCAAAGTGGACTTCCTTGTATCTAGATGTTTCCCAGAAAAGAGACAAAGAGCAAATAGGTTTTTGTAGTTCCTGGGAACCCAGACTCACTTCATCCTGGGGGTGAATCTTTTGGCCAGTCCAATTGGTCTTTCCCTGGCCTTTCTTAGGTCCTTTAAAAGTAACTCGGATTTTCCAATCACCACACAGTAACTTAGTAACACAAAGAAACAGCCCCCATTTGAGCAATCACAAGCAACAGTTCCTCTTTACAGTTACCCCCCAGGACGGCTGTGGTCTGGGCTTACCTCTTTCTTTCCTTCAAATCCTGGGAGGGAAGCAGTCCCAGGACAGTTGGGAAGCTGGCTTGAAAGTTGGCTCTTGTGTTGTTTATTCCCAATTACAAAACACCTCGACCTCTGTTCTTGTTTTCAATCTATTAGTGTCTCCAAGAAACTATCCAAAGTCTGAAGCAATAGCCTGAGTCTATCAGAAACGTCTGAGTGGAGTTGAACATGATTTTCAAGAGTGTGCCTTCTCTGATTAATTATCAGTCAGCATCCCATAATACAATCGAGTTTGTCTGACAAGTGTGTGAATGCCAGCAACAAGTCGTACTAAATGCATAGCACAGAAGTCTCTGGGACAACTTGCACAGGTAAAATGAGAGGGAGACTGGATTTTGCTAATAATTAAAATATAATTGAGATCATCAACTTATTCAGCGTTATTTTAGATCATTAACCATTATGCCATCAGTGAAGAAAAAAAAATAAGAAACTCTGTACCTATCTGATTTACAAGTTACATATAATTCTATAAAATCCAAGTGAAAACTGATTATTTACCTTAGCCACTCAGGAACCACACCGATGACTTGATTGCCGATGAGGGCCCAAGCTCTGCGGTGGTGGAAAGATTTAAACTCTCATTTCGTGTAGTGTAGGGCGAGACAGACAATGAGTTCCCCGTCTCAGCCCCTTGGCTCAGGTTTCCGCCCCTCCTGTAGCAACAAGTGAATCTAAATTTACCCAGTGACTTCAATTGCTCAGACTCTCCTAAAACTGGGAACCAATTCCAGCCGGGCACCCTCGGGTGTGCCAAACACAAGCCAGAGCCAGACAGAATCCCAACCATTGGGGCAAAGCCAGCACCCTGACATATAAACCCTGAGCCACTTCCTGAGAAGCTCTGGCCATCTTTGGTGAGCCCTAATGTCAAACCTCACGCAGTCACTTAGAACTCGCACGCAGCACTCAGCACTAGGACGTCATTGCTTTGTGTGGCCCTTTCCTTACCCAGAAGCAGAAAAGTATCTAGTCACAAAAGCTCTGTCTTTGAAACACTTTCCTTCAGCCCCATTGTAAGGAAGAAACTGTTATTTGAGAAGAAACTTGCATTATGGTGACTAACAAGAAACAGAGGGCACATAAACATTACATATTAAAATGACAGCTTTTTTTCCCCCAAGGATGATAACATCAGTTTAACAAATTATGGGAATGTAACCGTCTGAGGCTGACGTGTCTTTGTTTTTAAAACAATTAGATCATTTATTTTTTATCAGGCCCAATGTATCAACTTTTTGAATCATATTAATCTTTTGAGTTATTTTCATGCTGCCTGGCGGCATGAATTAAGATGGACTAAATTACATACCTAGGGATTGATGGCTTAGCATCAAACCTTGCACAAGGATGCACATGGTGAATTTTAACTTTCTCCTCAGGAGACTCGCCCCATTCTGTTTATTTGCACTGCGACTTTGTAACTGTTTGAAACCTGACTCGTCTCTTACAGGAACAGCTGCAGGCCTTAAATTAAACCAGGGCAGTTTCAACTAATCTTATATTTATAGGGCACTTAGAACTCTTGCATGGATCCTCTGCACACAATTTTGTCCACTGTGACAATTCAAACTGAGAATCAGAGTATAATAATCAGCTCTTAATTAAAAATACTTAACCTCTTTGTCAGTGATGCCACCTTGACCTTCCAGACTGATGGAAAAACACAAGTTTGAAAGTCCCAATTCAGTATTCTGATTGCAGTGTGACACTCTTAAAGGTTTTGACTTTGCTCTTTTCACTGGTAGGTAAGTTGAATTTGTAAGCACGCTCTTGTTATTTGTACATTTTCATACCAGTCAAGCATTATCAGTTTCTCACTCACATGATCTCATACCATCAGTGCTAAATCCAGTATACCACGTAAGACTTGACTCAAGCATGTCTCTACTTTTATGGGTTAATTGAAGTAATTATGACAAGATTTTCAGTGTTTCAAATGTAGGTGTAGCTCAAGTCTGAAACTCACATATGATATTGTTTTTAATGGAATCAAAGCATTTTAAACATGGAAATGATCTTAAGATAACTCTAGTCTAAGGCCAAGTAATATGGTCAAGGTTCCATGGCTAATGAAGCATGGTTTAAAACGTCTAGAGAGCCTGCTAGGCTTCCATGTCTATTTAGTATTCCATACACCCAAGTGTTTGATGGACATCATACTTCCGTGGTCTAGCCTGGAGTCATCTCATTTTCCCCATTCCTGCACTACACTGCTGTGCCTAGAGGTCTACAGTCTCTATCTGGGTCCCCCTCTTTCAAGTTTTCTCAGTGTGGCCAGGCGGTAGTGTCACACGCCTTTAATCCCAGTACTCGGGAGGCAGAGGCAGGCGGATTTCTGAGTTCGAGGCCAACCTGGTCCACAGAGTGAGTTCCAGGACAGCCAGGGCTATACAGAGAAACCCTGTCTCGAAAAACCAAAAAAAAAAAAAAAAAGTTTTCTCAGTGTGGCTAACCCTAGTGAAAATCAGAGGTTTGGGGGGTGATGTCACAGGGAAGACTTAGATTCCAACACTCAATACATCTAAAAGAAGTCAAGGTATAAACTGATCAATGAAAACGGGCTTATCTCATGAGTGTGCTGTGTCAGAAACAGGCAAACATGTCTGTGTCCTTCCACAATGTCACAATTTATTGTTATCCAATAATTTTGGAAGGTAAGGCTTCAATTTGCCAAATCATCTCAATTTCCTTGACAGCCAGCTGAGCCAGGGCAGTGCAAGAGCTTCTTTTGTCCACTCTTGACCACTAATGTTATTCTCGGACCACACTTGATGTACCACACAATAAGAAAAAAACACAGCCGCACTTCTCTCACCCCACCCCCCACACCACAGAACCGCTACAAAGTGTTAGAAAGGCCACCACAGAGTTTAAGGAGCTTCCAAGAAGACTGAGAGGCAGAACCAGGGAGATGATGGAGATGAGGAAGTAGGCGTTACAGCAGTCAGATAACTAACTATCCTGGAAGCCTGCTGGACACTGATGCAGCTGGGGAAGAGTTAAGCCCAGACTCAAGAGTTGATTATAGCAAACAGAAGCTCTGTGTGTGTGTGTGTGTGTGTGTGTGTGTGTGTTTATGGGTGTGTGTGTGTGTGTAGCTAAAGAGGCGAAGGACAAGTCTAGATCCAAATGAACAGATGGACTGACACACAAATGGCAATTCAAGTAGGCTGTGTCAACAGCTTAACTGTAGGCACTCCGTTTCTCGGAAGTTCCTGGAGCAGTAGAAAGTTCTTTGCCTGTTGGTCTCTTGATGCTCACACCAGGTGGTCAGGTGACAGGCCACGGGGGCCATCGCCATCACAGTGTTACAGGTTCTCTGCTTGTGGGGTCCAGGAAAGATGTTCTACTCTCAGTGTTCAACAAGTTCTTGGGTCTGTTTTCCTGATAGGGTTTTAATATGTCCAAGTACACACAGAGCCCCAAGTCATCTCGATAAATGTATAGGGCTCTGCAGTCCCAACTGGAACTGCTAACTATATCAGGTACTATCTTTTAACCTTCAGGAAAGTAACATCTGTCTATTTTACAAATTGGACAAATGAGGCTGGGGGTGGTGTTGAGAGCATATTGCGTACAATGATGGTTTGTTTGTTGGTTGGTTTGTTTGTTTTAAGACTGGGACTTGTCCTGAGAGACTCCTGCCTCAAGAGCAGCTTTGGGTCTGTTTTGAGGATAGAGGACGACCCCACATCTTGATGGACACATAAGCAGCACCATCCTCCTAGCACACCCATGCAGCCCAGACTGATCAAACGCTGGTTTCTAGAGGTAGAGAGAGTGCCACTTATCAACTACCATGGTGACTACAAGAGCACGTGCCATAACAAAATCTTATCAAGAAAAACAGGCCTGAGGATTTAGCACAACAGGCTGGGAAAAGGGTCCAGTTCTCTCATCCTGACTCCATAAGGAGGAAGACATCTTTGGTAGTTTGAATAAAATGGCCCCAGAGATCGGCTAGGAGAAGCACTATTAGGAGGTGTGGCCTTGTTGGAGGAGGTGTGGCCTTGTTGGAGGAGGTGTGGCCTTGGTGGAGGAGGTGTGGCCTTGTTGGAGGAGGTGTGGCCTTGTTGGAGGAGGTGTGGCCTTGTTGGAGGAGGTGTGGCCTTGTTGGAGGAGGTGTGGCCTTGTTGGAGGAGGTGTGGCCTTGTTGGAGGAGGTGTGGCATGTCACTGGGGGTGGGCGTTGAGATTGCAGAAGCTCAATCTCTTTCCTGCTGACTGTGGATCAAGATGTAGACCTCAGCTCTTTCTCCAGCATCATGTCTGCCTGCACACTGCTATGCTTCCTGCCGTGATGATAATGGACTGAACCTCTGAAACTACAAGCCAGCCCCAGTTAAATGCTTTCCGTTATTAGACTTTCCCTGGTCATGGTGTCTCTTCACAGAAATAGAAATCTTAACTAAGACAAAAGTAAACGGGAATTAAAGCTTAGGGCCAGGCCTGGTGGTGTGCTCCATTAATCCCAGAACTCTGCAGAGGGCAGGACAGAGCTCTAAATTCTAGGCCAGTCTGCAGAGTGAGGTTCAGAACAGCTAAGCTTAGGCTGTGAAGGAAACTATTGAAAACAGAAACCCGATGAAGATGTAATTGAACAAGGGAGGCATGTTCCCGGCCCAGCAAGCAGCAGAACTTGGCAATTTTGGCTACATGGTTCTGTCTTTAAAGTCAAGGACAGCGGGGCGTGGTGGCACACGCCTTTAATCCCAGCACTTGGGAGGCAGAGGCAGGCGGATTTCTGAGTTCAAGGCCAGCCTGGTCTACAAAGTGAGTTCCAGGACAGCCAGGGCTATATAGAGAAACCCTGTCTCGAAAAACCGAAAAACCAAAATAAATAAATAAAATAAAGTCAAGGATAGAAGAAAGGGGTTATAGAATCTCCCTCCACAACTAAGGAAAGCCTCTAAGACCAGGCACATGTCAGGGGTGTCTCTGCATGGAGGCCTAGAGAGGCCACTGTGGAGGTGAAGCCTGGATTACCTTGGAGACCACAAAGTGCTGGAGATGCCAGAGCCCACAACATCTAGCATCATCACTGTGATGATCCCACTGACCTGTTGTTGTGTCACTAGGTGTGTGCATTAATGACCAACTCGCACAGCACACCCAACTGTTCAGGGTCATCTTGGTTTAGTTCCCACTTCTGATGTGGCCAATTTGAATTGTCTTCTGTTTGTTTTCCTGTCTAACCAGCTGTTCACCCACCAAATGTTGGTTCACCTGGACCCAGTTCTGCCCTTTCTCTTCAATAACTGAACTCAGGTCTACAGGTCTACCCTGACCCTATAGCCTGATTATGCAATAGACTGTAGAGGAGATGCTGCCCCATTGTGGATGCACCACCTATCATAGGTTGAAAATATCACAGCATGCAATGTATGTTTGTGTGTGTATGTGTGTGTTATGTACATATACATGTGTGCCTATGTGTACACATGTGTGCCAATGGATTTTCATGCACATATATGCACATGCATGTGGAAGCCAGAGGTGGTTGACCTGAGGGGATCTTTCTTAGTCTCTGTCTCTCTGTGTTTGTCTGTCTCTGTTTGCCTCCTCTCTTTATCTCTCTGTGTCTCTGTCTCTCTCTGTCTCTGTCTCTCTCTGTCTCTCTCTCTGTCTCTGTCTCTGTCTCTCTCTGTCTCTCTCTCTGTCTCTGTCTCTGTCTCTGTCTCTCTCTCTCTCTCTCTCTCTCTCTCTCACACACACACACACACACACACACACACACACACAGCTTTTGTAGGAGCATGGTTCAAGAATTGAGCCATGTGAGAATCCTGAGTTCTTGTGAGAAAACTTCAAGAAAACAAGAATCTTGTGACCTCGGTTTCTTCAAAACACAGAATTGTTCTTGGAATATATTGTCATGATGTAGGGGGTGGATGAATTTACTTCAGACTATTCATTATTGCTTACTGGTGTTACTCAGTTAAATGCTGATGGCTCTATGGGAAAGTATTCTTTGCTCTGTGCAGCTTGTCCTTATACTCATGTGATTCTTCTTAGCCCTCAGAGTATAAAGTGTCTGATGCTCTGAATGAGTTTTGCTATTGCATGAGACTTCAGTCTACCTCGCTTATCAGCTCTGTTCTTCCAGGTCCCAAAAGCTGACAGGGTTTCTCACTGAACCAGCAATTCACTCCAAACCATTTATATTCTTAAAGTCCTCAAAGAGACTTGAAGATGCAGTACCAACTTTTGAAGACACATGAATTCCTCAGTGTTACCTGGATCTCGTGCTGATTTTTTCCTTAGCTCACTGGTCCATTGATCTCTGTTAAATGAGATTATATGAAGCATAGAGTGTAGTGAGGAAGACAAGAGGAGTCAGGCCTTGAGGCAGTCTCCAGGGTAAGAATGGACAGTGACCAAAGGGATTATCCCCATTTCGTCTCTGTGGCTTTAATAAGATATCCTGAAAAAATCAATTTAGGTGAGCAAGAGTTTATTTTAGCTCAGTTTCAGTTTACTATCCATTATTGTGGAGCAGTCAAAGAAACAGGAGCTTGAAGCATCCAGTCACAGTATAACTACAGTCAAGGACAGAGAGAAATAAACACATATATGCTCACTTACTTGGGCTCACCTAATTTTCTTTACTCTTATAAGATTCAGGAATCCTGGCCTGGGGGATGGTACCTCCCAGAGTGGGCTGGATCTTCCCATATTAATTCATACTCACAAACATGTTCACAAAGAACACAAACATGTTCTTGGGATAAGTAAGATCCTTATCCCAAGTGACTCTAGGTTGTGTCAAGTTGACAATTGAAGCTGACAGTCACAGAGACTGATGTGAAAGAAAACACCCTCAAGAGGTAAGAATAGACAATGGCCAGGACCACTGTATCAGGAGGATTGCTACAAGTTTGAAGATGGCCTCACCTGAGATATCCAGCCTTGTGGACCAAATATTGTATTCTTGGATATTCTGTTAGCAATCTGCCATTGTTGGAGTAGATGGACCAAAGTCTGTAAGCCACTATAATAAAGTGTGTGTGTGTGTGTGTGTGTGTGTGTGTGTGTGTGTGTGTGTAAGAGAGAGAGAGAGAAAGAGAGAGAGAGAGAGAGAGTTGTTGTTGTAGACAGGAAGGACATGACCAAGGAAAGAATCTTTGACTTTGAGTACATCTTAATAGAAATCTCCAAAGCCGACAGAGAGGGGGAGTGGAGGAGAGAATAGAAAGACCAGAAACAGACCCACATATGCCTAGCTAGTGGAACTTTTACAAAGGAGTGGAGACAACACAATAGAGCTAAGTTTGTCTTCCCAGCAAATGACACTGGGACAGCTGAACATCTGCATGGGGAAAAAAAGAATTTAGTTACAGACTTTAGGTTCTTCACAAAATTATCTCAAAATAGACATTAAATATAATTTAAGATGCAATGCTATAAAACTCCTAAAAGATAAAACTGGAGAAAATCTAGACAATCTTGGGTATGATGATGAGTTTTTGGTCATAATATCAAAGTCTCATTAGGATGAAGAGTCTCTACAATAAGCAGGACATTATTAAAACTAAGATTTTTGCCTCCACAAAAGGTGGTTGAGAGGAAGAAAAACATAAGTGAGTGAACATGGAGAAAATATCTGTAGATGACTGTAAGAATGCACACAAAGCACGCGCGCCACTCTAAATACTCAACAATAAGAAACAGGCACTCATTGGGAACTGGGTCAAAGACTGTAGCAGGCATCTCTAGAAATAAGACAAACAGAAAATGAATAAGCACACAAAAGGATACACTACATCACATCTTAGTGCAAATTAGAGCAATAGTGTCGGCAATCCATTAGGAAGAACAAGGTCAGAACATGGACAGCACCAGATGCTGGACAGGGTGCACAGCAATAGGAGCAGCAATTCCTGTAGTGGAAATGCAGAATAGTGCAGCCACCTTGGAAGACAGTTTACCAGATTCCTATAAATTAAACATCGCCTCGTGTGATACAACCTAACAACTGTGATCCTTAGTATTTTCCTTGATAGTTGAAAGCATATCTACATTAAAACTTGCACATGGATATCTATTCGTGATCACCAAAACTTGGAATCAATTGCTGTTCCTTTACGGGTGGATATACAAACTGTGACATGTACGGACAATGGAATATTACTTAGCACTAAAAAGACAGGAGCTATGAAGCTATATTACTTACATTTCTTATGACAAAAATGCCTGGCTGAAAGCATCTAGGAGAATAAAATTTATTGTGGCTCGCAGTTTGAGGGGATACAGTCCGTTCTATCCAGGAAGGTATGCTGGCAGGTGGAGAGAGGTTGGGGTGAAGGGAGCTTGCCCACATCTGGACAGAGCAGAAAATGGGGATTCTAGTGTTTTGCTGGATTTTTCATTTTTCTTTTTATTCAGGCTGGGAACCACAGCCATGGGATATCAAATCTCATATTCATGGCAGGCCTCCTTCCCCATTAAGACTGTCTGGAAACATCCTTACAGACACAGCAGACAAGGATCCTCACTACTATGTCTTCGTACATTTTAGATCCAGCCAAACTGACAATGAAGAGTATCCATCACAGAAGTGACAAGGGTGGAAGACATTAGCTCACTTTACCAAGGGAAAGAAGATGATCAGAAGAGGCTTCGTGATGTGAAATTCCAGTCCTATCACTCTGATTAACAAAACTTTATTGTTGGGGGAGTGGGGCTGGGACAGAAAGACCAGAAGACTGTGGGGCCATGAAACTGTTTAAGTTACACATATTACTTTGTGTTTTTCAGAATCCACAGCACGTGTAGCAGAAGGGAAGGGACTCCAGTGAGCACCGCAGACTGTGGGTGATTTGTCAATGTAGGGTCAAGGATTGAGACGCATGTGACACTCTGTTGGAGATGTGGACAATAAGGGACGCTGTGCATGTTTAAAGAAGGCAGTGTATAGTACTGTGCCTCTGGTCAGTTCTGCTATGGACCCCCAAGGTACTCTAAAATGCACAGTTTTGAGGAAAGAGTTGGACAAGCAGGGTGTAGTTTAGGCAAAAGGCAACAGTTCAGGAGCAAGAAGGCTCTCCCACTAATGCAGATCATAACATAGAGATGGGGCAGGCAGTTAGGGGCAGAGGGAGCTGGACACTGGGGCAGGAAGAATGCTGGACCACCCTCAGAGGTGCATTAAAGTGCCTGCCTGCAATCCCACCAGGCATTCTGCTGTTTCCTATTGATGAAGTCCCATTCTTAAAAGTCTTCTAGATGCTCTAAGGGACAGCCAGGGTCATCAGCCACTGCTGTGAAACACTGCTGCCCATGCGAAAGAGCAGGTTCATCCCAGTCACAAAGTAAAAGGTTCACCCCTGTCAGGAAACATTGTTCATCTTTCCTGCAACTCCCTTTCCTCCAGGGTGGCTCCCTGCCATCAGCTATTTTTAACCTTGTACCAGGGAGGAATATATTATGGTCTGGCTGGAATCTTCTTCATGACCTGACTCGTTGCATGTGCCGACTTTTACTTCTCTATTGACCATCCCCTTCTTTGACGGTGTCTCCCTGTTGCAGCCAGCATGCCCTAGAGACAGATGGATTCTCAGTGTGGCTCCTCATTTGCCACCTCCTCCGCATGCTGCTGCCACGGCTCAGTTCTGTGGCATAAATAGCCATTGAGACTCCACGCTGAGCAAGACATGTCCTTTCCCTGTGAAGGGCATCGGCTGCCATCTTTGGAACCTGCTGTAGGTCCTTTGGCTCCTTGGCTCCTTGGCCACATACCCACTCAAACACCAGTATTTTGTTAGCTTTACTTCTTTGAATTTGTTTCTCCTGTTGCTTTTGAATGGTTTCTTGAAGCCAATGTGTAAATAATTTCACACTGTGGGTCCTTGCTGTAAGCCTGCCTCCCATGTTTCATCTCAGGTGAATGGGGCCGCTGGGTGTTTGCCTAAGCTACTTAATAGCCATTCTCTGTGCTTTTCTGTATCCTTCCTCCTGTAGGAATAATGGGTTTTCACACAGTTTTAGATGCCTAAGGCTGAGTGATCTATAAACAACCAAAGGTTCCTTCTCATGGTCCTCGTAGCTAAGAACAAGATGTCCACGTGATCGGGTTCTGGGTTAGAAAGGTAGTTCTCATTGCTTCTTGAGACAGAACAGAAAGTCAAAGGGGTTTCCTCTGGTCCCTTTAATCAAAGCACACTTATTCCAGAGGGGTCTATCCTCATGGCCTCCCTGCCAGATAAAGGTCAAACCATCTAGCGGTACCACACGGTGGAAGGAATGGGGTTTCAGCATATGCATTTGGGGAGCATAAGCATTGGCCTCAGTGCAGACACAAATATCTCACCTCTAGGAAAGCCTAAGTATAGCATAGAGTTGGAGTGAAATGGTGGTGACCATTAGACACACCCTGTGCACCAGACCTTCAGGGTGCTGGGTCCTCTCTGTCCCCTGCCTTTGACACTGGGTAACGGATTGCTCTCTTGGGGATACCGTTCTCTTCAGCTCCCCCTTTATGCCCAGAAGTGTGGCTGAAGGCTTTGTCAATTTCAACCTTGGTTTCAACCAACAGAATATAGTGTTTGTTCTACCTTCCCAAGGTGACACCTTTGAGGCCATCTTTCAATGAGGTGATTATTTTTAAAAACCACATCCAGGCTGGGCTGGGCAAGCACACTGTCACTGGTGGTTTAAAATAATTCAGGTTCAATTTTTCTTTTGGGGAGGTGGGGGAAAAGTTCCTGTGTGTCTGTCTCCTCTCCCCAGGACTCCATACGTTTTCTTTCTTTGGCCTCAGATCAGCTGTGTTTGCCAGAAAAGAGTTCTTATTCTCTGGGCCAAATTCAAGTGTGATGTGTTCTGATATATTCTTGGCATTAAGGACATAAGTGGTACCATGAATAATGTTTGTGTTCTGTGGGACATCAGGGTACGAGTGTTGCTGCTCAGCTATGTTAAGGTCAAACTGCTTCTAAGCATCCCTGGAACATACCGGACTATATGGCTGGTTTCTAAGAAGATATTTTAGACTTGGCAGTAAACTTCCAGAAAGCAGTCAGTTATTGGGATCCAAAATATACACCAGGAGGAATATCATTCTGAGTATTTTTTTTTGTTTATGTCATAATTAAAAGTCAAATCTGCCTGTTATTGAAAGGTATGTTTTTAAAAAGAAAAGTCTTTTTTTTTTTTTTGCTTTAAAAATTCAACATTCATCAAAAGTCTTAGTTTGGTTCTGTCTTCCATCTTGATATTTTTCTCAAGAACTAGCTTGCGGACAATGACGCGACATCCCTTTGTTTACGCCCTTTTACTTGTCAAAATTGGCTTAAAATGTTCTTGCTGAAATTCTTCCGTGTTATACTAAAATATGTTGATTATTATTTTTAAAAGTTTACACATCGAGATGGTCTCAAAGAGACTGACTTAATCTTCCCATCGTTGGGTTGATGCAGGTTAGACACCTGTAATGCAAATGTCTGAAACCTGTAATGCTCTAAAATCAAAAGCTTTTTAGTGTCAATGCATAGCCATAGGTCTGGTGCTTTGTGGACATTGTTCCTGTTATAGGCTGCATCTTGAGTGTCTCCTGAGATCCACAGGTTAAAAGCTTGGTTCTTCATTTGATGCTATGGGGAGATGGTAGCATGTTTAGGCGATGAAGCTTGTGAGAGGGAAGTTGGGTCATTTGCGGACATACCCCCGAAAGCAATATTAGAACCCCAGCCACTACCCGCCCACTCCCCGTTTTGCTTCCCAGCTACCACAAACTGAGCAGCTCCCTGCCAGAGCAAGGTCTGAAACTCTGGTCCTAAATAAACCTTTCTTCACTGTAAGTTACCTCAAGGATCTTGTTACAGTGATGCGAAGCTGAGCACCACAGCACACAAACTTGCTTTCAGGGACAAAGTAACTTAAAACGTTGTATGAAGTTACCTGTAGACTCGGTCTAGTGAATTTCACATCAAGACTTGGGTCTGGTCCTCAAGACCTCTCCATGTATATGCAAATATTCCAATCATATCCCCTAAAAAGACCCTCAAACTATTCTAGTCCCACTCCCTGGGAGAAGGGATATTCAATCTGCAGCAATCTTTCCATTTTCTGTCTCCTTTAAGTTAGTCACTTGTCTAGAAAAAATGCAGTTTTTATCCTGAACAAACTCATAAATAGGTGCTTTGGGGTCTCAATATCCTCTCATACAGATTGTACCGTGGAGAGGGGCAGGCAGAGGTGGGCGGAGGGAGCTGGAAGCTGAGTCATGAAGACTTACCCAGAGGGATGCGCCAAACCCCTGCCTGCAATGCCACCAGACATCCTGTTGTTTAGTATTTTGAACTCCCTGAGCCCTGCATTCTTTTTACCTTAGATGATTGTGTTACAGAAGAAGACATTAGACTCAATGGTCAGTGGATGCTACACACAAATCCTAACCCCTGTGTGGCAGTTACATGAGGCTTTCACATGCGGGAAGGGCTCTGAATCACCTTTGTCACCTATGAGATAGACTCTAACCCTCAGGGGTGTGGACCTTGCAGGAGTAAGTTTTTTCCTTCCATTTGTGAGTGTGTCTCGGGCTGGTCTGGGGCAGCTTGTGCTCAAATGCTAAATTCTATACCCCAAGATCTGTTTGCTTCAAGACCAGGATACCCTCACGTATACCAGCTTTTGTTGTGTAAACCTTTCTCCCAAGTTATCCTTGATTGGTTAATAGAGATGCCTACAGTCTGGGATGGGCAGAAGAGAGTGGGCAGAGCAAAGGTTCCTGGGCTTGGGATCTCAGGCAGGGACCATGAAGGAGAAGAGAGAAAGAAGAAAGAAGTCACCTTGGGGTATGTGGATGGTGAATGCATGGCCATGAGGGACGGCCTGGTGAAGTAGGAGCAGCCCAGGCAGAATGTGGCAAGTGGTATCTTAGGTTATTGATAGGGAAGTAGACAAAATAGCCTAGAGGGCTGATATCTGCCCAGCTCTAATGCTTTAAAGTTTATTGTAAATGTAAAGATTTTTATATCTTTTATTTATAAACTACATGGTCTATGTGAAATAGAAAACCCCAAATAATATTTACCATGACAAATGTGGATCGGGGGATCAAACACTGGTCATCACATTGTCTGCAAGCACTTTCCTCCTCTTATTTCTTTCACCTTGTATTCCTGGATTGAGGCCTTCTTTTCTCCTGATTCAGGTGGGTTACTAGCACATATTTACACAGGAAGAATGTCACTTGTCTGGGACACTGTCACATAACAGGAGGATGGTCTGGTACCAGCTCTGAAACTGAACAAGAGCTCTGGTACAGCCTCCTATGTATTATGCGTGAGTCCAAAGCCCAGGGTGCAGTGGCAGGTGGGTGAAATGCAACAGCCCCATTACCTAGCTTCAGGGAGAAGCTGAGGCAATGTGAGCTACACAGCATCTTCTCCCTGCACGTACAGGAGAAGTCATCTGGGAATTAACTGATTGGATATTTACATTGGGTCATTCAGACCAAGGGAAGTTTGTAAAGAAACAGTCAAAAGGCCAGTGAGATGGCGCTGTAGATAAAGTGCTTGCTGTGCCTGCAGTTGATTCCCAGAACCCAAGCAAAGGTGAAATACAGAACTGACTCCTGAAGGTTGTTCTCTAACTTCCACACATGCACCAGGGCATACACGCTCCCCTTCCCTATATGTATGCCGCATACATACCATACTTATGATGGTGGTGGTGGTGGTGATGGTGATGATAAATATTTTTAAATAAACTGGATCAGGAGTTTTACAGGAGCCCTAAGGAAAGAACTAAAGTGTGCCCAGCACTGGGCAGGAGAGCCTGGCAGGAGGGTGGCAGGGCTTAGCAGTCCTTTCAGCTGTCCCAGAAAGGATGCTCAGGACTGAAACACCCCAGTTTAAACCCTAGCATGTGGATAGGCACGGGTTTTGCATACTTCATATTTGCTATTTTCTCTCTTCTCAGGTCACTGATTACAGTAAGTGAATTATTAATCTTAGAAAGGGGCCTCAGCCAGGTGTGGTGGCTTTTTCTTTTCAGGGGCTTATAGCAAATCTATGAGAGCCACGGATTTGAAAGGGGACCTATGGCCATAAGCAGTTAAGAAGCACTGAGTTGATTTGCCTGCTTTCCCTCTGTCTCCTACTTCAGTGGGACATTTCCCTCATGCACAACAGAATAACATCACAAAGCACAAGTTGGAATGCAGTGACTTCATTTCCTAATTAAGTGTCACATCCAGGAAAGTGACGCTTGAAAGTACCTCAAACCAGGGATACTGGAAGAGAAAACATACCATCACTAAGACATGTCCTGTTGGGTACATACTCCATAAATTCAGCTACAGGAGGAGCTAAGAAAATGGACATTTTAGGATACAGCGTTTGCACCCATCTCAGATCGCAGGCTGTTAACATCGCTATGCCAACGTTACCATGTCTAGTCAGTTCACATTCTACAACACAATTCCAGAAAAAGCAACAAAATTATGTTTACCTTTTTTGTTTCAGTGGAACTGTATCTGCCATACTTACCCCACAGTACAGGACTTCAACCCCTGTGGGACAGCCTGGCATGGTTGAGATCTAAATGATGCCTGGTAAATTAACGAATTCCCAAGACAGCTAAACACTGCTGATTCAAATGTAAAGTGTTTGTATGTATAGTGACCCTACATGTGTGATCTAAGTGGTTTTAAATATTCTCCTAACCATAATTATCTAAATTTTTCTTTTTTAAAAAAATTATTTTACCATCCCTTCGTGATCTGAGTGGTATTTTGATAGTTTTATTAAAAAGCAAAGGTTTTTTTTTTTTTTTTTTTTTTTTTTGTAAAAACAAGAGTTTGCTTTTTTCCACTACAGTTGACTGTGGATTTCTGATATTTAACTCAGTGGATCATCATGAATGTCTCCCCCCCTCCTCTGGGACTACAGTTTATCTCATAGATGACAAAGGTGATTCAGAACCCTGTGTGTGTGTGTGTGTGTAAGCTTCATGTAAGTGCCACACAGGTTAGGATTTGTGTGTAGCATCCACTAATGTCTAATGTCTTCTTCTGCAACACAATCGTTTAAAGCAAAGAGAATCCGGGACTCAGGGAGTTCAAAATTCCCAATGTCAACTATGTGATTTTCAAAGTTGACAGGCTTTCCCTCGGGGGGGGGGGGCATGCCTCTCAGGCAGTCTCAACATTTAGAGAAAGGTACATTGTTTAAAAGGGGAGTTTCCTTTTTTAACAATATACCTTTCTCTACAAAGTGAGTTCCAGGACAGCCAGGGCTATACAGAGAAACCCTGTCTTGAAAAAAACCAAAAGAAAGAAAAAAAAAAAAAAAAAAAAAGGAAGCCCCATGCCAGGCTGAGCATTTGGTAAGCTCTCCCATCTCTCGAGTATGTGTCTTTGGGCTAACGTTGTACAGTATTGTTGACAGTTTCACTACAGCTTGTCCAGGAAGAATCACCCACACAGCCTGCCAGAAATACAGCTCTGCCGCTTTACGGATTTGTCTCCTTTCAGAAACACCAAGGCAGGACACTATGGAATCTACCTTACCATATCACTTGAGGAGTGGTTGTTTCTCTGATAAACTGAGATCACACTAACGTTAGCTGTTATGGTTATCGGGGTGTCTATCCAATCGGACTTTAGAAGCAGCAGACATTCCTAGTGCAGCATGCAAACACACAAACACCAAACTTCCGAGCTCACTGAACCTGGCTGGAAGACCTTTATTAAGCCTGAGATATAACACTAGCCACCAGCGTTTTGGGGACATTGGTTTCTTTCCAAGACTCCAAAGCAAACCTCCAGGACCTTTGTGCTTAGTGCAAACTGTCTGCTTACCCAAAGTTATCTGCGGGCTCCTCTGCAAATTCACACAGAGAACAGATTCCCTCTCATACTATACAGCACTCACACGGAGTTAAGTCTTGTCTCTGTGTGTACAGACAGCAGTCTGTTAGGCAAAGCAACCACGTCTAAATTTCATGCATCCCTCCCAGTTCTCGGTTGAGGAGCGGGCTGTGCAGCCCAGAGAGGAGGAGGCGTGGGGCGGAGTCAGAGGTGGGCTAGAGGTCTTGGGAAGGCTAAAGCTGGACCAGGAGCCTTACCTTGGTGACCTTGATTAGGAGGTTAAAGAAGGGAGCGGTGTGTGCTGAGCCGTCCGCTTTACGCTGTTGTGCTTTGGGGGTCTGGGGTGCAAACAGCCCCGGATTCCCCTGCGTTCCAGACTCTTTCTTGCTCCGGAACAACCTGGACTTTGGCTGGCTCCTCCTTGTTCAACATCGGAGTTGACAACTCTGCTCCAGGTGGAGCGGTCTCTGACGCGGGCGCACACATCCCGGGGATTCTGGTCACAGCTTCCCCAGGGCAGGGAGAAGGGGATCACTGCACACCTGGGAATCCACAGTCGTCACGAGTAGGTAGCGGGACCCATCACTCTTTTTCTGACCTCCACGCTCCTCTAAGTCCCTGCAGTGCTCACGGCCCGCCCGCGCCCCGCCCTCGACGACCCCTCCACGTGGATGCTGCGTGTGGCCCGTGCAGATGTTTTCAGCGCTGCCTCTACCCTAAGAGTCCAAGAGCCTCCTCCACGTCTATCACTCCGCTCCCCTCCAACAACTCTACATCCTTTGCTACCGGGCCCAGGGACCCCAGCATCACCCTACACCCCCTCTACTCCCGCCACGCCCCTGACGAGTTTCTGCATCCGTGCACTGTCTCTTCTCTCTAGATTATGCAGCCTGGCTCCTCAGTTCCTATTCTGGGGACATCAGGCTTCCCACTGCCCGAGACTTAGCTTAAGTCCCTGCTGTGGCGGATGACTCAACTTGAGAGTTTGCAGCGAGGAGGACCTGGAGCCATCAGGGGGTCCCATCTCAGCTAGGTTCAATGTCCGGTTGCACAAACCCCCAGATTATCTGGGCTTTAAGGGACCCGGGTGCAGAAGGTTTTCTCTTGCGAGTCTTTCCCAAGCTGCTCTCTCCAGAACATCCTGCATCAGCTTAGATAGGTTTACGCTCCTTCTTCAGTGCTCCTTCTGACCAGCCACCTGAAGCCGCCCTTGGGCATGAGAAGTGACAGTGGCAAGGCTTGATTGCTCATCCAATAGTTGGAAGAAGTTACTTTATTGTAATTTTCTCAAGGCAGGAAGGGATGCTGTGAGCTGTGATTAGCGCCTGACTGTGTTGTTTATTTATTCGTGACACACATCACAGGGGCATCACAGGACAGCCGTGTGCTCTTAGCAGTTCCCTGGAACTAGCCTGAAGTTGGAAGCTGCTCCAGGAATGGGCCTCAGATACTGATCATCACGGGAAGGGGCAAGCTAGAGAGGTTTATGATTTCAAACGAGAAAAAAAAAATGTTCTCTAGAAATGCTCTTTCCAAAGCTTCTGGTGGCATTTGGAATGTTTCTCTTGTAGTAAAGTGGAAATGTCTACGGTTTGCAGCTCAAATGTTTACAACTTTTAGATCACAGTTTAAGAAATCCAGTCAGTTTGCTGGAAACGTCCAGTGAACAGCTGCACTGTTACAACTGTGCAAAACACATGGTCGCCATAACGGTTCTGTTTGGTTTTGGGTTTATTTTGTTTTGTTTTGTTTTGTTTACTTTACAACTCTCTCCCTCGCCTTCACCTCCCTCGCCTACACCTCCCTCGCCTCCTCCTAGTCCCTTCCTCTCACCCCCCCCCTCAATCCTCCCTCCTCTCTCTTCAGAGAAGGTAAATCCTTCCATAGACATCAACCCGCCTTACCATATCAAGTTCTTGTAAAAGTAGCTGCATCTTCTCCTATTGAGGCTAGTTAAGACAGCCCAGTTAGGGGGATGGGATCCAGAAACAAAGGACACCCCCACCCCACAGGCGTTTACAATTCATTCCAACGTCATCAGGTTGTCTATGTCTGACATCTGAGGCAGAACTGTAGGGTAGAAGGACCATGAGCTGGATGGATGTTGGTGGGATTATTCCTATATCAGAAAGTAATTTGCTTTCCAACTCAGCTGCAGTGGGTGACAGGGACAGGTATGTTACTCATGGAAGTGAGAAGAGATACTATGGTACTGTGGGGGTGGGGCATGGAGGTGGGAGGAGTTGCTATGGTACTGTGGGGGTGGGGCATGGAGGTGGGGGGAGGTGCTATGGCACTGTGGGGGTGGGGCATGGAGGTGGGAGGAGTTGCTATGGTACTGTGGGGGTGGGGCATGGAGGTGGGAGGAGTTGCTATGGTACTGTGGGGGTGGGGCATGGAGGTGGGAGGAGTTGCTATGGTACTGTGGGGGTGGGGCATGGAGGTGGGGGGAGGTGCTATGGCACTGTGGGGGAGTCAGGCAGGTTGGGAAAGAAGAGACCTGTGCTGAGTGGTCAAGGAAAGGTAGCAGGAACTGTCACATTTAAATATGGATTTTATGCTCCAAGTTGATGGGCTTTGATTTCAAAGTCAGGCTCAATGGGAGCAAGCAAGAATCTGAAGTGAGGCGATCATGTGAGGCTGTCCACATAATGGCCTTGAGTTGCACTAAGCTAGACTGTGAGGTATGGAGGGTGGACATCTTGCCAACAGCATACCTTGGCCGGGAGAGGCCTGTAACAGTACTTTTTGGCTCCTTCATTGGGTTGTTATATCTAACACCCTTCTCCATGCCCCAGCTCTGGGTAGACGAGAAAGAGGGTTAGAGGAGAAAGGGAGCGTAGACGAGAAAGAGGGTTAGAGGAGAAAGGGAGCGCAGACCTTTTCAGACAACTTCCTGCTGACTGGGGCTTTGAGTTCCTTGGGGCAAGTTTGATCTTCACTGTCAGGATAACAAGTTTCTTCTCATCACTTTGCTCACAACCACCTGAGAAGCTGCAGTAACAGCAGCAGTTCCCCAGCAGCAGGGGAAAAGCAGCAGGGGGAGCAGCAGAGGCAGCAGCAAGGGGAGAGGCAGCAGCAGGGGGAGAAGCAGCAGCAGGGGGAGAGGCAGCAGCAGGGGGAGAAGCAGCAGCAGAGGAGCAGCAGGGGGAGAGGCAGCAGCAGGGGGAGAAGCAGCAGCAGGGGGAGAGGCAGCAGCAGGGGGAGAAGCAGCAGCAGGGGGAGAAGCAGCATGGGGAGAAGCAGCAGCAGGGGGAGCAGCAGAGGAGCAGCAGGGAGAGAGGCAACAGCAGGGGGGAGAAGCAGCAGCAGGGGAGAAGCAGCAGCAGAGGGAGAAGCAGCAGCAGAGGGAGAAGCAGCAGCAGGGGAGAAGCAGCAGCAGGGGGAGAAGCAGCAGCAGGGGAGAAGCAGCAGCAGAGGGAGAAGCAGCAGCAGAGGGAGAAGCAGCAGCAGGGGAGAAGCAGCAGCAGGGGGAGAGGCAGGGGAGAAGCAGCAGCAGGGGAGAAGCAGCAGCAGGGGAGAAGCAGCAGCAGGGGGAGCAGCCCCACCCCACCCCACCCCCACAGGCCCCCTCCAGGCTCTCACATTGCACCCTCTCAAGAGTCCCCAGAATACCAAACATAAACTATCTACAGCTGACAAAAATTACACCCCTTCTAGAGCAAGAGACGCATTGTAGTCAGCAGCTGTTGACAGTCTGAGGCAGCCCTATGTTCCACACCTGGGATTAAAACACATAACTGGGTTTTTTAAGAAACCAAAATTCTCACTACAGAGGCCTTCTTCCCAGGGGAATAAACAGAGCCCTGTGGGAACAGGTTCATGTGCAGGACAACCAACACAATTGTCACCCCACTTTGCAGAGGAATACAGTATCTTTGCAAGGCTTGTAGCTAGTAAATGAGAGAGCCGGGGTTTGAACTCCAGAGCCCATATGCTCAGTATAAGTCTGTTACACTCATTTTGGAGAATTACTCAGGACCTATGAGTAGTCCTCTTGAGGAATGTCCTTTACAGACTTTTGCTACAGAGACTGCTAGATGATGTCACATTACAGGTTTGTCCCTTCCTGGTCCCTTTTTATACGAACCAGGCCCAATGACTGTGTTCAAGTGGACAAATATGAGAAAAGGCAGATGTGGCCAGGCAGGAATCATTAGCACCCTTGAGATGATAACCATGCTGCTATGTAAAATTCTTAATGTTTGCACGTTAACAGTATATTTGAAAGAAAAACATGCAGATTTTGTTAAGGAAACAGTGTTGACATAAGACTTAGGATATCGCTAGTGACTCATGGATTTGTAGTAAGAATTGATTGAAACTCTGCCATCCCGGAGTGGCATGGCAGTCAATCAGTGTCTCTTTAATGCAATGTTTCTAACCATGTGCAGTATTGCTATTTAGACTGTCACTTCAATAAACCTCGTGCTTTCGTGGAAAAAGCCCTTGAGGTCTAAATTTATGAAACCAAATGTGCTGACTTCAGCATGTCCTGAGCACAGGAGAAAGAGACAAGAAATAATAATAATAATGGATTCTGAGAAGCAATGCAAAGTCAGCAGCCAGAGAGTGCAGACAGTATGTTTATGATGAAGAGAAAGAGGAAGTCTCTTGTTGGTTCAGACCAGACGCAGTGTGAAATGGTTACTATCCCAACAGCAGCACATCTTTGGAAACAGCCATGAGTTTCTTTCACCTTGCTGGGTGTCTTAGTCAGGGTTTCTATTCCCGAACAAAGCATCATAACCAAGAAGCAAGTCGGGGAGGAAAGGGTTTATTTAACTAACATTTCCACATTACTGTTCATCACCAAAGGAAGTCAGGACAGGAACTCACATGGGGCAGAAACTTGGAGGCAGAAATTGATACAGAGGCTGTGGAGGGGTGCTGCTTACTGGATTGCTTCCCTTGGCTTGCTCAGCTTGCTTCTTATAGAACCCAGAACTACCAGCCCAAGGATGGCACCACCCACAGTGGGCTGGGTCCTCCCTCCTTGATCACTAGTTGACCTTGAATACGTTATTTAACCTCCATACCAGGTCTTTACCATGTGATGTCTTGCATATTTTCAAACTGCTGTCCCAGGGATAAAAATGTGAGTAGATTGGGTACTTAATTGTACCTGAAATGATAATAAAATTTCAGAAGACTATAATCAGCCACAATTGCTGACACTGGAGAAGGAAAAGAGAATTTGATTTTCATCTTGACACTAAGGAGTCATCAAAACATCGCAGAGGAAGGGGGGAATCGTAGTCAGTGCTCTAACCATGAGTCAGCAGATTTGAATGTTATAAAGCAAAACTAAAATGAACTTGAGCAGGTACCATGAAAATATTGATTAATAAAGGTCCTTTAAAAACAACTCCTGGGAACAGCTCTCTACAGACTGTAGGGGGTGAGCTCAAATATACCAAAGAGATTTCTTGCCCTAATAAAATGTTACAACACTAAGACGTATGAAAACTTGCCTTTGAAAATTCTGAACTTAGAAGCTCCCATATCTTATCAAATAGAATAGAGAAGCATTTGAAGTTTGTTGTATTTGAAATTCCACTTATATTTATAATAGGACGTCTAAATCTCAAAGAGGCATTTTCATTTCCAAAGAGAAAGATTCATGGACAGTAGCCATCACAGAAGTCAGTACTGGTTTCTGTAGAATGTTACCAGAATAGGCCAGGAGCATCCTTCCTAGTTCTCATTGGTTACCTAGGATCCTCAACTTCTCTCTTCCTTCTGCCTGTACAATTATGCTATGAAACATTGAAATGAGATTATTCAATTATCAAATTGAGAAGAGTCATGTGTATAATTTACTTGTTTGCAAATCTCAGTTGAAGAACAACCATGTGTCAGAATCCAAGATACAGAAATAGATAACCACGAATCTTATCTTCATGAACTTGTAATTTAGGCCAGAGACTAAGCTCCAGGTTTACAATAGACTTAAGAGAAGATCTAATGCCAGTTCCTGAGGACCTGCCCCAGTGGATGAGTGAGGCTTTCTTCTTCAACCATGGCCAAGCTCAAACATGAAACTGGAGGCCAGGGGTACTTCCTGATCTCCTGTGTTGACTGCACATGCTCTCCATTTACTGAAGATCCCTTCATGTACCCACACATAGTCTCAAGAGCACAAAAACAATGTTTGCACAAAAGGAAATGCACCAAAAAGTGGTCACCAGCCTACTCCTTGCTCCTACCAGGGACATATTGGAAATGCTGCCTCCAGACAGCTACATCATGGAGGACAGATGAGGCTGCCTCCCAAAGTGACACAGTAGCTTAATATTGTATGTCAACATGATCCATAACAGTTACTGTCTTGTGATATCTAGTTTTTAACCTAGCTACAGTTATTGGAAATGAAGTCTACTCCCAATCAAATTTCATGAGAACTTTCAGTCTACATATTTTAATGTTCTTGACTCTGAAACCTTTCCCAGTGTGGCCTCCTCTGTGTTCACCTGTCTACAGACCAACCTCAGAAAGTATCCTCACAAAGTCTTCATTCTCTGAGTGCCCTACAACTTATAAACATATAAATTGTCCCCCCTCACAATGTAGTTGACTGAGAGGAGAGGCCTTTAGAGGTCAAGGTGAAAGTTCAGAGGAGACATTCAGAAATAACTATCTATCAATGTCAAAGGCTACCCGAAGCTATCCACATCTGATGGCTTGAATAGGTTGGCTCCCATAGGCTCGTACGTTTGAATGCTTGGCCCACAGGAAGTGCACTAGTAGTAGGTGTGGCCTTATTGGAGTAGGCATGGCTTTGTTGGAGGAAATATGTCACTGTGGAGGTGGCCTTTGAGGATATATATATATATATATATATATATATATATATGTATGTATATATGCTCAATTTCTGCCCAATGTTAAAGATAGTCTCCTCCTGGCTGTCGGCTGAAGACAGACCCAATCTGTTCCTTTCAAGTCAAGATGTAGAACTCTCAGGTCCAATAGCACCAGGTCTGCCTGCACTGATGCCATGCTTCCTGCCACGGTGATAATGGACTGAACCTCTGAAACTATAAGCCAGCCCCAGTTAAATGTTGTCCTTTATAAGAGTTGCCATGGTCATGTTGTCTCTTCATAGCAATGGAGACCCTACTAAGACACCATGTCTGCCTTTCTCATTCATCTCTCCAGCAGGTTTCTCAACTTGAAACACAGCTTCTTTGCACTTTCTGATGGAATTCAGGGGTGTCCAGGTGCTTCTCACAGAATGGTGGCAGATCTTCTCTGAGACCCCCATTCCCAAGCCTCCCTGCACTGAGCATGTCGTTTATTTCCTATTATTCTCATATGATTACTGAGAGTTGAAGACCAAACCTCTGATAAAAGGAAATTAAGTTTAATGAAAAGAAGGAGGAGGAGAAGCCGGGCGTGGTGGCACACACCTTTAATCCCAGCACTCGGGAGGCAGAGGCAGGTGGATTTCTGAGTTCAAGGCCAGCCTGGTCTACAAAGTGAGTTCCAGGACAGCCAAGGCTATACAGAGAAACCCTGTCTCGAAAAAACAAAATACAAAACAACAAAAAAAAAAGAAGGAGGAGGAGAAAGAGGAGGAGGAGGAGGAAGAGAAGGAAGAGAAGAAGAAGAAGAAGAAGAAGAAGAAGAAGAAGAAGAAGAAGAAGAAGAAGAAGAAGAAGAAGAAGAAGAATAGCTAACATGTTAAGTTAATTGCATCTAAAACTCATGCCACCCTTTTATGATGATAATTACATCTTTATTCCTTTTACTCTTGCTTTTCTTTTTTTTTTAAATTTTTAATATTTTTATTACATATTTTCCTCAATTACATTTCCAATGCTATCCCAAAAGTCCCCCATAGCGCCCCCCCACTTCCCTACCCACCCATTCCCATTCTTTTGGCCCTGGCATTCCCCTATATTGGGGCATATAAAGTTTGCAAGTCCAATGGGCCTCTCTTTCCAGTGATGGCCGACTAGGCCATCTTTCGATACATATGCAGCTAGAGACAAGAGCTCCGGGGTTCTGGTTAGTACATCATGTTGTTCCAACAATAGGGTTGCAGATCCCTTTAGCTCCTTGGGTACTTTCTCTAGCTTCTCCATTGGGAGCCCTGTGATACATCCAATAGCTGACTGTGAACATCCACTCCTGTGTTTGCTAGGCCCTGGCATCGTCTCACAAGAGACAGCTATATTTGGGTCCTTTCAGTAAAATCTTGCTAGTGTATGCAATGGTGTCAGCGTTTAGAAGCTGCTTATGAGATGGATCCCTGGATACGGCAGTCTCTAAATGGTCCATCCTTTCATCACAGCTACGAACTTTGTCTCTGTAACTCCTTCCCTGGGTGTTTTGTTCCCAATTCTAAGAAGGGGCACAGTGTCCACACTTTGGTCTTCATTCTTCTTGAGTTTCATGCGTTTAGCAAATTGTATCTTATATCTTGGGTATCCTAAGTTTTGGGCTAATATCCACTTATCAGTGAATACATATTGTGTGAGTTCTTTTGTGATTGTGTTACCTCACTCAAGATGATGCCCTCCAGGTCCATCCATTTGGCTAGGAATTTCATAAATTCATTCTTTTTAATAGCTGAGTAGTACTCCATTGTGTAAATGTACCATAATTTCTGTATCCATTCCTCTGTTGAGGGACATCTGGGTTCTTTCCAGCTTCTGGCTATTATAAATAGGGCTGCTATGAACATAGTGGAGCATGTGTCCTTTTTACCGGTTGGGACATCTTCTGGATATATGCCCAGGAGAGGTATTGCTGGATCCTTGCTTTTCATTATAGTTCTTTAATATTGAGTTTCCCAGTTAAGAGCCTCTTTCTTACCTGCTCTTCTGATTAAATTTCTTCTTAATATTCATGACCAGCACTAGCTTCTTTAAAAAAAAAACAAAAAAAGTTAGTGTTCTCAGCCACTTGCTTGAGTGAGCATGGCTGTTACAATGCCATCACTGCCTGGCTTTAGTTAGGATTCTTAAACACTTCAACCTTCTTTCTAACACACCAACCAGAGATAGGGAGGTGGGGGGGGGGAGAAGATTAATAGGAAAAGGGAGTTGTAGGCCTGTTTAGAAGTTGTTACTTGGGAAAGAGATGTGATGGGCTGTGTTGGGGTAATTAGGAAGAGTGTGGCCAGGAAATGGCAGTGCATGCCTTTAATCCCAGCACTCAGGAGGCAGAGGCAGGCGGATTTCTGAGTTCGAGGCCAGCCTGGTCTACAGAGTGAGTTCCAGGACAGCCAGGGCTACACAGAGAAACCCTGTCTCGAAAGAAAAAAAAAAAGGAGTTACTTGGGGAGATTCCACTCCTCCTTATCAGGATACCAGCAGTGCAGCGCAATAGCAAACGCCAAACATGAGTCAGTAGTGGCAACATGATCCAGCAGAAACAGCAAGACTCCACTGAATCGGCAGGAGTCAGGGGAAGTAGCCAGAATCAGCCAGAACACCACGAGAAGTTCTTTCTCTCTACAAAGTGAAGACCAAAGACCAGGAAGTGTTGCACGGCATAACAATGTCCTCTCTCTCTTTGTGGGGTTCTATTTATATTCTTTCTAAACATCACATGCCCTCTCAAGTGTCTGTTTTCAGAAACATCACATTCTTTCTCACAAGAATGCATCCAGAAAAGCATCATATGTCACAACTGAGTTATTAAAGAAACCAGAAATTTATTTTCCAGTTTATCTGCTGATAACACATGAATGCTGACATGCTGGTGGATACAGAAAAGAGTCTCAGATACGACAAGATGGCCATTTTCTATGAAGTCAGGTCTCTCACAAGCACTGACACACTTCTGGCTTTTCCTGAGCCCCATCAAAATCAGGGTTACCATACAAGGTTATCATACAAGCATACCAACAAGTTCTGTAACTGGGTCTTTACATCTGTAAGACACCTGCTTTGTAACTTTTACTAGCTCTTCCATACCCACAGGCAATCCCTGACTTCTTTGTTATGACAGCAGTGGTCCAAGAGTGAAAATTATGTTGAGACATTGTCCGAATTGCACTAAGGTACTATAGCTGGTAAAGGAGGAGATGGATAATATTATCCCAGCCTTTGAGATGATTGAAAAAATGAACACAGGCCAATGAATGAGCCATGTCCTCTGCTGAGGACGCTGGAGTGGAGAACTCACAGAATTATTGCCCATGGTCTCCTAGCCTTGTAAAGTCTTCCACGGCTACACCCAGTTCTGCATGAAGATTTCAGAGGCCAGTTTTCCCCAGAGTGAACTACAGCATTTATCTATGCCTGGAACCAAAACTCTAAAAAAAGTGAAGATTTCTTGCTCTCATGAGTAATTTCCAGTCTCATCATTCAGATCTGTAGAGTACATCTAACACTCCTGCCTAAAGCCATGCTTGCCTGCAAGGTAGCGTCCAACTATCCTGGTTGACTGCATCTGCCTAGTAGTTTCTAGATCCTCAAACATGCTCACAAATAGTTCTGTCACTGCGGGAAGCCATTTGAGTTGTTCGACAAGTGGAGTTGTTTTTCCTCTCAAAGCATAAGGGATACCATAGAACCGTTTTTGCATATAGCCAGAGCTAAGTCTACCATGTTGGCATCACTAAGAAGATCCAATTTTTCTCATAATCATTCTTTTTCATGATATGTCTCTTCTTCCACAGAGAGGCACTTCAGGAGTGGAAAAGCCACAGGCCAATCCAGAAAGTGAGTGTTGTGAGTGGTCAAGCCCCAGATTGGGAGTCATGACCGGACAGGTCAGGGAACTGTCTTGTCAACACACATTGACCAGCCTGCAGCTCTGTCCAGGAAGATACCTGGGACTGATGCAACAAGGTAGCTGCCCCCATATTGGGATAGCTGTCCCTGCTAGGTGCTGGCACCTCATCCATGCCACCGATGCTGCACGGAAACTTTATGAGTGTGTCTTTGTCAGCAACAGACATCGGGAGAATTGCCTCTGGAAAGGCTCCAAGAGCACACACTGTGCATTGTGTGCCTCGATCCATACTTAGGACCTTTTCACAAAGGCAGGTTAAAGAAAAGAAAATATTTCAACTAGGCACCAATTAGTGACAATTAATTAGTGACGCCTTTTATTTCAGCCTCGTTACTATCGTTCTTTCAGATGAAGAAAAGCCACAAGATCATTCTAGCAAGAGATGGTGTCTTAGTTATTCTTCTATTGCTGTGATGAGGCACCATGCCCAAGGCAGCTTATAGAAGAAAGCATTTAATTGGGGCTTGCTTATGGTTTCAGAGGTTGAGTCCATGATCATCATGGAGGAGAGTGTGACCACAGGTAGGCAGGCAGGCATAGAACTGGAGCAATAGCAGAGAGCCTACATCCTGTTCCACAAGGCTGAGACAGAAAAATATTGAGAGTGAGCCTGGAATGAGCTTTTGAACGCTCAAAGCCCCCAGCCCCACCCCAGTGACACCTCTCCTCTAGCAAGGCCACACCTCCTAATTCTCCCTAAACAGTTCTACCAACTGGAGACTAATCGTTCTATATGAACCTATGGGGGCCATTCTTATTTAAACCACCACAGGTGATTTGACCCTGAGAGATGTCTATGTGTCCTGTTCTCCCTTCATTCATGTGTGCCTGTGACTGTCGATGCCATGGTGCCTCTAACAAGGGATGTCAGGGTCTGCAGCAGCAGATACTCCTTAAGAGACAGGCTTCAGTTAGTTACCCAATGATCACATGCCCTATATCTTTTTTTTAAAGATTTATTTGTTTATTTATTTTATGTAAGTACACTGTAGCTGTCTTCAGACACTCCAGAAGAAGGAGTCAGATCTTGTTATGGATGGTTGTGAGCCACCGTGTGGTTGCTGGGATTTGAACTCAGGACCTTTGGAAGAGCAGTCAGTGCTCTTAGCCCCTGAGCGATCTCTCCAATCCCACGTGCCTTATATCTTGGGTTCATACCCACACAACCCTGCATCATACAGAGAGAGATGGAAGATGCATTAGACAGAGATGATGTGTAGACTTTGTGTTGTGAGAGCACGAACAAGTCTTGGTGATTTTCCCAAAAACATTTAGGATGTGAAGAGGGAGGCATGCAGCATCAACTCCAGAACAAGCATATATACTCAAGCCAGGATAGTGCAGCCCCTACTTGGGGTGGGAGCTATCTGCTAGAGTTTGGTGAAGGAATTGCTGGTGCTGAGAATCTAGTAAACAAATCCTCTCTGTGTAGTTAAAGATTTATGGCCTACAGGGGGGTTTAGAAGCTGACTTTTGATCTTACATAAACCAATAGCATTTCTGTAACTGAGACAGTCTTTGTCTTTATCATCAACAGCCATAGAGTCTCGTGTTTGATTACAGCACTTACAGGCAAAGGGAATGAGACCTAGCTAGCATCGGGAATGGTTTTAAAGATACCTTAAGGAACCAGAGAGTATGGCCCTCCATGTTCCCCTGGATGTGCTTCCTAGGTGATGGAGACAGACAACTGAACAAGCACAAAACAAACGTCTTACAGTCATAAATGCAAAGAAGAAAATCCAACAGGGTAAAGGGTCGCATAAACTTCCATGTCAGCCCACAGCAATGTAGCGCTGGAGTCCTTGGTGAGGCAGCAGGTGAGAATGGATTTGGTGGCCTCCAGAAAGAGACACCCCACCTGCCACTGTGGACAGCACAGCAGACAACCATCCATCCGCTTGTCTGCTTTGACTCACGTTTGTATGTGAGAGAAGATTCACCTGGCAGGGAAAACAATTAGTGATCCTTACAGCCTTTTCCTCTGGGGTTAGGGCAAGCCACAGTGGATGCGCTGGGCAGAGACTTTCCACGACTGTTTCAATAGTCATACAGAAATACTCGCTGGGCAGAGACTTTCCACGACTGTTTCAATAGTCACACAGAAATACTCACTAGAGCGACATGCTCTGTCTAATCCCACCTACAGTGCTTGCAGCATCTCCTGGAACATCTCTAATCACAGACTCAGAAAGAAGGAGGTTTTTCAACTTCCCCTTGCTGGTGGACTGACAATCAGACTGCAGCACTCCTGAGCTTTTCGGCCAAACGTGGTGCTTTTTACACAAGACAAAGGAACCACTTTAGTACCCTCACTGTTTATGTTTTCTTTTCTTACAGACAAGAAGGACTTGGTGAATTCCTCTTTACTACCCCACTAAGATTGGGTATGGTGATGGTGTCCTGTAACCTGCTTCCAGGACAGAGACTGCTTTGAATTCCAACCAGTCTAACATACAAATTGAGACCCTATCTTAAAAATAAAATAAATAAATAAATTAATAATAATAATAATAATGTAGCCAGTCTCTAGTTGCTGAGTACTTCCAACTAAACCCTTTTATGGTTATGAAAACTTATAGGTTTTATTTAATCTTGTTCTTCTTATTCTTTCTATGGAGATATACAGTTTCATAGCTAACCAAGTTAAACAACAAGAGAAAATAAAAATGCAAAGAATTCGCTCAACCCACACAGTAATCACTCAACTCGGCGAGGGCGAAAGATGCATGCACGGCTGAGTGTGCACACTAATGTCACGGTGTAAGTGTCAAATGAATCATGCAGTGTCCTAGATGGGCTCCCGTGCTTCAGCTTGGTTCCCAGCTGGCAGAGCTGTTTGGGTGTGGGTGGAACTGTTAGGTGCTAGGGCCCAGCTGGAGGAAGGCCACTGCTAGGACAGGCCCCAGCCTGGCCTGACCTCTCTACCTCCTAGAGGTAAGCAAGCCCTCATGCCAGACTGCTACCACAGAGGCTCCACCCTCTGCCCCGCCTTCCCGTCCCAAACCATGAGCCCAGAGAAATGCTTCCCCTTAAAGCTCCTGTCGCTGAGGTAATTAGTCATAGCATTGAGAAAAGTTACAAACACACCTAGAAACAATATGTTTATATATCTGAAAAAACGAACTCAACAGCATATAAGGTTAAAAAAAGAATTAGACCAGAACCAAATGATTCACCATCATCGTATGCCGGCTTTCTAGTCCAAGCCCTGAAAATGTATTTCTCCAGAATGCAGGGAAGGACCTGTATCTGTAGAGTGAAGGCCTGTTGTGTTGCTGATGGGCATTCAGCCAGTTCTGCAGTGGCACCTATACACTCTTCTTTTGCATGTCTTGTAAATAGGCTCTAGGTTTGTTTATTTTTAAAGAAAATAATTTTTGTGGCCTCATCAGTCTGTACAGCTAATTCTCTAAACAGAAATGGCAGACATAAAGAGTGAGTTTAGAAAATTGTCTGTGAAAGAAAAGTGTTTTGTCCTGTTTTTCAGATGATTAAGCAGTTTCTTTGATAGATGCTTTTTGTATCTACATCTCAGCAGTGATGCTTTTTAAGTCACAGTGTTGTACAGGACTCAAGTCAAACCACCTAACTCTTCTTCATCAGCTGTGCAGGCGGAGGGAGTTTAAAAACTCCTAACAGTTCAGCAGTTTATCTGTGTGCAATATGTTGTTTTGACTTTCATCTTAGTTTTCTATCAAGTATGTTTTTACCAAGTCCATGTGTGAATGATTTAAAAACCTAAAAATAAGGTATAAATGTAGTGTATTTAATAAACTGTCAACCAAAAAAAAAAAAAAAAAAAAAGAGGGATCTCCCTAGATCCCATCATCTTGGTTTTCGTGATTTAAGGATCTACATGAAAGGATGCCTTTCATACAAAGACACTGACATGGCAGATTTTCTTTTTCTGTTTGTGGTGATTAAAATATTAGGGAGGCCTATTTGGCTAAGTGCTAGTGTGGGGTTGGAGGTGGAGTGAACTGGGGCAGGAGATAGCCACTGCACTTGGCTAGGTAGGATTTAAGGTGACCTGCTCAGGAGCCAGATTTGAGGAGAGGCCAGGAGGGAGTGTGTGAACAAAGATGCCAAGCATTAACTATAAATCAAAGCATAATGAGAGACAAAAACTTGGTGTTCATTGTGGGCTGTGCCCACCATGGGCTGGGTTTCTGCTAAGTCTGCATATTTGAAAACAACCCCCCGTGTAACCGTAAAGTTCCTCAGTAAAATGGGAGCCTGTGGCATAACCTCGAACCCCTGGGAGCCAAGCCAAGGCTCGCCTTTGGCTTTTTGCCAAGCAGGACTTTGTTTCCAGTATCATGAAGTAGAGGTTGGAGCTGTTGTCACAGACTCTCCGTGTGCCCAGGCTGTTCTTAGAAATAGTCCAAAGCAACTCAGCCACATCAGAAACAAGCAGGTGGTTACAAAAGTGAAATCCTGCAGTTATTTTTTTATGCTCATGGGAAAGGTACATGTTATGGGCCAGACAGTTAACAGATCATGAAACATTTTATGGTTAGTCAATTCCCAGAACAATGGAAACAATTTATGATGTGTAACTCACAAGATTATTGAGAAAGTACAAATTAAAAACCAAATTGACATGGGCATGGTTAGAGTGGAGAAGAAATAAATGGGGCTGGAGAGATGGCTCAGTGGTTAAGAGCACTGACTGCTCTTACAGAGGTCCTGAGTTCAATTCCCAACAACCGCATGGTGGCTCACAACCATCTGTAGTGAAATCTGATGCCCTCTTCTGGTGTGTCTGAAGACAACAACAGTGTACTCACATATATACAATAAATAAATCTTTAAGGAAGGAAGGAGGAAGGGAGGAAGGAATGGAGGAAGGAAGGAGGAAGGGAGGAAGGAATGGAGGAAGGAAGGAGGAAGGAAGGAAGGAAGGAAGGAAGGAAGGAAGGAAGGAAGGAAGGAAGGAAGAAAGGAAGGAAGGAAGGAAGGAATCAAAATCTAACATAGTTTAACTGAAAAGAAAATGGAATCAGCTGTCCCTTAACAATTAATCAAAGTAAAGTAAAAAGGCAATACTCACAAAAGCCATACACAACAGCAGTAATGGGATAGGACTACATGAAACAGGTACTAAAACTGTTTATGGATGTACCCTACAAGCAAAACATCAAACCCAAAATACTAGGAACTCTAACTGGCAGTAACTGTTAGTAGCTCTTTTCTCCTCTTTTCTCCTCTGCGCAGGAAAGCAAGCAGCCTCCTTCTACCAACTCCGGCAGTTCTTTCAGAATGCTTCATTTAAAATTCACATCATGTCAAAACTACCAGTACAAGCCACTAAAATTAATGAGTATTTCTCAAGCCCTGAGGGTTAACAGGAAAAAAATGTGTCTCTGGGTGGAAATGACCTCAGCCCAGGGCCACCCCACAACCTGCTCAGGGTGAGGATGGCTTCACACAGCTCGGACCTTCTGGCTGCCCTCTCCCCTGAGTGCTTTTTTCCATCAGACAAAAGGTCTTTTTTAAAAGATTTGCTTATTTATTTTATGTATATGGGGTACACTATAGCTGTACAGATGGTTGTGAGCCTTCATCTGGTTGTTGGGAATTGAATTCAGGATGTCTGCTCACTCTGGTCAACCTCGCTCACTCAGGCCAAAGATTTATTTATTATCATAAGTAAGTACACTGTAGTTACTTATAATACACTGTTGCCGTCTGCTGACACTCCAGAAGAGGGTGGTTACTGGGATTTGAACTCAGGACCTATGGAAGAGCAGTCAGTGCTCTTACCCACTGAGCCATCTCACCAGCCCTAGACAAAGGATCTTATCAGTCCGTTTTTTCCCACTCATTAGCCTTTGGCATGGAAGCATTTAATCGTGTAAGTATGGGGTGCTTGTTCTCTGGCCTCTGATCTGTTCCTTCAGCTTTCAGATGGTACCAAGCTACTTTTCCCCTCCGTCTCTTACAAGATGGGGGCTGTGGTTCCCTCCTGTGCAGTTCTTCATCTGGGGCCAGCCCTGTTTCTCAGTAATCCACTGAAATCATTCCCGTTATCATATTATCTAGTTTTTACCTGGCGTGGATGAAAACTACTCAACTCGCCATTTTCAAGGTCAAATAAGTTAGGGATTGGGGAGGATGGTGCTTCAAAAGGAGCCACCTCTTCCCTGGGTGGTGTGAGAGTTGCCTGACCCTCAGAGGAGAAGCAGCGAACACGGGAGGCAGTGGCAGGGAGGCAGTGGCAGGGGTGGAGGATACGTTTGTAACTCATCTGAAGGGCCTTGTGGCTTTGCAATCTTCTTTTCTTTCCCTTTTTGGGGGTGGTGGTGAAGGGTGGTTTGCTGTGTAGCCCAGGCTTGTTCTCAGAGTCTCAATAATTAGCTTCTGATTTTCTTTTTCCATCTTAAAGCAAGCAACAGGAAATGAAGATTTTTCTGCTTTGCGTATGAAGAAATCACCCCCGTTCGCCATAATCAAAGGAGCAAGGGCAGTGAGGTTGGATCAGGTAACCTGCGTGCTTTACAAGGGAGACTGTACCCCGGCTCTAGGGATTCCCCATGGTTTGGCATTGGGGAAAGCACCCAACCTCCCCATTTATTATGTGGACAGGACTTGAATACACAGAAAGTGGCTAGGTTGTTCAAGCCAGACTTCAGGGTCTGGAGCCAGATGTCCGAGCAGGTAGATCCCTTCTGCTGTCTTAACAAGGAAAGGCATCTTCAACAGGCTGTGTTCTTCACCTCCCAGGTCCTCAGCGTATGAATCTGTAAGATAAAGACGATAATAATAGTTAGCTGTGCTAACCAAAGTCCTCGTAAATGTTTAAGAAAAGGCCTGGATATCCAGTTGTGGTGGTTTGAATAAAAATGGCCCCCATAGGTTCATAGATTTGAGTGCTTGGTCATTAGAGGTTGGCACTGTTAGGAGTTATGTCTTTATTGGGTTAGGTGTGGTCTTGTTGAAGGAAGTGTGTCACTGGGGGTGGCCTTTGAGGTTCCAAAGGCCCAAGCCAAGGCAGGTCCAGTGTCTCTCCTTCCTGCTGCCTTCCTGTGGATCAGAATGTAGAACTCTCAGCTCCTCCAGCACCATGTCCGCCTGCACAGTACCATGCTCCCTGACATACTGACAATGAACTAAACCTCTGAAACCATAAACCAATCCCAGTTATGGGCTTCCCTTTACAGGAGTTGCTGTGGTCATGGTGTCTCTTCATAGCAATAGAACACGGACTAAGACACCAGTAAATATCCATTTTTAGCCATCGTTCACTGTCAGCATTAAAACTATGGTTGGAGTGAAAGGGTCATATTCTAGATAGTAGCATTAGTACTGACTTGAAGCTTAGTAGAAGCTTAGAGTCTACCTTTCAATGTTAGAAGACGGTAAGTCAGGAAGAGAGATTGGAAATAACTGGGGCAGATGGGGCCGTAGGAGATAATGAATCAGCAAACGGCAGAGGTACGTCTCCTTTACCCGACATGATTGGAACCATACATGTTTAAGACTGGAGTGGGGTGGGGAGTATTTGCATAGACAAATGAAAACTCTGGGAATGGTGCCTACATCTAAACAGAAATTGCATTTGTTTTGTCCACAGCTTCTACCCTTAGCCCGAGGGTGCTCATATGCAGTGTCCTCCCTGTGCTGCGGGTTAGACTGTGCTCGGTCACACAGGCCTGTGTGGGATTTCCCATTTGTCACTGGTGTTACATTGGTGTTAGCATGCTCCAGGTTTCGGATTTGGGGATTACAGATTCTCAACCTTTACAATAATAGACAGAAGAAACGCAGCTTGCACCTACTGTGCCTGACTGTAAGAAGTTGGTTGCAAGTAGCTTAATTATCATTAGATGTTTTGCAAATGCCAGTTGTCTTTGTAATTAAGAGAGCCCAATTAGTTTGGAAAAGAGAAAGTGGCGTGTGGCCTGTCACAGGGCTTCTGGGTGCTCACGGGTCTCTACTGACCTCTACTGACGTGCAGAGCTCTAGAGCAGCACACTAATAGCTAGTTTTTAAAGGCTGATAAAGACATTTCTTTACCGTCTAGTTTCTAAAGGACTAGAAGTTATGGGTAGCTGTTTTTAAAATCACATTTCTTGGGCTGGAGAGCTAAGAGGTTAAGAGAGCTTGCTGCCATACCAGAGGACAGCTCACAGCCACCTATAACCCAAGTTCGAAAGCATCTGGCGCCCTCTTCTGGCTTTCAAGGGACCTGCACACACCTGGCATAAGCACAGTTAAATACCGATTTAGAAAATCATTTGTCTGTTAGATTGTTTGCTGTCATGTTGGGTTTTGCTTTTTCGGCAGCTATGAAAGTAACTCTAGAAAGTTCTGGCTGAGAGTTTTTTTTTTTTTTTCAGCGATCTTATACTAATTGAAAATCTCTACAGGTCAGCACAGAGGCCATTCTCGGGTTCCTTGAAGCCCTTTGGAACGTCTCCGTTTCTGTGGTTTGTGCAGTTCACGTCCCAGCCAGAGGCCTGTCCATTTCTTTCTTTCTTTCTTCTTTCTTTCTTTCTTTCTTTCTTTCTTTCTTTCTTTCTTTCTTTTTTTTTCAGTTTAGAGACTCTGCTGCCCTCTGGTGTCTCTGTGTGGCTCTGCAGGTTCTTCTCTTGCTAGAGGTATTCAGGGAATGCCCCACAAGATGGCAAATACCAGTCCTTCAAGAGCCCCTTCAAGCCAGAATGTGTTCTGATTAGGAGCTTGCATGATACTGAATGTTTTATTAGAAGAAACCTCAGCGTCGAGGGAGAGGGAGAGGGAGAGGGAGAGGGAGAGGGAGAGGGAGAGGGAGAGGGAGAGGGAGAGGGAGAGGGAGAGGGAGAGGGAGAGGGAGAGGGAGAGGGAGAGGGAGAGGGAGAGGGAGAGGGAGAGGGAGAGGGAGAGGGAGAGGGAGAGGGAGAGGGAGAGGGAGAGGGAGAGGGAGAGGGAGAGGGAGAGGGAGAGGGAGAGGGAGAGGGAGAGGGAGAGGGAGAGAGGGAGAGGGAGGAGAGGGAGAGAGGGACTCCCCAAGAAGAAAGGACCAGACTCCTCCTCTCATTTGCCCCAAGCTGAGTTGGCCTCCTTGTACCCTCTGGGCCACCGCAGACTGCCCCACTCTCCTTTGCTCTCTGTGGCCTCCCGCAGCAGAACAGTGCCAGGTGGGGAGAGGTGACCCCTGACAACGTTAAACAATTCTTCAGTTTTCCGTGCGGCAGTGTAGTGCCTGAGCTCACCTTGGGCACTGCATGACAGGTTTCTGGGTTTTTAAAACTTCCATGCACTTTTACCCGTGTCTTGTTTTTAAGCCTGTGTTTCTGCAGAGAATGAGGACCCAGTTCTGGGAGTTTCATCTGCACGCTGTTAATGAGAAATTCAATGTAATTGCCGTTCTTTTCGCCCCATGCGTAAGCTTTCCTTAAATCTAGTTCTCTTTGGGTGTTTTCTTTCTTCCCTGTGTAGTCTAACTGTGGCTTCACGAGGCGGGCTTCTGAGTACTTCTAGTTGGTATTTTGTTGCTGCTGATTGAATCTAAAATATTCTCCCACAGGCTAATGATGTAAACACTTTCTCTGGGTGGAGGTGTCATTATAAAGACTCTAGAGCTTTCAAGATCCGGGCTCTGGCTGGTGGAACTAGGTTACTGGGGGTGGTGATAACACTTCCAAAATCCCCCCACCCCCTGTAAGCCAGCCCCAATTAAAAGTCTTCCTTTATAAGAGTTGCCATAGTAGCCAGGAGATGGTGGTGTGTGCCTTTAATCTCAATATTTGGGAGGCAGAGGTAGGTGAGTTTCTATGAGTTTGATGCCAGCCTGGTCTACAGATCAAGTTCCTGCATATAGAAACTATGTCTTGGGGGGGGCTAATTTGAAGAAAATAAATAGCAAAAATAAGCATCAGATGTAAGAATTACCAGAATTACATTACCAGAACAGGTGTTTGTTACAATCCAGAACAACAAACCAACCCAGAACTTCTTGTAAATTCTTGTAATTACCAGTAAAGACAGAGGTTGCCAGTGAGCAGCAGAAGTGTGATGATGGTTTGAGTGATAATGACTCCAGAAGCTCAAAGATGTGAAGATCCGTCCCAGTTGGTGAAACTGTTTTGGAAGGATTAGGAAGTGTGGCCTTGGGGTAGGCTTTGAGGTTTCTAAAAATTCATGTAATTCCCAGATGGCTAATCTCTCTGCCTCAAGCTTGTGGTTCACAGTGTGAGCTCCCAGCTGTTCCTGACCCCATGTCTTTGTTCGGCCATCAAGGACTCTAACCCTCCAAAACCATAAGCCCAAATAAACACTTTGTTTTAAAAACTGCCTAGAATGATGTTTTCTTATGGCAATAGAGAAGTAAGTAGGACAAGCAGGGGAAGTCCCAAGACAGAAAGGCACTCTAAGATAGGGGATGTTATTCTTCAAAACATTGTAGCAGGCAAGACAAATGTCTTTGATAGGCAGTTAGTGGTGATCTGAGTGTGCTTGGCCCAGGGAGTGGCCTTGTTGAAGTAAATGTGTCACTGTGGGAGTGGACTTTGAGACCCTCCTTCTAGCTGTCTGAAATATAGTTTCCTCCTGGCTGCCTTCTGATCAAGATGCAGAACTCTCAGCTCCTCTTCCAGCACCATGCCTGCCTGGATACTGCCATGTTCCCACCTTGATGATAACGGACCTCTGAACCTGTAAACCAGCCCCAATGAAATGTTGTCCTTTACAAGAGTGGCCTTGGTCATGGTGTCTGTTCACAGCAATAGAAACCCTAAGAAAGACAGGCTTCATAATCAGGACCTGGTAGATCACTGGCCTGAAGATCTCAGAAGAAACTGATGAAGTAGAAGTAAGCAGGAAAAAGAAAAGAGAGACAGAGAGAGAGAGAGACAGACAGAGAAGAAGGAAGATGCCAAAAAGGAAAGAAGGAAAGGATAGTGGACACAGAGAACCAGAACAGCACAGCCGAGCCCTGTGGGCAACTAAAATAGGATGCCAGTACAACGCAGTGGACACAAGAAGAGAGAACAGAACTCTGAACCTGCGTTTCAGTCCCCAGCACTCTCATCTGGCAGATCACAACAGCTGGTAACTCCAGCTGCAGAGAATGTGAAGCCTCCTCGTGCACACACACACACAGGCTCCAGCATGGATCTGCCGGCAGTGTGGGTGCTGGAGGAGGGAGGACTGTGTTTCTACGGGAGCATGGCCACTGGCAGGTTGCTATGCCCTAGTGCGTGAACCCACACCCGTGTATACATGTGCAGCACTAATTGGACTCTGGATCTAAATAAATATAAAATAAGAACATACAGCTGGGAAAGAGATGTGATGGGCTGCGTTGGGGTGATTAGAAAGGACGAGTGCGGGTGGTTACAAACAAGAACGTGGTATGCATGCGGGAATTTTCCAAAGAATGTGACCACCTGAACATGATCTGAACAAAGACAACACCAGTAGACACAGATGAAGGAAAACCCACAAGGCCTCAGCCCCACACGAAGACCTGCAGGCAACTAAGGATGCTGAGGGCAGGAAAAGTAGATGTCCCCGCAATTAACACACTAATGGGTTTTCCAATACCAAATGGTCAGCTCTGAAAACACACATATAAGTAACACTATATAGACTAAAACGGTTATATTTATGTGTTTAGGAATGTGTGTGTGTGTGTGTGTGTGTGTGTGTGTGTGTGTGTGAGGTGGGGGAGAGAGAATTAATGAAATAAGAGGCCATGAATTTGGAAGAGAACAAGGAGGAATGTATGGGAGGGTTGGAGCAAGGAAAGAGAAAGTGAAAGCAATGTAATTAAATCATAGTCTCGAAACTATGAAGAAAGAGATAAGTGGATAACATTTGTAAACATATATTATAAATTCAATAAAAATTGTTACTAGAGCTAATAAAGAAGAATTTATAGAAAAAGATTAACAACAATGTATTGGGTTATACAAGACCTTGTTTGCAGTTATAATAGAAAAGTCTTCCCCTCTCTCTGTCTATACTCACAACTTTCTATTGTGTCTTTCTATCACACCACACTAGTTAGGTTCTTGCCTCCAAGAAAATAATGCCCGGAGACCTTAGTAAGGGAGCATTAACTGACCTCCCTAGGAGGAACTGGGAAGAGGCCATAAAACACATGCTGTGGTCAGAAGCAGCACCCGGGTGGATTGTGGAGAGCTTTGGGGCAGCTTCTAGAAACTTGGTGGCAATTTGACATCAGGCGGGGACAAAGAAGTAGGGGATCTGACTTTGGGCTAGGACTCAGGAAACAGGCCCAGATTAGGAATATTTACACTTGAGTTAATGCACAGCTCAGAGCGGGCTCAGCTGAGGCACCTGTGGCATTCCTTTTGTCTTGGTCATCCTGACTAGCCCCTAGAAAGGTGTTTGCGGGATTTAGTTTATTGCCTTGCTTGTTCCTTGACCCAGAACTGATCTTATTATTTTACATGTACTTAAAGTAATATAACAGCAGACTGGAAAAACATAAACCTGCTTCAGACTCAGAACTGGCTGGGGCCATGCTACAGTGTTGTCTTTTTTCTTTTTAATCCTCGCTCCTGCCCTGGAGAACCTGTTGACTGAGCTGACTCAGTCAATGGATGGACTGCTCACATCAGCAATGGACCACACGACTAGTCACTAAATAGCTGCCAGGCATCTGCTTATGCATGCAAGCTAATCTAGACAACCCCTCACAAGTGTGTCCAGAGGCTAACCTAATCTAGACAACCACTCACAGGTGTGTCCAGAGACTGGGGTCTTGGGGGACTTTTGGTACTTTCCGTTTAACAATACAAACCATTACATGTAACTTGCAAGCATCATACCAGAAAGAATGGGAACTTCTGAGGACTTGTGAGCAAATAGAGCATAGCTAAAACAGAATCTCTGAATTTGCGAGAAATCTCCAAGTTGCCACTAGATGAAAGAGGGAAAAGGATGAAATCCAAGCAGAATAGTGAAGAACTCAAGCAACTAGACAACTGTAACCTGTGTGTGGGAGCGGGAGGAGAAGGAGAGGCAAGCATGAGAGTGTGGCGACGATGACTGAGAATCTCCTCCATACTAAAGTTAGACCACAGACAGCAGTCATGGAGATCAGAGGGCCCAGGGCAGGATCAATGACAGAAATGGTATCTAGAGATGTTATATTAAAGCTTCCCAAAAGCAATGCTTAAAAACATAAGACGATAATTAGGTTGGGGTCATGTGACTGGAGGGGGGGACTATTGCTAATGCTGGCTCTTGGGTGACAGGTCAGTGGGTCAAGTCCTTGGGGCACAAGAATGAAAAGTGGAGCTTGGATCCAAGACTCATAGAAATGTCAGGTACGTGACACGTAGCAACACATAACCACAGCATGGGGGTGTGCCACACATAGATCTGGGGACACATCTGCCTCAAAGTGTAGGCAGAATGGTGTCCAGCAGGCAGTGCTGCTCTGAAGGGTGTGTGCCCTGCTGTATTTGGTGATGATGGGCCTTCACAGCTGCAGGTCATGACGACAGGCTTAGAGCCACACTGCTTCAAGCTAAGCTCTGTGCTTCTGGCCACCATACGATAAACAATGGCGACACACTCAGGGAAGAACCTGAGCTGCCCTTGTGGCATGTTGTCCATACAATGACAGAGGGTGCCTCCTCGAAGAGAAAGCTCAGACCTACCATTATGAAAGCAGAGGTGTGCCTCGTATTCTTCTTCAATATCATTGTGCTTTGGACGCTATTTGATCTTGTCGTCTCCAAATCACGAGCAAGGATTCATCAGAAAACAATCGGCTGGGGCATGATTTCAGCCCAGGTCCAAATTATTCAGCACAGATCTTGCTTCCTTCCTACAGACTTCCTTCTCACCCTGCATTTTTGTCTCATTTCTCAGTGAGCCCACATGACCATGATACCATGGTTTATGAAGCAGACCTATGGGTGGGGAGTCATCCTCACAAGCAGCATGTAGAAGACCTTCATAACCAGCATGTGGTAGAGAAGGCCATCTCTGCACTAAACACACAAAGCATAGACGCTGCAAAGACATAAACATTTCATTTGTAATAAACAATGGGAGCAAGCTGAAGAGGTTTCAAAGCAAGGAAATGTGTCAGACACAAAAATAAAAAACAAGGTATTGTATACTTTAAAATGTCAGTATTTAAAGAGGAAATGAGAATTGGTTTTGTCCACCCATCCAAAACTATTTTAGTTGTAAATTTCAGTGGCTTTTTATTAGAAATGGCCAGGGCAAACATAGTGAAAGTCAGTAAGCCCACATTTCAATGTAAAAGGACCAGGAAATACCTGATTGATGTGGCTGACCTCGGGTGTCTACTCTTGTTGGAGTGCTACAAGTTAGACCACATTCGTGATCACAAAACCCATCTTCATAAAGTTAAAAATGGAACTCACATTTTAAGCTGATGAAGTATCAGAAACTAAACTGGAACCCACACTGATAAGAAAAGAGGGTCTGAAGCATGAAGAGAGTGATGTGTCTGTCCATCGGGCCCTCTAAGTCCCGCTTTAATACCACAGTCTCTCCAGGTGAAATATTTCTCACATTACAGCTCAGACATCCAGACTCATAAAACACAGAAATCACAAGCACAGGAAGAAGTGTGTTTCTAATAGGTTGTGGCTTTGCTGAAGAGCCTGGCTGGTATGCACAGACTTGTAGTGAGAGTTTTGGTTTCTTTATAAGCCCAGTTATGTTATCTTATATGAATATGTTTTTTTTAAAGATTTATTTATTTATTATATGTAAGTACACTGTAGCTGTCTTCAGACACTCCAGAAGAGGGAGTCAGATCTTGTTACAGATGGTTGTGAGCCACCATGTGGTTGCTGGGATTTGAACTCTGGACCTTTGGAAGAGCAGTCAGGTGCTCTTAACCACTGAGCCATCTCACCAGCCCCATGAATATGTTTTTGTTTCGATCCACAGGTGTGGGATAAGAGGCTGCTTCACAGCAGGTGATTATGATTTGTCTCATACACTACCAGGGGTGTGATTTTTGCCAGCTGCAGGTAGTTCATGTATAGAATTCTGGGGACTCTTGAGAGGGTACAAATGGGAGAGTCCTGAGAGGGCCTGCCAGGGCTGCTGCTCCCCCTGCTGCTGCGGGTTCCTTTTGTTGAGATTTGTCAAGTGATCATGAGAAAAACTGATGAGAAGAGGAAGTTGGGGATATTCTGACAATGAACATTAAACTTGCCCTCAAGGAACCCAATGCCCCTAATCAGCAGGAAGTAGTCTAATGAGGTCTACACCCCCCTTCCCCCTCTAACCTTCTTTCTCTCCTACCTAGTGTTGGGGGTTGGAATGGATTAGGATAGAATAAAGGTTGGAAGGGAGGTAGATAAAAGAACCCAATGAAATAGCTTTTAAAAAATGTGCCAACACAAACTGAGTTACTCATTCCCCCCAGTTGTTTACATTCAGTTCTCCTTGGTTGATTTTCTAGGACCTAGAATCTAGGTAAGCATCCAGATGGGACAATCGTGTAGGAATGTTTCCTCAAACTGCCTTGTCATCTATATTTCCAGTTGTTTCCCTGCTGGTACCCTAACCATCCAGGCAAACCATGTTCAAGTAGCATATGAACTGGGGTTGACTTGTCTGTCCTTTGCCTATCCCTCAAGGGAAAATGGACAGATGGCATCTCACTTTCCTTCCACTCACTGTGACAAAATGCCCTAACAAAAGCAACCTAGAGGAGAAAGGGTCATTTTGCTCCCAATTACAGGTTACAGTTCATCATCTCAGGAAAAACCTGAAACAGCTAAGTCATATCACCTCCAGTAGTAAAGAGCAGAGAGGATGCGCTCATGCCACTGTGCTCAGCTCACCCTCTCCACACAGCTGAGGATTCCCCTGCCTAGGGAATGGTGTCACCAACAGTATTAACTCATGTTATGCATGTTACATTAGTAATATAATTGATTAACTCATGATAATCACTCAAAGGCATGCTCACAGGACAACTTGATCTAGACAATAATTCATTTCAACTCCCTTCCCTGGCAAGTCTAAATTCTGTGCCGTTGACAATTAAAATTAATCTGCACAGATTGTTTGCTTTCCGCTTTAAGCTTTCCATCTCTGTCTTTTAAAGCTGTGCCATGCAGAGAAGAGATGTTAAGATTATCCACTGCTGGAGCTGAGTATTATACAGAGCCATGGGTGATACGTAGCTTTTGATTTCCTCACTAAGCCGATGACAGCTGAATATGTGTTGCAAGGAAAAAGAGGCAAAATATTAAGTTCCCTGGACATTTCCTCAGGCACACGTCAAGCATCATGGTCTGAGAGCAATCTCACATAAACCATCCCCGTTTATGGAGGGAACCCAGTTGTTGGCCATTATGAGTCAGACAATACACAGACAGTGCTGCATAATTCTGGCTACATAGTGTGTGGACAACAGAAAGCCTCACCTAAAACCTACTCACAAGCCAAAAACTTAAGGCTTGTCCACAGAGAAGAGTTAACTGTAGAGAAAATCGTCTGGTTTACTATTCTGGGGAATCTCTACTTCTGTACAGTCATGAAGTCATAGTACACACAGAAAACCGCCTGTGTAAACAATAAAAAGAATCCTGGAAGGACTTCAAGACTTTCTTAGGAATGAGTATCATCTTATCGAACTAGGTTCATCACAAGTGGAATGTTTTTCTTTTCTGGACCTTTTTTTTTTTTTTTTTTCTAATTTTCTCTCATACAATATGTTTTGATCATATTATTTGCCCTCCCTCAACTCATTCTTGATCTCCCCTACCTGACTTCATGTAGTTTCTCTCAAAAGAAAAAAAAAATCAAAACAAACAAACAAACTATATAGTTTGCTTTATGTTGGCCAACTACTCCTGGTCGGTGGGTGATATACCCAGGGTCACTCCACTGGAGAGAACTACACCGCTATATCCCGCAGGCCAGCCACCACTGTAGGTCTCAGGATGCACAGCCGGGTGATTTTGATGATTACCTTTCGCCTCCGGTAAGGTGCAGAGTACCTTGCAGCAGCAGCATCCGAGTACCTTGCAGCATCATGAACACTACTCATCAGTAGGGGTGAAACTTAGGCACCAGCTAAGTTTCTCCAAGTTCAGTCCAGTTCCTAGCCATAGAGGCAGTGTGGGGCATGGGGTCCATCTCGTGGTGTGTGCTTCAAGTTAAACCAAGCATTGGTTGGCCACTCCCACAAATTCTGTGAGTCGTATACACTTTTAACCCAGCACTCAGGAGGCAGAAACAGGTAGTCTATGTAAGTTCAAGATGAGCCTTGTCTACATAGTACATTCCAAGCCGGCCAGGACTACACAATGAGACCTTATGTAGGTCTCTGTAGAGGATCTTCATAGGAATGCTTTTGTTGATTTTTTTTTCATTTGATCATGATGCTACTCCAGGAACAAGCACCTAAGACACAGTGTCATAGACACATGGGCACACATATATGTATATATACACATTCACACTGTTAACATGGGCCAAAGGCTAATGGTTTTGGAAAACAGTATTGCCTTGTGTAAAGAAAAGCTAACATGGGCTTGGTGGTGGTGGTACACACCTTTAATCCCAGCACTCAGATCTGGAGTTTAAGGCCCAACCTAGTCTACAGAGTGAGGTCCAGGACAGCCAAGGTTGAACAACAAAAGCAACAAACAAAAAGAAAGGGAGAGAGAAAGAGGGAGGGGGAGGGGAGGAGGGGGAGAGGGAGAGGGAGGAGGAGGGGGGAGAGGGAGAGGGAGGAGGAGGGGGGAGGGGGAGAGGGAGGAGGAGGGGGGAGGGGGAGAGGGGGGAGAGGGAGGGGGAGAGGGAGAGGGAGGAGAGGGAGAGGGTGCACTAACATGGAACATGGTAGAGGGGAAGATGTAGTGTTGGGGGTCTGGAAACCATCACACAAACCACTCAGACACCCATCTCAATCAAACAGGGGTGATTGGTTGAATGTGCTCCCTAACACTGACTGATCAGGGATGCAGTCCGGATTTGGGAGCTGAACTGTAAAGTCCAGCTAGACTCCTATAGAGCTTTTTAAGTCTGAAATTCACAAACATCTGTGACAAGTTATTTCACCAATCAAGATTTAGGATATGGGGTTTCCTTAGGAGCAAGTCTTTGTTGTTCCTTTAGCCTGTTCTCATTGGTTGGGGGTATTCAGCTGTGGCAGGAGACTTGTCTTGCCTAACATTCATGTCTTAACTTGCCCACCAGGATGTACATGTCTCCCTCTGTCAAGTAGGATGTCAGTTCCCACGGAGGTCTTGGAAACGTAAACTTTATTTGACCCCTACTCAAAATGGAAGTTTTAGTCCAAACAACTTCTTACATTGGTGCAGGTGTCTTTCTTATGCTGGGGTCCACACCAGGGGCAAATTATAAAAGCAAGAAACCATAAAAGCTCATACAGAGGTACAGGAAGTGCTGCTGGCTAGTTGGTTCAGGTCCAAGCTTACTGTGGCTAACCATTCAAAGCAGTTCTAATGGACTTCTGTTGTGATTTGTTTCCAAGAACACTAAAGCACAGAGCATAACAGAATATGCAATCAACTCAGGCATGAGAAAGTTTCCTATGACAGCACATGAAACATTTTCTTTATAACATTTGTAACAGCACAAAGTGGCTGGCCAGACAGGCAACAGTTACCTGGGCCTTCACATGCAGCAATGGTGTTTTCTACCTGACACCGTTCCTGCTTTCTTCTTGCAAAGAGTGGCACTGTTTTATTCAGATACTGAGAGACCGGAACAATGTTCTTAGAGAACATGAGCATAGCCAAGATAAGAGAAGACATTTCTTGCTCTGGCCAGCGAGATAACAGTGACAAAATGTGTGAACACACACACAGTGACAGGAGAGGACAGCCACCATTCTTTCTTCCTGCTTTTAACTTCACTCGGGGGAAGATAATTCACATTGTGTAAGGACACAGCACCCATCTAATGATGATCAGAAACGCGGAAAAATGGATTCCTTCATAAACCTGGGCTGGAGGCCAACCTGGAATTCAGCACCACATTCCACTGAGCTGCTCCACACATGCAACAGAGTGCGCCGTGGCTTCAGGCTTCACCTGCCCATTCTGATGACACAAAGGAGTCCATGACTAACAGCTGATAGATGAGTAACCATGACAACCATGATGGACAACATTTTCTTCGATGTCTCTAGTCACTGCTAAAAAACAACAGCAACTCAATCATGGTGTCACAGAACTGGGCACTAAAAGGTCTAATGTATAACATAAATGGGGGGGGGCAGTAAGTAACATCTAAAATCAAAGCAGGAGTGGTACAGCAGCACCCTATATGTCAAAGTTCTAAGCAACAGGTAATGTTCTGTTCTGTCCCAGAACCTCAACCCTTCGATCTATCCGATGAAGTAATTATTTAATTTAGCTTCTTTGTGGAGGGGGGAATGGGACATTTTGTTTTGTTGGCTGTTGTAGACTTCAGCAATAAATCACATTGCTAGGTGGAGTTTTTCAGTGTAAATGAGCAGATGTCTCCGCCTCAGGTTATCAACACAGGCCAAGTAACAGTTCCATTCAAGTGTGGCTTGGTGCACCAGAATTTATCTTACAGATGCATGCATAAAGATCACTAACAGGAGGGTGAGTGGTCCCAAAAGGGCAGTAGCACCACCACAAGTCTCACCTCAGCGTGGATGGAGACTTCCCCATAGAGGCATTGATTGATAGAGTCCTCCTTTTAGTCAACCTTCTATACTTGGTATATGTTATGGCTGTGAAGAGACACCATGACCAAGGCAATTCTTATAAAGGACAACATTTAATAGAGGCTGGCTTACAGGGTCAGAGATTCAGTCCATTAGCATCATTGTGGGAAGCATCATGCAGGCTGCCTTGGTGCTGATATTTCTACATCCTGATCTGAAGACAGCCAGGAGGAGGCTCTCTCTTCCATACTGGGCAGAGCTTGAGGACTAGGAGCCCTCAAAGCTCTCCAATACAGTGATGCACTTCTTCCAACAAGGCTACGCCTATTCCAACAAGGCTACACCTCTTAATGGTGGCACTTCCCAGGGGCCAAGCATATTCAAACCACCACAGTATGCTCTAGCATTGTCCTGGCCGTGGACAGCTGGGGTAGAAACCAGGAGGCATAGGACACAGCGGTTAGAATCACAAGTGAGAGTCTAGTGGGTCTCCCCAGCCCCTAGCATGAAGGAATGTCAACAAATCCCATTCTGAGGGAGGCTGCTCAGACCAAGAATGTAATCGTTATTGAGCTCAGAGGACAATAGTCTACGCACTCCTCAACAGTATAATTATGAAGACATTACACTGTTTTTGCTGGAGACTGGAGTAAAATCACATATTTTTCAATACAATCTTAAATGAAAAAAATCAGAACCCAAGAGTGTCTATATACTCTGATTACCACCATGGGGAACATAGCTATAATTAGCCTGGGCTGTAATTGACAAACAGGTTGTTAAATATGCACCCAGCTGAACTTGGAGAAGGAGGGTGTTGTCAATTCACCAAGCTGCTCAGGCAAGAAGGCAAAGAAAGAAAAGACCACAGTGATAACCATGACTGCTATAGAAGGCATGGCTCTTCTCCACCAAGATCATCAGATGGATTTCAAAATGGCCCAGGCAGCCAAGAGCAGAGCTGAATGTGCCCAGAGCTTCAAAGGTGTAGGCCATCTCCCTATTCCACACAGTAAGTACCCAGAGCAGTAGCCTAAACCAGGACAAGGCCAGCAATTTAAGGAGCAGTGGAGGCCTGGCCATGGGGGAAAACTGGGCAGCTACCAGGTACTGCTGGCTTGATAAATATTTCTTCCAGCGTGTTCACTACAGGTGTGTGGCTTCTGTGAAAGCTGTGTTTGTGGTCAGTGCGAGAAAGCAGGAACAAGAGAGCAGCCATGTCCCAGTGACGCTGACCATCTAGGAAACCTGCAGAAGGGCACTCACAAGTGCATGTTTCCGAGCACGTGAAAGGACCCATGAGACGGTGAGTCCTGTAAAGGAGCTTGCCTCTGAGTCTGACGACTTGTATTCCATCCCCAGAATCCACATGTCCCCTATAAATAAATATTTTTAAAAATTTAAACAGTATGTGAAAATAAATACATAGGTATTGTTACATACTGTTACATGCTGTTATATGCTGTTACACACTGTTACATACTGTTTGTTACACACTGTTACATACTGTTTGTTACATACTGTTATATACTGTTACATGCTGTTACACATTGCTACATACTGTTACACACTGTTACATACTGTTTGTTACATACTGTAAATGTAAGGAGGTTTCTTTGCACTTTCTGTCCACTGTGTCCTGTAGCAGACTTAGCCTTTCTATCTTCATTCGTCAATATTCTTTATTTTTGAAACAAGGTCTCGAGCCAGTAACCCAGTCCATACTCACTATGTAGCCAAGGGTGACTTTGGACTTCTGGTTTTCCTGCCTCCACCTCCCAAATATTAAGTAATGACTTGTTACCATGCAGATTATGAACCATGCTTTTTCATGAAAGTCTCACTATCTGACTTCTCTGCCACAACACTCACACTGACACCCGTGTTCCCACCTGGCCCACAGGATCTAGGCGGAAGCCTGCTCTCCAAAGGAATAAGTCCATGTCCTACCTTGACGAAGCAGCCCACTCACTCAGCACAGGTCACCTCAGATGACTTCTGATTCAAGGTCCCCCCAATACCTTCTTTCAACTTCAGACCCTTACTGTCATGGCTGTCCTCCATCTGGCTATGTTTATCTCTACAATGGAGCCCTAAAATGAAGGGAGGCCCCTCCATTTTTTTTTACATAACATATTTTTATGTACTATATTGTACAATAACCATTTTGAAGATCAAAGAATGGAACTGTAAGTAACACTGTGTTATCAAATCCCCTTTCTCGGGAGAGGCAAAAATAGCATGTACCCTCCTCCTCAGGTCCCAGTGACAAACCACGGAGCAAGTCCTCCAGCACTCACTGGGAGACCAGGAGTGTATCAGGTCAAAGGGGGATGTTACAGACAGGGGCATAGGTGATCTTAACCAGCCACTCTAGAAGGTCTGCACCCAGGAGGGATGGTTGCTTCCCCATAGCTGAGTAGATGGAGCCTCCTCCCCTTATCCTTCCCAACCTACATCCTCTAGCTCATCCCAAAAGACCCCACAGCCACATGCAGCTAGGGAAGAATTGCATACAGCTGGTTGGGGATGTGTGTGGCTGGACCTTCCTTCCCTGTCCTCTCCTCCTGTGAAGAATGGTAAACAGCCAATAGGCCCAACTGCATGAGCTTTTGACCCAGGCTCAGCATAATCCCTGTTCTACACATATACATATATATGTGTTTGTGTATATACATATACATGCACATATGCATGCACACCCCTTTAGAGTGTTTTTTTTTTAATTTAGAATCATACTCTACAATTTAACACACATGTGGTTCTGTCTAACCAGAGGGACTCTCTGAAGTCTAATGCCATTTACTTGGGAATAGCCGTACACTGCAATGCGGATACATGCAGCAGAGGAAACTGTGTTTATTCAAGGTGGATTGAGGCAGATGAAAGGTTTTGAAGGAAGAAATGAGGAGCCATGAACTGCAGAGATGGCTCTGAGAACCAGGTGCCTGTCGTACAACAGAAGGAGCATAGCACCTTGTGGAAGCTGGGCACAGTGTCGTCACCTGTAACCCCAGCACTGGGAGGCCAGAGGACCCCAGTCTAGACAAATGAATGAGCTCCACAGAGGTGTCTTAGAAGAGCCTCTCCCTATGCAGAGGAAAAGGCTGAGGTCCAGGTACACAGACATGCACAGGGCCGTGAGGGACACCGAGAGACCCTGTCTCAGAAAATAGAGTGGAGAGTAACTGAAGACCATGCCAGAAATTGACCTATGGCCTCCATATGCATGCACATGTACATGCATGTGAATATACACCCACGCAAACATGTTCATGCACCACATGTACACATGCACATGAACACACACATGAGCATTACATAACTATATGAAACCATCTTAAGCTGCAAAGGAAAATAACAAGGGTCGTACTATTCCAAAATTAAACAGTTGTTGGACAGATATCTCTGTAGAACCAGCGTGCATGTGTGTGTGTGTGTGTGTGTGTGTGTGTGTGTGTGTGTGTGTGTAAGGTTGTGGTTCTAGCAGAGTCTAATGAATACTTATCAGTCATGCACGCACAAGATCCGCTCCTTTCTGTACTTATTAATTATTGATTAATTCATTATTTCCTCCTCCTTTTTTGTTTGGGCTTGACAAGTCACTCCATTTTGATTCTGACAAGCTTCACAGTTTTGCAAATCAAAGAGCCTCCCAGCACCAGAAAACCACTACTGCCTGTGCTGGGTGGCCGGTGCTTCAGAATTCCCAGGGAGATCACAGGAGTCAAGGAAAGCAAGGAAGGGTGGCACAACTCTGAACTTGTGAAGTCCCCTCAGACTGGGGGAATTGGTGCTGGGCGGGGCTCCACTAACAACTGAGAGCTGAGATGTCTTGAGACACACCCCCAATATGGGAGGATGTCTGTCCTAACCACTCGAGAGAGGAAGCAAAAACAGGACAGATTGCAACAGCCACTACACTTCCTTCATATCCTGCTCTTGGGACACGGCGACCAGCAGAATGAAGCTTGACTGTGGAGAGGTGCCCTAGCGGAGGGATGTCTGCCACAGTCCAGGCAACCGCAGAGGTAACTCTAACTCTTGCTCTTTTTCTCAGGGCAGAAGTGAATGAGGTCCCTCCCTTTCCTTCAGTGGTATCTGATGCACACACTCCTAAGAGGGCTATGGTCCTCCTTCTGCCTCAATAACTTTCTCCTAAGTTGTAGATACTTCTTAGGCCTTCATGGTTAAAATTCTTTAAAACACACACAACACACACACACACACACACACACACAACACACACACACATGCACACAGTATTCTAGAGGCTTTTATATGGTGTGGAAAACTTCTTGGCTCTGACTCAAATTTGCCTGAATCAGCAGTGGTTGTCAATAGGTACTGGAGAGACCAATGCGCAGGTCCTAGGAGGAGTTCTAAGAAGTTAGCCTACCCTGACCTGGCTTCTCCACTCTTTGGAATGCAGCGTGCTGCCACTTCTGAGTTTCGGCCCCAAGAAGGAAACAGGAGGGTCAGAGACCACAGACTGAGAAAACGCCTCTCCTGAACACGGTCGGTCGGCTGTGGCTTCCTTCACCTCTACTTTAACTACTTAGGAAGGACGCTGGAGTTCTGCATCTTCAGGCAGTTCTCCGCCAGCACCAGAGGCCAGTCAGCTGCTGTTGACTCACACTTCCTCACTTTCTGGACTTTTCAGGGTCCAGCCTGGTTCTGAAACCCTTCCCTAAAATGACTTGTTTTGTTCTAGGGTAGGAGCTCAGTGCATGCATGCATGGATTTGCATTTCTTCAGAAAAGAGTAGCTGATGTGCATCGCCAGCCTTTCTGCAGAAGGATTTACCAGGGGCTATCATGGGCTCTGTGAATTCCAGAGGTCACAAGGCAGAGGCCCAGGTGGTAATGATGGGCCTCGACTCTGCTGGCAAGACCACAATCCTGTACAAACTGAAAGGAAACCAGCTGGTGGATACCCTACCCACTGTTGGTTTTAATGTAGAGCCTCTTGAGGCTCCTGGACATGTGTCACTGACTCTCTGGGACATTGGGGGACAGGCCCAGCTCAGAGCTACCTGGAAGGACTACCTGGAAGGCATCGACCTCCTTGTGTATGTGCTGGACAGCACAGATGAAGCCCGCTTGCCTGAGGCAGTGGCTGAGCTCAAGGAAGTCCTGGAAGACCCCAACATGGCCGGTGTCCCCTTCTTGGTACTGGCCAACAAGCAGGAGGCTCCTGGTGCTCTGCCGTTGCTTGAAATCAGAAACAGGCTAGGCCTGGAAGGGTTCCAAAAGCATTGCTGGGAGCTACGGGCTTGCAGCGCTCTCACAGGACAGGGGCTGCGGGAAGCCCTGCAGAGCCTGCTGCATTTGCTGAAGTCCCGCTAAAATGCAGTAACCTCTGACTCCAGGCTGGAGCAGGACAGGGAGCAGGGTCAGGCGGACCCCGTGAGTGGGCAGAACAGCTTATCCTGGCTTCTATGAACAGAGGGGGCCAGTTGAACCTTGAGAAAGTGAAGCTCAGTTTACCACATGAGAAACCACGATTCTCTTGGACAGAATATTTTCTTCTCAGTGGCAGTTATGCTGAAAATCAACTGTTCTTCAAGTAACAATAGTCAGAGGGAATATAAAAATTCTCACAATACCCCGGGTGACAGCCCACTACCAAGTGTCAATGTAACAAAGGTGGTGACATAGTAATTGACCAAGTTCACAAATGAAAAGAGGTTCCAAAACTGCATCTGAGTGTCACCTGGCCTATCCCTGTCATCTGAGTGTCACTGGGCCTAGTACTGTCATCAGGAGCAACTCTTCCTGCTGGGCTCTGGGCAGGAGCCACTGTCACTTTTGTATACTTAGCTGGGCTGACAGCTGAGGGGCAGGTCTGCTCCCAGGATGCTGCAGGAATCCTCCCAGAATTCCCCCTGTTCTCCAACTCCGACTAACTTTTCTCTGCCCTACATCATATGTTGTAAAAAAGTAAAATAAAACTCCACTTATAATCTCCTTTTCTGCATGAGTGTGTGTGTGTATGTGTGTGTGTATGTGTGTGTATGTGTGTATGTGTATATGTGTGTGTATGTGTGTGAATGTGTGTGTGTGTATGTGTGTGTGTGTATGTGTGTGTGGGGAGCAGCAAATATATCTCTTCCATCCTCAAATGAATAAATATTTTAAACAATGTCTTCCATCAGATCAAGCCTGGGATATAGCTCAGCGAGTGAATGCACGAAGTTTTGGATTCAATCTCTAACACTGGATTGAGGGTGCAGGAAGTGTAAGGAAAAGCAGTGCCTGCCTACAATCCCAGCATTTGGGAGTCAGAGATTCGAGGAGCTGCAAGTTAAAACAACAACAATAATAAAATAGATTAGATGAGTTGGTTTTAATGGAAAATATGTAGAGAGTGAGAGTGTTGTGGATAGCCCTGGAGCTAATTATATTTGATGTTAATTCCTTCTTCAGTGAGGGGTTGTGAACAAGGAATGAGTCAGCACTCAGGTGATTTCCTATAAACCTGCTTCCCACCTTAATATGTAAAATAAAGGAGAGCTGATGACCCACTTCTGTGTTTGCTAGGCCCCGGCATAGTCTCACAAGAGACAACTATATCTGGGTCCTTTCAGCAAAATCTTGCTAGTGTATGCAATGGTGTCAGCGTTTGGAGGCTGATTATAGGATGGATCCCTGGGTATGGCAGTCTCTAGATGGTCCATCCTTTCGTCTCAGCTCCAAACTGTGTCTCTGTAACTCCTTCCATGGGTGCTTTGTTCCCAATTCTAAGAAGAGGCAAAGTGTCCACACTTTGGTCTTCGTTCTTCTTGAGTTTCATGCGTTTAGCAAATTGTATCTTATATCTTGGGTATTCTAAGTTTCTGGGCTAATATCCACTTATCTGTGAGTACATATTGTGTGAGTTCTTTTGTGATTGGGTTACCTCACTCAGGAATGATGTCCTCCAGGTCCATCCATTTGCCTAGGAATTTCATAAATTCATTCTTTTTAATAGCTGAGTAGTACTCCATTGTGTAAATGTACCACATTTTCTGTATCCATTCCTCTGTTGAGGGGCATCTGGGTTCTTTCCAGCTTCTGGCTATTATAAATAAGGCTGCTATGAACATAGTGGAACATGAGTCCTTCTTACCAGTTGGAACATCTTCTGGATATATGCCCAGGAGAGGTATTGCAGGATCCTCTGGTAGTACTATGTCCAATTTTCTGAGGAACTGCCAGCCTGATTTCCAGAGTGGTTGTACAAGCTTGCAATCCCACCAACAATGGAGGAGTGTTCCTCTTTCTCCACATCCTCGCCAGCATCTGCTATCACCTGAATTTTTGATCTTAGCCATTCTGACTGGTGTGAGGTGGAATCTCAGGGTTGTCTTGACTTGCATTTCCCTGATGATTAAGGATGTTGAACATTTTTTCAGGTGCTTCTCTGCCATTCGGTATTCCTCAGGTGAGAATTCTTTGTTCAGTTCTGAGCCCCATTTTTTAACGGGGTTATTTGATTTTCTGGAGTCCACCTTCTTGAGTTCTTTATATATATTGGATATTAGTCCCCTATCTGATTTAGGATAGGTAAGGATCCTTTCCCAATCTGTTGGTGGCCTTTTTGTCTTATTGACAGTGTCTTTTGCCTTGCAGAAGCTTTGCAATTTTATGAGGTCCCATTTGTCGATTCTCGACCTTACAGCACAAGCCATTGCTGTTCTATTCAGGAATTTTTCCCCTGTATCCATATCTTCGAGGGTTTTCCCTACTTTCTCCTCTATAAGTTTCAGTGTCTCTGGTTTTATGTGGAGTTCCTTGATCCACTTAGATTTGACCTTAGTACAAGGAGATAGGAATGGATCAATTTGCATTCTTCTACATGATAACCGCCAGTTATGCCAGCATCATTTGTTGAAATGCTGTCTTTTTTCCACTGGATGGTTTTTGCTCCCTTGTCGATCAAGTGACCGTAGGTGTGTGGATTCATTTCTGGGTCTTCAATTCTATTCCATTGGTCTACTTGTCTGTCGCTATACCAGTACCATGCCGTTTTTATCACAATTGCTCTGTAGTAAAGCTTTAGGTCAGGCATGGTGATTCCACCAGAGGTTCTTTTATCCTTGAGAAGAGTTTTTGCTATCCTAGGTTTTTTGTTATTCCAGATGAAAAAATATGGAACGCTTCACGAATTTGTGTGTCATCCTTGCGCAGGGGCCATGCTAATCTTCTTTGTATATTTGAATCTTTTTTAAAAGCTACCTAGGTGTGCCTCTGTGTAGCTTTAGACTGTAGGGATGAAATCAAGAGAAAACTGGGACTCCCTGTTCCGAGGAGGCGGAGCCTGGCTCAGGTTTCAGCTGCAAACCATCCCTGTCCTGAAGAAGTGTGTTTTCCTTTGAGTAAAGACAGTCAGCTCCCTCTGGTGGTGACTTCAGTTTCCAGGTAAGTCCAGGGTGAACCTGAGTGACAGAGCTTGGGAACTGACATCACTGGCTTGAGGACACTGGGTCTTCCTGCCCACCATGGCTAACTCTAGAGGGCCTGCCTGCAGAGTGCCCAGGCCTAACTGAAAGCTTGCTCCAACTAACAAATTGCCTTGCTCAGTGTAATCTTATTGTCATTCCCCTGCAGGCGCAGATCCCTGGATCTGGGAGCTTTTCCTTTCACTCACTCGTGTCAAAAGAGCACAAGGCCACCACTGTGTGTCCTAGGGAACGCAGGGAGGTTTTGAAGGACTCTGCATTAGGGAGACTAAGTATGTTCTAGGTTCCGTGTGATCAGCAAGCCTGCAACGAACGAACGCTGAATTCCATGACTGCCCCTGAGCTCAGCCAAGGAAGGCGTTCACAGGCAGTATGGGCTGACCCGACTCATAAATGTGGATGCTCAGAGAAAAACACAACCACTTCAGGGGGCAGAGAGTATTCCTGGCTGTCTTGATTTTCATCACTCTAACATATTCCCCGTTGAGGAACATGTGCTCTGAAGCAACAGACTGTGGAGTTTAAGGCTCTCCCTGCCGGCTGGGCAGGCAGCAGAGAGTACGCATTGCTGTGAGGACCCAGGTTTGCTGTTCTGCGCTCACATTGGCAGGCTCCCACTCATTGGTAACTCCAGCTCCAAGGATGCTCTCTTCTGGCCTCTGCGGGCAGCAGGCACACAGATGATCCATATACATACATGCAGACAAACACTCATATACATAAACAAAAATAAACACATCTTTAAAAAGAAAAAAGACCTCCTGTCCTTTGTCCCTTGGTGCCAGTGCTCTGAGAAGACATGCAGGTGCTGCCGCCTGTGAGTTGCAGGAAACACTGCAGGCATGTCAGACGGTCGCACTGTACACTGACTTCAGCAGTGGGTAACCAAACATGTTGTTTAGTCTTCTCCAGCAGCTTAAAGCGGAAAGTCTTTAAACCCACTGCCATCTTGCCCCATCTGTGTGATATCCCATAGAACTCCATGGAAGGTTCTTGTTGGGAAAGTGCGGTTTGAGAAGCAGCCACAGCAGCGGTTCCCACAGCCTCTTCTTCCCGGGAAGAAGCTTAGCTGCCCTGCTGTCAGGATAGTCATGAGTATTCTAAAACATAGTCTTCTTTAGGACAACTGAAAGAAAACTGGAAAAAAGAAAGAAAACAAGCAGACTTGAACACTGAAGCAACCTCCAACATCTCTTTATTTTGACGACATATTTTTGTAAGGAAAATAAATAATCATATGATCAGGAATGCATATAACTAGATGAAATCAAGAAAAAATAACAGTATGCATTTTAAAAGTTATGAAATTATTATTGCTTAGAGTGGGACTAAGGGAAGTGCTGAAATATAACAAAAAAAATAGGAAAAAATGTAGATTGTCCCACTGTAAATGTTCACAAGTTTTAAATAAACAGGATTATTACAGATGAGTGTTTAAAAGGTCAGAGCCTTGCCCTCCCGGCTTTGCACCGTAAGTATGGAAAGATATACGGCAACCATAGGTCATTGGTCAACGGACCCCAAAACTCAGACATTTGGTGCACTGTGTTTTAAAAGTAGGCCTTGCTTTTCAGCTTCCTCTGCAGTTCTATGTGAAGAGTGGTAAATCAGTTTTTACTTGTTTTATTAATAAAACGTAATTTGGATATCTTGACTTGATGGTTTTGTGATTTAGCTGGGTAAACTATCTTTGTAACAAATACGTTACTTATAAAATTTTAAAAAAACCCTTATATTATAAAAAGGGAAAAAAAGGAGAGGAAAAAAAAGTCTTTTAAATTCTGCCCCATATCTCAAGCTAGCAAGCCCTCCCATCTCCCAGCCTGGGCACATAGACATTTCTGTAGTCTATTCCAGGTGTGAAATTGTAAACCCAACAAGCCAGGTCTCATAGAAGCCCTTTCATTGTTCAAATAAAAGGTGGTTTATAGACAGCTTCTTGTTTGTTAAGTGGACAACGCCTCGCACCACCCTTTGCAGTTTTTAACCCGTCCTTTCTTGGAATTCCACGAAGTTCAGTGCCAGGTGCTGTGTTGCTGACTTCCCAAGGGTGTGAGTGACATAAAGAAACAAAGTAGCAATGTCTGTGGTCCGTGAAAATTCTTCTAGGAGAAAATTGCCACCAAAAGGAAGCCACAACTCACTTTCTATTCACATCCCTGCTGTCTCAATGCAGGTAAGGGCACTGCTCTGGGCCTGAAGTCCATTAGAATTGACCAACATCCCCTCCCCTCCCACCAACTAGGTACCCCAGGAAGATCACTTAACCCCCTTCACAGGATCCTATGTTATAGCCCAGGCTAGCCTTCAAATTGTGTTCTGCGAGCCTTAGTCTCCTGATTATAGGTACTATAATCTCTCTACCTCTACGCCTCACACTGCCCTCCCCTCTCTCTCTCCCTCTTCTGCCCCTTTCCCTCCCTCCCCCTCCCAACTCCCTCTCCACACACTGAAATCCCTCTTTGATCTTAAAAACTCACGGAACAAGCTTCAGTTTGCCTCATCCTGAAATCCAGGCCCAGGAAACCATGTTTGGAAAGCCATGTATACTCTAATGCCTATGGATCTTCAAGATGTGGGGAGGAGCTCTAGGTAGTCAAAGCTCTAAGTCGAGACGAGACAAAGTGTGGATGCAGGGTACCAGAGGGAGGAAGGAACCCTTGTGGGGAGATAATGAATCTGAGTTATCATCCCGCACCGAGGGGGATGGAGGTGTCACCTCCCCAGGCTGATGGAGGGGCCAAGAACAAACTGAAGAAGCCACACAGACTAACTGGCTGGCTCTGAGCACCTCTTCAGGCTGGGATTTCATGGGGATCTCCTAACTCAGCCTAGCTCCATTTCACAGCTCGGCAGAGTCTCTCCAATAGTGACTGGCCTCCTGGACCCAAAGCCAGGAAGACAGCTTTTTTTTTTTTTTTTTTTTAAGATTTATTTATTTTATTTATTGAGTACATTGCAGCTGTCTTCAGACACACCAGAAGAGGGCATCGGATCCGATTATAGATGGTTGTGAGCCATCATGCGGTTGTTGGGAATTGAACTCAGGACCATCTGGAAGAATAGTCAGTGCTCTTAACCACTGAGCCATCTCTCCAGCCCCGGAAGACAGCTTTTGAGAAAGATCAGGCTAGGGTAGGGTAAGGCTTAGGAAAGACTCAGCACAAATGTGAAGTTAAAAGGGAGAGCATTGGTGCCCAGGTAGCCGGAAGGAGCTGCGGCCTTCAGTGGGGAAGCCACACTTCCCTGACTGTGTCCTAGACTTGTAGAATGGCTCCTCTCAGGGGCAGCACCTTTGCCTGCAACAGATTACAGACATTTTAGCCCTGTGTAAGCAGAGGGGGTTTTGTTTTGTTTTCTAGAGTCTCATGTAGCTCAGGCTGGCCTCAAACTTGATGTGCAGCCAGCATTTCTCATTCTAGCATCGTTGCTTGGGGTGTCTTTAGGGACTGAATGACATACTGTCTCTGAAGGCAATTTCAGCTCTATCAGTTGAGTAGAAGTTTCTAGACTTTCAGTCAACCTGAAAGAAAGTCTGCCTTCTCAGACCTTCCTAATTTCCCTGTCCTTTCTGCCTTCCTCCCATGTCTCAGGCAGAAGAATGAGCACACTACAGACCCTTCCTATTAGGCAAGATGGGGTCAAATTCTGATGGTGGCTGGACGGAGTCTGATGGCTGTTTGTTCAGCCACAGCTGGGTCACAAGGCTCTTACACAAGTATGTGGCCTCAACTTAGGCCTGGTTTCCTATAAGCCAGGATGATTCAGCAGCTCTGGGAGGACCTCAGGGACACTCTCCTGCAGGTCCACCTCTGGCCCCGTGCAATCAGCATCTAGATAACACCAGAAACAAGGCCAGGCCTGACTCTGAGGCTGCCTTGGCTCTGGGAAGACAAGCACATGGTCATTAATGAGTAACCCCTAATTTGGGGTGGAGGTAGAGTGTCTATAGGGAAGTCGAGGAGAGAAAATCACTGAGTTCTTAGCCTAAGTACTAACATACATACACACATTTGACTGTACTCTATCTTGGAACCTCGTCAGACAGGCAATACGGGAATTCAAAGAAAGACAGCAAAAGAAGAAAGAAAAAGAAAAGAAAAATTCCATAAAAGCTGGTTGGGGGGGGGCAGTTTTGAGATAAACAATGAAATCATAGCATGTGCAAACAGTTCACAGGACAAAAAGGCCAAGGCTCGGTGCCGTAGGTATGGACACTGTGTCTGTGCAGCTCCGGGACTTCCTCTCTGCCACACACACGTGTAAGGGGAGGCAGCATTAACCTATCTGAGGTGCCTAAGTACAAAAAGCTTCTACCCTGGTTTTGGAGACAAAGCACAGAGACATTCAGCCACTTGAGTGATTCACACCCAGCGTTTGAGCTTTAGGGGCACATCTCCAGAGACCACACTCTCGAATGACACAGAGGTTAGGCTCCAAAATTTAGAGCTCTCAGGACATGTCACAGGAACTGGTAGGAAGTGGAGAGGGAGCATGACCCTCAGGCCACCCTCTCACTTCATTCCCGCAGCCATTGCCCCTCTGTCACTGAGCAGAACGCTATTGGTTTCTTCTCTGGTGGCCATGCTCAGAGGGAGCATGGAGGAAGCTTAGCATCAGAAACTGGAGAAGTGAGAGGAAGACCATGAGCTGATCAGAGGCTGTCGGGACCTTTCCCGCTTAGCTCTCATGACTGACAGAGAACACATGTACCCTTTACCAGGACCAAGATCCAGATCAGCTGAACATCAACATTGGGATTTAAAGGTCTCCAGATGACAAGCCTTCCCCATGTCCACAGCATTTCCGCATTCCCCCCTTCATTTTTAAATACAGAAAAATTAGAAAAATATGTAAGAATTAAAATGGCATCAAACTCCTTAATGACAATAACACAGAACTCCAAAGGATGATATAAGAAGGCCTTCAAAATTCTATGGACAATGTAAACAGTAAGCCTGTATTAGAATCCACAAGCTAAGATACAGATAGAGTCCAAGTCTATGCTGCTATGTTAATAGTCAGATGGCTAAGTTTGAAGAAAAAGGGATGGCTCTACCTTACAAGAAAATGTCAATACATAAGTGTAAAAGGAATGAAAGGAACAGAAACTCACCCTAGAATATTCTAGTAATAACTGTTGCAGGTAAGATTCATCCACGGATGCTTAAAATTACATAGTGAAAACTTTAGATACGCTGAGTATTTGTACAATCTCAAAGTCTGCTCAGCAACACTTGCTGTTGCAGAAATAATCTTAGCCAGGTACAGTGGTACACACCCACAGGCTCACCATTTGGGAAGAGGGGGTATGAAGATGAGGAGTTCAAGGTCATCCTTGGCTACATAGCAAGTCTGAGGCTAGCTTGGGCTATGTTTCAAAACAAGCAAGCAAACAAACAAATAAAACAACAACAAAAAATGTGGTTATGGGAAATCCACCAGACATGGCTGCGCAGACACACACAGTCTATAGCCAAATGAAAGTCTTCATTCCAGCCAGCTGGACTATCTACACTCAGGTATTCAGAACCTAAGTGCAGTTCTGGGTGTTTAGAGTAAAGGATTTATAAAGGCGAAAATGACATCCCGGTATCTCACTCTACAGCTGCAGGAGGACAGTTTGCTCAAGCAGGCAGTTTAACAGAAGCTAAGATAAGCAGTTAGCTGGGGTAGCTTGACCTTGGGTTCCTAGAATAGTTGAGTAATTTCCCACAGGATTCTCTAACAAGAAAATAAAATCTACTTAAAACCTAAAGTTCCCTCAGCAAGAATACATAATGAAGAAACCTCCTCACTATCTTGCCCTGTCACATGTTATCGTAGGAAAATGCAGAAGCCACTTTTGCCATGTGATTAAGTGTGGTTCCTCAGAAAGCCTGACTACCCTCCACCCTATTCTGCCATCAGGTGTTGGGCTTATGATTGAGACTTAGGCTGAAGCTCTGTACAATGAAGGCTTCCCCACAGCGCCCCCCCCCATGGTGGTTCCTGATGAGAGAGACATCCTTGCTTGTCCATACTTTTAATTCACTGTTCATCGTGGAAAATGAGTGCATACGACTTCCTCGGGATGGTCCAGAGATTAAATGCCTTTTGCAGGAGGAATGTCTGGAAAGGGAAGCTTATTGGCTAAACCCTCAGGGTCTCTAGATACCTCATTAGCATGGAGAACTCTGTTCTGTGCTCATGACCACAGGTCACAGTTTCTTATGTGGGGAGTTGTAGTCACATGTTCCAGGCCAGGGTTATAGAAGCTAGGAAAACTGTTATAGGCCCTTGGATTCTGTGTGACAACATTCTTAGCCCTTCAGTTGGTGGGAAACTAAGATTTGATAATACATTCTAAAAGTTTTTTATCTTTTGGTCAGAACATTAGGTCTAGCTTTATCTGTTAGTCATGAGATGATAAATCTAATACGAAGCAGGGTAAGGAATGGCTATTCAACTAGAGATGGCCCAAGAGAAACTGTAGTTTGGGTTCTAGACCTGTAACGTTTCAACCTCCCCACATCCTGAAGTTCGCAGTCAACTGCACTTTGTAGACACAGCAACTATCTAGGAATTTTCATTCACTCCAGTAACAAGTCTTATAGGCTTCATATCTCCCTGGTTTGATGCACAGACAAAGGCTTTGGCAATGTCCTTTCCCTAAATCTGACTTGCTGTGATCATAAGGAAAGCCTCAGACAAATCCAAACTCAACAACATTCTGCAGAATATCAACATCATGAGAAACCAAGAAAGACCCAGGACCCAGCCCAGATTAGAACACCCAACATGCAGTGTAGAATCCTGGAAAAACAGGATGACATTTTTTTGGAGACGCTGGTGAAACCTAGTTTGCAGTGCAGAAAAGCACAGCACATGAAAGTTAATTTCCTCCTTTGGACAATATGTGCCTATATGAGATGCCAACATGGAGCAGAAAAGGGTAAAGCCATAGGGTAGAACTCTATATGGCTTGACTCCTCCTCTGTGAGTCTAAAATCATTTCAAAATAAGAACACACCCAAGAACACATATACACAGCCTAAGGAAAATTATTTCCAAACAACAATCTTATATCCAATCAAACTATAAACCCACTTTGGTGACAGAACAGTGATCTTTTCGGATGTGAACGGTCAGCCTGCCTCCATCTTTTTTTTTTAAAGACACATTTATTCATTTAGTCTGATCATGATCAGACCATTACATTTAGCAGTCAGCTGCATGGATGAAAAAGGTCTACAGTAAAATCTTTTGTTGGAATGCTTTACACTTTCCACAGAACAAAAACTAAAATAATCTGCTATACAACTAGTCACAAATACAGTCCTGGAGTTTTTGCCCACACACATGAGTGCGGTCTAAAACATGTCTTCTTTGTAGCAGCTAGGCCCTGTCACCACTGTGCTTGGCTGAGTTCACAAATCTGTTGTGCCCTGTAGCTTCCCTGTCACTTCTCTGGCTCTCCTCTCCTGCTAAGCTTTGTTTCCTGGCTGTAAGTGGAACCTCCTGCCACTGCCATAGCTACTGCTGCTGCTGGAACCACCATAGCCACCTTGGTTCTGTGGTTTAGCAAAGTTCTGGCCTCCACCACCATACGGGCCAGAGTGCCTGCCTCCAAAGTTTCCTCCCCTCATTGGTCCAAAATTTGAAGACTGATTGTTGTAATTGCCAAAATCATTGTAGCTTCCACCACCTCCAAAATTGCTTCCATCATTGCCAAATCCATTATAGCCATCCCCACTGCCGCCATTTCCACCACCACCACGGCTGCCACCAAAGCCACCACGACCACTAAAGTTCCCTCCTCAACCAAAATTGTCATTGCCACCAAAACCGCCTCCACGACCACCACCAAAGTTTTCAGATCCACTGCGACCTCTCTGGCTGGATGAAGCACTAGCCACCTCTTGCTTTGACAGAGCCTTTCTTACTTCACAGTTGTGGCCATTCACAGTATGGTATTTCTGAATAACAATCTTATCCACAGAGTCATGGTCATCAAAGGTAACAAAAGCAAAGCCCCTCTTTTTCCCACTGCCTCTGTCAGTCATAATGTCTATCACTTCAATCTTCCCATAGTGCTCAAAATAATCTCGTAGGTGATGTTCTTCAGTGTCTTCTTTAATACCACCAACAAAGATCTTTTTCACAGTGAAGTGGGCACCTGGTCGCTGAGAATCTTCTCTTGAGACAGCTCTCTTAGTTTCCACAACTCTTCCATCCACCTTGTGTGGTCTTGCATTCATGGCAGCATCCACTTCTTCCACAGTGGTGTATGTGACAAACCCAAAGCCCCTGGATCTCTTGGTGTTTGGATCTCTCTTTACCACACAGTCGGTTAGTGTTCCCCATTGCTCAAAATGGCTCCTCTGACTCTCGTCGGTTGTTTCGAAGCTCAGCCCTCCGATGAAGAGCTTCCGAGCTGTTCGGGCTCCTTGGGAGACTCGGACTGACAGCAGAGTTACGAGAGCCTTCAGCCATGCTTCCTCGGCAGCGTCAAAGAGCAGAAAGGAATACGATAACGAACGTGCCCCAGCCTGCCTCCATCTTAGGCTTAAAAGCTATCTTATAGTAAAGACAAACTAGGTTTATTCCAGTTTATGATTAAATCTCTGTTTCTCGAGGATTGGGCTATGCCCAACCTTAATTACAAATGGTTCTGTACTGCCTGTTCCAGAAAATGATAACCATATCTTTGTTTCAAAAAAGTGCAGCCATCTTACAACCCAATCTTTGTTTCAAAAGGCTGCCATGACCTTATGCCCACCTTGGAATCGCATCTTTGTTTCAGGAGGTTATTATGACTGCTGTGTTATGCTCATGTTCTGCCCCTGTAACCCCGCCTATTTCTAAATACCCCATTTGGAAACCTCCTACCCTTGAGCTATAAAAACTTTGTCTTCCTCATGTCCAAAGCTGACCTCTTAAACTCTGCCTTACAGGAGAGGCAGCCCAAATTAAAATAATAATAATAATAATAATAATAATAATAATAAACAAAAAAGAAAGAACCTTAATTTAATTAATTGTTTGCTTTAATTAATTTGGCCAATTAATTTGGTCAGTGATCTTTCTCCTCCCATCTTTGAGATTAACAGTCACAGGCTTTCGTACTTCCTCAAAAGAATAAGCCGAGGTGGATTTAGCGGTCAAGTAACACGGACGTCAACACTAGAGAAGCCAATGCATCTCCAGAACAGTCCTACTTGGAGCCCCGGAGCACAGTGTGGATGCAAACAGGAGGACTAATGTCTCCTCAAAGGCTTCTAGCCTATCAAACACCGACTTATTTACTTATACCTGTAAATTTTTCAGTTTGGCTTAAAAAGAAAAGTATCTTAAAATGTGTATTTGCTTGAATGTATGGATTTATACACACATGACTTGTACCCACAGAGGCTACAAGAGAGCACCAGGCCCCCTGGGACTGGAGTTGTGAGCTGTCATGTGGGTGCTGGGAACCGAACCTGGATACTGAGTGAGATGAGTAACCAGGGCTCTTAACCACAGAGCCAGCTGTCTCCCCAGCCCTCCTCATTCTATTGCACCTGCCGCCTCAGTATCCCAAGAGATGGGGTTGGAAGTCAGAGGGAGCCACTAACTCAGGTGACATTTCCCCAAAGTGCCTCCTCCCTCAGTCCAAGGTTTCAGGTTTTTAGTTTTTTTAAGATTTATTTATTTTATGTATATGAGTACACACTGTAGCTGTACAGATAGTTGTGAGCCTTCATCTGGTTGTTGGGAATTGAATTTAGGACCTCTGCTCGCTCAGGTTGGCCCCACTCGCTCCTCATTATTATCACTGTAGCTGTCTTCAGATGCACCAGAAGAGGGCGTCAGCTTATGAGTGGTTGTGAGTCACCATGCGGTTGCTAGGATTTACCCGCTGAGCCATCGCACCAGCCCCAAGGTTTCAGTTTTAACAGAGTTTGGAGTGGCATTATTGATAAGTAGGTAGAAAACTAAGCAGGAAAAAAAGAGAGAGAGAAATTATAACCTGGGGGGAGGGGACTGTACTAAAGAGAAGTGTAACCCCACTCGCTACCCTAAATAGCTCAGTTGTAAACAACATTTGCATCGTCCTAAGAACATAAACACTAAGTACTCATTTAACCAGATGCCTATTTTGGGAGAAGGGGAAAAAGGAAGTGTCTGTTACAGGAGGAGTGAGAGTTAACTCTTGTTCTTCCAAGTAACAAGCTAGGAGCCATGGTGTGGGGGTGGGGGTGGGGAATGGGTGGGGGAGGGGGAGGGGGAATCCTCAGCTGTAAGGTGAGCAGGGCCTCGGAGGTCCCTCTGTGGAGTGACAGTGATGATGGCTGTAAATGTGGACATTTAAGGGACTCTGATTCCCTGCAGCCATAGCAAACCAGTGGGGACTGAATGGCAGCCTGTGTGGGGTGTGGAGAGGGTACAGGCGTGAGTAGACGGGCCAGACTGGGCTGGCTCAGGAAGAGATGGGCTCAAGTTCCATGTCAGCAGGAGTCAGTCCAGCTCCAAGCCATCTGGGGTAGAGGGCAGCCACAAGTCAAAGCAGGTGACACCCTCATGAAGTAGCAGTGTCCTGGTTCCGTGTAACCTGTAAAGCAGCCCTGACGGATGTGGGTGACTGGGAAGCAGGTTCCAGGCTCCAGCAAGATTTTTTTTTCCCCACTGCAGGACCCATCAGAGCCTTTGATAGGAGGATGGAAATAGACACCGAAAGACATGGCAGTCAGGGGTGGACAGGATGCAGTGTTGAGCATGCGCACAAGACTCCATAGCGAGCAGAACACTGCACCAGAGAACTGACAGCACTGTCTAGCGGAGGCATGGTGACTGGCATTAGCAGGAAAGGAATCAGTACTGTTTTGTTCCGGTGCTGAGCAAGCGCTCTGCCAGCCTCAGTGCTGCATCCCCAGATCTGTATTCTGATGCCTTCACCACCAATCACGAACACTCTCTCCAGCTGGTGGGGTCTAAGTCGGGCTTCAACGCCAACAAATACTGTGAGGTTTGAGACAAGATGAGGGGAATCGTATAGGACTACAAACAGAGACAGCTGGCTGTGAAATTCACAGCCATCCAGCAGGGAGGTGGGATCCAGAGACCTCACTGAACTGTGATGCTCACAGACCCACCCCAAACCAAGATTAAACCCACAGAGCCCTCCACCAGCCTGGAAATGATGGGGATGACTGTAAAGGAGACGGTGTGGGGTATGAAGCGCCTGTCTCCCACTCCCTCCCTTCAGGGCTTTCCCTTCAGGTTCTGTGGGCCTCTAGTGGGGTTTCCTGGGACTGACACTTCTCCATCCAGTTGTGGGAAATCCCACTTGTCTGACTCCTCAAAGAAGCTATCAAAGGAGGCTGGCAAGACGGCTCAGTGGGTAAAGTGCCTGTCCCAGAAGCATGGGAACGTGTGCGTGGATCCCCAGCACACCCACAGAAAAGCGGCATGCTTAACCAAAGCCGCATGTTCTCCTAATGGCCGAGCATCTCTCAGCCTGACCCCCAGATTTCCCTGTTCACACTTTCTGCTCTCTAACGTGGCCCTCTCTGAAGTGCTGCTGGCTTTCCACCAATGGGTTCCAGCAACTTCTGTCCTAGCCCTGTGAACTCAGCATGCTTTCACTCCATGTTACTAAAATTCACTGTCCTATTGATTATCCCACAATTAAAACCTTATCTTGGCCAGGCAGTGGTGGCGAACGCCTTTAATCCCAGCACTTGGGAGGCAGAGGCAGGTAGATTTCTGAGTTCGAGGCCAAGCCTGGTCTACAGAGTGAGTTCCAGGACAGCCAAGGCTACACAGAGAAACCCTGTCTCGAAAAACAAAAAAACAAACAAACAAACAAAAAAAAACCTTATCCTCGTCTCTTATATTTCCCCTCAACCTTATTTTCCTACCCTGGCATAAGAACCCAAGATCTTTGTCCATTGGCTATTTTAGAGTGTATCCATTGGATAGAAATGTAGAAGCCACCCAGGTATTTTGTAGAGAACACAAAGTGAGCAAGGTAGTCAATAGGACCCTTCAGGGCCTTCAACACATGATCACAGGCTCGCGCTTTCTCCCTATGGTCTGAACAAGAAGAGGCAAACTCTTCCAGGATAAGGCCCACTGTTTCATAAGCACTGCCTATACTATGTGGCATTTTGCCAACAGGGATACGTTGGTTGTCATCTGGAATTTCTTTGAGAAATGCCCTTGTCTTCAGCCCTGGGCTGAAGAGAGGGTGTCAAATACGTGTCTGTAACCTGCAGGGCTTTCTGGAGTCCCTCTTGATTACCACTGAGTCCTGGGTTTCAATTCTCTCTTTCTTTCTTTCTTTCTTTTTTTTTTTTTTTTTTTTTTTTTTTTTTTTTTTTTTTTTCCGAGACAGGGTTTCTATGTATAGCCCTGGCCTCGAACTCAGAAATCCGCCTGCCTCTGCCTCCCGAGTGCTGGGATTAAAGGCGTGTGCCACCACACCTGGCTCTGGGTTTCAATTCTTAACTTGACAAATATGTCCGACCCATCTGTGTTCGACTCTGGGTTCTGTGCATCCAGCTTTGAGTGCCTTGGAGGACACAGAAGTCCCTCAGTCTTGCTGATGCGTCTATACTTCAGGGCTACACAGCAGGAGTGGGAAGTGCCTGCCTGGGCCTAGCTCTTGGTGCCCACAGAAGTGATGATGAAGGTGACTCCCCTGGGCCAGAACCCCTTAAAGTCTCTGGGAGGTGGGTCCCCCTCTTGGTCCCATCACCACCAGTTTCCATGAATGATGTCACCTGTGATTATTCTTCAGGTATGGTTATGTTGGGGAAACCCAGCTGGGGGCAATGCAGGGGACCCAGGGTCAGGCAAGGGGAAGGGGGCTCACATACTTGAGGATTCTCTCTCCTGGATTTAGGGATATCCCCTGGTCCTCTCCTGGCTGGAACAGAGAGTCGCTGACCCCTCACCCCTTTATGGTTGTTCTGAGGTGTCCCCCTCTCTGGAAGACAATGATGATAGAATACACCCAGGGCCTGTTCCATAAATAACTGCTTGAGCTGAAGCAGGAAAGCCAGTGTAAGGAGGGTTTTTAACACGCTCAGTCTCACAGGAGCACATGTTAAGCGCTGTACCAACCATTCCGGAGGAAGCTAAGAGGCAGGGGAGCATGCCTCTTGCAGAGCAAGCGGTTCCAATCCAGTCCGGCTGAGCACACAGCTAGGATCCAGCTCTGTGGCAGTGTAGCCGCGATCCTCCCTCCCGTACCCACGGCACCAGGCAGACCTCTCAGCTTTCCTTGCCAAGTTCTTCGGTAGAATATGATAATCGTCTTTGGGGTTCATGGGATTAATGAGGGCTGGACAATACAGCGAACAGAAGTGCTTTGAAGAGGGACAGATCTGCGCCGGCACTAACAACAGTCAGGCTCTCCTTGAATGCCTGCCAAGTTGGCATCCCAAATCCACCCCTTTCTCTCTTCCACTTACTGCCTAACAAATGGAAAAGGCAAATGAACGGCGGCATGCGTGGCTTTTATCATGGACACCCTACACCCAAACCCAAGAGTGTTAGGGGAAGGGCCCATTGTCTGGAGATTTTTGAACTCAGACCTTGAAAGAACCGATGCCCTCGGAGCTCACTGTTCTACCCTCCCCCAGCCTTGCCCTAAAAACTCCAGATGCTAAAAATACCCTGGCCACCTGCTGCCCAGGGAGACAGTAAATCACGGGCCTTCTAGCACTAGAATCCCAGCCAGGCCTGGTTCAAGGTGGCCCTGGGCACAAACCCACGAGGTTAAGTTCACATTTCTCCACCCAGACTGCTACTAGCAGCTTTCCCTACTGACCAGGAGGCTACAGGCAGAAGGGCAATGCCCAGAGCCAGCGGGACCAGCTTGAACTTTCTGGAGCCAACGTGTCGAATGGGTGAGGGGCACTCTGGGAAAGGGCTGCTGGGGAAGGAGGCTCCAGGGAAAGGGAGCTGATGAGGCCACAAGAAGCAACTGCTTAACTGTATTAGAATACCGTCTGCACAACCACAAGTTGCCAGACCGCGCTGTCTTGTTATTCTGAGGCCACCAGATGTCGCTGTTAACACGGAACACATGTATCTGTGGTGTGTGCTATTCCCTGGATGGGAAGAGAATTACTGGAGACAGCTCTTGCTTGACCTGGGCACACAGTGGCACATGGGAGAAATTTGCTAACTGCTTACACACACACACACACACACACACACACACCTCTAAACCAAAACACAGGCAAGAATGTCAAAGGTCAATTCACTTTCATTCTTAACACAGGACACACACACACACACACACACACACACACCTCTAAACCAAATCACAGGCAAGAATGTCAAAGGTCAATTCACTTTCATTCTTAACACAGGACCACAGGCAAGAAATGAGAGGCAAATTAAATTTTAATGGACTTTTCAGCAAAGGTTTCATCAACAAAGACAGTTGTGGGGACAAGTGCAGATTATATTTGGAAGTGTGGGGATCCCTGAGTGTTTTCTAGAAAGCTATGTTATTACAGGTAACTGCTATCACACCAGTCAGTGGCGGCACATACCATTACTCCCAGCACACCGAAGGCAAAAACAGGCAGATACCTGAGTTCAAGGCCAGTCCGGTCTATAGAGTAGGTTCCAGGACAGCCAAGACTACACAGAGAAGCCCTGTCTGGAAAACCAAACCAAACCAACCAACCAACCAACCAACCAACCAAAAACAACAATAAAAAGACAAGAAACTGCTGTCAATCAACTGCATGGTCCAATCAGTAAAATATAAAAACAGGGCAGTGCATAAGCTACAAGTGATGACATTAAGGGCTACTCAAGTGTAATGAGTAGATCCACGTGATTGGAAAGTACTTTGTGGTGGCTTGAATGAGAGTGGCCCCTTTAGGCTCATGCTTGGTTCCCAGTTGGTGGGACTGTTTGGGAAGGACTGGGAATGTGGGCTTGTTGGAAGAGGACTGACTGCCTTTAAGGTTTCAAAAGTCCAGGCTAGTCTCAGTGTGTTCTCTCTTCTCTCTGCCTCACATAGACCACGGTGCAAGCTCTCAGCTACTGCCCCAGCACCATCCCTGCCTGCCTGCCTGCCTGCCTGCCTGCCTGCCTGCCTGCCTGCCTGTCTCCCACTATGTTTCCCGCCATGATGATCATGAACCATGAGCCTCCAACTAAATGCTTCCTTTCTAAGTTACCTTGGTCATGGTGTTCTGTCATGCCAGGAGAAAAGTGACTAAGAAACACAGATCATTATTATTATTATTTGTGTATAGCTCACCTTCAACTGAGTGATTTTCAGACCTTTTATGTTCCTGGGGATGCATCTAATATTGTGTGTAATGCTTGCTGTTGGAGTAGAAAGACCACATTTTTGTTGATGTTCCTGTTTTGGAGGCATGGTCCTGTTATGGTAGCCCAGTTGGCTCTGGACTGGAGCTTCCTCTGCCTCGGCCTTAGTTACCACCTTGCTGGGAGGTACACTTTTAAGTTGACTTTGACCTAATTCATGGGTGCTCTCTCACCCCTGTGTCCCTCGGATTTCTTCTGGGTAAACTGGACTTTTACACACAAATCTAGAATTCCATGTACGCCCTTGGAAAGGTGGGTGTACAAAAATTAGTATTGACCCCACTCAGGGCCATTTAAGTAACAGAGACACGGGCTCCAAGAAGTGGCCAAGGTTCGGCTTCAGGGAGAGAAGGGATTGAACCAGGACCTAACTGCAGCACAATGGCCACACTGCAGCCTCTCTTCCAGAGTTGAAAAGAGGCCATTTAATACTTTCAAGTAACAGTCTACTTCCTCCAATCACACAGACATCTGAGGAAACTGGCTTCGCAAGTCAAGGATGACTGCTACCAACTGTTGGGCTGCATCCTGCCTCACTGCTGGGATGCCTAGAGCGGCCAGCATGCCACTTAGGGGAGGCAAAACAGTTTGCAATAGGGGGAGCCATGTTTTCCTGGGTGGGAAACAGAGGAGTCTGGGATGGCTGCTGTGGTTCCCCGTCTCCTGTGTACACAGGCATCATTGCTGTACCACTGGGAGTCTGGAATGGGGATCCCCAGTCCATACTTCCCCTCAGGACCTCCATGAACCAAGCAGGAAGAGGAAGGCAGAGCCCTGTATGGGGACTGAACCTGGTTTGGTTCCGAGTGAGTGCCCAGAGTGTGGAGGGGCTAGAAGAGTAGAGAAAGCCTTCTCTGGGAGATTTAAACACAGCTCTTTATGCCAAAGGCCTCCCCCCATGGTGATCTTTGATGAGGGACAGACCTTGCTTGTTCAAACTGCTTTATTTGATGGTGAATATGAATGCATATGCCTTACTCAGGGTGAACCAAGGATTAAAAATCTTTTGCAGGAAGGAATGTCCAGGAAGGGAAGCTCATTGGCTGAACACTAGGGGCCTATCTAGAGACTTCATTAGCATGGAGAACGTCAGGTTTTTATGCTACGCGGCTGACTGCCATGGTACTCTCAGTGGGGTGACACGGTTACATGTTCCAAAGCAGGTAGAGTTTGGCAGGACCTGGCTCCACACCTCAGTTCTGAGCTTCATGGGGTTTGTGGTCACTCAACCTTACCACTTCTTGTGTCGGGTGGCACACAGTTCACTTGCCCCACAACCAACCAGCTTCTGCTATGGGCACAGATTCCTCAAAAGTGAAGGCCTTTTTCAAAATACCCACTGTTATATTGTGTGGGACATGGAGAGCTGTGACTTGCAAAATGGAAAACTAATGAAAAAGGAGAGAGACTCGTAAAGTTAATATACACAGAGAAAAATCTTTAGGAAGCTGAAAGCAAGTTTGTCATACTGGTCCTCTCTGACCAGTTGAACCCTCTCTACAGCCTCTCCCCTTCTTTCTTCCATTGAGACAGGGTCTTACCATGTTATCCAACTGGTCTCAAACTACTGGGCTCCAACGACCCTGCTGCCTCAGCCTCTTGAGTGGCTAAAACCACAGATATGGGTCGCCAGTACCCAGATTGTTTTCTTCTTGCTCTTCCAGTTTCCCCTCTCAGCATTATACTTCTGTCTATTTTAGTTTGGGGTTAGGGCTGGATCCAGGGTTTCAGGCACGCTAGGGCAGCACCCTACCACTACAGCCAAGTCCTTGTAATAAAGCAAGTTTTAAAGGAAATTCATCAGCAAAGCATAATATATCAGAATATTAACTTCTAAGGATTAACCAATGGGTGTGACTGCTTCCTATGGGGAAAGATGATGATTCTGGGAAAGGTACTAAGTCTGGGGTCTGCAGGGATGTCCAGGTGAGATGCAGACTCTCCACGTAAGAGTGAATGGAAGATGCTAGTGCCCTCTTCCACCTATGTCTGGTAGGCCTAGTACTTCAGGGCATTCAAAGTTTGGGAAGTACGGCAGTTAGCATGCTTATTTGAAGCCTTGCACAATTGTTCTCTTTAATTCATTATTTCTCATTAGAAACAAATTTGAGTTTTTATTAAAAAAAAAAAACAAAGCAGGTACATGTATTTTAATGATAATTTTTGTCATTGTTTTTGAAACTATGTTCCACACTGTTGCACAGGCTGACCCCAAACTTCTGGAGATACTCCTGTCTGCGTCCAGGAAGCTGAAACTGCAGGCATGTGCCACTATACCACAGTTATAATTGTAAGTTATAAGAAAAAACATGGGATTATTTTTCAAGCCTTGTATTAGGGCTCTCTCTAGAGGAAAAGAATCGACCAAGCAAATGAATCAGTGAATCTGTTCATCTATCGTCTACATGAATTAAATGATTTAGTCAATCAGCTAGTATTACAATAGTGAAGCTCGGTCCCTGAGGCTGGGTGCCTTGGCAGATCCAACCTGGTCCTGCACACCTACAGGATTCCTGGAGAGCCGCTGGTGCTCAGTCGATGATAGAAGCCGGGAACTGCTGGTTCTGGTATCCGTGAAGACTCAGCAACAGCAGTAGGGTCTATCATCCAGCATGTGTGGAAGGCCAAGCCAGGCCAGTGACCTTCCTTGTGCCAGGAAGTGATGCCCATATTTAGAGATGGGCCTTCCCATATCAGTAAGGCAACCAGGACAGTTCCAGACTCGGGCGACTCTAATCTGTGGCAAGCCGACATTCAACCAGTTATCTTAAACCTTTTGTTTGCATTTTAGTCTCTCAGCGAGGTTTTATAATTCTCACACCTCAACATGCAGACTGTTTTTATAGCCCAGGTATTAATTATTACCACTGAGGATTAGAGCAGCCAAGACAGATACAAGGTCACGGTACCACCCAGACTCTTCTCAGATGAAGTATGAAGACATCTGCTCAGTGCTTTCTGGATGGGAGGGGTTTACAAGAGAAGTTTAGAGTATTAATAATAGCAGGTGGGGGTGGAAAAGCCAAGCCTTCTTGCTTCCTCCTTCTTCCTGTCTTGTGTATCCCAGTCTGGCCCCAAACTGTCTATGCAGCTGAGAGTGACTTTCTGATCTTCCTGCCTCAACCTCCTGAGAGGTGTGTGTCAAGGAGGATCAAATCCAGGACTTTCAATGCTCTAGGTGAAACACCATGGCCAAAGGCAAGAGGGAAGGAAGGGGTTTCTTTGGCTTCCACTTCCACATCATAGTCCATCACCAAAGGAAGTCAGGGCAGCAACCCAAACAAGTCAGGAATCTGGAGGAAGTTGATGCAGAAGCCATGGAGGGGTGCTGCTTACTGGCTTGCTCCCTGTGGCTTGCTCAGCTTGCCTTCTTATACAATCCTAACCCCCAGCCCCAGGGTGGTACCACCCACAATGTTCTGGGCCCTCCTGCATCGGTTACTAATTAAGAAAATGCCCTACATGCTGGGCGGTGGTGGCGCACGCCTTTGATCCCAGCATTTGGGGTGGTGGCGCACGCCTTTGATCCCAGCATTTGGGAGGCAGAGGCAGGCAGATTTCTGAGTTTGAGGCCAGCCTGGTCTACAAAGTGAGTTCCAGGACAGCCAGGGCTACACAGAGAAACCCTGTCTCAAACAAACAAACAAACAAACAAACAAACAAACAAACAAACCAAAAAACAAAAAAGAAAAGAAAATGTCCAACATGCTTGCCTATAGTCCCCACCCCCCATCATATGGAGGCATTTTTCTCAATTGAGGTTTCTTACTTCCAAATGACTTACTTAGGCTTATGTCAAGTTAACATAAAACTATCCCCACACTAGGTGAACACTTGACAATTTAGCTACATCTCCAGCCCAGGACTTTTGTTGTTGTTGTTGTTGTTGTCGTTGTTGTCGTTGTTAGAAATTATATATACCAAGTGGTGGTTTCCTTCTGACTTTCACCCACTTCTCCCTTGCTTGTCCTCCTCCTGCTGCTCCTCTTCCCTCCCTCAGTAGCCTTCATGTCACATGTATTCTAATTACCCATCCCTCTACATCCTGAAGAAGATTGCTTCTGCCGATCTCACCGTTCCTAGTTCCTTAGGCATCCATATAACAGATACGATAGGGAGAAGTTAAGACAACTGATTCCTAAGGTTCTGAGCAAAATTTAGACTTAAAATATTTTTTGTTCATTTTATGTGTATGAATGTTGAAAGCCTGCACGTGTGTCTATGTAACACGTGTGTGTCAGAACAGGGCACTGGGTTTCCCTGAGACTGGGGTTGCAGACTGTTGTGAGCTACTGTGTGGTGGTGGGAATCAAACCCAGGTCCTCTGCAAGAGCACATGTTCTTCTTAATCACTGAGTCAACTCTCCAGCTGTAGATCTTAATTTTATTTTTGTATATACATAGCATGTTCAGCAGTACATATGCAAGTACATCTGTGTGCAAGCCAAACATTGATGTTTAGTGCCTTCAATTGCTCTAGCATGATTTTTTTTTTTTGAGGTAGGGTGTGATGGTTTGTATATGCTTGGCTCAGGAAGTGGCACTATTTGGAGGTGTAGCCTCAATGGACTAGGTGTGTCACTGTGGGCATGGGCTTAGGATCCTCACCTTAGCTGCCTGGAAGTCAGTCTTCCACTCGCAGCCTTTGGATGAAGATGTAGAACTCTCAGCTCTGCCTGCACCATGCCTGCCTGGATGCTGCCCCACTCACACCTTGATGCTAATGGACTGAACCTCTGACCCTGTAAGCCAGCCCCAATTACATGTGGTCCTTTAGAAGACTTGCCGTGATCCTGGTGTCTGTTCACAGCAGTAAAACCCTAAGACATAGGGCTTCTCACTAAACCCAGTGCTCACCAATCCCACCAGTCTGGCTACCCAGCAAACCCTCCTGTTTCTGTCCTTCCACCCCTAGGCCTACACAGCATACTGCCACATCTGTTTTTTCACGTGGTTGTTGGGGGGGTCAGGACTTCAAGCCCCCATGCTTGCAGGGCAGACACTGCCAACTGAGCCACCTCCCCGGCCCAATTTAGATTCTTGAGATGATGGGACTGTGGTAGAGGGGCATTTTGCAGGGATTGCCCCACACTGATAGTAAGAAGCCAGCAGAGTGTACTGAACTTCCAAAAGGAAAAGAAAGGCTAAGTTACAATGCATCAAATGAAAAATGCACCCTAAACATGCATGTCCCCTGTCAGCTCTCTGCTGTCCTCTGTGCCAGGGATCTGGAGGTCAAGACACCAAGTCACTTCTGTGAGAACTAGAGCACCCCACACCTGGCAGTGGGACATGTCTGTCCTCAGACACTAGTGGGAGTCTAAGCCCCCGTTTCCCTTCCATTCAGCACTCAGCAATCACCCATCAGGGAGAAGAGGCCAGGTACTCTGGGGACTGCAGCCTGTCCTGTGTCCTGCAGACCAGCCTGGGTTATACCATCTTTTTTTTTTTTTTAAGATTTACTTATTTATTTTATGTGTATGAGCACACTGTAGCTGTACAGATAGTTGTGAGCCACCATGTGATTGCTGGGATTTGAACTCAGGACCTTCGGAAGAGCAGTCAGTGCTCTTAACCACTAAGCCATCTCTCCAGCCCATGTGACACTTTCTTAAAAGACAAATTAGAAGATCAAATCAGCTTTTCTAATTTTACTACGACACATGTAGTGAGAAGTGCAGAATTCCTAAGTGTGCATCCCAAAGGACTGTCACACTGTGACTAGCACTCACGTGGAGATGACCGTTTCAGCATCGCTCTCCCCAAAGGCAGCTCGGACTGGATTCCAAACACCACCCAGCAGTTCAGTCTGAGAAGCCTTAATGTAACAGCTCCAAGGCGGTTCCTCCTGGATTTCCAGATTAGGATGTGCACCGTGCAGCCCATGTAACACGCACATATACAACAGTCAGGAAGCAGTTCTGCCCCTAGGCATTCCCAGTCAGGGATACTCAACTTACGAGTTTGGGAAATTTACAGACATAAAATCATATAGCCTGCATTCTCGCGGCATGGTCTTCTGTGATGCTATTAGTAGCAGGTTCATTTTGTTTTAATTCAGCATGAGTGTGAATCTTTGTTTCCTAACATTTGTGGTGAAAAATAACCGCCATTTCTTTTTTGTTTGTTTATTTGCTTGTTTTCTTTTTAAAATTTATTTATTTATTTTTGGTTTTTCGAGACAGGGTTTCTCTGTGTAGCCCTGGCTGTCCTCGAACTCAGAAATCTGCCTGCCTCTGCCTCCCGAGTGCTGGGATTAAAGGCATGCACCACCATGCCCGGCTGTTTGTTTTCGAGACAGGGTTTCTCTGTATAGCCCTGGCTGTCCTGGAACTCACTCTGTAGACCAGGCTGGCCTCGAACTCAGAAATCCGCCTGCCTCTGCCTCCCAAGTGCTGGGATTAAAGGCGTGTGCCACCAGCGCCCAGCCATAACCGCTATTTCTAGTGTACTAGAAATTTCAGACACTCTGTGACGTCTGGACCTGGAAGTGAGGTGTCTCTCAGTTACAAGGGATGTCTTCCAAACCACAGGGTGGACTCGGCCAAAGGAGGGGTGGCCTGACCAACGACCACCACTGGAGCCCCTCCCACCTCAGTCTGTCTTCTGGCTGCCGCCTCGCCAACTGCCCCCCCAAACCAGGGAAGCTCATGGAACATAAAGTAAAGCCACATTTGAGGAGTCAGTGAAATGGCCCGGAGGGTAAAGGTTCCTGCCACCAAGCCTCAGCACAAGGCCCACACATGTGCCCACAGAACACTGATCATAAAAACCATCGGGGGTGGGGTGGGGTGGGTGTTGCTTTCACAGTCCCAGTCTAAATCAGATGATCTGTGGAAGTTTTTTGTTGTGTGGAAGCTTTCTGTCGCTGAGATAAACACCCAAGGTAGCAACTTAGAAGGAGAGGTTTAATTTGGCTCATGGTTTATGTAGTTTTGGATTACAGTGGCTTGGCCCTGTTGCTGTGGACAGACCTGTGGTGGCACAGGAAGTCATGGTAGGCACAGTGACAGAGCAGAGCTGCTCACTCAGCCAGGCATGGCCTCTTGTGATCGCAGCACTTAAGAGGGTTACTGTCTCATACCTGAGGCCATCCTGAGCCACTGAGTAAGTCTGTCTCAAAAACAATTTTTTTTTGTAAAGCTATTTACTTCATGGCAGCAGGAAAGTTAAAGAACAGAGGGGCGGGGCTTGACATCCCTTCAAGCGCATATCCCAGTGTGTCAACTTCCTCACAGGCCCCACCTAAGGCCGCCTCTCCTGCTTCAGCAACACTGGCTGATGAGCAACACGTTCAAGACCCAAACTTAGGACTGCAGCTTGGGCATTTGCCTCAATCTCAGCACCTGGAAGGTAGAGGCAGGAGGATTGTGGGTAGCAAGTCTGGAGTGGTTGCCTAGCATGCTGGAGACACTGGCTTTCATACGTTTAAGAAAACGACCAAGAAGAATAAGAGATGAAGGGGAGGAGAGACCTAAATTGGACCAGCAGCCAGACTGGCAAGAGAGTGAGTGGCCCGGCTCCAGTGCCCACTACCACGAAGCGGGCGTGGATCCAGGTGTGGGTGCTCTCCTGAGCAGAGGGGTGGGTAGTATTGTGAGTACCCTCTCCCACCTGTAAGAGAACCATGGCAGTCACTTCCTGGAACCCGGGTTTGAAACCCAGCATGATCCTGCCCCATCTTGGTACAGGTCAGACAGCAAGCTTGCGCCCCCCCACCCCCCAGCCACCCAGACTGTTAAGGCACAAACTGCACTTCATGGAATCTTCTGGAATTTATCTTATAGTTGTACTGTTAAGATTTACCACATTTTTTGGTTCTTGTGTGTTGCCATAGTCCCACCCTCTGCCCTTTACATGGATTCTCCCTCCTCTGCTTCTTTCAAATGAATATTACAATATCGACCCGAGTAGCCTCAAGCCCCCCACCAGCCTCAGCTTCCCAAGTACACCTGGACGCCACTACTCCAGATTACCACTATTGTTCTCTGTTGGGCACACAAATTTGAAACAATACGAGCATAGCACAGAACCAACTCCCTTTGCTTTTGGTTTCCATCACTAACCCCAAGAGACCACGGAGAAGAATAAACGCTGAAGCAAAAAGGGTTTTGATTTTTGTCTTTTGGTTTTCGTTTTTTTGGTACTACTCCTTACAGTATCTGTGACACTCACTTATTAACACGGCATAACTAGCCTGCCAGCCATGATTGAGCGTCTCATTAAATATGATCTTGTGAGAATGTACTCAGCAGCCCCTAGTCGTGTTAAGGGAACAACTCAGGGCCTTGTGACGCTAGACAAGCACAACACTACTAAGTCACACCCCAAGTTCTCTTCATATCATCATTTAATCAAAGAACCAAAACAAACAGCTAAGTTTGCCTCCTTCCAGCCCATCTGTAATGGCTGCTTCAAAACACTGTAGAAAAGGAAGCACAGATCGGAATGTCTGGTCGATTCTGACTCGGAAAGCAGATCGTCAGAATGGGTTGCTCTGAGAATTTATTTATGCTTCTTTGCTAAATTAGCCTCTTGGGAATCTCTCTTCTTCAGTTCTACCCATGACTGCCACAGCAGCAGGCCTGGGATCAGAACCCACAGGCCATTAAAAAACACCAAATAGACCCAGAGGTAGAGCCAGCTGCTGGTGTTGAGGCTGGGGCTTCCGACGAGCCACTCGGGGAAGAAAGTCATCCAGCAGCCATAGAGTTCACACACGCACAGGACAATCTGTACAAAGTGCCTGCGGGGAGGAAACATGAGATGAAACAGGCACAGCTTGGAACTCGGAATTACAGCAGCTTTTCTCTAGAGCAGCACCAAGTCTCACCACAGCAGTTTGTAGGCTCCGGTGTGGTGCTTCTTTGATGGGCCATGTCAGCCTAGACCGTGAAGGCACTATCTTTCCTTGGGGAAGCAACACTGCTCTGTCCCCTGCACTGTTCTCAAGAGGACCTAGTGAGGTCACCTCGGACCTTCCAAGAGACCTGGGTATGACTCTTGTCACCAGTCAGTTTCACCTGTTGCAAAAGGTGACAACAATCCTTCCTCAAAAGGGACCATGGAGAGTAAATGAAATTTGCTGATAAAGGGGCTTCATTTCCTGTGCCCGACTCACAGTCAACCATTGTTTGAGACAACACATACGTAAATTTGTAACGTGTCTGCAATTGTAGTCATGGGGCCAAAATAACAGCAAAGGAACCAAGAAAAGTTCACTGTTACTGCCAATCCTCTTAAAAGTGGTGGAGAAAAGGGCTCAGAAGCTGGGAGCACTCTTTCCTAGCTGAGATTTCACGATAAATCTTGTCTTAAGTCTTATGTAAAGCTTTGTCTTGTGGACAAATGTGCTTGCAACTTCATCCAAATGTCACTTGGGCAGCTAATGTCCCCCTTCTTGCTGGACGGGATCGGACTTACCTGTAATATTTCTCCTTGACTATGGCATAAATGAGGACCAATGCCAGGAGCCCATCCAGGACAACAGTCAGGATTTCCAAAGACACAACGGTCGGATCAGAATACAGCCATCTTGTGTCAGCCTTGCCATACTCTTTCCCTGAAGACAGAAAGACACCCACGCTTAGTCTCTCAACTGGCAAACGTTTCTTGTTAGGTTTTTAGGCAGTGTGCAGACTAATGGTCTGCATCATGACAGTTGCAGACAAGCACATGAGTGGCTCTGTCCACGCTCACCGCCCCACCGCCCTCTCTGGTCCCCCTTTCTGTGGCTCTCTTTCCTCCTCTAAGCAGCAACGTTCTGCGTTCCGGCAATATCTAGCTTGTCATCTAGATTTACAGAGACACGGTATTTGCCCATTGATTGATTGATTGGGTGCTTTGATTCTGATGCCTACTCTTTTGAGTTCTTTATAGATTCTAGTTATTAATCTGTATGGGAGGTATGGCTGGTGCAAATTCATGAAGCACCTTTTCCTTCTTTCCTTCTCTCCTCTCCTCACTCTCTCACAGTAGAAATATTTAAACTTCACACAATCCCATTTGCCAGTTCTCGCTATTATTTCCTGTGTTGTTGGATGTCTGTTCAGAAAACCCTTGCCCGTGTCTTTATCCTGACTTGTTTTCCCTACAGCTCTCTCTGGCAGTTTAGCATTTCAGGACTTAGGTAAGGTTCTTGCTCCATTTGGAGTTTATACAAGGCGCTCGGTACACTGGAGCTGAGTTACAGGTGATTGTGAACTGCCCAGTATGACTGCTGGGAACTGAACTCAGGTTTTCTGTAAGAAGACCAAGTGCCCTTAACCATGAGTTGCCACTTCAACCCCTATTTATTTTGTTAATTTTCATGGAATGCTTCTTGAATTTGCACATGATCCTTGAACAGTGGCCAGGCTAATCTCTGCATGGCTCCTATTTTAGTGTATGTGCTGCCAAAGTGAGCCTGATTAATTTTTAAATGATAAAAGTTGTAGAAGCTGATCTGGAACTCAAATGTTGAAAGTAAAAGAGTGGATGTCTCCACCTCTCTCCCTTCAGGCATGCCCGCATGTGACACTGAGAAGGTATAACTGGTTAGACATGAGCTCTGATGTCTGAGTGATCAGAGCAGTTGGGAGCTCTCATCTAATCGTGGCCAGAGACAGGATGCCTTGGGACTAGTGACTAAGGTCTCTCAAGAAAGGCTATTTTAAGGGAAGGGCCACACAGGTGAGGAGTCACCATGTAAGGCCACACACACCATTAGATTTTGGCAAGCCATCTGCCATGTTCAGAAATAACTGTAGTAAGTAGAAAGCAAGGCAGTATTGAAAAGAAAAGAAAAAAAAATCCCTAAATATAAATGTATAAATAAGAGGTAAAACAAACCAATTGAGGTATCCAAAATCTAGGAAGATCATTTTCATAAAATGTCAATGCTTTAGGAGGGAAGAGATTCGTGAAGGCTTAGACATTAAAAACAGAAACCTCAAACCACCATCTCTATCCATTCTTTTTGATTATTATATATATATTTTATGTGTCTGGGTGTTGGGCCTGCATGTATGTGTGTACACCCTGTGCATGCCTGGTACCTGGTGGTGGCCAGAAGATGGTGCGGATCTCACAGGACTGGATTATAGATGGTTGTGAGTCACTACAAGGGGGCTAAGAATTGACCCAGATCCTCTGGAAGAGCAGCCAGTACCCTTAATCACTGAAGCATGGGTCCAGCCCCTTATCTAACAAGTATTTTTTTGGTCTTATGGGGGCTGTCTCTGCTGGGCCTTGAGAATGTAGCCACAGAGGCCATAAGGGCTGTCTGAAAGAGGCTCACACTAGGAAGGACAAAAGTGATGCTTAGATTAAAAAATGAGACCCAGGAAGACGCCCTGATGATTCTTCACCCTCCTCACCCTGCTGTCAGGAAGGTGCCTGACTCTGGACCTGCCACTGTGACATCTACCCCAGCTCAGGGAGGAGGCCACTGCACTAAGCAGGGACCCATGAAGACTGCATCTGGGAAGACAGTAAACCCCAGCACCGTACCTACCGGTGGGCTTGGTAGGAACAGGGTGGGGTGAGGTTGATCCCCTAAGAGAACTCGAAGGACTCGGACTCATCAGACAACTCTACAGCCCACTCCACAGGAACAAGCACGGTGTCTGATCTCCATAATCAAGAGGCTGATGGCTAGAAACTCTTCTCTATGGAAATACTGGGCGCCCTCCAGGTTTACTGCATGTCAGGGCGAGTAAGTTTTAAATTTACTTATTGTTTTTAGTGCCACTGCTGTGGTTTGATCTGGGGACCAAACCTACTGTTTTCTGAAGGCTAGTCAAGCACTCGCCTGGCAGCCAAGCTATATGCCCAGCCCTTTGTGTTTTTTCAGATAGTGTTATTATGTAGCCCAGCCTGATCTCCAACTAGCAATCCTCCTGCCTTACCCTCCCCAGTGCTGGGGTTAGAGGTGTGTACCAGCAGGATTGCTGACAAACAAAATAACGAATCTTCAGTTCATCACAGGGGGTGACTGGGTTAAGAATGGGGGCTCCCATCAATTCCATTTATTTTGTGACTCACAACTGCAGGAGGCAGAGGTTCAGAGGGAAAGGAGGCAAGGTCATGGTAGGAGGAGGCTTCCTTAGCCCCGCCTCTGCTGCCTGCTTGGTCTGCCATCCAGGAGGGAGGAAGGTGTCCCACAGCCGGAGCCAAGGCCAGGAGGTGGCCAGCCTAGCATTCGATTTCATAATAAAGGGCAGTTCACCTAAAGGCAGTGATGTAAGAAGGGCCTGTCAATCATCTTTTCATGGACTTGGGCCACACCTGGGCTGTTCCCTTTCAGTGATGCCCAAAGCAGGGTAGCCAGGGAGGGAGCTGCAGCCTGGCTTCTCAGAAAGGGGACCATTGAACACACATGAGGAGGGCAGTGGCTCAGGCGGGGTCCTCAAGCCTCAATACTTTTCAGCCAACCTGAAGCGAAGTTTAATACAGACATTTCCCCCAGAAGCTTTGGAGCAAGACTCTGGCCAAAGGGGCTCAGATCCCTGCCTGTCCGCAGCACAGGCCTGAAGGGACCAAAGAGGACACATTTTGTGTTCTGAAGTAATGGCTGAACTGAGACAGTTCGATTCTTTAGACATTTTCTAACGCTGATAGTGAATAAGAGTGTCCACCCAGGGGCTGGCGAGATGGCTCAGTGGGTAAGAGCACCCGACTGCTCTTCCGAAGGTCCAGAGTTCAAATCCCAGCAACCACATGGTGGCTCACAACCATCCGTAACAAGATCTGGCACCCTCTTCTGGAGTGTCTGAAGACAGCTACAGTGTACTTATATATAATAAATAAATAAATCTTAAAAAAAAAAAAAAAGAGTGTCCACCCAGACCTTTGTGTGAGCACGTGATTTCAGGGCATGATGAAAACACAACAGGGCTGGGTGACATGGCAAAGGAATGCAGCTCACGAGTAACAACCCAAGCGATCAGGAACCCAGTTCACACTTAAGGACACAAGCAGTCAGGAACTCAGAACACACTTAACAACACAAGCAATCAGGAACTCAGTACGCACTTAACACAAGTGATCAGGAACTCAGTACACACTTAACAACACAAGTGATCAGGAAGCTCCATCTTCAGTACTAAAGGATAAGATAATAAAATAAAATCATAAATTAGGACTGGCGAGATGGCTCAGCCTTTAAGGGCCCCTGTCACCAAGTCTGGCAGGCAACCTGAGTCTGATTCCAGGGGACCATGTGTTGGAAGGAGAGAACCAACTCACAAAACATGTCCCCTGTCCTTCATGGGCATGCACACATGCACACGCATGCATGCACACACACACAGAGAATAAATAAATAAAAAATTAAAGTCATAAAAGAAATAAAATAAGAACATAAAGCACACACCCACATATACTTGCATATACCACACACCTAGACACTCTATAAATAAATCAAGATAAAATAAAAGCAGAGTAAAATAATAAAATAAGGAAAAAGAAAGACCCGAAGGCAAGTAACAGAGATGCTGGTGTCTGGCTCACTGACTTAACCGTATCGGTAATTAGTTGAGTAAATGTTGGTTGATTTACATTGAGTGTTAAGAAACTGGGAAAACCACTTGACAGCTCTACAGGGCAGGAGGACTTTTGGAGAATTATCTAGAAGAAGACAGGTATAAGCATACAATCAAAAGTAAACTGTGGGCCGGAGAAATGGCTCAGTAGTTAAGAGTGTATGTGCTTTTCTCAGACCTGAGTTCTGCTCCCAGCATCTCGACACGGGCAGCTCCACACGGGCGTCTCACACTACCTGTAATTCAACTCCAGCAGAGCTGACGCCGTCGTCTGGCCTCTGAGGATACTGAATAAGAATTGATTTCTTTCTTCTTCTTCTTTTTTTTTGGGGGGGGGGTTGTTTGTTTTTTGTTTGTTTTTCAAAACAGGGTTTCTCTGTATAGCCCTGGCTGACCTGGAACTCATTCTGTAGACCAGGCTGGCCTCGAACTCAGAAATCCGCCCGCCTCTGCTTCCCAAGTGCCGGGATTAAAGGCGTGAGCCACCACTGCCTGGCAAGAACAAATTTCTTAAAAGTAAATTTATATAGACAATCTATAGGGGAAGCACCTAGTTTAAACACTGCAGGCCTTTCGATCTTCTTTGTTTTAGTGTTGCACAGGGGTCCACACATGGCAGGCAAGTACTTTGCCACTGAGCCACACCCAGCTGTATACACACTGTTTAATATATAGCTTTGCCGAGATGTAATTCACAAGGCATACAATCCCAATTTTAGAACATTCACAGATTTGAATAGACACAATCTAAGGGAGAACATTTCAAAGAGAAAGCCACGCCCACCAGCAGTCATCCCCTGTCCCCCTCATCCCCACCCTCATCCCCAGTCCCAGGCAACCACTAATTTGTTATCCGTCTCTAAAGATTCACCTCTTCTGGACAGGACGTGTAAATGGAATCACACAATATGTGATGCAGACATTCGGTTAATTGACAGCCATTCTTGCCATTAATTTCCTCAGACATTTCAAATGCAAATGTTTTTAATTACTTACATAAAGATGCAATCAAGCCTTGGGAATCTGCAACATTTCCTACTATAGACAAGTAGACAAAAGCGCCTTCCTAGAGAGAAGAAAAGGGAGACAGGCTCTGTTTAGTCTCGCCACCACAGGGTGGCACAGCAGACACAGCAAAGCATGGCAGTAGCCCTCCTCCCCTCTGGAAGCCGTCCATAGTTTGGCCAGCATCCTGGAGGACCACATCATTTCTGGAGGCTACCCAGATTGGGAAATGAACATATCCAAACCTTATAATAAATGTACTTTGTAATGACTAGCATTATAAAATGAGAGGTATGTTCTTATGTAGGAAAAACAAGTCAAAATTTTACACAGAGAGTGCTTGACTATTGTACAGAAAAAAAAAATCAGTTCTAGGTTATTCTAAAAATCTTAAATCTTGGAGAAGGATCTCCTAGCAGTTTATTCTTTTAACCTTAAAAATAAAACACATGATGTGGCCAGCAAATGTCTCTGGCAGAGTTGAGGCCCTTCCTATGCTACGTAAGGGCAAATTTAGGGAGGCCTTAAAACGTGTACAGGCTTTCTTTGGACATTTAGCGATCAGCATGTCTGCAGGCATCTTAGTATTCCCTCATCATGGAAGGGATTCTTTGCCCACGTTTCCAGAAGCCAAACAGCTAGAACGCACTGGTATATCTGATGGGATGTTGGTTCTCTGGACAATTTTTACTGCAGGTTGATAGCTTTTCCTCATAAGACATTTAAGCTCTCTGCATCCCCTCTACCTTCTTTTGGTACCCTGTTTCATCACTTCTGGAGGTACCTACTTCTTCACCCTGTTCACACTGTAACGTTTCTCATGCATACCCCATCTTAGGTCTCCCAGCAGTAAATCCGGGCTTACTCTATTTCTTTTTTGTTTTTTTTTTTTTTTTTTTTTTTGTTGTTGTTGTTTTTTCAAGACAGGGTTTCTCTGTATAGCCCTGGCTGTCCTGGAACTCACTTTGTAGACCAGGTTGGCCTCAAACTCAGAAATCCACCTGCCTCTGCCTCCCGAGTGCTGGGATTAAAGGTGTGCCCCACCACGCCCGGCTCGGCTTACTCTATTTCATACAACAATGGAGCTCTTCTTGTGCAGAAACCTCACTTTTTTTTTTCTATATAAGAACACATCTCTGATTTTCTAATGCTAGTTGTTGAAAAAAAATCATTTATGAGACATAGGTATAGCATTTTTCCATTTATTAACCAAATGTGTGACTTCAGTAATGGACTGGAAGCGTCTGCCCACCCATTCATCTGTGTAGTGTAGGCCCTTCTAAGAGCACAAGAGCCCCTCAGTCCCCATGTTCCCATACTCTCATCCCAGCTTCCCACGGCCAACTTCTGCCCATTTTGCTTGCTAACATGGACGACGATGCAGACAGATTACATTCTCATCCTGGATCTGGATTCTAAACTCGGAAAGGCCACTCAAAAGCCATTGCCACTGTGCTTGGAGCGGCAGTGTTCAAGGAGGTGGATGACAGATGGTTTTTCTTTACTGATCCAGCTGTGTGTCACTGAGTGCTCAAGTTATAGGTGGAAGGTCCTTCCCTTCTTGAGTGCCTCTAGATCAGGCTGCATTAGTTTGCTTTGTATGTGGGCCTTGCCAGTGAGGGGCGTCTCAGTTCATCCCACAGGGACTGTCTTTCTCTGACTTTCATGCTTATCTCTTGGTGTCATTCAGCTCTTTTTCTACTCTCATGTCTGTTAACATGGGCTTGGAAGGAAGCTTCATGCTTTTTTGTTTTTTTTCAACATTCTTCTTGGGTCACGTAACTAGTAAGTGTGCTTTGTTCAAGTCAATCCAAAATGCATTTTCTTCACAGGAGATTTAGCCCAGGCATGGTAGCCGCAAATACTTGTACACAAGTTCAATGCCAGTGTGGGCTATACTGTGAATTAAAGGCCAGACACCACACACACACACACACACACACACACACACACACACACACGTACGCACGTAAAGCTGAGAATCCTATGATTAGTGGGCTAGCTGAGTGAGGTAGTGAATGTACTAGGGCAGTGGTTCTCCACCTGTGGGGCATGACTCGTTTGGAAGTCAGATAACCCTTTAGGCTACCCTGGGATACCCTGCGATCTTATCTTGAATAACCCAAGATTAGCAGACTGCATCAACACCTACACCCAAGTTGTGATAACACACTGTCATCTCTCCAAGTTGCCACCAAGACCAAGGGAAACACCTGAGGTGACTGCTTCTACCAGCAATTTCTCTACTTGCTAGGGAACATCTGTTGTGTTTATTGCTGCTGCTGTTTTAGAATAGTCATTTTGTGGGTGGGAAGTGGTATCTTGTGGATTTTGACTTGTAATTCCTTAATGACTGGTAATGTTGAGCCCCTCTGCATGTGCAGGTTGACCATCTGGGTATCTTCTTCACCGAGATGTCTATCCTTTGCCCATCTTGAATCTTTTCAACTTTTTGCTAAGAATGTAAAAGCTTAAAAATACACATATCACTGCTTGGTACTCAGCTTTCTGTTCCTATAACAAAATAAGCTGGGTATTGTATAGAAGAGATTTATTTAGCTCACAATCGGCTCTGAAGGTCCAAGACACCACAGCCCTCTGGCTGCAGCTCAGCCCAGTGGTTGGCTTTCTGGTGGGAGTGTGCATGAAGTGGGGAGATCACATGGTAAGAGAGGAAGCCAGGTGAGGCAGGAGCCAGGGTGCTCTTTTAAAGCAACTATTCTTGGTAGGACTACTTTATACCTGAGAGCACTAGATCCTTCTAAACAGTGGTCGTGCCACTGAATGTCTTGAAGCCAAATAGCAAGGCTAAGGACTGGCAACCCTTCCCTGCAACCACACACCTGCTTCCCAACCCGTCAGTCAGCTTTTCATTATCCCAGCAGAACATCTGAGAGGGGCTAATTTCAGAGGAAAAAAGATGTTCTTCAACTCAGCATCTCAGTGGTTGAGAGTCTGGATGGCTTGGCTACGGGTGGATGGAGGAGAATGGTGGACAGAAAATCGCATCTCAAACCAGGCCTGGTCTTTTTACAGCAAGACTCTTGTGTGAGCTGTCATGAGGGATACCATACTCCACGATGACCCAAGAACTTCCCATTAGATGTTACCTCTTCCAGATGGTATCTCTGGAAGGTTCTGTGACTTGAGCCTGGCCTGCTCTGACCATGAAAGAACTTGGGACAAACACAAATGATAAACCCAGGCTCACTGCAGAGGCTATACTAATGTACACATACTCGGCCCAACCACAAACAATGTAGCACTGAAAACTTACTGGAGATTGAGGTGGGGTGAGAGTGGACCCTCAAGTGACCATACGTGACATGCACTAGTTCTTCATCAATCCCACCAACGGGTCTCAGCCTAATCACACTGGGTTTTCCCCTGTCATGGCTATAGTCTGCACCACTATTTGCTGGAAGAAGGACCAACTGCTGCAGCCCCTCCCCCTGGCTTTATGGCTTAATGTAAGCCCACTACAAGCTGCCACTCTCTGCTGACATGACCACTCTGCTCTGATGGAGTCTTTCCCAGTCCCAGCAGACAGATGTCACCGGACATTAACCAGTGGATAGTGATGGTTCCTACGGAGTCAGTCACACCAGTTCTGCTGTCCCCGAGACACTCAGCTTAGTGTTGGATTTAGGACGTGAGAACATCTGTCCTGTCTGAGACAATCCTCATTTCTGCTGAGACAGCTGTTCTGCTGTTAAGGACTGGAGGGCAAGCCTGGGAGCTCGCTGGAACAGGACACAGAGCTTAAGGCTGTCTGATGCAGGAACATAATGCAAAGGGCAGAGGCCAGCTGATGGGGGATGCAGACAGAGGGGACTGCAATGTCTACGGCTAAGGAAGTGCCAGGTACCCTATGTCCTTGCAGCAAGAACCCTGGATCTGGGAAACATCTGGGAGCTTGCACAAGTACAGAATCTCAGCCAATCCCAGGGTGACTTATGTGCACGGTCAGGTTTGAAAAACACGCCTTGAAATCACTGGAATTTAATCCTTTTAACCATTTGTGGTTGTTTAGAGACAGGGTTTCGATTTGTGGCTGGAGCTAGCCTCCATCTCAAAATCCTCCAGTCTCAGTCATGCACTAAGATTTTAAGCATGAGCCCCATGACTCCTGGGTTTCCAGTAACCCTCTGAGGAGAACAGCTAGTTCCAGGGTTTTATGGATGTGCTAGTTAGCTTCAGCTGTCTCCATGATAAAGCCAGTAGTGAAGGAGTTTCAATTGAGGAACTGCCCATATCAGATTGGCCTGTAGCCATGACTCTAAGGGATCGTCTGGACTGATGATCTGGGAGAGCCCAGCTTACTGCAGGAAGCACTGTCCTGCCAAGCAGGTGGAGATATGTATAAGAAAGCTAGCCCACAGGGCCCCCAATGGAGGAGCCAGAGAAAGTACCCAAGGAGCTGATCTGCAACCCTCTAGGTGGAACAACAATATGAACTAACAAGTACCCCCATAGCTTGTGTCTCTAGCTGCATATGTAGCAGAAGATGGCCTAGTCGGCCATCATTGGGAAGAGAGGCCCCTTGGTCTTGCAAACTTTATATGCCCCAGTACAGGGGAACACCAGGGCCAAGAAGTGGGAGTGCGTGGGTAGGGGAAGTGGGGGAAGGGTATAGGGGAATTTCGGGATAGCATTTGAAATGTAAATGAAGAAAATACCTAATAAAAAATTGGAAAGAAAAAAAAGAAAGAAAGATAGCTAGCTAGCCCACGATGTGTTATGCTGGCATGTGGGGTAGCAGGGCAGCCTTCCACATGGTTGCCACCTGGAGTTCCTGTCTGACTTCCCTCCAGGATGGACTGTGGCCTGGGGGTAGAAGGTGACATAAACCCTTTCCTTCCCTCCGGCTTTTGGTTAGAGTACAACAGCAACAGAAAGCAAGTGAGGCAGCCCGTGGATGAGGAAACAGAGAACAGGAGTTTCTATCCTCCCTTATCCTCTTCATTACAGGAAGGGTCCTGCCTGAAGCTTCCTAGTAGGCAGAGGGTAACACAGTGATTCAAGTGTGCACCTGTTGTACCCACATCTCATATTCTTCTTTTCACCCCCATGCCCCAGAGCCTGCCTACTCAAATGGTGAAGGAATGGTTAGTAACTAACCCTGGGTTTCCTTCCTTCCTTCCTTCCTTCCTTCCTTCCTTCCTTCCTTCAAGACAGGTTCTTACTACGTAGCTCTGGCTGTCCTGCACTCACTCTGTAAACCAGGCTGGTCTTGAACTCTCAGAGATCCACCTGCCTCTCTCTGCCTTCCAAGTGCTGGATCTAAAGGTGTGTGCCACCACACCCGGCTGACCCGTGGTTAAAGAGAACCTACAGCAGGTAGGAGGCGGGAGGGTGGCAAGAAGAACAGCAGCTAGCAATGTGAGTCTGAAACTAACCTGGGCTACACAGCTGGTCTGCAGAGGCAGACACCATGTCTAGAAGCAAAACCACAGGGATTCCATTGTGCTTGCTTTGTGGCTTAATTTATTGGTTGATTGATTTTTGGTTTGAGGCTGGGTTTCCTAGGAATGTCTGAAGCTACACCTATAAAGTCTCACCAACACGACTGCCTGAACACAAGCTGAATAAATACGACAACAAGGGCATGCTGAAGTGGATGAGGGAAAGGCCACAAGACCTCAACCCTACACAAAACACAGGCGACTAAAGAATGCTGAGAGGGAGCGAAATCATCTTCCTCAGGGAAGAACAAACCAATTGATTATCTAATACCAAATGCTCAGCCCTAAAGCCATACACACAAGTAAATGTATTTACAGATACATGTATACAGATATGCATGTAACAACTGCTAATGTAAAAAGAGATCATGAATTTGGAAGGAAGGGAGGAGGGATATAAGGGATGGCTTTCTGGGAGGAAAGAATTTGGAGATGATGTAATCAGAACTTCAAAAACAAAAGAAATGATAAACAAAACATGGTTATTATTATTTTATCTTTTATGTGCATGGTGTTTTGCCTGCATCTGCGTCTGTATACCACGTGCCTGGTATACAGAATGGCCAAAAGAGGGCATCAAATCCTTTAAAACTGGAGTTAAAAATGGTTGTGAGCTGCTGTGTGGGTGCCTGGAATCAAACCTGGGTCTTTTGCAAAAGCAGCCAGTGCTTTTAACTGCTGTGCCATCTTTCTAGCCTGTTTGTTTTTACAGAGACAGGGTTTCATGCAGTCTAGAGTGACCTCAAACTTGCTCTGCAGCTGAGGATGTCCTTGAACCCCTGATTCTCCTGCTTCCACCTCCCAAGTTCACAGACATCACCATGCCCAGAAGAATAAGCAGCGTTTCTGAAGGCTCCAAATTCCTTTTTAAAAAACAAAACACTGGATATGGGGTATAAGCATTTAGTTCCAGCACTCAGGGGCAGAGGCAGGCAGATCCCTGTGAGTTCAAGGCCAGCCTGCTCTACATAGCAAGTTCTAGGTCAGCCAGGACTACATAGTAAAACCCTGTCACATTTAAAAAAAAAAAAAAAAAAAAAAACGGAAAAGATTTTATGTCAACGGCAGCAAAAACATTTAAATGAATTTATAATTTTTAGTCAAAGGGGGGAAGAAAATCTAGCTCAGGGGTTGGAGGGAGCCATCCGTGCAGACAACCTCTGCTGTGTGGGTCTAAGTTTCATGGTAGCCAGGGCGAAACAGACACATGCATGTTGTTTCTGCTGTCAGGAGAAAGTGTAAGCTATTTTGGAAGGAGAAACTTAGATTCTCTTGGCATCTGAAGTGTCTTTCAAATATCTGTACACATAAAAGGACAGGATTCTGACACTCAGCCCCAGACAACCATTGCTGTCCATAGGTGACATAGTTCATGATGTTAGAGACAACTGAATTCTACTCAGTCAAAGGGCTGCCGATCCAGACAATCAAAATGGACAGAATCACTGAGTGCTCAACCCAGGGCTGGAAACTTAGCTACTGGGCTTCACAGCCAAAGCCCCATACCTACTCATTGACTAGACCTTGTATCAAATGAGGCAAAGGTGGCAGTGCCAGGAAACTGCAGGCAGCCTAGGAAGCCAATGGTTTATCAGTCAGTAAAGACAGACACTTTAGGCGGGAGAGTCAGTGATCAACATTCTAGCAGCATCAGGTGAGAGACAGCTGGTGTCGGTAACTGGCAAAAGGTTAACACCTGACACACAGACAAACTTTAAGGAGCATGCACGCTGCAAACGAAACCCAGGCTCCCTGAGACAGCTGCCCTCTATCCCGAAGATCAAGTCTAAACAGAGCGCTGCAGGAACATGTATGCTAGGAACAAAACCCTCAAAGGCTGATCAAAGGATGAGATAGCAGATTCCAGTCCATCGCCAGGGTAGCAAGGGACACATAAAAGGACCGAATTCTGACTCTCAACCAGCAGACAGCTATTGTTGCTAGGTGACACTTCCTCATCCCGCCCTTCCCTTCCTGCTCACACTTCCCAACTTCACCAAGCTCAGCCCCTTCCTGTCTGAACCTGCTTCTTGCTCTCCCACACTCCCCCCCTCCTCCTACCACAACTCCACTGCTTTTCTCCACCAGCCTGCTTTTCCTTTTGCTGCTTCTCACACTCACCCCTTGTGAGGGTTTGTATATGTTCGGCCCAGGGAGTGGCACTCTTAGAAGGTGTGGCCCTCTTCGAGTGTGTGTGGCCTTGTTGGAGTAGGTGTGTCACTGTGGGTGATGTGGCTTTTTTATGTCCACCAGCACCCATTAACCTTCCCGAATCAACTCGCACAATCAGGACAATTCCATACATGCATACCCAGAAGGTCATCTTCCATGTGATTTTAGGCTTTGTGATGGTGAACATTCATCCTAACAGTCTTTACCTATCCTTGGCTGGCCTTGAACTCACTATGTAGACCACTCTGGCTTTGAACTTGTGGCAATCATCCTGCGTCTGACTCCCCAGTGCTGGTATCCCAGGCATATACTACCACATCTGTTTTTTATGGGGTGCTGGGGATGAAATCAGGACTTCAAGCATGATAGTCAATTACTCTACCAAGTCTCTAGTTCACTGGGATTTCCTGGCCCTGGTGCAAACAAAACACAGAAAATCAGTGGCTACAGTGGGGAACACCCAGCAAGGCCTGTTTTCAGATTCTTCCTGGCTTCTTCCAGAGATGGAGGCCAGACCAGTATAATGGTCAGCTTCAGGAAAGAGAGGCAGGGCAAGGGCAAGGGTATGTGTGTTCGCTCTGCTTCTATGACCCACCTTGGAGAAGAGAATTTCAAGTCTCTAATGCCTGCCTTTAAGAGTAAAAGGAGCCTGTGCAAGGAAGGCAGAAGTTCAGAGAAAGACTTGGCTTCTGGGGCCTCGGGACCCCACCATTATAACTTCTCTTTACCATCTGTGGTGGTTTGAATTTGCTTGGTCCAGGGAGTGGCACTATTAGGAGGTGTGGCCTTGTTGGAGTAGGTGTGGTCTTGTTGGAAGGAGTGTGTCACTGTGGGGGTGGGCTTTGAGACCCTCCTCCAAGCCAGTCTGCTCTGGGCTTCCTTTGGATGAAGATGTAGAACTCCAAGCTCCTGCCTGGACACTGCCGAGCTTCCTGCCTTGATGATAACGGACTGAACCTCAGAACCTGTAAGCCAGACCCAATTAAATGTTGGCCTTTCTAAGAATTCTTGGTCATGATGTGTCACCACAGCAGTAAAACCCTAACTAAGATACCATCTTTACCTTTATTGCTCTGAAGTTGTTCCCAAGCTGCTTTGGGAACATGGCAAAAGCCAAAATGCTTTAACCTGACTGCTCCAGTCATTAGGAAACGGTAAGAGCTTTGGGGATTCCAAGCCTGAAGGAATGGTCAAAACCCCAAAATAGGGAATGCTGTAACATCAGCCACACTGCGCTTATTCAAATCCTTCCCACCACATAACAGCCATGCGTATTCCCTGTCAACCCAGCTCCCTTCTCAGCCAGACCACTAGCAGCTTCCTTGTCTGATCTCTGTTGGATTTTGCCCACACCTAGGCATGAGCCTCCTGCCTCAGCTTCTGGCCATATCTAGGCGGCCGTGCTCATCTGCAGGAAACCCTGCACCCACCTGCTCTCAGTGACAGGAGAAAGCGATGTACCAAAGCACCTTCTTTTCTTCACACGCAGCTGTGCATCGTGGGACACCTGCTGCCTTTCATTCTAGCCACACTGGGCTGGCTCAGTGCTGGAGGCCATATTGACCAACTTCTATTAAGACTTTTCACAACTGTGACACTTATCTTAGGTGACTTTAGGAAGATCTCTTTTGAGATCCCATGGGTGTGGCTGAGCAGAACAGATCACAGCAAGGTGACCAAGCAGCAGAGACTGTGCCTCCAGCTCCCTCCTGTGTCCCCATACTCCAGCCCCTAGCCTTCAGGATGGTACCACTTTATCTAAGGCAGCCTTTCCAAGTTAACCCTTCTAGAGATGCCTTCACAGATACACACGGAGTTGAGCTCTACACATCTCCAGGAAATTTTGAATCCAGCCAGGCTGATGTTCACAATTATTCGGCATACTCTAGTTAGACGCTTGAGGTGAACTGCCCTCAGTTTAAACCTCTGTCTCAGGGCTGGGGAGATGGCTCCATTTTTAATCCCAGCATTCGGGAGGCAGAGGCTGGTGGATTTCTGAGTTCGAGGCCAGCCTGGTCTACAGAGTGAGTTCCAGGACAGCCAGGGCTATACAGAGAAACCCTGTCTCGAAAAACCAAACCAAACCAAAACAAAACAAAACAAAAAACAAACAAACAAAAAAACCAACAACAACAACAAAAAAAAAAACCAAGAAAACCAAAAACCTCTGTCTCAGAGGCAAGCTCTTGGTTTGGTGGCAGGAAACAAACTTGGGAGGTTTAGAGAGGTAATGAAGGCAGCTCAAGTGCCGAGAGTGGGGGCATTCAGAGCTCAAGGTTCTTCTTCATAGTACCAACACATCCCATATTTTTGACTGCCCTTGCAGCAAACTGCTAGCCAAAACTAATCCAGCCAAGTACGTGTTCCTTACAGACCTCACTGCTAATTCAAGGGTCCTCCCCACTGAACCTCTGAGGTTGGTGTCTAAAGACACTGCCCAAAGCATTGTTAGTAACAGCAAAAAAGAATGTTCATTAATGTAGAGTTCTTAGATTAGGTTTTGAACAATTAGTCTCAGTTTCAGAGAGATTAAGGTGTCAATCAAGTAGCTTGTGGTGCTTGTGAGTGGTCACTTCCATCTGTGGAGAAAGGTATAACTTAGGTGGGAAAAGCTAAGGCAGGGCCATCACAGAAGAGCCCTTCAGAGGCAACCACCACAGGCTCTATAGGAGGCTTCCTCCAGATCTGAAGGGGGCTGAGAGGGTCAGGGAAGACGAATTCCACGCATCAGGCCAGGCCTCAAGGTTCTATGAATGGAAGGAGGCCTGTGTCATGTGACATGTATCTGTGCTTGAGAAGTCAACTTAAACTGGGTGGTGAACAAATACTTTTTTTTTTTAATTATTTATTTTATATATGTGAGTACACTGTCACTGTCTTCAGACACACCAGAAGAGGGCATCAGATCCCATTACAGATGGTTGAGCCACCATGTGGTTGCTGGGACTTGAACTCAGGACGTCCTGGAAGAGCAATCAGTGCTCTTAACCGCTGAGCCATCTCTTCAGTCCCGACAAATACATTTTTTGAGAATCTTTATACTTTTATACTTCTGGACTGTTCTAGGTATGTATTTTCTGTTCAGAGGGACCTGGGTTTTGTTTGTTTATTTTTGGCACAGGGTCTCATGTAGGCCATGTTGGCTTTGAATTTACTATGTAACCAAAGAGAACTTTGGAATTCTCATCTGCCTGCCTCTGCCTCCCGAGTGCTGGGATAACACACACACACACTACCTGTTTTACTGCCTTTGTTCTTCAGGGGGATTATGTGTACTCAAGTGGTTGCTTAAAAATCAATTCTTTACACACAGGCTTTGAGGAAAATAAGGGTACACATTAACTCTTAGGAAATAGAGAATCTCATCTTTGCGCAAACACTTGGCATTATACTCATTTAGCTTGTAATACTCAGAGCTAAATGATGGCCAGCTCTGTGTTTTCTTTGTAAGATTATGGAGATTAGCTGCAGGTCTGTTCAGATGGAGAGTAAGTCAGATTTTGTCCAAAAAAATAAAAAAGTATTTAAGATTATAATTTTAAAGGCCAGGAGGGAGTAAGACGCCAGAACTGCCTATGTGCAGTTGCACTGGCGATTTCTAAAGTGGAGTGAGGGAACGTGGAGATGGCTCAGTGGATAAAGGCCCTTTGCCAAATCTAACAACCTGAGTTTGATTCCCAAAACCCAACAGTGGGAAAGACAGACAGAACTGACCCTGTCAACTACTCCCCATATGCAATGGTATGGCAGCTGTATGCCTCTACAACCCCCGCCAACAAGTAAATAAAAAAAGAAAATTAGTCACCTTATTTTAGGTGAATTTGATGGCCAGGTTATGTTTAATCTTGACCATCAACCATCAATTAGATGGGATCTATGATCACCATGGAAACCCGTCCATGTCAGGGGTTATCTATACTAGGTTACCTGAGGTGAAAAGACCCTCTCTACATGTGAGTGGTACCATTCCTGGGGCATGGGCTAAATACAGGAGACAGTATCTACTGCTTCCTGACTGTGGACCCTCAGTGTGCAGCTGCTGCCTGCTCTTGCCAGTCAAAACAAAGCCTTCCTTCCTTCAATTTCTTTTGTCAGGATTTTGTTGCAGCAACAAGTAACTAAACTTGGTAAACCTGACCGTGAGGTTCTTGGCCTTGGGAACTGAGTTGTAAGAATGTGAACAGTTTGAAACTTTGGGCTAGAAAAGCTCTACAGTGTTCTACGAAGAGCTTCACAGGACAGTCTGGTACCAGGCTGGAAGATAAGGTTACTGAGAGATAGGAAGACATTAGAAACCTGCGTCATGAGATTCCAGAGGAGAAGAGGACCTCTACTGCAAGCTGGGCTAGAGGCCACTCAACACAGAATCTGACTGTATTCTGCCTGTATCTTGAGAACATTAAACCAGAAATACATAGACTAAAGAAGATTGAACAACAGATTATTGGAGAATAAATAGGCAGTTGAATAAATCAAGGGACGCTTAAAAAAAAAAAAAAGACCTCAGAAGTAAATGAAAATTCCTATGAGGGAATGTTATAGCTCTCAGTGCCCACAGTTTAAAAAAAAAAAAAAAGTCAGAAACCCTGAATAAATCACTTAATGATGCACCTTAATGAGTTTGAAAAGGCAGGAAAAATCCAAAATTCAAAACAATAGATTGGAAGATCTAATTAAAAGCAAGGCATAGGGGCTGGTGATATGGCTCAGCAGTTAAGAGTGCTGACTGCTCTTCCAAAGGTCCTGAGTTCAAATCCCAGCAACCACATGGTGGTTCACAACCATCTGTAATGAAATCTGATGCCCTCTTCTGGAATGTCTGAAGACAGCTACAGTGTACTTACATATAATAAATAAATAATTTTTAAAAAAAAAAAAGCAAGGCATAATTAATATAAGAACAATAACAAAAAAGAATCAATAAAACTCAAGTTGATTCTTACAAAAGATTCATAAGCTTGACAAATCCTTTGCCTAACTAACCAAAAGACAGAAGACCCAAATTTATAAAATTAGGGATGAAAAGGAAGATAACATATCAAAGAAATTTAGAAAATTTTATGGACATACTTTAAAAACCTATATTTTGCAAAATTAGGAAACCTACAAGAAATGGATTTCTAGATATGTCTGACCTACGAAAGTTAAAGTTTCAAGGGAGGAGGAGAAATTCCTCTAACAATTCTCAGTTTGATTCTCCATTTTCAATTCGTTTGATAAACCAGGCAACACCTGAGGAGTAGGGCGCTCGGTTTGAACTGAGGAATCCATCTAGGCCAAAGGTTGCACCATCAGGCCGCCAGAGACATCAGGGCTGCGGGCTCCCATCCCTCCTCTCTTGGGCGGAGCCCCGAGGCAGGCTGCGACGGGGCGACACTTACCAGCACGAAGTGAACCAGTGCGTCGTAGCAGAGCCAGGCGAGCACCCAACGCTCCACCGCGCTCCGCCCGCGGCCCAGGCGCAGGCCCAGAGCGCACCCTATGGCCAGCAGCACTGAGCACAACAGCAAGGAGGAGCCTGCCTCCGGGCCCAGCGCCCAATGCTCCCCCATGGTTCCACAGCACACCACGGCGAGCGGGGAGCCTGCGAGCTAGCCTCTCGTGGGCGGAGCTTCTCGTGGGCGGGCCTCCGAGGGGCCGGCCTTCCGGCCCATTGCCCCGTCGGGCGGTGCAGCCCATTCCGTCCTGATGGTTCCTGGACCCAGCCAGGTTCATGCTTTACATATTAACTGCCTCCAAAAGATACAGTAAGTCTGACATCTAACGAGGCTCAACAAAGTGAAGTCCAAACGGTGGGGATTTTTTGTCCGGAGATGGTAAATATTGAGACAAAAGGTTCTAAAGATGCTTACCAAGTCTTGTCAAGGAGGCTCAAGCGAAGTCATTATCGGCCTATAGGCCTTTCAACCATTGTGTTTGAGCAGTCTAGCTACTCAGTATGCAGCCCAGGCTGGTCGAATTCAAGGTTATAATCTTCCTGCCTCGACCTCATAAGGGCAGCAACCCCAGGCAGGTATCACCATGCTCCCACTCCTCCAGGCTTTTAAATTCCATGCAAATGGCTGACCCTATTTCTGATACTTAACCCTCAAAACTCAAATGCTGTATGCCTCCTCTGGGGCCATGCCTCAGCTGCACAGCACTTGCCTGGCAACCACTAGGATTCGGGATGGTGGGGTGGATTCTGGGAAAGGGGAAGGCAGTTGTTTAGTTGAGTTAATCTCAACTTTGCAATAGAGGGCATTTCTGCAGGTTGCCTCTATGGCGGGAAGCCAACTGAGCACTGCTGAACTATGTACCTTTAAAAATGGCTGGCTAGGAGAGTGAACTTTGTTATGTGTACTTTAGCAAAGTCGAAGATTGCTGGCATAAGTTAAAAAAAAAAACTTCTTCCAGCCACTTCTTGTACTCTTTTATTGGTGGCAGATAACATCTGCAGAAATTATCTTTTTACCCTTTATTACGACTGCCTTACCCTAGAATACAAACTCCACAGAGCAGAGGCTGTGACTGGTGTGTCTGGTGTGTGATCCTGGGCACCTATTACAGGATCTGACAAATACCAGCTGTCCAATCCAAGAACTGCTAAGAGAGCAGAGCCAGTCCAGTAACAAAAAAACCAATTACTCTTCGATATGGTCAGTGTATTTCTCAACTCCATTTTCTCTATCAAATTTTCTCACAATTCTTTTGGTGATGGTTGTGTATTTGACAGGACTTAAGATGAACTGGGAGACTAGACTCTGATTAAGTTTAGTTGTTAGTTAAGGTGGGAAGGCATGCCTTACCTGTGGACCTGTTCCTTAGGGTGGGTCCTGGGCTGACTAGAAAGAGAAACAAGGTAAGCACCAGCAAGCCTCACTCTACCTGACTATGAATGCATGCCACTAGCTGCCTTCAGCCCCTGCCATGACTGACTGCCCACGGACTAAGAGCCAAAGCTCTTAGTTTGCTAAATCTCTTAGATTGCTTCTGTCCGTGTTTTATTTTTAATCACAGTGGCAGGAAAAGCAATGCACTCCTGTAACTAGCCTATCCTCCACTAACAGGGCCAGGGAGAGGCTGATAGCTAGGGGCAGACATCACTGCTTGCTTGTCATCTGTAGGATTTCAGTATTCTGTGAGCAATGGTGAATCAGCACACAAGAGGGATAATAGAAGATTGGCATTTGGGGCTGAAGCATTAAATGGATAGTTCAGCAGTTAAGAGCATTTACTAGTTTTGCAGAAGACCCAGTTTGGTTGCCAGCATTCAAGTGGCAGCCCATAGCTATCCATAACTCCATGTCCGGTGGATCCAGTGTCCTCTTCTGGCCTCTGTGAGCAGCAGACAGATATCTAACCCATTTACATACCTTAATCCTTCTCTCCACTGGCCTTTGATAGCCTCTGTGCTTCTGACAATGCCTGTCTGTGTACACACTTTTCCCACCTCCAGGTTTTCCAGCCAACTTGCCAATCATTTAACCTGTTTTTGCAGCACAATCAGCTTCATAGTTTGCAAAAAAACCAAAAACCAAAACAAAACAAAACAAACAAACAAACAAACAAAAAAACCCAACCTAATAGAAACTTCTTCACTAGGTCAAGTGGACCACACTGTACCAAATGCAGCTGACCCTAGAAACCACTGGCTGGCAGCATCACCTTCCTCACCAGGCCACTCCTGAAATGTGTCTATCCTATGCCCTGGCATAGTTCCGGCATGGGACAGGATGCTCAAAAAATATTTTAGTGTTTCTAAAGGCTTAGTCTTAACCATTCATAAAAAAGCAAAGACACAGAGTTACAAAAATGATATTATGAGTAAATTGGATTGAGATAGCATAAAATTTAAATTTTAGACGGCAAAGATAGGGCAAAGAAAGTTTAGGCTGTAATTCTAAGTCTAAGGCAAGGCTGGAAATGAACTAGAACTTTCTTCCCACCCTAGAATTGTGTAGAGGATGGAATGCCGCCATTCACTATAACCAGAAACTAGTCATTTTGCTCATTATTGGGGTCCGTGGCCTGTTTAAGTGGACAGGAACCAGGAGCAGTAAGGCCTTTACAACCAGGACTGCAGCACTGCACAGGCGCTCAGGCTGAGGGGGGAAGGGGTGTGTGTGTATCTACAACAGTTCAGTCTCTTCTGCTTTCTGGAAAAGTTAAACTAGCTCCAATCACAAAACCTGTAAAGATGGACATTTAAGAGAAGTGAATGTTTTTTAGGACAGGAGGGAACAGCAGCCATTATGCTCCCTTAGAGTGAGTGACTCAGCACTTCTCAATCCTGTCCCTTAAACGGCTGCCCCAAAAGAAAAATAATAAATCTTCAAGCTACCACATAGATGTAAATGTATGCTCTGTAACACACTCACAAGACTGGTAAAATCGCTATCCCATAAAGACATTCCGTATTTACCTTATAGCTTTATATACACAGCCTCAGGAGAGTAGCAGATGGAAATTTCTGTGAAGAGGGAGGGGCACTGCAGAACAAATGGTACTGTTTTATTTATTTAATGCTTCTGGGATCTGTACTCAGGACCTGGAGCTCAAGCTCTCTACTTCTCTCCTGCATTGCTTAAAAAACTTGTACGCTTTCTGAGGGAAACCTTTTGTGTGCCTTAGGAAGTAATGAACATGAAAAGTTTTCAAACTACACCGACTTTTGGAACCAACACTAATTTAATTCCTGAACAGCACTGAGAAAAGCCTACTGTTCACACAGCAGACAGCTGTGCACTGCCTCTGCTAAATAAGCCTTTACTACAAGAGTGGATCCGGGTCAATGGTGTACAAGGATGGCAGTTTAGGCCATCAGAAGATGTTTAGCAATGTCTATAGGCATGTGTCCGGCTGTCTGGCCTGGAAGAGGATGAGCTGCTGTTAGTCTGGTGACTAGAACTCACAGATGGAGCTAACCATCTCACTGTCCACAGGAAAACACCTGCAGAACAATCAGTTACCCAACACCAAGAAATGGGCCAAAACAAGTTATCTACTGAGCAAATCAATCAGGGAGACAGGCTGTATCCCACATCTGATTTCCCAAACTGCCATCTTCATGACTGGTCTCTACATATGTTTCTGAGAATCATTCTGTCCCACGCTTTTGATTACATGAAGTTTACTTCTAAGCTTGAAGGTAGGGTCCATGAGCACTTTCTGGGTCAGCTGACTTAGAATCAGTTTAAGAAATAGAAATTATATTCCCCCACCAATAGTAAAGTTTTCCAGAGGGTTAAAAATCTAATCATAGTCAAAAAGTGTTAAAAAAAATTACCATGGAAAGATCAATGCCATCCAAATGCCAGATGCTCTTGGTTTACCTGCAGCGATGAATGTCCTAAAAAGGATGCACATCTGAAGGAAATGAGAGCAAGACTGTATGATCGCATTGATTTACTTATACACTGACTTTTTTGTTGTTTTTTGTTTTGTCAAGAATGGCTTTCTCTGTGTAGACCAGGCTGGCCTTGAAACCATAGAGATTTAGCTGCCTCTGCCTCCCAAGTGTTGGGATTAAAGGTATGCACCACTGCACTGACTTCTTTTGAAATTATTTTGAAATGGCAGTATACAGAAGAATATTTCTATACTCAAAATTCTGGCTGTTCTTTTGTTCTTCTAATTAATCCAAGATTTCATTCAGAGTCACTTCTCCCTTGAGAGTAAAGGCTTTCAGGGTTACTTCAATTACTACTTTCTGTTATAATTACAGGCTTTAAAGTTTGAATGTCTGGTTCATTTCATAATCACACCATCTTTTCAAAATAACTGGGGTTTTCTTCTAAATTACAGCATTTCAATACACAAACTGGCAGAAAACGGTGTGATGAACTATGAGCTGAGGATTGCCAGTCTCCACCAGGAGCCAGGAAGGAATCCTTTCCAGGCTGAGCCGGGACTGGAGCCCGGCAGAGCCAGCACCTCGACTTTACTTCTCCTCTTGCTGCCAGAACTGCACCACAGTTTTTGGTGTTTGAAGCCCCTAGTTCACTGGTTCTGTGTTATGGCAGCTTAGGAAATTACACACATGTTGGTATTTCTCATTTGTCAAAACATACTCTCTACAGTAGCTACTGGTTGGTCAGTGTTATGGTAGAAAGGAAACATCAAAATACAATGACAGTCACTCATGCTTCACCACCACTGTGGCTGGCATTTGAAGATAAACAAAACTTAAATGTAACCACACAGAAAACAAAGCTAAACAATTATTTCCAGAAATAAGTCTTTCAATGTTTTATCATATTTGATAGCAGCTTTTTTATTGGTTACAAAACCTAAGCCCATATACAAAATTAGGAACACGTTTAGATGCCTCTTTTGAAAGAACATTTTAGTCTTTTTTTAACTGAGTTTTAAAAAAAAAAAACAATGCAATTTTAAAACACTGTTTTGAAAACTTAAAAGTGCAGCAATACACTCAGTTTCCTTATCTACGAAATGGTGTGATTCCAACTCAAAACTGGTCAGGTCACGGCAAACCGCTCAAGCAGAGGCACGGAGTCTGCACTACTTGATGCCAACGTTACTTACCGGTTAGTTTGCACTTAAGACGAGAGAGGAAATAGGAATCAACACAGTAGAAGCCCAATTTTAATCTCAATGTGTGCAAAATTTAAAAGGTAACTGTCAGTTAAGTAGGGAGAGACCAGAAGGAAGTAACTGGAAGGGGGACAATTCACACTATCAAGAAGGTTTTGACTTTAAGGGTTTCACCAGAGTGTGTGACCTTAATTCATTCTGACTTTGTTACTCCTACTTTTAGTGAACACTACACAGTTTCAAAATTTAGACAAGTGTTTGAACAGGATGCAGTTACCATATGAAGCTTTAACTCAAAATTTGGGTAAAGAAAAAAGGCACAATGAACTTCAACTCAATTTTATGTGCACAAGAGTTGAAAAATCTGAGCCACCTTAAAGAGAAATTGATTCTAAAATTTATAAAACCTATAAATAATCAGAGGCCAAACCACTATATTAAAACAGATTCTCTAGCAAGTAAAAATCTTGCAGTTTAAACATACGCTTGTATCCATTTTAGATACAAGACAAAACTCACTCTTTAAAGTGGCTCCACCTTGGCAGATACATATATTTGTAATGAAGCACACCTGCTATGTGTTGTTTATCAGTGAAAACACCCCAGCTGATTCACAAAGCTCTGATGGCATCTGTCTCCTCTTCATCACAGTAAATACACCCCCCCATCTGAAAACTAACTTAGTTTAGATTTCTATCCCTTCACATCAATGCATTGGGAAATTATACCCAGTGAACAAGAGCAACAAAACCATTTCTGTGACAGCACAAATTATTTAGTTTAAAAAATTTCAAATCCATATTCATTCATTAATAACTGGGTCAGACCATTTGCCATAAGCAATGACTTTACATAGTAAGGCCAGATTTTGCAGAGCTTAAGATCACTGCAAATCAGGCTGAGTTAAATAACTGCAGACCATTCCTCTACACAGATCCTTGGCTTATCTTTTAATGTGTGCAGATGCTTTGAGTGAGATCTGAATGAGCTCCAATACTCAAGAATGAAGTCTTGTAACACTTCTAGATAGTTGCTGGTTTGTTGCCACCACATTATCAAAAGTACTGGTTACTAAGTAAAAAATATTTTAAGACTAAATTACAGTAAACATGAAAGCTCCACAGTTTAAACCCAATATAAATCAACCATATCCAATTATCAAATTAAAACAAAAATAAAATTAACCCCTGGAAGCTGAAAGCAAGACTTTGTCTTCAAACCTTACCAATGAGTATTTAGACCTTTTCCATTCTTGTTTTGACTTATTTATTTATGTATTTTTGTAGTCAAGGACTCTTGCTTTCAACTTAACAGAAGTTCAAGTCTGTAACAGGTTGCAGCTCAGGTAGAGACCATGCACAGCATTTGATTATTCAAAACAGCAGGAACACACAGGCTGAAGTGAGTGGTCAAATAGGATTTGCTGTTCTCAAAAATTAGGTATAATGGCGATAGCATTACCATTGATATCTAAAGCTCTTCCTCCAACCCTGGCTTCTGAGGCAGATAATAAACACATCAATTAATGGTAGGTGAAGTACAGTTTTAAAAAACTTATCTTTTTAATCAACAACCAAGTTTCTTGTTTTTAAGTTACTTTTGTGTCAGTTTCACCAATGAAAATCATTTGGCTTGTACTTTTAATTCTTCCACATAAGAATATGAAAATATGTTTGTGGAGGACAATGATGGAGGCTCAGATCACACTGCACCTCTGTAGTCTTCCAACATGAATATACATCATACCAAAGTGTCTTGATCCACAGCGCACCTTTTTCCAAAGGCGTATCAGTGGGCAGCTGATATACCACCACTATGGAATATTCTAACTGGAGACTGCAGTTGTCAGCATGTGGCACCAGGGAACATGGAAAATATAGGGGAGTTGAGATGGTTAAGGAGAATTCTAAAACAGTTTAGGAAATCATGCATATGCATTTACAGTCCATGTGAGAGTGACTTTTGGCAACTGCAAAGTGACTGAGACATGGCTTGCTTTAGAAGCATCAAAATGAAGAGGCAAGAGTGCTGGGAGCCTTCTGTTGCTTGCTGTCTTATCGCTTGGTGGCCATCTGGTGGTGTTTCATATTGAATCAAAGATGCTGCACTTAATTGACCTTAGAAATTAAATTCTTTTGTTTGAAGGTTGGCTGTTGGGTCAAAATTGTAAGTACCTCCTTGTGTTGCTTCGGGAATGAGGCTAGGATCTTCATCAATCTATGAAAACAAAAGAGAAACTCTGAATGAATTTTAACTACCTAAAAATACCCAGGAAAAGCAGTAACAATTTTACTGGGAAATTAAAAATAGACAATTGAATATGCATTTTTTAAAAAGTGTCTGTCATAAGTTCCCGTATCTGCAGAAGTACTTAACCTATCTGAACATTTCTAGAATTATTTCTTCCCAGTTAATAGGTTAAAAATATAACAAGAATTCCTTTATAACCTGATAATGAAGTTTTAGATGAAGTATGAAGTATTTTTTAAAAAGTCATTGATGGAGTATCTAACAGAAAATGGTACAAATAATGCACACTAGTAAGAAATTCTTGGTAAATGGCCACTATATATGAAAGCCTCAATCTACACCCAGACATCTCTATTTTATTTTATTTTATTTTTTTTGATTTTTAATATTTTTATTACATATTTTCTTCAATTACATTTCCAATGCTATCCCAAAAGTCCCCCATAGCGCCCCCCCTTCCCTACCCACCCATTCCCATTCTTTTGGCCCTGGCATTCCCCTATATTGGGGCATATAAAGTTTGCAAGTCCAATGGGCCTCTCTTTCCATTGATGGCCGACTAGGCCATCTTTCGATACATATGCAGCTAGAGACAAGAGCTCCGGGATTCTGGTTAGTACATCATGTTGTTCCAACAATAGGGTTGCAGATCCCTTTAGCTCCTTGGGTACTTTCTCTAGCTTCTCCATTGGGAGCCCTGTGATACATCCAATAGCTGACTGTGAACATCCACTCCTGTGTTTGCTAGGCCCCGACATCTCTATTTTAATATTTACTTACATCATCACCAGAGAAATATTGATCTATGATTTCAAATGCTAATTTATATATGTCTTCATTTTCATGTTGCTGCAAAACTTCAATTTTCTCCAAACCTAACAAAGAACATAAAAATTGAGGTGAGACTAACCTGTACAGTCTGATTATAGAAAACTCTATGAACCTCAGAATATGCTCTATCTCCACTTAAAGATGACAATTTAAAAAGCAGATAAAAACTTAACCAGCAGCCCAGTAAGTCCTTTCCCTTTAATGTTTTTATAACAACAACAAAACTAAAAAACAAAAACAACCACCAAAACATTCCATCTGACAGAGATCTGATCGAGTTTGTTTTTGGTTGCATGGCAAGTTAGTGCCAGTACAAGATCTGAAAACCTCCCAGAATGTTACATTTTAAACATGATATAGCATATCATATCTTTTGTCTTCTATTTTTTTCTGCATGCTATTTCATGACTGTGAAATTTAAGTTTTTAGAACTTAATAACTGAAGGAACCTTTACATGAAAAAACACTTCATTTTAATCCCAGCACTTGGGAGGCAGAGGCAGGCAGATTTCTGAGTTCGAGGCCAGTCTGGTCTACAGAGTGAGTTCCAGGACAGCCAGGGATACAGAGAAACCCTGTCTTGAAAAACAAAAAAACAAAAAACAAAACAAAAAAAAAACCCACAAAACACTCAAAAAAAAAAAAAAGTAAATAGATTATGATCCACAGGTATAAAGAGAACACTAATCACTGATCTCTGTTCTGGTTTTATGAGACAAGGCCTGGGCAGTCAAGCCTGGACTTGAACTTGCAGTCCTCTTGTCTATTAAGTGCTGCATATAGGTGTGCACACCCGGGCTCATTTCAGAATATCTTTTGAATTTCTAATGCAGCATGTACTTCATGTACTAGATATGCACACATTAGTAAACGTAAAACCTTAGTATTCATCCTCGAGATATCTTTCTTTCAAACATATTGGAATAGTTCATTTTTAAAACATAATATACAAATCAGAAAAGTAGGGAAATAGGTATCAACAATAATAAATGCAAAATGCTTAATAAGATTGTATGTTGTGATTATTACAGCAGTACAAACAAATACAGTTTTAAACACTAAAGAGAAATAATTCAAGTTATTCAAACTTTCTAAGTTATGAACTTGACTATGAAGCTAATTTTTAATATCTTAGAAATAATAGCTATCTTAAGACAAGTATGAATATGAATTAATAGTCAGATGACCTCCATGTTAGTTTTGCTTCTACTGACACTCTTTATATGAATTTGGACAAAACTCCCACATACCTTTTTGCTTTTACTGACCTGTGATGGCTATTGCATTTTTTTCTCTAAAGCATAAGTGGTGTAAACTATCCATATAAGTAACAAAAAATACAAACACACAAATCACTAAATTGTAGTAAAAGAAACATCTTAATGTCTGGACACTTTAGTACATACTGAATAGGTAAATGAAAATATTTAATAACTTCTGTCCTCTTATCTTCAACATGCTTTTGTAGCAAGCCTAAAAGCCTCTTCAACTTACAGAATTCAAACAAGATGAACAAGATGAACACAACCAGGCAACCTCCCAAAGTAGACAGAGTCCACCCAGTCCCACAGTAATATGTGCAACAAGAATAAATGTGTTTGCTTTGTCCAGAGTTGAAATGCTGGATTCAACAGAGCTTTTACTATTCTAGTGGTCCACATCAGGCCACGCACACACTCTGGTACACTGTGACATCAAGTGGAACTATGATTTGGCTGTGGTTTGATTTTCAGTATAGAGTAGTTCGGAGGGCGTTAAGAATCATTAAAAAGTGGGGCCCTCTGATGGTTCAGTCCTGGGATCTGGTCTTTAGAAGACTTAGTAAAACCTTTGTAGACCTTCCTTAGTTTCATCTCACAATAGGAAGTTAGTGAAAAACACTGCATCTGTCCCTGACTCACTATTCTCTTCCATGTGTGCTTGGCACACACACATACACTCAAACCATTTTGTCCTTGACGCTTTGTCACTTTCCAAAACTCTGAGCTAAAAAAAACTATTTTTCCCCATAAGCACTCAAACCTCAGTCTTAATTTGACAATGGAAAACAAATGACTAATGAATATTTCCTAAAATCCATCAATTTCCAGGAAAGTTGATTCCATAACTTGTGTATTTCCAAAATATGAACTAATGTTTTCTTTTTTTAAAAAATCCTTTAGTAATGCTAATATGGATAAGACCAGCAACAATGACCATTTATTAACAGTGTGCCCTCAGTTGTCCTCTAGATAAACTGAACTCAGAGGACTAGTGTTTTTGGATTCCAGGGGGACTCCTTACCTCCACACTCTTCTATGATCTCAGCTATTGTGCTTGCTTCATCACCAGCCATTATCAGGATGTTTTTAAGACCATCTAGAACCACCTGCACCACTTGAGAATCTTTAACTGACAGTAAGTTACAGAATGGTGGTATTACATTCTGCTGTACAAGGTATTCAACCTAGACAATACAAGAGAAGAAATATCTTTAATATATGTTAATTCTTTTTCCTCTAACAACTGCAGTATCCAGACGAAAACATCTAGTAACTTATAAAAATAAGAAAGAAGTGCCCTTGCTGAAATTAGTAAAGTGACAAGTTAAATTTTCTCAAACTCACTTGATCTTTTCTGCCACTTATTGTTAAGTTGCTAATTGCCCAAGCAGCTTCCTTTTGTGTTCCGAAGTCCCCCTAAAATGTAAAAACAATTTCGCAAAGTAAGCTCTTTATCAAAAACATGTGGGTTGTAGAAACTTAAGATAAATAATGAATTTATAATATAACTGACCTTAGCGAGCTGATGAATAATCATAGGGATTAACCCAGCATCTATTACAGCTTGAACTTGCTGCTGATTGCCTGCTGTTATATTGGAAAGGAACCATACTGCTTCCTGTAGTGAACAAAATATGGACCACTTTTATTGAAAAAGCTACTTTTAATGTTTTTATTTTTCTCTTTAATATTTTAAATATTTGATAACAAAAATCTCCTGAGTAGTGTTAAAGTGGCCAAATCTAAAAAGTGATTGGTTGCACAAGACTGCCCTTTTAATTTTACTTACTATTGCTGTATGCAATTCTAGTTTTGATATATAAGCAAAGGTTGTGCACATCTGCGTATGTGCAGGTCAGACAAATTCTAACTTTTGAGATTTGGTTCTCTCCTTCCATCATGTGGTTCCACAGATACAACTCAGGTTGTCAGTTATACAAGGCAAGCATTCTACCTGCTATTTAGCCAATTCAGACTTCCCAGTTAAGTAAAGAGGAAGGAAGCTTCCATTCGTGATACTCGTATGTCCACTAAACCCAGTGTTTATTTAATGATCTGTAAGCCTACTTTAAGCTAGGCATAATTCTAAGTAGATACAACAGCAAGTAAAGCAGCCCCAGACCTTTCCCCACAGAGTTGTCTTAGCTCATTTTGAAAGGCATGCCCTTCAAAGATTGGAATTTCCAAATTCTTGTCAAAACTACTTCCACTACAAGATATTTATTTTAAAGCATTAGGTCAGGGGAGAAGGTTCAGTGGATAAGGTGCCTTCTACAAGAACATGAGGACCTGTGTTCAGGTACTCAGCACCTACTCGAGACACATAGTGACCAACAGCTATAGCCACACACTTGAGAGAAAATGAAACCCTAATAAACTGTAAAGTACAGCCATAAGGGAAAATAGTTTAAAGGGTCCTCAAAAAACTACCACACAATTACCATGACTGCAGCAACTTCTAGCAACATCAGAGAGTAAACTAAATCAAAGACTTGAAAGTTACTGATATGTCAGCATTTTCTGCAACTTTATTCACAATAGCCAAGCAGTGGCAACAACCCCAGTGTCATTCAACAGGTAAATGAGAAAAATGTGGTATAACACCCAACAGAGTGACTTATTCGGCCATAAAAGCAAATTAGGTCAAGGCTTGCTTGGGAGGAGGCTGAGGTGGTGAAGTGTCTGCCATACGAGCATGAGCCCTGACTAGATCTCTAACACCCATCTAGAACCTAGGCTCACTGACACATATCTGTAACCCAAGCACTGGTGAGGCAGAGACACAAAAGGATATGTAGTGCTCAGGTCCAGTGAAAGACATTGCTTCAAAACAGAAGGTGAGAACATGGTCTGTTCTCCAAAACCAGAGCCCAGCTCCTAGGAACACCTGGACAGCTCAGTCACCTCCTGGACCACCACCAGCTCAGGGAGGGGAGGGGCTGCTTCTGACCTCTACTGGCACCTGCATATATGCACATGCCCACCCACCCATACACAGAATTAAAAATAATAAAAGTCATTTTTCAAAATACAATGTAGGGAGTAACTGAGAAAGATAAGTGATGCTGACCTTGGTCCTTCCCCCTCACACACATAAACATACACACACACACACACACACACACACAGCTCTAACATTCTATTAAATGAATGAACTTTAAAACAAGACATAAAACTGCTTAAGTGTCTGCTATCCAATTACAAATACATTTGTGTGTGTGTGTGTGTGTGTATATATATATATATATATTCAAAACTTTAAAGGAATACATTTTATGATCTTTGAAAGAAGACAAGATACTCTAAGGTCTTCATGTTTATTTTTTAAAAATACCAGTTATTTTTGTGGGAGATTTTGTATGTATTTTTTGTATACTGGTTAATAACTTAATAATTACCAATATTGCTCAACATATTTAAACATAAAAAGTCCAAATATTCACTATTTTTATTCTATGATGAGAGTGGGACTAAAGGAAGCAGACAGTGATGAGACAGTAGATGAAACAGTAAAACCGTGACAAAGATCTCTCCCCTGGGGTGTCATGATTCTGAATAAACATCCTAATAGCAACGAGGAAAGCGTCATAGAGGGGAGAAGAAACAGCGCATGCCTGTACCTTGTTTATTTTCTCTTTTGGATGTGACAGGAGGTTTGGGAAGTGGGACAGGACGTCACAGTTGAGAACCACCTGGGTCTGCTCATCAGTGCCGGTCACTATGTTCCCAACCGCTCGGAGTGCTGCAGTCTGAAGGAGGAAGGGACATTTTAAACATGTTTATAATGAAATTGTTGTTTCCGTCTTTTTCATTAATTCTTGAGAGTCTGTGAGGAACAAAAAATTAACATTTATTCCATCCCTACAACAAAGCCATAAGCAAACCAAGCAATGACTTTTAAACAGTAATTTCTTGTGTTATTATTTTTTAAGATTTATCTATTATTATACATAAGTGCACTGTAGCTGACTTCAGACACACCAGAAGAGGGAATCAGATCTCATTACAGATGGTTGTGAGCCACCATGTGGTTGCTGGGATTTGAACTCAGTTCCTTCGGAAGAACAATCAGTGCTCCTACCCCCTGAGCCATCTCACCAGCCCCCAGTGGAAAATTATTGAACTCCACAGAAAACTTCCTAGGAAAGTTTTTTAAATAGCGAAAACTAAAAATTATGAAGTCCCATCTTTAAAACAGTTCTTATTCATCACTAAACAGGTCCCATAGACTTTAATATTGTTCTGAATTAGCATGCATTTGTGTCTACCACGTCATATACAGTCCTGCATTTAATATATTTAATGTCATTCTGGGTCAGCATTTATTTTTAGCTGGTAAAACATTTGGCAGAGAAGTATGATGAGCAGAATTTAAAACAACCCCTAAGCAGAGCACAGCAAAAGGTATGCAGTTAGGATACTAGACCAAAGGCAGACTGAAGACTTCAGTGAAAAGAAAAGGGACCTGAAACAGAGCAAGATGAAGGAGGAGCCTAAGCATTCAGCAGCAAGGATGGAGAAGGAACCCAGGAATCCAGCAGAAGGGGATGAAGGAGAACGCAGGCATCAGATATGCACCATGCTGTCCCTAACAGGATACTAGAAAAGCAATTTGTGGACATCAGCAGTTTTATTTCTGTCTGGTTGAAATGACAATGGAATACATACAGGGCTATATACTCTGAGATACACACAACTGAAATGCTGATGAATTAAGAAAACAAACAAATTTGGGTTCATGCTGTTGGACTTAACTGAATATTGGTTGTAGAAGGCTGATCATATGAATTATTTAATATGAAAAAAATGACAATACTTACTTGAACTTTGACTTCCTGGTGGCTCAGAAGGGGTACGAGGAAGGGTACAACCCCCGAATCTATAACCATCTGTATTTGCTCATTTCCCCCGTCTGTCAAGTATGACAGCGCCCAAACAGTGTCTACAAGAATCTACAGGATATAAAAACAGGAAAAAGAAATTTGAGGACTTGTAACAGAAAAACAGTTTTTACTTTAACTTGTTGGTGAGGCATCCTTGTATTGGTAGATAAAACCCTATTTTTCTCTCAGTGTCTACCTGAGATCACTCTTCATAAACATGAGACAGAAGTCTAGGATGCTTCTTTTCCAGTTTGACTTTATGTACCAGACAGATAAAAAACAAAAGAAAACAAAACAAAAAACAAAAAACAAAAAACAAAACAAAACAAAACAAAACAAAACAAAACAAAAAAATGGCTGGCAAGACAGCTTCACAAGCAACGGGTTTGCAAACTAGCCTGGTAAGCTGAGTTCCATCTACACAAAGGTGGAAGGCGAGAACCAACCAGACAAAGTCATCTTTTGACCTCCACACAGGTGCAGAGTTCAGACATAGACATAATAATAATAAATAATCTATTATTATACAACAGTAAATAATAAATTGTTAAACAAGCAGTATTTCTCCCTGGGCCCAAAAATTAGGTACTAAAATAACTATGATCTATTTCACGTGAGGCCAAATCATTGTACTGCCTCAAGTCTAGAAGATCGCAATAATATCCACGCATCCACTTTACTGGTTCAGTATGTTCAGTGAAAGGATCTGCACACAGTAGAGTGCTTCCTCCCAGAGCCCGGATTATCATGTGCAAACTCCTATTTTCACAGAGAGATCTTTTATTAAGTAAAGTGACTGATTCTAACGTAGGCAGCAAACAATCTTTCAAGCGTGACTTTTAAGAGAAAGGGATGGTGGGTGCCTCTGTTAGAATGGGATAGAATAAGGCTTGCTTTGATTGGGCATGCTAATTAGGGTGGCTTTTGATTGCTGCACTTCAATACTGTGACAGTTGGACTTTGGTGACCAGCTGTAATAATGAGTCTGGCACAAGAAAGTGTCCAAAGGAATAGACCTTGGTGGCTACCTTTAGGGGTGCAATCCATGGTTTACAAGGGAAAACGACGGGGAAGGGGAAGGCCTGCTAGTACTGTTTGCCATGCTTGGGCCTGCCAGAGCCCTTCCTTCATTCAGTAGTACAATTTTTCTGACTACTAAAAGTGAATACATTAAGGAATGACTTGGCCCTTGACCTTGACATAGACCCTCAAATGAAAAGCAACAAGCATCATCACGTTGTGCAGCCTGTGATAGCACACATCTGTGACCGCCAATACTGAGGAGTCGGAACCTGGAGAGCAGGAGTCAAAGCCATCCTCTGCTACATAGTGAGAATGAGCAACCTGGCTCAAGGAGACTCCAAAACCCAAATTAAGCCTCACCCTCATCCATCTGAAGTTTTCAACTATGAGAACAAAACCAATAGGGTGAGTGCTTATAGGATCTAAAAAACTGATTCTGAACACAAAATTGGTATGCGTTCTTCCTTGGTGTCTTCTGAGGCAAAAGCACCATTCAACCTATTTGAAATCCAGAGACCTTTCTATTAAGGGTCCAAATTTTGTATTTTGTGGCCAAAAAGTAAAAGCAGCTACTGAATTACGTATCTCTTAGGAGAGCATGTGAGTCAGAGACACAAGACACACATAATCTTCATCTTCAGCATTATTAAGAACCATGCGAGCAATTTCAAATTATCTGTAAGAAGAAAACACTTAAATACTAATTTGGATCTGTATTATGCCAAGTGTGAGATGAGGTGGAGAGTAAAGAACAAGAAAGAAGGGAAGGGTAACAATTATAATCATGTTTGAAACTGAAGCTCTCAGTGGGGGCATTCCAGAGGAGAAAAATCAAAGGAACTCAAGAGCTGCATCAAAGGAAAGATTAGAAATAAAATCTAAGTGTGGTGGTCTGACTAAGAATGGCTCCCATCAGCTCCTGTATTTAGATGCTTAGTCAACAGGAAGTGGCTCTACTGTCAAAGGATTAGAAGGGATGGCCGGCCTTGTTAAAGGAAATGTTATCATTGAGGGTAGGTTTGAGTTTCAAAAGCCCAAACCAGGCCTCTTCTCTCTCTCTTCTTGCTATCTGAGCATCTGGATGTAGAACTCTCAGCTATTTGTCTAACACCATGTCTGTTTGCACATTGCCATGCTCCCTGCCATGATGACAATGAAGTAGGCCTCTGAAGCTGTAACCAAGCCCCAATCAAATGGTTTCCTTTGTATGAACTGCTGTGGTCATGGTGTCTCTACACAGCAATAGAACACTAACTAAGACACTAAGTCACAATAACAAAATGACTGAAAGGAGCAGAGCCAAGGGACCTGACTTGCAGCCTTACAACAAAGCTGATATCTGTGTCGTCAAGAGTCCCAGGAAAAAGCAGAGTTGAAACAGCTATGCCCTACTGTGTTAAGTTTTCTTAAAAAAACACCCAAGACCCTGGAAGGAACCACAGTTTAGCAAAGAATGCCTTCAGTGGCACTCAACATGTGCAGTTTCCCCAAGCATAGCTTGGTGAAGTGTGAGTGCCTGCATCCCCATGTCTGTGTTAAGTTATTTGTTAAGTTTATTGTAGAAAACCTTTTTAATCTTGGGCGTTCTGGTTGTGAATTAGATGCATGACAATTATGGTTAGAAACATTTTCTTGATCTATAGAAGATTACTAATGTTTGGTGGCCATGTAAGTTATAACAGTGGATTTTAACATGTAGGTATTGTCATTAACTATAGGGACTGTTTCCAGACACAGAATTTGAACCATAAGTTAGGATGGACATTAGGTGTGATCATAATATAGGGAAGATCTGTAGTCCTGAATCTGCAAATACATGGTGAGAAATTAGAATAAACTGGGAACAGGCAATCAACACATGGACTGTGCCTAGCTGTGCTAGGAAATACTTTGACTACAAGACTTAAAATACCCAGTAGAGTCTGGGCTTCCTAGACGCTGAACTTTTACAGGGAAAAGATCTCCCCTGGAGCAGAACCCAGGCTTGGGAGGAGCGTCTGCCAGCGTCTGCCTTCTCATCAGCCCCAAAACAGAACCTAGATTATCTGTCCAGGTTCCCTAGAGCCTCCCTAAGGTGTCTGTGCTCAACTTTTAACCTAGATTATCTGTCCAGGTTCCCTAGAGCCTCCCTAAGGTGTCTGTGCTCAACTTTTAACCTAGATTATCTGTCCAGGTTCCCTAGAGCCTCCCTAAGGTGTCTGTGCTCAACTTTTAACCTAGATTACCTGTCCAGGTTCCCTAGAGCCTCCCTAAGGTGTCTGTGCTCAACTTTTAACCTAGATTATCTGTCCAGGTTCCCTAGAGCCTCCCTAAGGTGTCTGTGCTCAACTTTTAAGAGCTTGGTTTTGGCAACCCTGTAGCTGAAGTTGCACATTGACTGTTCTTTGCCTTGTCCTAAGGCTGTGAACAGAAAGCAGCCTCTGTTTTGAGGAGGTGGGAGTTAAGCATACATTTATTTTTACTGTGCCTTGTTCAGGACTACATTTAACAAAATGCCTTGCTTCCTTTACTATTATTTTGGAAAGAAAAGTTTTATGAAAATTGTTCTGGTGTGAATATAGAATACTTTCATTAATTACAGCATTATTTTGGAAAACTCTTGAGTTTTAACTCAAATGTTTGCCAATACCTTCCAAAGCAAGGTGATATTCAGAGACAACTGTTGAGATCAGTTGACTTGTAGACATTTCTGGGGAATTCACATTTTAAGATTCCTTATTCCTATTTCTAACTGAAAACCCTAACATTATTCTTTATATATTTTCATTATATTAACAAGCTTAGCTGCAAACAAATAAAATACTTTAATCATTTACTACAAAACAAAAAAAACCAAAAAACCATAGTAGAGTTAGTGGGAAATGCCCCTGAATGTGCAAATGACCAATGCAAAAATAGAGATCAAGCAAAAAAGACTAAGTTCACTGATCAGCACACAGGTGACTACTAGAACAAAGCATATAAATATTATATAAAATGATCAGAGTTAAAATTTAAAACACTTTGTTTTATTAGGGGTTGAACACAGGGCAGACACTTTACCACTGTGCAAAAATTTCCCTACCAGAGTCTTCAATTAATTTTCTAAATGAAAACAAACCCTACAACTTACATGAGCTATATCTAAAATAAAGTAATAATAGAAAACTAGAAATAAAAGTAAAGGTATACCTACTACCTATACCAAAGAAAGTAGAAAATAGTAAGTTAAAAAAAAAATGTTACGAGAACAGTAGAATTTAGCTAAAACTTGATGCAAAAGCCACTTTATAACATTAAATTAATAAAACTCTAAGAGTTACAAACATCTATTCACCAAACAATCCTTTAATTGCCATTATAAAATAGATAATATACAAGAAAAAAATATCCCCAAAACTAACAGTATAAGAAGTTTGTTACATTGCTATCTTTTAGACATGGTGTTATGTAGCTGAGGCTGGCTGTAAATTCTTGACCCTCCTCCTTTTACCTCCTTTTACCTACAGTGTTGGTATTATAACCAATGCTCAGCAATTAGGAAAGAGAACAAATCAACAAAAAGAAACAGCAACTATAGACTTATAATATAAATTGAACTGTACACCCTGGTGTTTCTAACCTGTGCCCTTAGATGTGAGTAAAGACAAGTGTAAACAGACTGAATCATGAGTCATTCTACTAATCATCACGTGAGTGGTCTTCGACATCCCCAAGTCACTTGTCACTAAATATCAAGTCTCAGCATATAAGCCTATATGCTAAAACTGATCAAGTAGGCTAGGTTGGTACCAGATGTTATGTGACACTGAATAGTCCATGAACACATTAAAAACAGGCAAGAAAGTCAGATACTCTAAAATTACACTTGCAAATTAATTGTCAGCAACACCACAAAGAAGACACACAAACTGACCCTCTAGTTCTCCTGTGATCCTCAACAGCAGGTTAAGTTTGGTTTTTAGTGACTCTCAACAGACCACCTCGGAGTTATTTCCCATAAGCCCCTGTCTGTCCTCCCTTATTCTCAATGGTTGTCATTGCACACATCTTTAGGACTGCTGTCTTGTGCCTCTTCCTACTGATGTGTGTGTGACCATATGCATCCTAAAATTCAAGGTAGAAAGCTGCTAGTCCTGATTTATTATCTCTTACCATACATATCAATCTAAGCATATCTTGTCACTTTCTTATTTTCTCAACACTAGCTAATTTTCTCCTACCAAAAATTTACCATCAACCTGCATTCTCAACTGTACAATCCCCTTAAAATCTGTACATTCCTTACCGAGTGTGAGTTATGAATACAGAATACAATTTTAACTACTTATTCCTAACTTTGCTATCAACAAGAGGCTATGTGACTCTTAATATTTTATCCAAGGCTCTGTAAGATCTACAATATGTCCATTTTATCCAATTTAAATTTTATGTTTCAAGAGGAGCTGGCATAAGAATATCCTTCAGAATGAAGTTTTACTAGTTAGGAAAGAGACAGCAAGAAAGCCTCACAACCACAAATGGAGCTGGGAGATGGGCTGGCCTTGAAATAGAAAAGCATTAGAAGAGACTGTGCATAGGCAAGCAGCATGGTGGGACCTTCAACAAAGAAGTCACCCACTTAAATTCCCATAGGAGCCTCAGGAGCAGAGTTAAAGGACACATAAACTATGACAGAGGTCCCAAAGCAAAGAGCCTTAAAAAAAATCCTCAGAACAAAGTGATTTTCTGATTCTTTTAAGGATGCCTGAGGGGTGGGCAGATTAGCCATCATGTGAGTCAGTGTGGTAGGATCTACACTTAGGCAGGTAGTACGTAGAACCATGAAGTTATCTTGCAGCTGCTAGAGAAGGGGTGGTAAGACAACAGAGTGCTTTCTTATCAACTTTCTACTGGGGCAGTAGGTAAGGGCTGGCTTTCCCTGACTAGGCTTGAGACATACCAGGTACCGCTTAGTTCTTTGTTGTAAGGGAGAACAACAGAGGGGTGTGACCAGATTTCAGGAGAGGGGTTGGCAGTTAGCAGGTCTGTGACCTAACTGCATTATACCTCCTTAAACTGCTTTGCTGATTCTGCATCCTTTGCTTCCAAAGCCGCAACAAGAAATTCCTTAGGGCTGAATGTTAGCACTTTTTCTGAAATACAGCTTTGCCTGTGGAATCTTATACAGTGTCCATGTTTACAACAGTCCCTCATAGTCTGTAATTCCTGAATCTATGCTGGAAAATATTGCCACAAAACAAGTTCCAAATTCTAGTCACATCTCTTTCCTTAGCTTTTTTTTTTTTTTTTTTTAAGATTTAATTATTTGTTTTATATGAGAACACTGTAGCTGTCTTCAGACACACCAGAAGAGGGCATCAGATCCCATGACAGATGGTTGTGAGCCACCATGTGGTTGCTGGGAATTGAACTCAGAACCTCTGGAAGAGCAGTCAGTGCTCTTAACCCCTGAGCCATTGCTCCAGCTCCTCCTTAGCTGTTCTTATTACTACTTACTGTCCATGCTTCAAGCCTATTATAGAAAGAAAATAGCTCTGCTTATATAAAACTTCCCCACTACAAGTCATACATTTTCTCAGCAGTCTGTTACAAATATCAATTCTCATGTGCTACACATATAAATGTATCTAATCACTTATCTATCCAAAAACCTTCTATAGGCCTCACTTATCACCAGGCAAAACCCCAAAGTTTTTCAACACAGAAGACAAGATTGCAGAATAAAGTCCATATCCAGCTTTTGAGTTACTACGTACTTGTACTCTCTAAAACCTCCACATACTCAAGATTCCAATACACTTCCTAGTGTTCCTCAAATGATGCTCAACAGGCAAGGAAACCATTCAAAACAGCTCTATGACTTCAGACACAAATACTGGCTTGTAGACGTTTTATAACTAAGTGTTGACATATGTGCATAAGACAGTGAGTGTCCCACATATTTTAAACCAAAGACAGACAACACCCTGACTGTTCCTGACACCTTTCCTTCTACTTACAATGCAACAGTTGGTTTTTGTTTTGGTTTGGTTTGGTTTTATTAACGTTTTGTTTTGAAACACACTCTCAAATAACTCAAGCTGGCCTTGAACTCCTGTTCTTTCTCCCCTGACTCCCAAGTGCTATGATTACAGGTGCATACCAACACTCGTGGCTTTTATAATATTCATTTCAAATATTACCTCCTTGTTGATATTTTGCACGTTTGGTTAGATTGGTTTGGTGTGGTGTTTGAGGCAGGGTTTTTCTGGGTAGCTCTGGCTGTGTAATTTTTTTTTAATTTGCCAAATAAAATTCTATGTGCTTCCATGGTCAGCGCTGTGGTTACTTCTCTATCATATGCTCACATCACATTGTGTGTTTGTGAGACCATGACATAGGGCATGGGTTTGGCTTCAATTCTATCATGGCAATTATTCATTGTTTGGTCATAGTGGCTTATAAAAATTTATCATTTGTAAAAATTAATACTTTTAAAAACACTATAACAGTTCCCTCAAACTTGGGGCAAGTTCTAAGACCCTACACAAATGCCTAAGACAGTATATATGTGTGTTTGTTTGTTTGTGGTATTGGGGGGGGGGGTTCAAGACAGGGTTTCTCTGTGTCGCCCTGGCTGTCCTCTGTAGACTAAGCTGGTCTCAAACTCAGAGATCCACCTATGTCTGTCTCCTAAGTGCTGAGATTAAAGGCATGTGCTACCCAGCATGGCTATAGTGTTTTCTTATACACAGATATCTGTGATAGTTCAATTTATAAATTAGGCAGATTAAAACATTAATAATAATTGATAAAATAGAGCAATTAGAGCCATATACTATAAAATTATTTAAAACATTGGTAACTTATTGACATTTTTCATTTAATATTATAAGACTGTAGATGACTATAGGTGACTGAAACTTGTTGGGGTTGGTCTTGTGTGCTATGTATTCATATACTGATCAGGCTGTAATCTGGACATGGGCATTGCACTGACCAAAGTGCTGTAAAGAATGTCCCACAATGAGGCTAGAGAGATGGCTCAGGAGTTAAGAGCACTGACTACTCTTCCTGAGTTCAATTCCCAGCAACCACATGGTGGTTCACAACCATCTGTAATGGGATCCAGTGCCCTCTTCTGGTGTGCCTGAACACTGGTATAGTGTACTTACACATTAAAAAAAAAAAAAAAAGAATGCTCCGCTCATTTGTTAATAATATGCTTGAGCCTGAGCCTGGACAGAAAAGAGAGGAGGGTGAGACTTGAGATTGAGTAAGGGAAGTCAGGTAGGGACCACAAGGAAAAGGAACAAAAGAGAGAGGGAACACATAGCCAAGAGAAGTTTGCCCTGACACTCATGTGGTAAGAAACGGGGCTTTCGGGTGGGTCTGAACAACGTGCAAGGGCTGCTATAGCTCAGAATCTGTCCAGCTCTATCATTTTCTTGGGAACAGAATGGGCAAAAGTGGGGCAGAGAAAACCCTCAAAAAATTACTTGAATAGAAATTTGAGAAAGTAAGATCACAGAGAAACTGCTGTCCTTAATCAACCAAGGATCAAGAAATCAGCGTCTCCACTGACAAAAAGATTAAAACCAGAAATTACACCAATCTGATTTAAACTTACTCTGCTTCTCCAACCCCGCCTCCCTGTACAGACGTGTGCGCGCGCACACACACACACACACACACACACACACACACACACACTCAGACAAAGAGAAAATATACTCTAGCACTCATTTAAGAGTCAGCTCCCACATTGACACCACGTTACTCACATTTATGTCCGTGTGGTAGATGAGCACACACAGAGCTGGCAAAATCTGAGGAAAGAAGATGAACACTAGAGTTGATGACATGTCCTTGTAAACACAAACTATGACACAGAAAGAATTACTTAAAACACAATGTGAACATGTCTGAATACTTTTAAGAAGCATAAAAATTAATAAACTCAATCTGAAAAACCAAAAAGCATATTTATTTCAAATGTCTAATTAAAAGAGCTAAATAAATCTGACAGGGACTAATACTCCTTAAGAGAAACTAAATTACTTCCAGAAACATCCTTTATGACATAATGTCGGGTAAGGAGAATGGAGATGCCAGCGACAAGCACACATTGTGGATAGTTCAGAGAAATTACTATTCAGAGTTATCATCATCTAAATTTGTATTCAATAAGCTGCTTGAGTGAAATAGCTCTAGTCAAGAAAATTACAACCAGTACAAGGTAAGAGGCTTGTTGACCCTCAGACCTAAGAGACCTTCCACAAATATACAGCAAATGAGAATGCCTCCTAGGGACCCATATGATCAGTATGGTAACAGAAGGTGCAAACACTGGATCAGGACACAGATTTACTCACTCTAGACACAAGTAAAGAAAGGGTTTACAGGATTTTTAAAAATTTAACATATACCACATTTCCAAGAACATCAATTTTGTCAGAAATCAATGGGCTGAATGCAGTTACTCAAATTATTTGCATATTTCTTAGCAAAAGAAATCTATAAGGCAGTATCACAAAACTGGCTTCTTCCCTTTTATGAAATTTTTTCTCTTCATGAAACATCATTAAAAAATAAGCATTAGAATGGACAGACATTCCTTTTATTACTGAACAACACTCAACTTTGACATATGGTGTGTTATACTTCAAAACAGAAGTACCTTCATACTTTAAACAAAATCAGAATATGTTCATTATATTCCCTGTACAAGAATACCTAAAGCAGCTGGGTAGTGGTGGCGCAGCCTTTAGTCCCAGTACTTGGGAGGTAGAGGCAGGTGGATTTCTGAGTTCAAGGCCAGCCAGGGCTACACAGAGAAACCCTGTCTCGAACCACCCCACCTCCCTGTACACCCCCAAGAAAGAATACCTAAAGCATAAACAGGGAAACAAACCATCTCGCCTTACAATTCTGCATTTACCTCCTGAACTGTCTCCATAGGCGGTGGGGGGTCTTTATTCCTGCAGAGATTGACAATGACCCATGTGACGTTCCGAAGGAAGGTGATGGGAATGGAGGGATTGATGAAGGACAGAAGAGGTTTGACAACTCCCAGTGATATGACATAATCTCTACATTGAGGACCATCACCTACAGAAATGAAAATTGTATTTAAAAAAAAAATCACAGTCAGGATGAGAAAGTCTGAAATGTGTGCAATGGCTCATGTTGGGACACTGATGCCCTATGTTTCCTCACCAGTCAGACATCAAGCATTGCCTCCCATGATTTTGATTTGGGGAACACAAATTTAACCACTATTGACACAAATGATATATCCTTTTGTGCCTTTTACACTTAAGTGCTACCTTAGAAGTTTATGAACACAGTCAACTCATAAAATTCAGAGGAAACATAGTGTGTAATGGCTATGCCAATGTGGGAAAAAAGTTAAGATTGTCAACTAAAGCCTTTCAAACCTAAGTTCAACTTACCTATAATGTTTCCCAAAGCCCACACCGCTTGTTCACAAACATTCTGATGTGGGGAATGGAGGAGTCGCAGAAAAAGTGGTACTGCATCTGTATGCATGTAAGGAAAACTAGGTTATCTAATGTAGCTACAAATTCCAACTCAAGTAAACTAATAAAATATCCAAGAGTCAGACACACACTACAATTGCCCAATTACAGTTCCCTGCACAAATTTGGCATGGATATGTAAAAAATAAGTAGTATCAGTACTTTTAACTTGGTAATACTTGAGCAATATAGCATCAAACAGAACCTAAGCATGCTACTATGCCATTAACATAAGAAAAAAAAAGAACATAAAATCTTCCCTGTAATTATTTTTAAAAAATTCTTATCCCAAACATGTATTCTTAAAGAATAATACTTACTTTCAATGTAATTCTAATGTCTAAGACAGGGTTAACCAGAACCAATTAAATCAGATTTACCAAACAATTCAAAGCAATTGTATTTAGTATTCTATCTTTATTTTCTTATATGTATGGATGTTTTGCCTACATGTGTATGTCTGTGCATCACAAGTGCCTGTGGAAGACAGAAGAGGGTGTCTAGTTTCCTAAAACTACAGTTAGAAATGGCCTCAAGCTACCATGTGTATACTGGGAATGGAACTGGTGTCTCCCGGAAAAGCAGCCTTAACTGTGGAGCCATTTCCCTTAGCCTCTAACTTTCATACTCTGTTATACCTTATACCCCCTTCAGCATAAGTTCACTCTTTCTACTTCTACTCTGTGTTAGCTCTTGATTATTTAGCTTTACCTGTATACTAGATACTTAACTCCGTCTTTTTATTACAAGTAATTCATACTTTACCAGAATGTAATCACTGTAAGTCACGACAGTCACTGTTAACAATCCAGCTTTCCATGGTCATCAACTGCAGAGAGCTCCCCTACCTCTAGTAATCCACATCCATTTACTCTTCCGTTACTCACTTCCCCAAACCCAGGCTATCATTAGAAAGCTTGCCTTTCCTATGCATGGACTTGTCTAGTCTGGACATTTCAGAGAAATGAAATCCCACTGCATGTGGGTTTTTTTTTTTAAATATCTGTCTTCCTTCACTTTCATAACTTTCAAGTTCATCTATTTCACAGGTATTATTGCTTTATTCTTCTAGATTGTTAAATAATTCAGTTCCATACATTTTATTAACACATTAATAGTGAACTTCTGAGAAACTATGATTGGATACTCTATGAACATCTTACACACGCTTTCTCTCCCACTTCATCTAGGAATAGAACTGGAGACACGGGGTCAACTCCAGCAAAACTTTTTAAAAAACTAATATTCAAGGCATTATTTTCACCACTGATAAATTCAGTTTAAAATGGAAACAATGAAAATAAAGTGATATATATATATATTTAACTTTAATCCCACCACTTGGGAGGCAGAGACAGGCGGATTTCTGAGTTCAAGGCCAGCCTGGTCTACAGAGTGAGTTCCAGGACAGCCAGGGCTATACAGAGAAACCTTGCCCCAAAAAACCGAAAAACCAAAAAAAAAAAAAAAAAAAAGTTCACTACTACAACACCAAGTTGGAAAAGTTTTTAAGAGCTGTAGTAACTTCAGCCACAAAATTATAGTAACTTACTTGAAATGAGCAAGATGTGGGGCACACACCTTTAATCCCAGCACTTAGAAGGCAGAGGCAGGCTGATCTCTGTGAGTTTAAGGCCAGACTGGTTTATATAAAAAGTTTCAGATCAGCCAAGGCTAAAAAGTAAGGACTGAGGCAGGTGTAAATCACACCTGTATGGCCAGCACTCAGGATGCTGAAAAGGGTATAATACCCTGAGTTTATGGTCAGGTTGTAACTACACAGAAAGCTAGCTCTAAGACCAGATCTGGTTACACAGCAAGACCTCCCCCTGCGCCCCCCTCCACCCCCACCAAGCCCTACTGCAAAACAACTATATGTTTTAACATGAAAGGCCTACCCTACTCGGCATACTTAAAAAGTATTAAAAACAAGGTATTTCAAGTCCTATTACTAGGATATAGTCTCTACCCAGAAACATAAAAAGTCTATTCTCTTTTTTGATCCAAAATTACAATTATTTTGTAACAGTTTAATAATATGGAAAAGATTTTAAAAAATAATTAAAGTAACACAAAAATTTATACTCACTTCAAAATATTCTAAGGTAAAATTCAGTTTTTAGTATAAAAGCTATTGTAATAATTTTTAAGAAAAAGGTTTGACTTACTAGACTGTACAACAGCTTGAGTCTGTGCAGAAGTTCCTGATGCTATATTAGTTAGTGCCCAAGCAGCTTCAAACTGTAATGAAGGACTGTTAAAAAAAAGAAAAAAGAGAATCTTTTCAGACATGAAACCACCACTGTACTTCCTTTCTTGGTCCTTGGATTTCACTTTGCTATCTATACCCACCACCAGCTGCACGCATCTACCCCATCTGACTGCTCCTCAAAGCCAGTCACTACAACTGCCTTCTTTACATCCACTGAGAGGTGCAGCAATAAGACAAACACACCTCTGGACTTGTCATTGCCCATAGACCTCTACTGAACAAACGATGACTTATGTTCTGAATATTCCTTCCACTTCCAGAGTAACCCACTATAACTGTAGAGCCAAAGCCCTTACAGTCTCACTTTAATCCCAGCTGCAGACTCCAGACTAGTTTTAAAACTGGGACCCACCAGAGTCCACTACACCATCTGGGCTATATATTACAAACTGTTTCATTACAGGCCTGCATAATTCCTCAGATAAAGCATCATAATTTGAGTCAGTCATGGAAGATCTAACACAAAAAAGTAAAAAGCAAATTTAATTTGCTTTCCTAAATTGGATTTTAAAAGGCAGGCCATGGCAATCTACATTAAATCTATCAGAGGTGGAATGATGTATGTACGGTAAGACAGAGAATAAGAAAGTTAAGGGTGTACAGAATGAAATGTGCACGTAAGTGCTGGAGGGCAGATGCACAGTCTATCTCAAACTCTAAGCTGCAGACCTTAGAATTTATTCTATTGAGAAGGGGAGTAAAGCCAGGTGTAATAACACACTTTTAACCCCAGCCTTTGGCAGGTGGATCTTTATGAGGTGGAGGCTAGTATAGTCTACAATAGTGAATTCTAGGTCAGCCAGGGATATACAATAAGAACCCTGTCTCCAGAAAAGAGGGGGTGGGAGGTAGGGTAGAACAAAAGAGAAAAAGACAGACAGAAAAAAGGAAAAATAATGGGGAAAAAAAGGGTAAAATTTTTTGATACAAAGAAAGCAAAGGATGGCCTGAACTACAGAGCAAATTCAGAATGGTCCACCCAGGTCAGTGAGTAAGCCCACATCTCAAAAGCAAAAGCAACGGCAGGCGACAGAGTCCAGTGTGGACTACCTGCCCATCCTGTATGAGGACCCAGAAGGGGGGTGGGAAGGTAGAGTTTGCAGTCAAGAGTCAGTGTCATGTAAAATGGATAAAAGGGTTGTTACAGACTGGTATAGGAGAGACCTATTAAAGAGAAGTAATACAGAGAGATGGAAGAATATAATAACAGAAAAAGCACTGGAGGAGGGAGGCAGACAGCCAGCAAAACAAGTAAAGTGAGCTGAAAACCAGGGAATAAGACAAACCTGTCCATATAAACACTGAAGAAAGTAAGGGAAACAAATGATCAGCCATCGTAGCAGTGTAGATGGGAAGTGCACATTCCACGTCAGAAAGAGCAAACAGAAAATGGAATAGACAAGAGCTGTCACCATCAATTCTGACAGAAGGCAGAGAATGGAAGATATGAAAGGCAGACTGGTGGCTAGGGACATTAAAAGGATGGTGAGATAGGAAGTGACAGATGATATGTACTACCACAAACTGGAAGTCAGAAGGGTAAATAAGCAGTTAAGGAGTGTTTACAGAATACTGGAAATGGGGGCCATGGACAGGAAAATGGAAAGATACGAAAAATAAAATTGCAGGACCAAGGTAAGTCTTTCAAAAGTCATGTGAGAAAAGAACAAGTAAGATATAAAAACAGCTGAAGAAGCAAATAAACACAGAATATTTTGTACAAACAATGTACATTTCCTCACAACCACCTAATTTTGACAGATGAACGCCTAAGGCTCAAAACAATAGTTGTGTTCTGGTCAATACCAAGTCTAGATTAGACCAGGGTCTAAACGGCTCTAAGTGTAACATGATCTGTTACACGGTTAACATAGCTTTCCAAGAGAAATCACGAAGCTGTTACCCAAAGCACTGGCAATTTTCTATTCATACCACACCTTGGGTGATGGTTCTAAAATTATTGTTAAGTTGTTTATATTTTGCCCTATTTTTTGTTTCGCAGACAAATCTACTCCAACAAATCTATGTCAAAGATGGGAACAAACAGACAGGAGTGGGAGGAGCAGAACTGGAAACCAAAAACAAAAGAGCCTTAGTGGTAGATGTAAGATGGAATTAATCTTTTAAATAGCTGGTATAAAATTTATCTTTTCCCTGATATGGAAACTATATAGCAGGTTTTAAAACATTAAATGCATTTTAATGAAAATATCTCTTGATGCCAAAGAGACTAAGATTTTCCAGTTCTCACAGCAAAGTTAATATATCCTGAAATCACTTAAGACTATGTATTTAGCCTACTAACTATGTACTCAACCTATTTAAATTTAACTTACCTTTAAGAAAACAACATAACCAACCTTATCATGTCTTTGGTTTTCCACGCAATCAGCTTTTACAACCTAAACTAAAAAACTAAAGTATAGCTTTAATTTTGGGTTATATACTCTTCCATACCCTTTCCATTCTCTCTCTCCTCTGTCTTCTCTGTCTCTGTCTCTCTCTGTCTCTGTCTCTGTCTCTCTCTCTCTCTCTCTCTCTCTCTCTCTCTCTCTCTCTCTCTCTCTCTCTCGTGTGTGTGTGTGTGTGTGTGTGTACACAGGCTGAAAACAACCTCATACAACCAAAATCCACCACAAATGCTGGAAACACCTTACAGCTACGGCCTGGTAATGCATTTGCAGTGCTGTCTGCCTGGGTCAGGTGGGTGAAGTAAAGGGACTTCTTCCTTTGCAGAAAGATTTCTGTAGACAATTCCTCATCCCCTTCCCAATGCCTGTGTTCTGTGCTATTCAATCAATACAGAGCAAAGCCCTTTGTTAGGGACAGACTCAAGGACATGGACAGATCCAGACATTCAGACACATGTAGATCAGACAGGCAGCAGGGACAAATGAGACACACACAACAGGCAGACCAGCCAGTGTACAGACCATAGTGTACAGCTGGAAGACAGAGATAGAATAATAGAGAGCTCAAGACTGGGCTCGCTCTTGGTCCAACTAACCTAAAGGAAGTGTCTCTGCTTTCATCCCATAAAGCTGAGGTCATCTTGAATGCACTAACAGACACAGTTAAGGCCTAGAGACAGAGGGAGGATTGCAGCTACCAGGGAAGTATTCTTAAATACACAGCCCTCACTGGCAACCCCTTATGGACCACTATTTTTACTTACTCTACTAAAAATTCCTTGGACATTCAACAAAATATTTCATTTCAGTCTATATGTTCTAGATGTAAAAATAGTATTCATTTTAAAAAGTTTTGGATTCCAAACCAAGTTAATTCAAACTGAGGGAGTTTAATGGTCAGCCCTGAGAGATGTCTATACATCAATGGGATGTATAGACAGCAGGTCTCCAAGCTGCCGAGGACCACACTTCCCTTCTCTTCTGGATAAGCAGAGTGCCCTCACCTGATATGGGACAACTAACCACGGCTAGAGTGCTATTCAAGACTTGCCAAAGGGTCAGTGATCAGCTGGACTATTCCCAGGGTAAGGACAAGCCACATGGTCCTGGAAACCATTCATGCTGACTAGCCATGAGGCTAATCTATATATAGACTCATAGGCAAATGGTGACTCAAATACTATTTGTGATGTTTAAATACCATCACAAGGGAAGAAAACTGCATTGAAATATAAGACAATTTAAAAAACAGAGGGCTAAAGATATATAGCTCAGTGCAGTGAACCTGCTTTGAATGCTCAAGGGATGAGTTTGGTCTACAGCACCTCAAAAATAAAACAAATCCAAACTTCCTAAATGCAAAACATCATCAAACCCTTTGGTAAAACTATCTATTTTAAATTTTAAGTTAACTGAAGAAAGTGAGTAGGCAAATTCAAACTTACTTATCATCTCTTTCTAGACATTTGACTAGAATTGGTAAAATCCCAGATTTTATTAGGTCATCAATTGGTGGATTTCTGTCACTGGATAATAGTTTCCTATTTAAAAAAAAAAAGGAAGAAAAGAAAAATTAATCGCTATGTCTCCCACACTATGACCGTAAACAAAGCACACTGCCCCACTTCTGCGCAGCAAGCTGTGCCATCCAAGGAGGTGCAGCTATCTCTTACCTTGCTGCCTGCACAGCACTCAACTGGACTACGGGATTATCACTTGTGGCATTCTGCAACAACAAGTGTATATTTCAGACATTTAAAAGAAAAAAAAAAAGAAACTATTTCAAAACATTTCAGAATGACAGTATTAAATTAATAACATACCTGTAATATAGCTTCTAGTGTTACATTTTGCTTAAAAAGAAAGAAAGATAGTTCAGCAGAGAATATTAACAAAACTATTTATTAGTCTTGATTTAACATGCCTTGTTATTACTATTATCATTTTTTTTCTTAAATTTAAACTAATGCTCCCCTTTTTATAACAAAAATATTTAGAGGCACATTATAAACACACAGGCAACTTACTGCTTTAAAATCAGCATCAACATCTGAATCTTCTAAGCTTTCTTCTTGGGGAACATTTCTCTTTTTCAGTAAGTGTTCGTCTCTTTTGTTCTGAAAGTCAATCAATGAAAGCTTAAGAACTCATGAAGGCTGTTGTTAAAATGAAGCTGCCTTTGGTGCCAAAATGAACAATGGCCTGGTTTAGCCCCACTGCTTTTGTGTCATCCCACCCCCAGTTCACTAAGCACCGCCTGTTCTGACCAACACTATAAGGGTTTACCTGGGGTACAGGACCATGGATCAAGCAGTTTCTACCTACCTACTGCTAATAGCTGCCTGAGGTTATTAAGAAGACAATAAGAACAGCTTAAGGACACATAGCAATGCCTCACTCCAAGTTGAGGGTATGAGGAGTAAGAATATATTAAATGTCACTTAAATTAGCACCATTTCAGACTAAACTTTTATTTATCTTCTTCTACTACTACTACTATCATCAGCATCCTTACTATTAGGGGTATGAGGCAAATATGGAAGAGGTCAGAGAAAAACTTTGGGAATTTGGCTCTCTTCTCCAATTATGAGATCCAGATAGTCAGGCTTGTGCTCCAGTAGCTGCAGGTATGCTTACTACCTGACCATCTTGTCAGCCCAGATTAAACTCTTGGTACATGAATTTCACAAACAAGAATTCATCCCATCTTCCATTTTATGACACTCAAATTGTTCAGAATGCTAACTATGCTGTTTCAATTATTATTTAAAAGCAAGTAACCTTTCAACTTAAAATTTGAATGTAATTTTGTGGCCCAATATTTGTGAATGTATTTGATTATAGCAGTTATTAAAGAGGCTTCAATATTCATGGCAAAACTAGGATTTAAAAAAATGAAAACTGCACATACATGTGCATACACCATCAACTTTTGTTCTGTGTATAAGTCAGCACATTTAAACAGAATGATATTTATATAGTCATTAGCACATTCCCACTTTTATAACATCATTCTTTCTTAGTAACTACACAAATCACCAACCCTAGTTATATATTAAACTACAATATTTCATAGATGGCAACGCCACTGATAGTTATAAATCCCAAGTGGCCTCACACAGAATGCTCACATGCTAACATACAGTGACAAGAAAATGGTAGATGGCGCTGTCTGATTTTTGTTTTGTTATGAGACAGTTACCAGGGACTGAACCTGGGGCTTTGCAAATGCTAGCCAAACACTCTACTACTAAGCCATACATGTAGCCTTCAGATGGCATTCCTGGCCAACTGACAAAATATACTACCAGTAATAAAGGACAAATTAACTCTGTGTGCTCCCTATCCCTTTGGCACTGCTCGTTAAAAATCAGACTAACCGGGCGTGGTGGCGCACGCCTTTAATCCCAGCACTCGGGAGGCAGAGGCAGGCGGATTTCTGAGTTCGAGGCCAGCCTGGGCTACAGAGTGAGTTCCAGGACAGCCACGACTACACAGAGAAACCCTGTCTCGAAAAGCCAAAAAAAAAAAAAAAAAAAAAAAAAAAAGACTAACCCTAATCTATCATTGCGAGGGTAAAACAAACAAAAAACCCTGTATGCTACAAAGATACAGTCACTAATGATGAGAAAGACTGGAGAAGAGCTCCATAAAAAAATGCAGGACCTATCTCTTTTTGACTTAGACTTTGCAAATTCCAAGTTGACTCTACTGATTAGACATAATCCTCATTAATCTTGTAAGTGTGCTATTACATAAGTCTCTTTCTTATGAAATATGAGTTGATATACTAAAGGAAACCCTACTAGAGCTGGCATAAAGGAAAATGACTGTGAGTAACATATAAATTAAAAAGGAAATAAAGCAAATATTGAAAATGCTAACAATCCAAAGAAACTAGGTGCCACAAGGATATACACAGTGGTTTTGTATTATTCTTTGAACTTTAACTTTCAAACTACAAATCTGAAATTGTTTCCAAAAAGCTAACAACTTATTCCATTTAAAAGTTTAAACAAATCAACTTTCAGTACAACTATAACCCCAGCTAGTTTTTTTTTTTTTTTTTGTCAACTTGATACAAACTACAGGAACTCTCAGTTAAGAAAATACCTCCATGAGATTTGTCTAGAGACAAGACCTTGGGGCACTGTCTTGCTTAATGGTTAATTTCAGAGGGTCCAGGTAACTGCTAGAAATGTTATCCATGGGTTGGTGGTCTCAGGTACTCTAAGAAAGCAGGATAGCAAGCCACAAGGTACACACCAGTAAGTAAGCAACACTCTTCTATGGCCTCCATTTCAGTTCCTACTGACGTCCCTAGATAATTGACTACGCAAGCTAGAGATGAAATAAACTCTTTCCTTCAAGCCGTTTCAGTCATGTGGTTAGAGACCTTAAGAGAATACCTCTTCCCCAAACTATTCTAACCTTGATCCCTTCTATTTTCATGCTGGTTTAGTCCAGCTTCTTAGCACCTGAAAAGTTATGCTTCCAAAGCCTTTCAGGAATCTTATCCATTACTCCTGTCCTGCTCTTCCAGGTATAGACATACATTCCCCACTCTTAGGACAGTACTTGGACATTATATACAGCCATGTGGTATACAGATAAGTATGCTCTTGTCTAGTTTGGAAGAACATTTCTGACATTTTATTTTGAGAGACAGTGTCTCACTAGGTAGAGTAAGTAGACCCCCCAATAGGCCTGTTTAACTTGCTATGCATCCAGACTAGCCCCAAACTCAAGGAGATGTGGCTGCCTCTGCCTTCAGAGTGCCAGGATAAAAGCACGTGCCACCATACAGAGCAGAAAGAACCTTTCTATATCTAACTTGTTAGGTTTCCTTTCATTCATGAGAGAATATTTAGTTTTACCAAATTATGTTCCTCTTTTATCAACTTCCCACTTTCCTCTGCAAATGGGGGTGAAACAACCCATTTTTTCAATGTTAAACTAACCTTTTAATTCAAGGACAAACATTCCAAAAGTTTTCTAAATTATGTATTATTGGACTCAGTTTATTAAGATTTTGTTTAAATGTTCTTTGCTTTCCCCAAGTGGAACTGCGTGACAAGCATCATTTGATGCTCTGGTGGTGTTTTTTTCTTGTTTCATAAGGAACTGGGAAGTGTGTCTTCTTTTCTTACATCTGAAATCATTTAACAAACTGGAATTACTTGCTTCTTTGAATGTCTGCTAGTACTCACCTACAATACTACTTTTGTCTTGCAAAAAAAAAAGGAAAAAGAAATTACAGTAGTTTTTAGCTCCTGATTAATTTGTTTTTAGAACTCAGCACGGGTAATCCACACCTACCCTGCCCATCTACCTCCCTACGTGTAGGTGCTTACACAAGCTCTCCTCCCTGTCCCACACTTGCAGCAGTGCAGTCTGTGCTGAGCAGAGGTGGAGCTGTGTGCCTGCCTGCCTGGGCAGAGGAGCTTTCGACTAGAGAGCTTCAAGTCCTCGGAGGGCGGAGACTGTCCTCCTCTCCTACTGCGCCTTCTCAGACTATCAGGGAAACCCTCAACAAACGTGGAGAACAAGCAAGGTCTCAGCCAACATCCAGACACTTACAGAGACGACCCTAGATCATTAATTACTAACCCCAGATATAGTGAACCCCTTAACAAGCAACCACTCTCAGGTCAGACAATGAATACAATGACTACTGTTTTGAAGTACTTAGTTTCACTTGATACACTCATTTTCTTAAGTCTTTCTTAATTAACAGAATTTAGAATTTGAGAATTAAAATTTTAGGATTCCTAATATTTGTTAATTCAACTTGCCTTAACTGTTTAAAATATAACAACATTCTATAGGTTCTGACTGAGATAAGATCATGTTGATGCTCAAATGATTTAGTTTAAAAGACTTTCACAATTATCAAGCTTTACTTTCTTATTCACTGGTTTGGGTTTTTTTGTTGTTTTTGTTTTCTGTGTTTTTATTGTTGATAATGCTTTTAGGACAATCTCACTATGTTGCCCCAGTTAGCCTAGAATTCACTGAGTGGAAAAGGCTAGGCTTAAACTTGTAGAGCTCTTCCTGCTCCTTAAAGAGTAGGATTATAGGAATATACCATCAAATCTAGCTTACTCATTAATTTCTAACTTAATTTCATTGACATTAAAGAAAATGGCCTTATATAACACTCAAGTTAATTCTGTAGGCTTCTCTCTGTACACCCACCTCCCTAACCCCTGATTAAGCATTTTTCCCAAGGAATCATGTAATCTTTTTATATATGTAGCTAAGAGGTTGTAACTGGCACTCTGGAGGATGAGGCAAGCAGATCTCTAATAATTTCTAGGATGCCCAGGGATTTACAAAGACTGTCTCAAAACAAAGAAGAGAAGAGAAGAGAAGAGAAGAGAAGAGAAGAGAAGAGAAGAGAAGAGAAGAGAAGAGAAGAGAAGAGAGGGGAGGAGGAGGAGGAGGAGGGGAGGAGGAGGAGGAGGGGAGGAGGAGGGGAGGAGGAGGAGGGGAGGAGGAGGAGGAGGAGGGGAGGGGTAAGGGAAGGAAATAGGCATCTAATAATAATAATAAAAATTTAAAATTTAAAAAATCAGAATACAACCCAGGTAAGAGAGAGACCTTTTGTATTAGGAAAATTCTCTGCATGTTTTTGTTGAAAATATTTTACTTTTATTAACCTAGGCTTGTTTCTTCTTCCTCTATTCCTATTATTTGTAGATTTAGTCTGTTTATAATGCCTGAGATTTCCTGGATGTTTTTAGATTTAACATTTTCTTCAACTAAATTATCCAAAGCCTGAGATCATCTCTTCCACTTCTTATATTCTGTTAGTGGGACTTACCTCTGAGGTTTTTTTTATTTCCTAAACTTTGATTTGCAGTTTTTGTTTTCTTTATTGTTTCTATTTCTACTTTCATGTTTTCAATTATTTTCATTAATTTATTCCACTTTTTATATTTTCAGACTTCATTGAAGAATTTACTACTATCAACTTTAAAGTCCTTGAACATATCTGTAAATGCTATTGTTTGTTTGTTTGTTTGTTTTTCCAGACAGGGTTTCTCTGTATAGCTCTGGCTGTCCTGGAACTCACTTTGTGTACCAGGCTGGACTCTGAACTCAGAAATACACCTGCCTCTGCCTCCCAAGTGCTGGGATTAAAGGTGTGCGCCACCACGTCCGGCGTAAATGCTATTCTGAAGCCCTTGTTTTGTGCTTCAGCTATGACTGCATTTCTCAGGGCCTACTGTAAGAGGGTTGCTGGGTTCTGATGGAGGCATATTATCTTGACTATTAATGTTTGAGTTTCTGCACTGTTGTCTAGGCATCTTAGTTCTGGATGCTTGTGAGTCTAGGTATTTATCATTGGTCTGGTCTTTATTGGGTGAGTGTGGCAGCACTACTAGTTCTCTCTCTAAATCTGAGGACCGTGTGGTGGCTATGGGTTGTCTGTTAAGGAACATAGAAGTCCCTACCAGGTGTGGTCCCTGGGATCCTGATAGAATGTGCTGTTAGGTATCAGGGGTTGAACTGAAGAAATGAAGCCAAGACAGAAGGGAGAAGAGAGTTGAAGGGAATCCACAGGAAGGAAGCAAGCTGGATCTGCCACGAGGTTTGGTGAAGGTCCCCAGGAGTGGAGTCAGGAAGAGATGACTAGCCCTTGAAGGACATCTACTACTGGGCTGGGGATGAGACTGAAAAGTTTTCAATGGAGGACAGGAAGGAGAATAAAATCACCTGACTGATCTTCAGATGAGCATAGTAGAGAGTGCCTTCAGATCTTGGTGGCTGGCACAGGGGATGGGTGGGGCAGCAAGGTTTGAAACTGCTGCTAAGTTCTACAGAGTCCCCAAGGAATGGAGGCAGAGGGGAAGTACAGGACTCTGTAAGTGGTCTGCTAAAGGGTGAGACTGGGGAGTTGGAAAGGGAGGATAGGAGGGAGAATAAAGACTGCCTACCTGATTCTAGTCCAGTATGGTCAGCTGATTCCCAGATAGAGAATGGCTCTGGTATTGGGGGTTGACACAAGGAATGGGGTAAGGAAGAGCTGGATATGAATATATGGGGAGTTCCCAGAGAATGGAAACAGAAAGTTTAGTTCAGTATTTTTGAGTCTTTGTTGATCAGGAGTATTGACCTGGAGTTTTCTTTTCTTGTTATGCCTGGTTTGGGTATTAGAGTGACACTGGCTTGTGAGAAGGAGTTTGGGAGTTTCTATTTCTGTCTTAGTTAAGAGTTTTACTGCTATGAATAGGCACTGGGACCAAGGCAACTCTTCTAAGGACAACATTTAATTGGGGCTGGCTTACAGGTTCAGAGGTTGGAACACGGTGGCATCCAGGCAGGCATGGTGCAGGAGGATCTGAGAGTTCTCCATCTTCATCTTAAGGCTGCTAGGAGATTACTGGCTTCCAGATAGCTAGGATGAGGGTCTTAAAGCCCACATGCACATTGACACATCTACTCCAACAAGGCCCCACCTTCTAATAGTGCCACTGCCTGGGCCAAGCATATTCAAACCACCATCATTTCTATTCTTGAATAGTTTACGGATTGGCTAGAGATACTTTTTCCAATTCTACTTTGACTCCAACTGGTCCTCGACTATCTGGTTTTGTTGTCTTCTATTTTTATTATTATTCCAATCTCACTAGTTATGCATCTGTTTAGGTTATAACTCTTGATGCTGAATCTAGAGATTTCATCATGCCTTTGAGGTTTTCCAGCTTAAGGAAATGTTGTGGGTTTTTAAAGTATTCCCCTATAACATCTGAATTTTTTTGGTGTCTGTTGTATTGTTTCCTTGTTCCCATCTGTTAATATGTAATCCTCTATTACCTTTGGTTAATTAAGACATGAGTCTGTCACTCTTGTTATCTTTTCAAAGAATCAGCTCTTTAGATTTGTTGACTCTTTGTTTTGTTTTCTTTGTTTCTATTACATGTATTAGTTTCTGCTCTGAATTTTAGAATAACTTGGACTTGGTGTGCTCTTGTCTTTATAGAACTGCTTTCGATGTGTCCGAGACTGTTCATGCTGTGTTTACATTCTCATTTAGTTCCAAGAAATTCTTCTTTCTTCATTTCTTCTTTGACCCATTCATTATTCAATAATAAGTTGTTTAATCTCTGTATATATTTCAATTTTTATTACACTGTGGTAAGGTAGAATGCAGGGAGCATTTTCAATCTTTTGGGGATTTGTTTTGTTTTGTTTTGTTTTGTTGGTTTTTCAAGACAGGGTTTCTCTGTGTAGCCCTGGCTGTCCTGGAACTCACTCTGTAGACCAGGCTGGCCTTGAACTCAGAGATCCCCCTGCCTCTGCCTCCCAAGTGCTGGGATTAAAGGCATGCGCCACCACTGCCCATCAATCTTTTTTAATTTAAAAAAAAACAAAAACAAAAAGCAAAAAAAAAAAAAACCCTGTTTCATGTTCCAGTATGTGGTTTACTCTAGAGAATCATATGTGGACTGATGCATAGAATTATACTACTGTGGTCTGCATGGATTATTTTGTGTATACCTATTAAATCCATCTAATGCAAGGTGTCAATTAATTCTGATGTTTCTCTTTTTATTTTTGTCCATTTGACCTGTCTATGGGGAGAAAATTGGGGTACTAAAATCATTTATTAATGAAACTGATGTGAAACTGTGCCTATAAATCCAGTAGTAGTTTTTGGTTTGTTTGTTTGGTTTTTTCCCTAAATGAAATTACACATACAGTAAGGATAGCAATGTCTTCTTGGTTAACTATTTGCTTAGACTGAAGTACCCTCTATCTCTTCTAATCAGTTTTCACTTGCAGTCTATTTTGTCAGGTAGTAAGATACAGACACCTGTCCACTAACTGGTACTTTTGTCTAGCCTTTTAATTTAAGGAAATGCCTGTCTTTAAGGCTAAGATGTATAAAATACTGATGCAATTTTTTTCTTTATTCATTCAGCCAGCCTGTCACTGTGGTGTTGATTTTCCGTGCTGTTTCTGTTCTCAGTAGTACTTTGTGTATCTTTCCAGTCTGACTGATATGTTCACTCCTCTCTTCAGCCCTAAACATTCTCCCTGTGTTTTCTTTGGGTTTGGCTTGTAGCCATATTTAACATACATGTTTCAATGATAACTTTACATATCAATGGCCTCAATTCTCCTATCAAAAGATACAGGCCGACTGGTACTAGATGGGGGAAATGAGCTAATATGTTGGACTGAGGAGGTGTGTATGGGGAAGCCAGAGAGACTCACCCACAGCTTGTCTTATTATATAGACTATGTTTCTGTGGCTTACTCTTAAGTCTATGTCTTACCCTAGACTCTCAACATTTTCTTCATGATTTTTTTCTACAACTTTTATACTTTTGTGTTTCATGTTTAAACCTATCACCTGAGTCTATATTTTTGCACATGGTGTGGTTTGGGCTCAGGTACACTTTTTGTTGTTTTTAAAACTTTATTATTATTATGTGTTCAGATGTTTTGCTTACCTACATGTCTGCATATGCTGCATGTGCCTGGTTCCCACAGAGGCCAGAAGGCAGCACCAGAAACCCAAGGACTGGGTTTGTGATCCATTATGTGGGGGCTGGAACTCCAGATTCTCTAGAAGAGCAGCCAGTGCTCTAAACCATTGAGCCATCTCTCCAACTTCTTAAATATGTATGTATGTATGTTCAATTGTTTGATGCCTCTTGATAAAAGGGTATGCTTCTTCCAATGAAATCAAATTGCACTGTTACCAAAAATCAGCTGAGGGCTAAAGCTACAGCTTGGAAGTAGAGGCCTAATATGTGCTCTATAGGTTCAATTCACAGAACCATTAAATACATAGATAAGCAAGCAAGCAATCTGTTGAGGGTCTGCTTCTGGATTTGGGTCTACTTCTGAGTTTTGTATCTGTTCCATGGATCTGTGTACCTGTCTGATAACAGTGAAGTACTGGTTACTATTTACTATGTACTCAAAAGCAATTTCTTGGTTGTTTTTTTTCCCCCAAGACTATGTTACCTATCCTAGAGTACATTTGTTTGTTTATTTGTTTGTTTTTCGAGACAGGGTTTCTCTGTATAGCCCTGGCTGTCCTGGAGCTCACTTTGTAGACCAGGCTGGCCTCGAACTCAGAAATATGCCTGCCTCTGCCTCCCGAGTGCTGGGATTAAAGGCGTGTGCCACCACGCCCGGCTAGAGTACATTTTATGATAAGCTTTTCTATGTTTACAAAAATTCTTGATTAAGATTTAATAGATAACATATTAAACCAACAGATTGATATGGGCTAGCACCTTTACTATATTGGGGTTACCCATTTATGAATATAGTATATTTAACTGTTTATATAAAATCTTCCTTCTAGTTAGCACTTCATAGCTTACAGTATACAGATCTTATACATGTTATTATGTACTTATTTGTATGTGTGCCAATACATATGTGGAGGTCAGAGGAAAATTCACAGGAGTTGATTATTTCCACCTTGTACATCCTGAAAAATCAAACTTGGGTCATCAAGGCTTGCCAATGAAAGAAAGCCTTTACCCACTAAGCCATCTTGCTATCTCCCACATTTTAGGTATCTTCTTTTCTCTAGAGCAACTATAAATAGTATTGTTTTTAATTGTGCTCCTGCATATTATTAGTATACTATGATTTTTATTTTTATGAACTGAACTTCATGCTTATAAAATTCATTTATAGGCTAGATGTCTAGATCTTCTAACCTTTTTTTTTTTTTTTGGAAAAAAATGGGTCTCATATAATCCCAGGGTTGGCCCTTAAACCCACTATATAACTAAGGATGGCTTTGAATTCCTGATTCTCCTGTCTACAAGTGCTAGGATTACTGGTATGCAGCATCATGACTGTTTTATGTGGTGCTGCGATAGAATAAGGGCTTCTTCTTATATGTTAGTAAGCATTCTACTACCAACTGATCCACATTATCAGTCCTAAGAGTGAATACTTTAGGATTTTTCCATAGACAATTTTGTCATAAACAAAAGTTATCTTTTCCTTCCTATTCTTCTGGCACTGACTATAACTTCCAACAATATAATTAACAACAGTAAGAATGAATCCCCCTAAGTCAGGCGTGGTGGCGCACGCCTTTAATCCCAGAACTTGGGAGGCAGAGGCAGGTGGAGTTCGAGGCCAGCCTGGTCTACAGATTGAGTTCCAGGACAGCCAGGGCTATACAGAGAGACCCTGTCTCGGAAAAAAAAAAAAAAAAAAAAAAAGAATGAATCCTCCTGACCTGCTGCCAAACCTTAGGGAAAGCTTTCAGTCTTTCACCATTAAATACAAAGTATGTGGTTATTCTTCATCAAAATGTGGTAATAATGCCTCTCATTCCTAATGTGTTCAGTATTTAATCAGGAATGAGCATTAGACTTTTGTAAAATGCTCTGCCCAAACTGATATAATCTTACAATTTTTCTTACATACCTAACAAGAAAGTTCAGGGAAAGGCTGTGGTGGCTGTTTGAATAAGAATGTCTTCCACAGGCTCATATATTTGAACACTTAGGGCGTGGCGACTGTTTGAAAGGATTAGGAGGTATGGCCTTGGTAGACGAAAGGTGTCACTGTGGGGGTTTTGAGGGCCCACTGGTTCTCTCTTCTTTCTTCTGCCTCCAGATCTGCATGTAGAACTCTTCCCTTCTGCAGCACCATGTCTGCCTGTGTATGTATGCTTCCAGAGAACCATGCTCCCACCATGATGATAATGGTCTGAACCTCTGAACTGTAAGCCAGCTGCAATTAAATGCTTTCCTTTATAAGAGGTGTCATGGCCATGGTGTTTCTTCACAGAAATAGAACACTGACTAAAACCATTGTTTTATTCTGTTTGGAGGGTTTTTTGAGACAGCCCACAAACTCAGGCTAGCCTTAAACTTATGGCAATTCTGTCTCACAACCTTCTAAGTATTGGGATCACAGGTTTGAGCTATCGTACCCAGTTCAACCTGTAATATTTTGTATAGACGGTGTGTGTGCATGTGGTAGTGCACAGGTGGAGGTCAAAGGTCAAGCTGAGGGAGTTAGTTTTCTCCTTATAAACATGAGGATAACAATCAGGTTGTCAAACTTTGTGGCAAGTGCCCTTACTTGTTGAGCTATCTAAGTGCCCCAAAACATGGGATATTTTTTAAAGAATTACTTTAAGAAGTCAAACAACTAATTGAAATACTGAATCTGCTCAGCCTAATGAGAAATGTTGCTAAAAGTAAGATTTTAACTTTTCCTTACTTTTAGCTTACCTGATCAATCAACCACTGCCAACAGATTTTAAGTTTAATATAATATGTCAAAGTGGAGAAAATTACTATTACCAGTAATAAAAGTTTTAAGCTGATCCTCATAAACTTTCACTGAACATTTACATTCAGACATAAGAGTTAATAGCTTTGTCTTTTTTCAGCTAGTGACTTTAGATGGCCCGGTCTCAATCTTCCTGCCTCTACCTCCCAAAAGCTGAGATTACAGGAGTTAAGTGCTATATATACATATATATATCCCCAGCCAGTCTTGTTTTTTATTTTTTTAAAAATACATAGTCCCCTTACCTTCCGGAGTTCAACTGTCACTTCATTTCTGTGTCTTCGCATCGTCTAAAAAGGAAAATAAGATTACTTTAGTACCAAAATTTTAATACTGCTAAAATGTAAACCGGTGTCTTCTTTTTAGAACCAAAATAATCTTTTCTGAACAGTTTTTGAGGTTCTATTTTTTTTTTTATTTTATATGTTATGTCTGCCTGAATATATGACTGTGTACAACTGCAGACAGTGCCCGTGAGGGTCAGAAGAGGGAACTGGATCACCTAGAGCTAGTTACAAAAGAGTCTAGCACCATGTGGGTGCTAGGAATTGAATCTGGATCCTCTGGAAGAGCAGCCAGTGCTCTTACTCCTGAGCCATCTCTCCAGACCCCAACTTAATCTTAAAATAAAAATTTGATTCATTTACTTAATCTGTTTTTGAGACAAGCTCTTACTACATAGTTCAGGCTGGTCTTGAATCAAACTCTTCCTACGTCAGCTTCCTCCCAAGTGCTAAGATCGCAAGCACACACCACTGCATCTACCTAATTCTTTTTAAACAATAAACAGTGATTAGCTAGAAAGCTGACAGTGTTGTATCAAATGTCTATTGGTTGATTCATGTAAATTGTGATGTAGCTTGGCAACTAGTAATCCACTCTCCTATCCAAAGTGCACCCAGGTTTTGGTTTCGGTTTTGGTTTTGTTTTGGTGGTGGTGGGTACGTGCCGGTGTAGAGTTATACCCTCTCTGTAGTGTATCAAATGTAGGAAATCTAAATAGCCTTACTCTCTCCTATCTTGTCTCCTGGCAAATACCATACATAGCAGAACAGTCAGTCACCTGTAGTGGCACCTCGAGACCTAAGCAACAAGGTGCCATTAAATTCTCAGAGAATTTGGACACAGAATCAACAATACCCATATCCTCATCCATAAACTACCTCATTCTTCCAGTAAATTATAGTTTTGCTGGAGTCAGCCAAATGAGGCTTATAACCAATGAATTCTATCTCTTTACTCATATTTTAAAGTAACATGCAATTTGCTTTCTGGTTACAGCCTTGTCATGCATGAGCAGCTACCTCTCGTGTTTCTGCTATCACGCCTTCCCTACCATGACGGATTCTATCCCCTCAATCCATGAATCAAAATAAATTCTGCCTTCTTAAGCTACTTCTTTGAGGTACTTGATTACGGTTACTCTAACAACTCATGCGATATAGATAAGACTGCTGGAAATGGTCTTGTAGGAGGAATTTAAGAGAATTTAGAAATAGGTGCTATAGAGCAATCAGCTATTCTGTTAGGAGCCTAGGAAATTAGAAATTAGAATGCCAGCAGAAATATCAACAATAAACACTGTGTTCATAGATTTCCTTAGGGGAACAAAAGTTCTATAGGAGCTAGGCCAAATGGCTATTCATGTTACATTCTGGCACAAGAAAAAAAAAAAAAAAGACTACATTCTGCCTATTTTCTGGAAACTTTACAGATGCTGAATTGAATTAAAAAGTAAAGAACTAATTTGTTTGGAGAAGGAAATTTCAAGACACCCTAACTTCCAGACTATTGCATGAATGGTGTTTATTGCCTTTAACCTGGCTTACAGCAAGAATTCTGAACAGAAATAATGGGAGAAAGTGTTATTTGGTGAAGAAAGCAATGTTGAACTTAAAAGTGACAGATATGACAAAGATGCTATAAATGTTAAGGAGATTAGGGTAATAAAGAAGAACTTGCATATTGAATTGGAACCGTAAAAATGTTTTTTGTCCTTAAGAGTTGGCTCATGGTTCAAGTGTTTGCCAATTTTCAAGAGGATAAGAGTTTGATTCCTAGCATACATACTGGACAGCTCACAACTACCTGTAACTCTAGTTTCAAGAAATACATCATTCTCTTCTGGTTTCTGGAGATACCTTCACACCCATGGTGCCTTAATGGCAAGATCCCATCCATCAAAGGCTCCATGTTGTAAAACTGAAAATCTGTTTGAAAAACTTTCATTTGAAGCAGAGTGCCTAAACAAGAAAGCCTCTGTTAAGAGTTCTCTGCTCGAAACTGGCTGCCTAAAGAAACATACTGCCTGAGCTTAGCCATGAAGACACGTGTCCACTGCAGTCTTGGTCTAAGCGGTCTTTGACTATCCCTCAGACAAGCAGTACTACTTGGTGGCAAAATCCATATGGTTCCAATTTTGCAGGCATGTAAAATACAAGGTCATGCAGACTTACGCCAGCGTTTCAGAAGAGGTCAGGCAACATGTGGCAGAGTCAGATTCACTGCAAGAAGAATCTGTGAGGCCACTATATTAAGCTAAGGTAAATCCTACATTGCAATGAGGACTCCAGCATGCTGGAAATGTCAGGGATACAGGATGTCTATAAAAGGAAGCTATAAGGCCATGTGTGCTGCAAGGAGCAAAGCTGTAGAGTGGGGCCACCCAAAGTCCAGGGAGGCCCACACATCTCAGATGCAGACATGGAACTGCTGAGAGTAGTATTTGCCCTTGGGATTCAGTCTTTTGGTCTTTCCATGCTGTCTCCATTCTTCCCTTTTTAAATAGGAATATTTATTCTGTGTCACTGTAGATTGAAAGTTAATTTCTTTTTAATTTTACAGGGACTCACAGTTAAGAGACTACCTTGAGCCTCAGAAAATTCAACTGGACTTTTGAACAAAGCTGGAACTCTAAGACTATGGATGGAGCTTTCCAAAACGTGGGCTAAATGCATCTGAACATACATCTATGAGGAGTCTGAACATATATCTATGAGGAGCCAAGTAGCAGGATGTTATAATTTGAGTATGAAATGTCCCCTACAATCTCATATAACTACTAAATTCAGTTTGCCACTCTTTACTTTCCAAACAAGTAGGAAACTGGAAGAATGAACTTTAAAAATGATTCAATTATATACTATTAAGAACCCCTTTCAGATTTAAAGACAAAGATGAGTGTTAAAATACTTGATTTTTTTATTTTTTTATTTTTAAAAACTAGAGCTGCTGGACTCTGGCAGGGAAGGGGGAAATAAAACAAGAAGGAAGTAACAAAGAAGAGAAACCGTTAGGTGCAGGAGAAATGGCCTAGTGGTTGCTCTTACAAAAGACTCAGATGTGATTCCCAGCATCCATATTGGGGATCCCAACTGTCTGTAACTCCAGTCCCAGGGGATCCAATGCCCTCTTCTGGCATCTGTTGGTGCTTGTATGCCACAGACAGATACAGAGACAAAACATACATAAAATAAAAACCAATTTCAGGAAAAAAAAAATACAAATTGATAAAACTGAAAAAGAACAATGAAACAAAGTTTTCTCCCTGAAAGTAAAATCAGCATTACTGACAAAATACTGAAAGAAAAAACACCAAAAGTACAGACAAAGGGGGACACAAACTACTTATACTGCAAATCAAGACAGAGAACTACAGTCTATAACATCACAAGAATAAGGAGTAACTGGAAACACACATGTATTTGTTAATTTAGATGAACTGGGAGAATTTCTGAAAAACAAACTATATCTTACCACCTAACAGAGAAAGTAAGTTAATAATACTATAACTAAAAATGTAATTTAAATTTGTTTCCTGTCAAAGCTCAGAGGATTTAAATGGAGAAGTTTTCTGAAGTTGGGGGTTCGGGGTGGCAGAACCACAGCATCAGTTATCCACATGCACTGGCTGGTTTTGTGTCAACTTGACACAGCTGGAGTTATCACAGAGAAAGGAGCTTCAGTTGAGGAGATGCCTCCATGAGATCCAACTGTAAGGCATTTTCTCAATTAGTGATCAAGGGGGAAAGGCCCCTTGTGGGTGGTGCCATCTCTGGGCTGGTAGTCTTGGGTTCTATAAGAGAGCAAGCTGAGCAAGCTAGGGGAAGCAAACCAGTAAAGAACATCCCTCCATGGCCTCTGCATCAGCTCCTGCTTCCTGACTTACTTGAGTTCCAGTCCTGACTTCCTTTGGTGATGAACAGCAGTGTGGAAGTGTAAGCTAAATAAACCCTTTCCTCCCTAACTTGCTTCTTGGTCACGATGTTTGTGTAGGAATACAAACCCTGACTAAGACACCACACCACATCTTTCTAAAAAATAGGAGATGAGTATTGCAAGTCAATATCCTCTCTGCATATAGATATGAAAACTCTTAACAAAAAAATACCAAATAATATTCAATATATAGTAGCTCTTCCATACCAGGAGTTTTACTTTCCAAGTCTTTAGTTACCCACTGTCAACTGCAGTCTAAAAATATTAAATGGGGGCTGGGGTGATAGGTCAGTAGTTAAGAGTGTTGGTTGCATATAAGTATGAAGACCTGAAATAAAAACCCTAGATCTTACTATACACACACACACACACACACACTGGGTAGGAACACACACGCCTGAAGACCCAGCATTAGGAGGAGGTAGAGACAGGCTGGCCCAGCAACTCAATAGCCAGCCTAGCTAAAATGACAAGTTTCGGGTTCAATAAGAGACTCTGCTTCAAGGAAATAAAGCAGATAGTGATAGAGCAGAAAATCCAAGTCCTCCTCTGGTCCCTACTCATATGCCAGGAAGCACATACATGTTTACACAATGCATATAATATACAAAATCACAAAAATAAACTAGTCTATATCATTCTGAGCAGCACGATTAAATGCTACTCCTTGACCATCACACAATTCATCCCTTTGTACTATCTGCCTGGCTGTTACTTAACACCATGTTAGCTATCACATCAACTGCTGAGGCACTGCTCTGTGTTCAGGTAAGCCTTATGTGGTATTCCAATGCTGTATTAAAACCCCCAATGGCCTCTATAACCTCACCTCATTTCATCTATTCTCATCATGTAGGCACTGAAATCATCACAGAAGTACAATATAATAAGGTATGTTAGGATATATATGTCACATAAAAGTTATTACAATATATTGTTATAACAGTTTTTTTAACTATTGGTAATCTCTTACTGTTCCTAAATTGCTAAATTAAACTCAAATCATCAGGATGCCTATATAGGAGGAAAGTAAGTTATATACAAGGCATACAACTACCCATGGTTTCAGGCATCAGTAAAGACAGCACATAATCATGGCAGGTACAGAGGGACAAAATGTACAAAAAGAAATATACATCACCAGCAAATGGACTTTATTCCAGAATCCAAGACTGCTTCTGTATTTGAAAACTGATCACTGTGAACCATATTAACAAACAAAAACGATAAAGGTATTTGAAAAAACTATACCCAGCTGAGCATGGTGGCACACACCTTCAATCCCAAACTCAGTGGAGTCTGAGGCAGGCCACTCCCTGCAGTGGAGTTCCAGGCCAGCCAGGGCTACATAGCAAACAAAACACTAAACCCATTCATAATAAAATCTTTCAAAAAAAAATTGCAGAAGAACTCCAAATCAAATAAAAGGGGAAAGAAACTATTATTAACATACTTGAGAGTTGTCACAAGTCTGAGTATTTTCCTCCTAAGATTAAGAACAAGAAGAAGATTCCACTCAGTTATTACTCTGCATTGTAATCCCAGGAGCTCTTGGTACCAGAAGGCAAAATAAGGTAAGAAAAGGAAGTAAACAACCTTTCCCTCCTGGAAATTCACTATCTAGGGTACTTTGTGATGATACAGAAAAACTGATTAAGAATTTAAAAACAGACTTCAAATACTTACCAAGTAACATCATGTACAATTCTTGTGATTTTAAAACTGGTTGTCAATTTATTAAATGAAGGTATAACCACATAGCTGGTAAAGTACTAATTATTCTCAGTGCTACAATAGGCCCCGCATTCATTCTCCTCCAGGTAGCTTCACTTTTTATCAACTGAATGGTCTAGGGTATGTCTGTAAGGGTGTTTCACTGGACAGTAACATCTGTTGGTAAGCAGAGTGAAAACTATCACTATCACAAGTGGGCATAGAACAGAAAGGCAAAGGATGGGTAGATTTTAGCCTAAGTCTGGGACATCTTCCTTCTCTGCCTGTAAGCACACTTCCTATCCTCTGGACTCACAGCAGTCTGCCCACCCTTGCCTCCCTTGCCTCCCTTCCTGGGCCTACAGCCTCAGTCTGAGGCATACTGCTGGCTTTCCTGGTTCTCTACCCAGCAAACGGGCATTGTGGAACTTCTCAGCTTCCAAAATGAAGCCACTGACACTAGCACATCTCCTCCACCACCTACTTACCTTATCTATCAGTTCTGCTTCTCTGGAGACCACTACAATAATCCTTACTTGGAAACTCTCCAAACTTAAAAATGCAGGCTTGAGGTTTGGATTATGAAGAACCAAAGTGTGACAACACTACTGCAGAGAGTTTTAAGAAAATTTCTTAAGTAATTCTTAATTATCGTCTTCTTAATAATACAAAACAGTAACTTCTGGAATAAGCTCTGAGAGGGCTGCTTTTCCTTAACTACATTTTGTTTAAAACAAACAAAGCTGTAATACTGACCAGCAGCAGTATCAGGTTAAGCCTGAGGATAAGTTGTAAGAGCATGTGAGAAGGAAGTTATGATGATACTATCCACTGCACGTTGGGAACAAAAGTAAGTCCTACCCCAGACCAAAGCTGCAGAGCTAAACAAACACTAAGGCTTACTTAGAACTTCAAAATGTCTCAACAGACTGTTTCTGATACAGGCAGATTGCACGTTTACTAAAGGGAAGTAGCCTCTGAAGATCAATCATGTCCCTATGTGCTAGGAAATAAACCACAATAAACAGAATCATAATAAAAGATCAGGCCGGGAAGTGGTGGCACAAGCCTTTAATCCCAGCACTTGAGAGGCAGAGGCAGGTGGATTTCTGAGTTCAAGGCCAGCCTGGTCTACAGAGTGAGTTTCAGGACAGCCAGGGTTACACAGAGAAACCCTGTCTCAAAAAAAAAAAAAAAAAAAAATCAGAACAAATGGCAAGAACAAAGAGAATAATCCTCATCTCTTTTGGATCTATGATACTAGAATTAAGCTGTAAAATGTAAAAATACTAACATAACTGATAGTTAATTTTATAGTAGTTTTGTTGTGGTTCAATACAGATTTTGTTAAGTTTAAAATAAATCAGAGGAGGGGCACGAGATGGCTTGGCAGGTAAAAGCAATTTGCCACCCAAGTTCAATCCCTAGGACCTGCAGAGGGCACAAGATCTTTGTGTTCACAGAGGAGCACTAGGGAAACTAGGAATGTTAAACACAAGGCTGCCTCTTCAAAGGAAGAAATGCATAAACTGTTTTCCACCCAGAAGGCTGGGAATGGATGTGGTTAAGAGCCTGGTGAACCGTGCACTACCTGTATGAATGAGGCTACACCAGGTCCTCACCTCACCTCAGGGCCCTTAAGATGGTACATGTAATCTATCTATACAATCCGTTTTTTATGGAAAAGGTGACATGTACTTTGAAAAGAGTTCCAACTTAACTAATGCTTAAGCTTTAACTGTACACAAGATTATGTTACACCAAGAAATGGTCTTTTCCAAGTTGAGTTGTACTTAAATATGCCTAAAATAAACTTCCTAGCAGCAGATTCTAGAAGTTTGAAACAACAAGAGCTACCGAGTCACACTGAACCAGACTTCCTTCTTCCTGGATGTGGTGTTTGCAGAGAGACTCTTCCCACAGACCCACACTGTAGCAGAGAACCAACTCTCACAAGTTGGTTACAATAAACACACACACACAAACAGATAAAAAGTTAGATAAGTTAGAAGGAATTTACCAATTAAGAGTTCAGTGTAGTGATACATGCCTGGGATTCGGGCACTCTGGTGGCTGCATTAGGAGGATCCTAATTTCATGTGTAATATGTGCTTTATACTGAAATTCTGTGGAAAGGGAGGAGGGAGGAAGGAAGGAATAAGGGAGAGGAGGGGGAAGAGAAGGGAAATGAGAAAGAACAAACACAAAGAAGAGAAGAGGGAAAAGAAGGGAGCAAAGACCAGTAAATACAAGACATAAAAATAAAGGAAAAAAGGAAAAAAAAAAAAAAACAACCCAGAAGGTTCAATAAATTATTTAATATCCTGTTTACTCAAGATCTAAAGAGATAAAAGCAATGAACAGAAGCAGTATTTAAAGAGACAACAGCTAAGAATTATTATCTACAACTGAAAGAAAAAGAGAAAGCTTATTTATGAAGTCAACGAACAGCCAGGTGTGATGATGTGACCCACCTTTAAACCCAGCACTCAGGAGGCAGAGGTAGGAGTCCAGCCTAGTCTACAGAGGGAGTTCTAGGACAGCCAAGGCTATGCAGAGAGAAACCCTGTACCAAACAAAAACAAACAAACAAAATACAGCATTTTAAAAAAGAGTGAGAGGAAAGATGCCAACCTAAGTATAAAGTCAAAAACAAGCACACATCAGGATACAGGGTACCAGGGAAAAGGACCCTGAAAGGAGTTGGAGTGAAACAAACTATATCCAAAAGCTGTCTTGTTTTGTTTTGGGTTTTTTTTGTTTTGTTTTGTTTTTGCCTGTAAGTGAGGTTTATAAATTTTATTATATATTTATTGGTCTTGTCTATTAACAATTTTATCTTTTAAAAACTATTGGCCCTTAACAAAAACTGGTGAGAAAAAAAAAAAAAGGAGAGAGAAAAAGTTGAAAGCATAGTGTTAGCATAAACTTTCAGGTGGTTCTGGCATCAGAAGCCTCTGATGAACACAGCCTAAGTATCCACACTGAAAATAAACCCACCACTTCAGAAAAGTACCAGACCACACACGAGTCACATACCTGTAAGCTAACTAAATCCAAACTAATACTACAATCCTAGAGTACGGAATAAAAACTGTACCTCAATAAACAAATTAAACAGTCACATTATACGTGTTCCTTGATCAACTGTTTTTCCCAAGCATTATAACTCAAGTTTTTAAATCTTACTTGAGGAAAGGGAGGTGAAAGGCAAAAGAATTTCCAAATTCAATTTGGCTTTGCGGATTGTATAAGGACACAAACTGCCCTCTTCAGTAGCCATAGGTAGGAATTAACTGCATGGTGTTATTTTGTGCTGGTGCCCTTTAAGGACCTCCACAAAACAAGCATTCATGTTTCATGGTATTCATTACAAAGCTACTTCTGAAGAGAGATGAAAGCCATACATAGGGCAATGAGACATCAACCTCCTAAAAGAACATTTTATCTTCAAACTCAGAATTGTATCAAAGAAGGAATGACAGAATTCCACTATCATCACAACTAAGTAAACTGAAGGAGCCAGACAATGCTTATCAGTGATTTCTAACATCACAAACAGAATCTGACATCATAAACCTCATGAACGAATTACATCCCACACCCCTCTGTTGGGAGGTTTGCATATCATATAAACCTAACAAGTGACTTGTAACTAGAAAAGACAGTAGATCTTTACAGTTACCACTTTAGTAATAAAAAGACAAGCGACAGCATTAAAGCATGACAGATATGCTAAACAGTCATTTCTCCAAAGAAGGCAGACAATGACCAGTATACTTCGCAGAGAAACGCACATTCACCTGAGATGCAGCCCACAGGATGGCTAATTTTTGAAAAGGAGTTCTAGTGCTGCAGCTCAGGGGGAGAGCACATGCAAAAGCAGGTGGTATTAGAAAAAGGGCAAGTAGTGTTAGAAGGTCTTGGAGAAACTGAAACTCATCAACAAAAACAATGTTCTTATTATATAGTCATTAACTGTGTAATAACAAAAAGGAATAAAATACATACAAGCAACACCCAAGAACTTTAAGCCACATACTATAGAATCCCACCTCTATAAATACCCAGAATTGGCAATCTACAGGCGGGAAGATTACTATTTCTTAGGTACAGGGGAGTGGGCAATGTGAGGAGGAGGGGCCAGAAACAGCAGGTGAGGCTAAAGGATGTTAGGATTGCCTGTGATGGTGAAAACATTTTAACCTTGGTTTTGATAGTTCCACAACTCTGCAAATATATCAAAAGCTGCTGAGTAACACACAGTGGGTGAACTGAACGGTATGTGCATTAAAGCTCCATAAACAAATACAGTGTGACTTCTAGCTCAACAAGTATTACATACCCAAGTGTCCAGGAAGACGGGGAGCAACTGATGAATGTCAGTGCAACCACTTACCAGAAACAATCTGGCAAAATTTGGTGACATTAAAAATCATCCTGAAAGACATTCAACTCTACTCAAATTCTTGCATATATGTGTCACAAGACAAACACAAACAGTCTGAGGGCATCCCTGGTATGTAATACCAAAAAAAATTAAGGAACTGTAACACAATTATTTTTCAACACTGAAAGTTAATAAAGATTTTTTTCCACATTAGTTTTGTGAAAAGCAAAATTAGTCACTACTATATACAATTTCTATATACAGGCATGTATGATAAATCTAAAACAGAAAAGTAATGGCTGAAACAAATTTGTGATGGGTATTTATTTCTGGGAGGGAAGCTATAGGGCCAGAGAGGAAAATATAGCTAGCTTTCAGTTTACTGGTTCTAGTTCTGAAAATAGGTATTGGATTAATAAAAATCTGATTTATTATTGCTTCAAGAATTATGGTCAATGCTATTTTTGAGTATGAAATATTACATGGTTTGTTTAAAGGGAAAAACAGCACTACTAATACACTACCATGCATCTTGTGTTAAACACTGTGCTCTAGGCTGGGTCAGAAAAGCTCAGCAGTAGAGACAGCAGTTAGCTATTGCCCTGGGTTCATTCAACACCCAGTTCCCAAAGGTTCCCAAAATAAATGCATAAAGAATTGTGATTCACTGATGAAACGCCAACAAGCTACAGCCAACAAAATACAAATAGTAAGAGATAACCATTATAATTCAATTCAGAGTGTAGTCCTAAACAAATGAATAATAACAAAATCCCACTGATAATATGTATTAACAGTTCTCTAGTGTCATCTTCCCATGCTACACTTGGTTTGAGTTAGTAATTCTCAAACTTTAGCCTATTCCAGAATCCTGGGGTTTATTAAAACAGACTACTGGCTCCACTCCAGAGTGTTTCCCAAGCACCAAGTCTGGGGCAGTATTAAAACTTTATATTTTTAAAAAGATCTCAGTACCAAGAGCAAATCAAACCAAGTAGGCAAGTGCATAAAATATATTCAATACTGAAGGCATAAAATTTAAAGCTCCACAGCTTCCATTGCAAATATCTATTATAACTGTTCATTGAGTTACATAGACTTTCGTCTGGCTAATTTCCATGCTTAACGTTATTTAAAAGGTTTTTTTTTTTAAATCATTAAGTTCATGAAATTTAAAAATAAAAAAATTTTAAAATAAAATAACCATCTCAAGTAAAGATACTGATATTATTAATTATGGAACCACACATTTACCTACTGCTCTAAGTTAACACACAAAATAAACAACAGAGTCATCACCAAATTACAGAGCATCAAAGTCCTACCGAACAGTTTTCCCCTAAAGAAAACCAAATGAATTATTCAGCAGACTACGTGTGCATGTACTAGTCAAACACGTTAGCAGACTGCCGAGGACCACACATCTGAGCTGGCCTGGGCTTTATTACTGATCCCTCACATGTACAAACGGCTGTTTGGGGAAACCTACTGGCTCTCTCTGTGTCTCCCTCTCCATCTCCCCTTCTCTCTTCCCCTTCCTGTCTGTCTCTTTTCTTTAAGGTTCCTAAGACCTATCATTCAGGTTATAGCAAAGGCTTCTAACAGGAGCAGTGCCTGTGGTATGCTGAAAGCTCCCAATATATATTAACTATAGTCATCACTATAGTGGCCACAACTCACACTCCCAACACTCCACCTGTAATGATCAATATCTCATCTGTCTTCATATACTTCCACACTATTTACCAACATCTTCTTGTGATCAGTGTCATTTCTGACAGTCTCTCTTATAGCCACTAAAGACTGTCAAGTGACTTGGCTTAGTTTTTCTTTCAGGTCAAAATCCTGATTATATTACTGGTGTCTTCAACAACTATTCTAACAGCCTGTTCAAGAGGCTTGCCAAACACAGACTTCCACTCTTAACTTTGAAATTTTCATTTCACTGACTCAAGATTTTGTGGCAATGTTTTTTTCCTCAAGAAAACCACCTACAGTTTGAGCATGGTGGTGGTATGCCTTTAACCCAGCACTTGGGGAGGCAGAGGCAGATTTATGTGAGTTCAAGACCAGCCAGTGTTGCAGGATTTTCCCTGTCCAATCACATTAGGGCAGTAGGAGGCTTGTGTTTGGACAGGAGAAGGGTGGTGGAGTGAAGAGTTAGAGAGAGAGAACATGAACCAGAATGGAAACTGCTGTGGTGTTATCAAAAGGTTAGAATAATTGGGTTAAAGCTTTGTCATTATCATTTGGCTCTGAAATTATTGCATTGGCATCTTGTAAATTATGTTATGATTGATATATAAATCTGATTGGCTAATTAAGCATTAAGAGTCTTGATTCTAAGCCGGGCGTGGTGGCGCACACCTTTAATCCCAGCACTTGGGAGGCAGAGGCAGGAGGATTTCTGAGTTCGAGGCCAGCCTGGTCTACAGAGTGAGTTCCAGGACAGCCAGGGCTACACAGAGAAACCCTGTCTCAAAAACCAAAAAAAAAAAAAGTCTTGATTCTACCAGGCAATTAGGTGTTGAGATGGCTAGCCAGGGTGAGTGGGGTATTGTGTGAAATGGAGAAGAAATGGGGGGGGGGGACATCCCAGAGATGGCTTGGTGGGAGCCATGTGGCCTTGTGGAGAGTTGGCAGACAGAGAGAAAGAGTAAGATCAAGAGAGTTGCCAGTGGAGGCCCCGCTGAGAGTTGGCCGGTTCATTATTTAATATTTCTTGCAACAAGTCAAGGTTACGTAGAAAAATCTTGTCTCAACCCACCCCAACCTGGAAAAAAAAAAAGAGCCAGCTACAAAAAGCTCTGTGGCTTATACTTCGAATCTGGCACTTGGGAAGCTGAGGCAGGAGGATCAGTAAGTAGTTCAAAGCCAGACTAAACAACCTGTAATACCAGGCAGAGCCAAGGCAGGAGGACTGCTGCAAGTGAGATACTGTTTAAACACACAACACACACACACACACACACACACCCCTACAGATGTGTCATTCTAATGATGATGAATTTTGAATTTCATTCACAAATTTGTGATGTGTGCAACAGTTGACATGAAATGGGAAATTTTCTACTAAACGCTGCTGAACACTGTTTACTTTGGAAAGCCCCTGTCCTTAGAAGCAGCACTGAATTTGTCTTAGTCAGGGTTTCTATTCCTGCACAAACATCATGACCAAGAAACAAGTTGGGGAGGAAAGGATTTATTTGGCTTACACTTCCATACTGCTGTTCATCACCAAAGGAAGTCAGGACTGAAACTCAAGCAGGTCAGGGAGCAGGAGCTGATGCAGAGGCCATGGAGGGATGTTCCTCACTGGCTTGCTCCCCTGGCTTGCTCAGCCTGCTCTCTTATAGAACCAAGATTACCAGCCCAAAGATGGTCCCACCCACAAGGGGCCTTTCCCCCTTGATCACTAATTGAGAAAATGCCTTACAGTTGTATCTCATGGAGGTACTTCCCCAACTGAAGCTCCTTTCTCTGTGATAACCCCAGCTGTGTCAAGTTGACACATAAAACCAGCCAGTACAATTGACCACTTGCCAACTTGGCACACAAACACATCACTAGTAAATCTCAACCCTTAGTTCTTATTCATTCCCAAGATCTAAACCACTTTAAAAGTCCTACAGTCTTTACATAGTAAAAGTTCAATCTTTTTAAAATATCCAGTATCTTTTAAAATCCAAAGTCTTTTTACAATTAAAAGTCTCTTAACTGTGGGATCCACTAAAATATTTTCTTTTTAACAAAGTTTAATCAATGTTAAAATATGAAAACACTTTAATTCTTTTGAAATGTAATTCACATACCACATAATTCACCCACAGTACCTTACTGAGTTGAATTACCACCTCAATCATTATTTTAGAATATCCCCATCACACATAAAGAAACCCTGTGTCCATTAAGAGTCAGTCCCTGTTGTCACAGAACCACCAATCTACTTTGGGGATCTACAGATTTGTAAATATGGATAGACAGTTTCAGATCTCCTGAAATCCAGACTTGAATCATCCCTTCAAGTGCAGCTTCCATTAAATAAACAGCTGATTTGGGAGTATTCCACAAGTCTACCAACCTTAAAATTCTTAGGCCCATAGTTCTCACCTGAGCTAATTAAAGTACCTCCCAGATCACCCCCAGAAATGGCCACAAATCGCATGATATTCCAAACTGAACTCACCATGTCCTCTCATCTACTTTGTCCTATTTGTAAGTAATAAAGTAGGATATGCAACTATCTTAAAAAGTATTTCGGAGGAGTATTAAACATTAATATGAGCACCTGTCACTTTACAAAGTCGCTACTTATCAATGTTTATTGCCATGTTTTGTTCTCCACAGTCTGCAACTTGGATTTCCAATTTTAGACCCCCTTTCTTCTACTCATTAAGCTTTTAATCTTACTAGTTTTATTTTAAGTTTTAGCAAACCTGCCTGGTCTATTTTAGTTTCAGCGTCTGCATGTTACTTAGGCTTATTTTCTTGTGTTTCATAATTTTGAATTACGAGCTTGGGATAGTCTCTGTCCTCTGCTCGTGCTAATGAGACTATGCAAAATTTGAAACATTTAGCTTCTAGTAGTGACCAAAGCAAAAGCAAATGATGTAGAACCTAAATATCAAAATGCACAATAGTCTGAATACATAATCATGCAATACACAACAATGCAGCACATATCTGGTACTCCATAACATAATGGAAACAAAAACTTCCTATCATCTACTCTCAAGGTAGCTACTGCAATGCTGATGTCACAATGTATGCTGGCTAGTTTTTAATGTCAATCTGATACAAGCTAGTAAAATAAATCCATATTTATTTTAAATTTATTTATTATTAAATTTACTTCAAAATCAGTGAGTATTAATGTACTTACATAATTGTATATACTGTGCTTTATCCAACTGGCAGGGTGGTAAGTTTATTTACACTAGCTAGCTTTGCCACAACTGAGTGAGTATGTATTATGTCTTAGTTAGGGGTACTACTGCAGTGATAAAACACATCTGAGAGGGGAAAAAAATCTCATGGGGAGAAAATGTCTTAAAATCAGGCTATAGGCAAGCCTATGTGGTATATCGTAATTAGTGATGGATGTGAAGGGCCGAGACCATTGTGGTTGGTGCCGCCTCTGGGTTAGTAGTCCTGGGTGTATAAGAAAGCAGACTTAAGCCATGAGGAGCAAGCCAGTGAGCAACACCCCTCCATAGCCTCTACATCAGGTTCCTGCCCTGATTGAGTTCGTGTCCTGCTTTCAATAATTAATTGTTAGATGAAAAGTGTGAAGGAAATAAACCTTTCCCCAAACTGCTTTGGGCTGCTATGTTTTATTACTGCAACAGTAAACCTAAGACACAACATAGTACATACTCAGTTGTGGTGATACTAGCTAGAATAAATAAACCTAGCATCCTACCAGCTGGATAAAGCATAGTATATTCAATTATGTAAAGTACATTAGCACTCATTGATGACTCACAAGTACATTACTAGACTATGAATTTATTTTACTATAATTTTTTAACCCATCCCTTTTACTTATACTGTTCACTTGAAGAACTGTCCAGATTGCCTCGACTGCTGTGACAAGTCCCATCCTGATCACCCTGATAGTGGATGGGAGCTTCTGGTAACAGCAGATAAAAAGTATCTGTCAGAAGGAAGATCATCTGCCTCCTTCTTGCCTGGCCTCCCCCTTGCCTGGCCATCCCTCTTGCGCTGAGCTGAGCTGCCCTGTTGCTGCTGCAGGGCTGGCTCTTCCCGTCCCTGCCTTCACATCTATATTTCTATGCTTTCATCATGGATTAGGGATTAGTGGCTCTTCAAGAACCTTCCTAGCTTCAGAAGCCAGATTGGAACTGCAGAGGCACCCAGCCTTGCGGGCTGAGCACCTAGTGGCTGTCCCCATCCTTTCCCTCCCAGTGAGAGACAGCTAGCTACCTTAGGACTACCCCAGCTGACGAAGCCCCCGCCTCAAGGATGGAGAAACTACTAGGATCTCAGCCTTTCAGATGTGATTCTCGGTTGTCACTAAGCTAACGTAAGTAAGATTTCTTGGTTCTGTCCCTGACTGAAACTACTGTAGTAGATGTGCCATTCATTCCAATAATGGCCTCATATACTTCATGTCTACTATCTCTTAACACTATCAAGAAGTCATACCGTTTTACTGGCCACACTATCTAGAATGACAATATTACCTAGCAATGCATTTCTCAGAACATGTTCCTGCAGTTAAGCAACCCAACTAAATAATCAGTAATCATTATACTAAACTTAATTACGTTAAATTTTCTTCATTACTAAAATTTTATTGTAAAGAACTTGCAAATGAACAAACCACAGCAAGACCAACCACACCCAGTCTTTACATCTCAGTGACCTTCCACATGGCTAGAACAGCCAGTCTGAAACCATGGAGCTTCACAGTGGTCTCACATCAAATATTCTGTACTGGCTAGCTTTATGTATGTCAACCTGACACAAGTTAGAGGCACCAGAGAAGAGGGAACCTTCACTGAGAAAATGCCTCCCTAAGATCAGGCTGTGGGCAACCCTGAAGAACATTTTCTTGGGAGAGAAGGCCCAGCCCACTGTGGGTAGAGCCACTCCTGAAATGTTTAAGAAAGCAGGTTGAGCAGGCCAGTAAGCAGCACCCTCCATGGTCTCTCTGCATCAGCATCTGCCTCCAGCTTCCAGCCCTGATTTCCTTCAATGAAGTACTACGATACAGAAGTGTAAGCCTTTACTCCCCAGTGCACGCGCACGCACGCACACACACACTCAGGGAGGGGGGAGCTAAAATGAGATAATCAAATAGCTGTCCATCTTCTTGCATGTCTTGTAAGTTCTTCACCTACATTTAGTGCTTCCTGAACACCAAATACCCTTTTTTTTAAAAAAAAAAAAACTGGTGCTACAGTGTCATGTCAAGAAGATAGGCATTTTTACTTTAACTCAAAAAGTACTGTCTAGAGGGGCTGAAGAGATGGTTCAGTGGTCAAGAGCACTTGCTGCTCTTCTAGAGGACCTGGGTTCAGTTCTCAGCATCCACATGGGACAGCTCACAACTGTCCAGGGGTTCTGATGTCTTTGGCCTACTTGGGCAGAATATACCCATAGACAGACAGACACACACACACACATCCCTTTACAATTAAAAAGAAAAAAAATTATTAAAAAGTACTGTCAGTATGAGAAATAGGAACAGTCAAACCTCCTTTTCCATCAAGTCCTTTCCATCTGTTCGTCAGAGATTAAAAAAAAAAAAAAAAAGTAGCAGTGATGAACACAGTTAACAGCAATCTAATCAGAAACCTGAAACTGGGCTGGAGAGATGGCACAGTGGTTAAGAGCACTGGCTGCTTGCTCTTCCAGAGGTCCTGAGTTCAATTCCCAGCAACCACATGGTGGCTCACAACCATCTGTAATGGGATCTGATGCCCTCTTCTGGTGTGTCTGAAGATAGCTACAGGGTACTCTTATAAATGAAATAAATCTTTTTAAAAAAGAAACCTGAAACTATGTCAACTTGCAATCTGCTATAGCTCACTGCATCTGAAACACTAACTATAACTTAAAACCAAGAGAGACAGAGCACAGAATTCCTTTAATAAGTAAGCTTTGGATGACTTAGTAGTTAAGAACATGGCATTTCATAACAATCAGCAACTCCAGTCCCAGGGGATCCAACACCCTCCTCTAAACATCTCACGTACCAGCACTCTGTGGCTCATACAGGACTCTATGGCTCAAGAATTTAAAATCTTAGAGCAGTATTGTGGAATGATTCCATTTAAGAAGAATGCTAATCAAATTTTTAAAAGAACAAATACAAACCCTCCAGCACACACACAAATAAAAATTAAAGGATTATAACTATTTCTGTCATCTTGATTTGATGACAGTTCATGATATACACGTGAATGACAAAATGTATGTTCTTATATGCAGTTTGTCATTATGTTAGTTATCCTTCAGTAAAGCTAAATAATATAAAGCTTAGTGAATAAAACCTGATACAAACTGAAAAAAAAAAAAAACCCACATATTTTGCAGGCTAATTTTATGTCAACTTGAAAGAAGGAAACTTCTATTTTAAAATATGCCTCCCTCCATATGATCCTGCTGTGGGGCATTTTCTTAATAAGTGATTGATGTGGGAGGGCCCAGGCCATTATGGGTGGGGCCATCCTCGGGCTGGTGGTCCTGGGGTCTATAAGAAGGCAGGCTGAGCAAGCCATGGGGAGCAAGCAAGTAAGCAGCTCCCTTCCATGGCCTCTGCATCAGCTCCTGCCTCCTGGTCACTACACTGCTTGAGTTACTGCCCTGACTTCCTTCATCATGGACTACAATGTGTAAATACAAACAAATAAACTCTTTCCTCCACAACTTTGCTTTGGGTTACAGTGTTTCATCATAGCAATAGAAAGCTTTATATATCTATGTGTCTTCTTAGGCATTAAAGTCCTGACAATGGACAGATGCCAGAGTTGAAGAGCAGGAAGATGGTGACATTAATGGGACTGGTGTGAGGAGAATAAACAGTGCATGTTCTCATTAAAACAGACCCAGAGGCCTTCCACAACCCACAGTATATTTCTGAAGACTTTCTGACTTACTCCATCTTCTGTGACTCATCATTGTTCAGCGGCATGCTCAAGTAATAAATGAATGTACTAATACGACTCTACCTTTACAACACAAAAGCTCTCAGGAAATCATGGTGCTTTCTTTGACCCTACAGACTTTTACAGACCCCAGGTAGTTGTCAGTTTGAGTCTTTTGTTTAAAAAAAAAAAAAAAAAAAAATCTGAGGCAGTATGGTAGTTTTTGAGGCAGGGTTTCATTATAAATCCTGGGCTGGCCTCAAATGCAGTGACCCTCACTGTCTCAGTCTCTCAAACATGAATGACAGGTGTTCAATACCAGGCTCAGCAAAGATAATGCCTTTTGCTCCAGTTTGTCTGATAACTTTTGCTGGCTCAGTATCTGTTTCCAGTGCTGTTATTTGTTGGTATTGACTAGATCTATATTTATGATTCAGACAATTTTGGGGGTCAATTTTAAATAATCAGATCTAGTTCAACTTTCACTGTTCACCACATATGGCTCTAGTACTAATATCAAGGGTGATCCAATGCTACAAGGAGACATGAGTAGGTCTACCATTCTCTAGCTATGTAACCTTGGACCACAGAGAACTCAGCAAAGAAACAATCATACTACAATCATTATCTTTGAGCCAGTATAGTAAAAGTATTTTTCCTAGTAGGTCTTTGTATTAATTGTATATGTATATTTACCATGTGGGTGCAGAAGCCTACAGAGCCCAGAAAATGGCATTGGATTCCCTGAAACTAGAGTTGTAGGCAGTTGTGAGCCACCATGTACGTCAACCAAACTCCAGTCCTCTCCCAGAGTAGTAAGTACTCTTAAATGTTTTGCCATCTTTCCAGCCCAGTAGTTCTTTAATCTTTTATCTTTTTAAAAAATATTAGGTATATCTATTCAGACCATTCAACTTGTGCTTTATCCTTCTACTCAATTGCAATGTGAATACCAACATAAAATATGTTACATACAAAAATCTGAAGGTCCACAATGTACATACTACAAATTAATGTTTCAACTTTCGAATCTCTTGCATCTTTTATTGAAAATGCTTGGGGACCTAGTGTGGTGGCGCATGCCTTTAATCCCAGCAATTATGAGGTATAGTCTCTAAAAGTTCAAGACTAGCTTAGTCTACATAGTGACTTCCAGGTCAGCCAGGACTCCACAGTGAGACTGTGCTTCAAAAGAGTCAAAGAAGCCGGGCGTGGTGGCGCACACCTTTAATCCCAGCACTTGGAAGGCAGAGGCAGGCGGATTTCTGAGTTTGAGGCCAGCCAGGGCTATACAGAGAAACTGTCTCAAAAAAAAAAAAAAAAAAAAAAAAAAAAGGGTCAAAGAAAGAGAAAGCAAAGAAAAAATGCAGATTTTGGCTGTAGACAGAACTCAGTTGCTAGTGGTTTGCCTTGCATCCATGAGGCCCTGGGTTCAAGCCCCAGCACTGACTAATAAGTGCTGACTTTACTTGTTTTTTAAGTCTAACAACCTCAGTTATATGAAAAATAATTACAGTCCAAACAGACATTCTGCCACACTTTTTTATGTTCTATTGTATCAGTGTTTGTCTTCTTGTAGGGTAATCAAATATCTAAAGTAGTCACTAAATTCCTATACTGGCTTTTCATGTTTGGTTTCCTCATCAGAAACTGCCTTCTGCAACATAATCCTTTTTGGCATACCCTATCACTAGAAGCCCTGGCATGCATTGTATGTGCACAGGTGCTTACCCAGCACTACAGATTGACAGGATCTGACGGATCTTAGACATGTGTGGACTTGCTCCCTTTTCATCACCCTCTTTTCTAGGATTTCCACTGTTCTGTCTCTACAACTCTAGTTTTATAGTTCACACCAGCAATAGTGTGTACTCTGTCCTAAACAACAGGATTATAAGGAACCTGTAGACAAAACCCCATCAACTTATCATTTCACCAAATAGCCATTTGTTTTTTAAGAATAGGAACCAAAGTTAAATATGTTTTTTAATCCTCCAGTGCTTTAGAACATTTTAAATTAGGGTTACTATTGCTGCGACACCATGACCAAAAAGACAAGTTGGAGAGGTAAGGGTTTGTCTTACATTTCTGCATTGTAGTCCATCACTGAAAGAAGTCAGGGCAGAAACTCAGTCAGGAATCTAGAGGCAGGAGTTGATGCAGAGGCCATGGAGGGCTGCTGCTTACTGGCTTGTCCCCCATGGCTTGCTCAGCCTGGTTGCCTATAGAACCCAGGACCATAGACCAGGGATGGTCCCACCCACAATAAGCCAGGCCTTCCTCCATCAATCATCAATTAAGAAAATTCTATATAAGCTTGCCTGGTCTTATGGAGGCATTTTCTCCTTTGATGCTCTCTCCTGATGACTGTAACTTGTGTCAAGTTGACATAAAACTAGCCAGTACATCTGTGTTGCCCAGTCTGGTCTTGAGCCCCCAACTTCTTGCTTTCATCTGAATGTAGAGATGCCAAGAATGCACAAATAGGTCTAACTATCTTTTTCCTTTTACTAATAATGGCTTTTATTCATATGTAACTCATTACATCAAATTCAACCTTTTAAAATACAATAAAATATAATAAACTCAGTACTTTAGCACTTGTTACTTATTGTGTGGGCATGTGTGTATGAGGGGACAGATATGCCATAACATGTATGTGAAGGTCAGAGGACAACTCGGTGGAACAGGTCCTCTCAATCCACCTGAACATGGGTTTCAGGATGCCACACTTGCATGGAAAGTGTCTGTATTCATTGAGTCAATTCACCGACCTCTATATTTGTTTTATGAGACAAGGTCTCTCACTGAAACCATCTTTTACAACTTGACTAGGCTTGTTGGCCAGTAAGCTTTGGATCTGCCTGTCTCCACAACTTCATAGCCCTGGCTTTTTACTTGAGTTCTAGGGACCCAAACTCAGGTGTTCACACTTGCATGGCCATGTCTCCAGCTCTAGCCTGCTGTCTGTGGAATTCATCTATGCACTCCACATGCCTTGTTCCACTGCACACATTCACTACACTCTAGTTACTCATTCTTCAGGTAGAAGACACATTTGAAATTGTGATACTGCTACTACTTATGTGCATCTATGTATGCTGTTCCATCTCTTAGACATACACAGGAATAAAGTCTTGAATCAACTTTCTAACGTTCTAACACCTTGAAGAAGTACTAAATACTTTTCCAAAGTGGGTAACAATCCTATCAACAAGTGAATGAAGGTTCCAATCTGTGCATCTTCCTAAGGCTTATTATTTAACTGTAGGAATCCTAGTGTACAACAGTACACCTCACTATTGTTTTGATTTGCTAATTGGTAATAATGTTCATTAACTTTGATTGTACTTATTGGCCACTTACATAGCTTCTTTGAGGAATATCCTATTCAAATCTGTTACTTTTTAACTGACTAATGTTAATGCTGTGTTGCTGTACTGCAGTTTTTATGTAGTCTAGACACAAAGACGCCTCAGCAGATAAAAGCACACAGTCTGACGACCTTAGTTCAACCCCTAGATCCCATAAGGTAGCCAGAGAACAGACTTTCAAAAGTTGACCTTTGATCTCCATACATATGTGGGAATATGCACACACACACACAAAATCATATTTCATGTATTTGCTTATATATATATAATTCAATAACAGTTTGTGTTTCAGAATATAAGGGAAAGGTGTATGAAATAGGGAGGGCTATAAATAATATAGTTACAAACAATAATTGTTTTTAAATGTACATAGAAACTCAAGTTGTTTTTCTCTATATATTTCTTTGAAATTTTCTAAAAACAAAATTAACTTCTGCTTTTCTGCAACTGTGAACAACACTGCCAGTGACAAGCGTATCTCTAAGACCTAAGTTTCACCTTAGTGACAAAAGAAACAAGAACGTGGAATCACTGAACTACCAATGTCCCTGCTAGTTCCTTTAAAAAAATTCAAATAAAGATGAGGTCAACACTTTGAATTTGTTTTACCAATTCTAACTACGTAAATGAAATAAAATATAACTGCCATAGCTAACAACATAGCAAAGCAACACAATAATACAAATGCTCCTCAAACTGTAACAGTAATCTGGGCAAACCCTCCATGGAGAACAGGAGTGCCGAGTGCAGATAGCCCAGGGCAGCCACATACCATCGGCTCAAGAAGATTAACTTGAAATTTTGAAGTATCTATATTTTCAAATCATGGGAAAATAGAAAAGCTCTAAGTTAGAAAACTGAAATATTCTAAGTCAAGAAACATCTTTTATATTTAGTTCAGCTAAACCTCTCATTCCTGGAAAGGTCCTATGCTACAATCTCCAAAACATCTTTTCTCTTTTTTTTCTTTTCTAAGATTATTTATTTAATGTATGTGAGTACACTGTTGCTCTCTTCAGACACACCAGAAGAGGGCATCGGATCCCATTACAGATGGTTGTGAGCCACCATGTGGTTGCTGGGAATTGAACTCAGGTCCTCTGGAAGAGCAGTCAGTGCTCTTAACCGCTGAGACATCTCTCCAGCCCAAACATCTTTAAGCATCACCTCTTTGAGAATGTCCTTTACATGTAGTCCAGCTTCTTAAACTGTGGGTTGGAACCCTATATGAGTTCTTGTAGCTGAATTTCTCTTAGGTAACAAGAAATACAGCAATAATAAAAGACTTTCAAATGTCCAACAATAAAAAAATAAACTAAAAACATTTTAATAAGCCCAAGGTGTTTCTAGGCTTGCTCAGCCATGTCAAATCATAAGCTTACTACAGCCTTAGTTCTGAACACATGCACACTTTGCACTGCACTCCATGAAATATTAATTTTAAAATTAATTTGGCTCAGATTCTAGACATATATAGCTTATGTTATAAAGTTTTATACATGTCTTTTAAAGAAACATAATGGGGGAGGGGCTGAAGAAAGATGGCTCGGTGGTTAAGAGCACATCACCACATGGCAACTCGCCACATCTGCTCCTCCAGTCCCGGGAACCCAATGCCTCTTCTCACCTCTACAGGCACCAAGCACACACATGGCACACAAACATAAACGCAGGTTAAACACTCACAAACATAAAAACACTTTGAATTAAATAGTAAATCCAAGTCAGGTGGTGGTGGCACACACCTTTAGTCCTAGTACTCGGGAGGCAGAGGGAGGCAGATTTCTGAGTTCAAGGACAGTTTGGTCTACAGGACAGACAAGACTACAAAGAGAAACCTTGTTTTGAAAAAAATAAAATCCAAAAGAAAAAAAAATAAAATAAGATTGCTGTTTGAGGCCAATGAAACAGCTCTCCAGGTAAAGGCATTTACTGCTAAGCTTGACCAGAGTCCAATCCTAGGACTCTGATGGAAGGGCAGAACTGACTTCTGTAAGTAGTTCTCTGACCTACACAGACACATACAAAATAAATGTAATTTTTTTTCTTTAAATTAAAAATTGCTGAAAGAACTGATGGTCTGAGTTTCCTAAAAAGCCTTCAAATGATTTTGGGCTTGGGATTAGTACAGAATTTCTAACATTTTCTGAATAGCTTTAAATATACTCCTGCCCCCTCCCCCAAAAACACATATTCCTACCATTTTATGCTATTTACTAATGTGAACTATTCTCAGCATCAAGGATCTGTCTCATTAATATACAAAATCACTTTGTCTTTAACATATGCTGTTTATTCCATGTATACCAAAGAATTGATTTAAAATAAATTTCTTTATGACTATCAGCAAATATTTTATTTCTATACCTATTTTATATACACCTAGAATGGAAAAAGTTTACAAACCTTACTCCAGAAATACATTTGTCAAAGAAAGAAAATAGAAGCCATCAGATTCAGTAGCCTGTCAACTCCCCTGTTGTAGGGCATGTTCATTTGTTCAGGTCCTTTCCACATGAAGCCCCTTTAGAATCTGATCTGTAAGGCCCAGACACAATTCCTCCTAGCTCTTCTGCCCAGGTCCTTGCTTCTTTCTGTTTATTTCTTCAGTTTAGCCTGTAGTAAATCCTACCACTGTAAACAAATGAGAAGAAAAATACTACTTCTCTCTTTACTGTAGCTGTTCCGTTCCATTACTACCAAGTATGTAAATCAAAGTCAAACTAAACTAGATTTGCTCCCTGGCATCATACAGCATCCAGCCACTACTACTCTCCCAGTTTTCCATTTCTCACTGGCCTACAAGTGCCAGACAAATGGCTTATACTTGCAATGCTCATCAGACATCTCCTCCAAGGCAGCGGCCTTCCAACTACTCCCTTCCAGGAAACTCCTTGCCTTAATGTTCTGTATCACCAAATTGCAGCCAAGCTTCCACAGACCTATTCTTCAGCTACATTTCCCTTAAGTCTTTAAAATAGTATATCCTGGGGCTCTTTCCTTTCCTGGACCCTTCATTATCACTCATCAACAGTATCATCTTTTTTAAAAAATTACATTCATTTATTTACCATGGAGGTCCTGTTAATTAAACTCAGGTTGTCAGGCTTGGCAACAAAGCCCTTTTTCTGCTAAGCCAGTGGTTCTTGACCTTCCTAATGTTGCAACCCTTCAATACAGCTCCTTGTGTTGTGGTGACCCTTAACCATAAAATTACTGCATTGCTGCTTCATAACTGTAATTTTGCAACTGTTGTAAATCATGATAAAAATATCTGATATGCAGGATACCTGATATGCAACTCCCAAATGGGTCGCAACCCACAGGTTGAAAACCTATGTACCATGGCCTCTCTCTGGCCTCTAACACTATTATCATCTTCATCATTTTCTTATTGCTTTTACTCAAGTTTCACTATCACACAGCTTGTAAGCCAAATCTGGCAATCACCTGACTTCATAAGCACAGCTTTATCAGAACACAGCAACACATCCATTTACTTACCAACTTTCTACTGTTCCTTTTGTGCTTACAGCAAGCTGATGAAATATAGCTCTCCAAAATGTAAATTATTTGGACTTCAAAGATTATGGCTTTTTACAGAAAATGCCTGTCAACCTGCTCTACAATGTAAAATACAGCAAACAAATGGTCCTAAGAACTTTTCCTGCTTTTAAGTCCCAATGCTGATGATATTTCAGGCCATCTATGGGATTTCTAACTATACTACTCCCAACCTGTTGTTCTGTTTTCAGCAACATGTTTTCCGTTGCGTGGTGGTGCACACCTTTAATCCCAGCACTCGGGAGGCAGAGGCAGGTGGATTTCTGAGTTCGAGGCCAGCCTGGTCTACAAAGTGAGTTCCAGGACAGCCAGGGCTACACAGAGAAACCCTGTCTCGAAAAACCAAAAAAAAAAAAAAAAAAAAAAAAAAAAAGAACAGTTCTTCATGTCTCTACTTACCACCCAGGAAAAGAGGGTTTCCACAGTCTAGCTCCTATCTATCCTACTCAACTTTCGAAACACAACTTTAAACCTTTAAACAATCCTGCATTACTTTAGTTTCCTAAGTGCACTATGATCCTCTTGTAGGCCCATCCAACACTCAGCATCAACCGACACACCTGATGATATGTGTTCTGAAGCCTCCATTGACTTGCCTGGGCCAGCTTATACAGTTGCTTTCCCTAAGGGTCCACTGTACTGAGAATAGATTTTCATTAGAGTATCCTTGCTTTTCATGGTCCCTGTAGTAATCTCGTTCTTCAAGCAAGAACCCTGAGGCAGAGTAGGAGGATGACTAAAGGGACGGGGGGGGGGGGGGGGGGGGGGGGAGGTCTGGAGAGCTGGGAAGCTGGACCAAATGCTGGGTTTCCCCCTTCCTAGTTTCATGTTTTTAAGCAATTTACCTAACTCATTTTCATTTTCCTCATCCATGTAACAGAACACTTGTGACAACTAGGAGTATCCTTACACACAGAGTGTCCTGCTCACTGTTAAGTGTTCCACAATTGGGGCTGGCGAGATGGCTCAGTGGTTAAGAGCACCGACTGCTCTTCCAAAGGTCCCAAGTTCAAATCCCAGCAACCACATGGTGGCTCACAACCATCCATAATGAAATCTGATGCCCTCTTCTGGAGTATCTGAGGACAGCTACAGTGTACTTACATACAATAAATAAATCTAAAAAAAAAAGTGTTCCACAATCACTGGTAATTGTTATCTTTGAGGTTTTATTCCTCAAACTCAGTTGTCTTTATTCAGTCTAAATGACTTATTAACATTTGCCTAAAACCTCAACACTCAGTCCTATGCCCTAGGAAGTCCTTCAATTCCAAGACAGTTAATCACCTAAGAATTATGTTACAAACATCAGAAACAGACTTGAGTTAACTCGAAAAAGTTAAAGGTGGTGGCACACGCCTTTAATCCCAGCACTTGGGAGGCAGAGGCAGGCAAATTTCTGAGTTTGACGCCAGCCTGGTCTACAGAGTGAGTTCTAGGACGGCTAGGGCTATACAGAGAAACCCTGTCTCAAAAAAAAAAAAAAAAAAAAAAAAAGTTAAAGGAAAGAATGGAGGCAAAAGAATATACTGGGAAGATGCAGAGCAATCCACAGAACTAAGATACTCTGAAGATTCAAGTCTATTGAAACACAGCGACCAATTTCCACAGAGGTACAGGCTAGAAGGAGTAGACAGCTTCCACAAGACTCCAAGTGAGGTCCAACTCAAAACGCCTAGGGCCAGCCAAGAGGCTAAGTGGGTAAAAGCATTTGCCACCGAACCTGGCAACCTAAAATCAATCCCAGGAACCTATGATGAAAACAGAACAGACTCCTGCAAATTGTCTTCCCTGTGCTCATTACTACCCAGTGGTGTGCACTAGATCTGGAGTACACAATGCACTTGTACTGCAATATTTTCAACATATGATGTGCAAACAGACAAAAATACACACTACCCCCATATAAATAAAGTTTTTCAATTAAAAAAAAATATATAATTTCCAGGAACAGAACTTGATTGGTCTAATTTATGTTAGCCAGAAAAAAGGTTAGGCACTTTAAGAAGAGACAAAAGCACTCAGATTGAAAACTCCCACCAAGAAAGCTGGTTATGGGGTAAACACCTGCAACCTCAGCATGAGAGGTGCCTGCAAGAGGATCACAAATCCAAGCTCAGCCAAAGCTACCTAGGACCCCCCTCTCAGAACGCAAAACAAAACAGAAAACCTACCAAGACAGCCCATGACAGGAAAGTAGCTTCCAAAGGCCAAATCAAAGCATTGCTACCAAAGATAAAAATGTAATACCACTGTTTCAACTCTCTGCAAATGCTAGGCCTTGAAATCTCTCCTTCCAGAGCTGTTTCAAGTACAGCCTTCCTATAACTTACTCCATCCCCTTAGACATGTCAAGCATTGCCTTTGTCTATACTCTAGCAGCAAACTGCAGACAGGTACTAGAGAACTTAGCACACAGCACTGAATTACTAAGTCTAGGGAAGACTCTCCCCTAAACCTCTACATCTGTATGGTTTTGTTGTAATTAATTTTAATCTGATATGTAAGACTGTAAACCTTATATAAGACAAGGGAATCACACCCACGTCCTGAGGCCAGTGTTCCTCACCATTGGCCATCTCTCCATTCTCTCATATTTATAAATTTTATGACAAAACTCTGCCTGGAACACAGGAAAATATTAAATGCTATTAAGTCTGTTTTCTAATCACTAGGATCTGGGAACCAAATAAAAAAGGGAAAGAAAGCTACAACAGAAAAACATGCTGACGGATCAGGAAGAATAGCAGATTCTGCCCCACAAAAAGGATGAACAAAAACTCCACAAGTATAACAATAAAACACTAAGTTTTAACTTATCTAAGAAACTAAAGGCATTACCTATAAAAAGGATATGCATAATGGATATTAAGAACCAATAAAACAAAATTGTATCATAAGAGGACAGAGGACAGTTTAAGACATTTTAGAACATGGCACTCTAAAGAAGAGAAAAATTGGTAGATAAGTAATTCTATAACCAGAAAGCCCGACAGTTCAGTCACTCCCTTTCTTCCCTTATCTACGACAGTTTTGCAGAAGTCAGTCACTATTACAGCCTGTTACAGTACACTAAAACCTGTTCAGCATCAGTTTCTCTGACCAAAACTCCCTCGGTCAGGGGGGAAAATATTTTCATTTTCTTAAATCATTCTTTCAGAATAATTAATTCTATATCATAACTGACATAGTAGGGTCCATAGAAAGAACAGCTACATCTATCTGCCTTACTACTACTGTTCCCTTCCCTTCATGATAGAAGAGCAGACCTGGAAGGAATGCTACAGTCAAACTTTGTACTAGTGAAATAAAGTCAGCTGGGCAGTGATGGCACATGCCTTTAATCCCAGTACTTGCAGAGGCAGGCAAATTTCTGAGTTCGAGGCCAGCCTGGTCTACAGAGTGAGTTCCAGGATAGCCAGGGCTATACAGAGAAATCCTGTCTCCAAAAACCAAAAAATTAAAATAAAATAAAGTCAATGTAGGAATGCTGCAAGTTACACAAGACAATACCATTGACTCTGAAGCCAGGCTTTCTAGAAATATACTCTGTAACTCCTTTACTTGATAGCAAAAGTTCATGTTACTTTTTTCTCCTTCAAGTGTTCCAGTATGTCATAGTAACTCAGTAAAATAACTAAAATTCATTTCAGCAAATATAGTAACTTTCATATCTATGACCCTGAAATCAAATAATATCATTATCAGCACATATTCTAAAATTTAAAGCATCGATTAAAATTTTTGACTAAAAAAAATGCTCAACTGTGAATGCTGGTAAACACATGTATCAGTAAATAGGGGCAGGAGGCTAGAAGTTCAAGATCAGGCTTAGCTATATAGGGAATTTGAAGGCTTATGTGATTTATGTAAGTCTTGTCACAAGCAAACTGAATCTGACCAACTCCCTGTAATGTTTACCTTCCAGTTTACAGAAAAGCCTGTGGATGGTGCAGAATGTAAGGAACAAATTGAACTACACCATGAGGAAAGACAACCCTGTGTCGGGACCTTCTATTAGACTCAGCCATATGACACTGCTGATTCTTGGTTGTTCTAAACCACAAAAAAAAATGGTAATTTCCCATGGTGCAATGTAATGTAAAAACACTGACCTGATTTTTTTTTTCCCACAACAAATGAATGGTATTTTAAATGGTGGGAAATACAAGGATGCACACATCTGTAATACTAGCACGGTCAGGAGGCAGGAGCATCACTGAAAGTTCTAGGCCAGCTTGGGCTGTACAGCAAAGCTTTGTCTCAAAAACAAAACAAACAAACAAACAACAAACAACAACAGTAAGGCTGAGGATGTAGCTCAGTTAGTAGAGTGCTTGCCCTGCACGCTGGAAGCCCTGAGTGTGATCCCCAGCACTGGACAGTGGTACATGCGGGAGTATTGAGAGTTCAAGGTCATCCTTGGCTAGACAAGTTCAAAGCCAATCTAGGTAGATACACGAGGACCCTAACTAAAACAAACAAACAAACAAAAGGCCTAAATAAATAAAATGGTGGGCAGACAACAGCCAAAATAACCCAAGTATTCACTGACAGAATGAATAGAGCAGTGGTTCTCAACCTTCCTAATGATGCAACCCTTTAATACAGTTCCCTGTGTTGTTCGTTGCTACTTCATAACTGTAATTTTGCTACTGTATATCATAATATAAATATCTGTATTTTCTGATGGTCTTGGGCCACTCCGTTAAGATGTCATTGATCACCCACACCAAAAGGGTTGCAACCCAAAGGTTGAGAACCACTGGAATAGACAAAATGCAGTATATACCTACAACGGAATATTAGGGAAGGAAATTTGATACATGCTACAATAAGGATGAACCTTGAAAACATTGTGCAAAATGAATATAAGCCAGTATCCAAAGGCTTGTGTGATGAATCTTAATCTACTAAGCACTTACCTTAATCTCCTAACACTTCACCTGTCATGTTTAGGTTCTATTTTCAAAGTAAAAGGGAGTGACAGTATAGGAGTGATAGTCTCAGTTTAAAGTGTACTGTGCCTTTTCCTTTGTTGGCTATCTAAAGGCAAGATGGTCACTAGCAGCTCTAGAGTCATCTACCAGGGCCTGATAGGGAAATACAGGCTCAACATGTGTCAGCAGTAGCTGGTTCCATCAGTACACAAAGGACAAACGTTGTTCATTTGTACTAAGTGATCTTTCTTAAGGGATTACTCAAGACCAGTAAGAGATCATGCTAGTCTTTGTACATGACCACATGTGTATACACACACACACTCACATTCTTGCACTTTACATGGCTATTGAGACTGCTCAGTTGTTAAGAGCAACTGACGAGCACTTGCTGCTCTTGCAGAACAAGTTTTTATTCCAAGCACCCACATGGCAGGATACAACAGTCTGTATCTCTAGTTACAGGGGATCGAACACCCTCTTCTGGGTGCCTCAGACACCAGGCATGTACTTGGTACACAAACATACGTGCAAGAAAAACACTCACGTGGATAAAATTAATTAAATGTATATGTGTGTGCATGTGTATACACACATACAACACACTTTGGAAAATGACAGTCCCAGTAAGGATGTATTCAAAGATTGTTTTAGTGCTTGTCTTGTTTCAACCATATTGTGCAGTATACATTGGAGATTAGAGTTGGTGCCTCAAACAGTACAGTTGGGAGAACGGACAAAACACAATTCAATACATTATTACTACTACAATAACAAAGATTCCCTCAGGAGCAAAGAAAAGCCCCTTGCTCTACAGCATTTAAGAGGTAGGAATTAGCCAGCCAACAGGAGGCAGAAAATGATATTTCAGTCAGCAAGATAGCCCTGAGAATAGAAACAGAAAGAGGGGAGGGCAGGACTCCAGATTATGTATAAGCATATAAGATGTTCACTGTCATAGAGCTTAACTGGGGGGAAGGGGGGTGGTAATGAGGAGAAAAAAGCATCAGGCTTATCAAAAGATCCCAGTGAACTAAAGGAAGGGCACCACTGCAAGAAATTTGTATACTGCCAGATGACAGTTAGAATAAACAGGCGAGGCTAAAATCCAGACATCGCAGAGAGTGAAGCTACACTGACTGGCATCTGACTGAAGGTGAAGGTGAGGAAGGAATCCAAGAAACCTCTCAGGTTTCAAATGTAGTCACAGCTAGGGCAATGAGAACACAAAGGCTGAGCATGTGAAGCTGCTGAGGTGTCTGTGTGAGCCCTCCAGCAGGGGACTAAAACAGACCTCACGCCTGCTCTTGCCACCCCCTCCCCACCTCAGAGAAGTGATGGTTAAAGCTAAAAGAACTGCTGGTGTGAACAAAAGTTGGTCACAGAGGAAGACTCACAGGCAGAATCCTAACACATGTCTACACTCAGTGAATAGGCAGTGGAGCCAGCAAAGGCAAAACAAAGCCAAGAGTGAATGGGCCAGGAAAAGGGAGGGACACGCACTCCCAACCTCCAGAAAAGTATCAAGAAGGCTGGAGAAATAAACACCTTCAAGACATTGAATGTGGTTAAATGAAGTCAAAAGGGAGAACGGTGATTCCCAAAAATACTTAGAAAGGCTAAATGTCAACATGCTAATAAAAATAAACATGAACTATATGAATTCTATACTAATCTTTCTTCTAGTTCTCATTCAAGTATGAGTCTGTTCACCTTACAAAAGTACATTACAGCAAAACAGACTGGGCTTGGCTCAAAAGAAATTATCAGATTAAGAGCCTGGAAAGCTGGTTCCCTGGTTAAGAGCACTGTTTCTGCAAAAGGTAAGAGTTCAGTTTCCAGCACCCAAGTGAGATAGTTCACAACTACCTGTAACTCTTAACTCCAGGGTATCCAATGCCCTCTTATGGATTATGAGGGCACCTGCACACAAGCACACAAACACACACGCGCGCGCACACACACACACACACACACACACACACACGAGATCTTTTTTCAAATTTTTAAATCTTTTTTAAAAGCTTGTATTTTAAAAAGATCTTACAATATTTTCTTTCATCCCCAAATACATAGTTTTAAAAGTATATTTATTACCTAGTCCCTTTCCTCAAAAAGCATGTATGAAATTTTACCAATTACTAAATGACCAATGACACTGCAAAGGTCTCTACCCTACTAGGCACCTTGATAGAGGCCACACGTACTTTAAAACCATGTACATGTAGATTGTTAAAGAGCATAACACTATCCATTAGAGCACAGCAAGTGATACAGTACAGGACACAGGCAGTCGGCAAAGACCTTACGGGGCCTCCTGAAGGTTTGTTTCATTGGGATGACAGTGTGGGAAATCATAATCTTATTGATTATAGAGGCATATGAAGGAGTCTGAGTGAAGAGTTTACAAGAGTGAGCCCAACTCAAAGGACAGCCAGTGGTATGTATGTATATAAGAGAATTGTGTGTAGGAAATCATGGAGAACCATTTACCAATACAATAGAATGTCCAGAGGGAAAAAACAATCTTGGAAATGCTAATCAATTGCAAAAGAAAATGTGTTTTATCCTTGGTACTAAATCTAAAGGATAAATGTTCCAGAATTGGTAAACCAAGAATTCAAGTGTTTTTGTTTTGTTTTTTTTAAAAAATAAACCCTCTGCTAATAAGAATAAAACCTTTCGAGTGAAAAAAGGGCAAATATATTGTATAAAATGTATTATTAATGTTTTAAAGCACCAAAATGGGAATTCTATGGCACAGTAAACATTTCCTGGCTGCTTTCCTGGCTCACTAACCTTCGCTTACGCCTAGCCATGGCTTCCCTCAATGGAAGAGAGAAGAATGAGCAAGAGAGCTCTCTCTGGTTTAGAGTCATAGTGTTCTGACGTAAGTCCAGGCTCAGTCCCCTACTGTGCTGTGACTCAGGGGTACTGAAGAGTTGTAGGCCTCAGGTTTCCTCCTGAAAATGGGAATTGTAATAGTGCCTACTTTCATAGGATGGCTGTGGCCAAATAAATAATCCACAGAAGTACTTAACATCATACACACTCATTAAGTATGAAGGTTCTTATTTGCTATCCTATTGCTGTGAGGAAACATCATGACCAAAGCAATTTATAGAAGGAAGCTTTTAACTGGGGACTTGCTTACAGTTTCAGGGCTAGATCATGATCATCATGGCCCAGAGTGCAGAGGCAGAGAGGCAGGCTGGCCGACCACTATAAAGTAGCTGAGAGCTCACATCCAGTTCAAAAAGTGCAGGCAGAAAATGCAACTAGGCCTGGTGTAGGCTTTTAAACCTCAAAGCCCACCCCCAGTGACACAATTACAAACTTCCTCCAGCAAGACCTCACCTCCAAATCCTCCCACAGTGCCACCAACTGGGGGCAACCACTCGAATGTACAAGTCTATGGGGGTCATTCCCATTCACACTAACAGTTTCTTACTTAGTTGTTATTAATTATTGACAAACATGCCATATCCAGGCCATCCAAATAGCTCAGTGGGTAAAGAAAGGCACTTGCCACCAAGCCTGGCAACCTAAGTTTGACCCCCACCCAAGAAAGGAAATAATCAACTCCTGTAAGCTGTCCTCTGACTTCCATAAGTATACTGTGCCACATGCACAAAAAAAAAAAAAAAAAAAAAAAATGGATGAATAAACAAAAAGTTAGCTAGGTACTGATAGCACACACTTTTCATCCCAGCAGATCTCTGTGAGAGAGGCTAGTCTGGGCTACAAACAGAGTGACTTCCAGGACAGCCAAGGCCACACCAAAAAACCCTGTCCCGAAAAAACAAACAAAAAGTCCTATTCTTGAGGTTTATGCACACCCATGTGCATAAGCAAGGCAAGGTTACCTTGGGTTCCAGCTTCCTGAATGTCTGTTCTAGAATCATTCACTAGGCAGAATATTTCTGTTTTACACACCCTTCTATATCTACAAAGGAAAAAAAAGCAACTTTCTTTTAGAAAAAGCTTCAGGATCAATGCCTTACATGAAAAATGTCTAGTACAGAAATACAAAAATCAATCCCATTTCTTCTTCACTTGTCTTTCTAGGTTGGCTATAAAAATCCGGTTCCCTTACCTGAGCTTCAATCACTATCAATGATAATTTAGCCCCTCCACTCCCACCTGTGCATGCAGGCTCACTTTATCATCTGTGAACTTTACACACAAAAATGAGGAAGGAAGGAGGATTAAGAGGACGAGCAAAAGAGATGAGAAGAGTCATTAGGTCAAGTTCTAACCATTATGTCCAGCCTTAATTTTTGGAAAAATCCCTTCTTACAGACAACACTTCTTGCAACACTATCCCACCAGGCCAACTCCATACATTCTGTCTTTACCCTTTTCCATGGCTTACTCAGAACACCATCCCACTCTTTGCTCTGAATACATTTCTTAGATATCCCTACTAAGCAAAACCTTCCAAGAGACACTTTGCCGCAGCATACATATTCTCAGACCAACAGAGGCCATCTAGAAGACTCAGATTCACCCTCTCACGTAATCATGCCTCTGTTGCACTTATGACTGTATTTCTGTCCATCTCAAGTTTGATACATACTTCCTATAAGATCCACTGCTTCATTCTGTACTCAAAGCCCTCATATGAAGTTGTTACTCTTAACAGAACATCTTAATGGTGTGTCTCTAGCTCGCGCTCGCTTGCGAGCTCGCTCTCTCTCTCTCTCTCTCTCTCTCTCTCTCTGCAACCCTCATTCTACTCACAGCCTTCAGGAGAATAATGCTGCCTTATTTTCCTTGTAGCAGTCACTTAGCAAATGAATGCTCATATGTGACCAGCACATTACAGAAATATGGCAATTCTGTATCAAAGTATTTTTTCTCTAGTAAAGGACAGTGCCACATTTAACTCATAAGGATTAAATGAGGCATCAAACTCTTGGTATAGCAAACCAATATATAGTTCTTTGTGTCTGTCACAAAGAACGACCATTTGAATGCCTATTTCACGTCCTAGTTGTACTGACTTGGAAATGAAATGCTGTCAACAAAATCAGACAGAATGGCTTGGCAACTCTACTGTCTTTTTCCTGTATTCACAAGTCACTTGTTACCTTCTACTAAGCCGCAACTATGTGCTGTGGATCTATTACATGCGGAAGTCCTTATAGGTATCAGTAAACAAACAGGACACAATACTCAAGTGAATCATGACAAAAACTTATACCAACCTTCAGAAAGGGAAGAATGTACAAGCAATACCAGTATCCACATAAACTATTCAAGTTTTTGCTTACAGTAATAAAAGCCTCAAGAAAAATTACTGGTGGGCCAGGGTGTGGTGGCCCATGCCTGTAATCCCAGCATTTGGGAGATCAAGGCAGGATTTATTCTCTGTGCTTAACCAGCCTGCCCTGCAGTAAGGCCCTGTCTCAAAAAGAAAACAAACAAAAGGCAAGAGAGATGAGACTACACACACACAACACACACACACACAGAAAAATTACTGGTAGAAGGAGATCAAAACTAAGTCTTATCAAAAAAAAAAAAAAGACTGATGGCTGTTCCATTTGCTAGGTTTCACTTTTGTTTGGAAGTAATTTTCAAAAAAAAAAACTTACATGTGATCAGGACAGAGATGGAAGACCTATAGTCTCACTCAAATGGGAATTCCACAGATATTCCCCCAGGTTTTTTCCAATTCATACTTAATTGTGTAGCTCTGAAAAATGGCCCAGCTTCCTCTGCTTCCTAGCCCAACCAAACCCTGTATTTACTAACTAGCCTCTTACCAAAAACTACTGGACTATACAAATCATATTACCTACTATTAGAATAGAGAAAAGGGGATGGGCTTAAAACTATTCCCCCCATCAAATCCAGAGGTTGGGTCCCAGTGAAGTTTGTGCTATTACACTTCATTGGTTTTAGTAGGAGCAGTGAGACCTCTAGCGCTACCTCAATAAGCAGAGTTTGCAAATAGTGGCTGCTAATGTCACCTTAATGAGACAATGGCAACATGCTGAGTAGCAGCAAACTGAGTGACCACAATGAATGTTTACAGTTTTGCAACCACTTGGAAAATCTACTAGCTTGGTGGCATGTGGTATATACAAGGACGCAGGAATCTTATGTATCCAATTTATTTCTGCAAAACAGGTGAAAGAAATTATTTTCCTATTATTCACACTTCCACTCCAAGACGAGCTTTAAAAAAAACAAAAAACAAAAAAAACCCAAGATCAGAGGTCTGCACAACCTCCTTCCCAAAGCTTCAACACAATAGATGGTAAACTATTGTCCACCTTTAGCTCGCTCTAAATGCCAGCAGTCACAGGAGTATGAGCTGCAACAGCTCGGGAAGACTGGTCCAAAGGACCGCACTGGAATATAAGAAAATGGTCTTGGCGCATCCTACCCTCCCCCATCCACCACCCTCAAACAAGTCAGTTACCCGGCTGGTCCCCACCCCCCTCTGAGGGCTGCCACCGCCCGCCTGGGCCCGGCTCGCACAAGGTAAGCGCGGGGACCGAGGCTCCATGTGCGGCAGCGCGGGAGGCTGCACCGGCTGCGGACACGAGCGGCGGCGCGGCCCGGCCCCGGCGGTGCGGGTGGCACGCGGGCCGGCAGCATCCCGGTCCGTCCTCCCGCGCGGCCCGCGGACCCCGCCTCGGCTCCACATCCCTTCCCCTCCGACGCCAGGCCGCGCCCGCGCAGCGGGGCCGAGCGCTCAGCGGTCCCAGGTGCCGCGCTAGTCGCTCAGAGGGCGGCTGCTGCCCGGGCCGCGGCGCCCCGAGGCGGCGGCCAACTCCGACTGACCGCCAGCCGGCGAGAGCCAGCGGCCGCGGCCCCCGCCCCTCCCCTCCCAGCCGCCCGGCCCGGCCGGCCCCGGAGCACACTCGCCTCCACATCGCGGCCCTTGTTCTTGAAGCTCTTGATGCGGTGGTTCTCCAAGCCGGGGTTCTCGGCCATGGCTGCGCGCGGCTCCGGAGGCGGCTTCTCCTGCGGCGGCGGCGGCGAGTCGAGCGGGAGGGGACGAAGGGGGAGGAGCGCGCGCTCCGTGACGCCTGGAGCGCGAGGTGGCCGCGGCGCGGGGGCGGCGCTGAGGAGAGGCGCGCGCCGGAGAAGGCCAGGGCGCTGGCCTGCCGGCTGTCGCGGTGACCCTGCCCTCACCCCTTCGTAGGGCCTCCCCACAGCCGCTAGTCATGTGCTAGAAATGGAGCCCGACCTAGCCGCTTTTACCGCCACCCCTGAAGCGGGGAGGAGGGCGGAAACTACAGTTCCCAGCATGCCAGGCGCGGGTCTGAGCCACGCCGAGAGAGGACGAGAAGCATGCCGGGAGGGCTGTGCGCGCGCTTTCGACTCCGCGCTCTCTGAGCGCGGGCTCGAAGCCCCACCTCTGGGCGGGGTAGTGGGCGGGGCAACTCTGGAGATGGCACCTTGCGGCCTATCGGGAGAGAGAGGCGGAGCTCCGGGGGCGCACCTTGCTCCCTACAGCTTGGAAAATTAGAAAAAGAACGGCCACGCGTGCTTTGCGCTTTTGGCTTCTTTAGGGTCTCCTCAAATAGCAGCCACCCTCAAACCCTGTTCTTTTGCTCTGCTTCGGTTTTATAAATAGCACGCTTGTTTCCACTCCACAAATACATGTGAGTGTGATGTGTGTGTTTATGCTTGCTTCTTGCACCTCTATTAAACTCAATGAGAACAGAGACATTGTTGGTCTCAAAAATCTGTCAGATCAAAACAGTACCTAGTAAATTCTCATTAAAAAAGAAAATGTGTTCTAGTACCCCCTGATTTCTCCCAGCATCCTTGTGCAGCCTTCACTTTGGCAGCCCTACCCTTCTATGACCCCATGCCTTAGTCCACCTTAACACACAATGTAGCCTTCAGGCAGTTAATCAGACCCTAGGGCTGCCATCCAGACTGCCATCTCCCTTTAGCTTCTCATTGGAACAATAACAGGTTTTGGTTGATTTGAGTTGGTTGATTGTTTTGTTTTTTGTTTTGTTTTTGTTTTTACAGCAGGTGAATTTTATTTGATTATTATCTGAGACTCTTACATTTCAGAATTGTCTTAATTAGGCTTTCTATTGCTCTAAAGAGGCCCCATGATCGTGGCAACTCTTATAAAGGAAAACATTTCACTGGAGCTGGTTTACAGTTCAGAGGTTCAGTCCATTATCATCATGGCAGGAAGCTTGGAGGTATGCAGGCAGACAGTGCTAGAGAAGGAGCTGAGAGTTCTACATCTTGGTCGGCAGGCAGCAGAAAGGGACTGTGTCCCACGAGGGACCTAGCTTGAGCAGAGGAGACCCAATGCCCACCCCATAGTGTCATATTTCCTCCTAATAGTGCCATTCCCTATGGGCCAAGCAATCAAACACATGAGGCTAGGGGGCTATTCCTATTCAAACCACCAGAAGAATCGTCTGCCAATATAAGCTTATGTGAAGTGATATGCTACATATGATCAAAATGAGCCAGGTCGGAGTTTGGTAGGAATATACCATAAAGAATTCAGTTAAGACAATCTTCAGAAGAAAAGGAACCTGAAAGTCAAGAGCTGGCAGCTGAAACACCAAGCTGTCACCCAAATGTGTTTTGTGAGTGGCTGGTTATGGTTGATTGATAAGTACAGAAAAGGACTTAGACCATGTTTGCCCTACTGGAGTATGGTCTACTGATGCCACAAGAGTTTTCTCAGGAAAAAAAAAAAACATCAACCTGTATTTTAGTCTCTGTATTTTATTTTATTTTTTGTTTGTTTTAACTATTTTAATTGTACTCCTTACCCACTTCCACCCCACCACACCACACCCCCTTTTCCTTTCTTTTTCTTTCATACTTAAAATAAAATTCGTCCGCATTTTTCACTGGACTTCAAGCCCTCAGTGATCCTGGTCTGACCACTCATTTGAAGGAGACAAAACAAAACAAAAAAGTAAATAAAAACCTCACCTGTCACTTGGCCTAAGGATAATGGCTCAGTGTTCAGTGGTGAAACTTTTTGTTTGCCACTCTTTTTTTTTTTTTTTTTTGAGACAGGGTTTCTGTGTAGCCCTGGCTGTCCCGGAACTCACTCTGTAGACCAGGCTGGCCTCGAACTCAGAAATCCACCTGCCTCTGCCTCCCGAGTGCTGGGACTAAAGGCGTGCGCCACCACGCCCGGCTTGTTTGCCACTCTTAATTGCCTTGATTGACTAAAAGAAAAATATTCGCTGTTGCTCCACTTCAATTATAATTTGGCAGGTATTCCTTTGTTGGCTCACCTGATCCTCTCTGCCACTTCTCTTAGCATAGCATCACACAACTAGGACCTTTCAGTGAGTGCTTCCTAAGTTCAAGACATCCCACTAATGCTAGAATTCCCAGGTAAACAGAACAGCGTGGATACTGCCTCCATCCCACTTCTCTCCCAGAAGAAACTAGTGATAAAGACGAGGAATGAGTCCAAAAGGGTGGCAGGCTTGAGAAGGAATCTCAGGGCCTATGCAAGATGACCTTTCTAACGTGCCTCCTCTGCAGGCTTCTAATGTGTGTGAGTCCCCAAGCAAGATAGCACACGAAAGTCATGTTGAAGTACTTAAAAGCTGTGGAACAAGCTAACAACCTCGAATAAAAATGCGACTCCAGAAACTGACCAGCGTACCTCCTTGTAATGGGTTTAAATTTAAGTTTCCTGACTTCTTAAAATTCTGTTTCAGAATGCCACTGTGGTAGACCTGGATGCTGGCCCAGTCAGCAGCCCGAGAACAATGTTCCCTGTGGGCATTTAATCTTCACTGTCAACTAGCCTGGACTTAGAACACCTAGAAAATGTGTAAGGCACACCTCTGAGTGTGTCTGTGAGGATCTGTACAGAGAAGGGAAGACACATCTTGAACTGAAGATGGCATCTCACTGTCTGGGAGTCCCAGGAGGGAAAGGGGCAGAAGTACGGCCGCCTAGCTCCTGCGTTTCCCAGTTTCTCTGCTTCCCGTGTGCTCTGCTTCTGTTTTATTTCATTAAGAACACATTTGTATAGCTATTTCTGCACTGATTGGATGATTGGATTATATGGATTTTTTAAAGAGAGGAAGAGGAAGAAGAGGGGGGAGCAAGAGAGAGGGGGGGAGAGGGAGAGGGAGAGGGAGAGGGAGAGGGAGAGGGAGAGGGAGAGGGAGAGGGAGAGGGAGAGGGAGAGGGAGAGGGAGAGGGAGAGGGAGAGGGAGAGAGATGAAGCAGGCTGAGGTGTTGGAGTCCTTCCAGAGAGAGTAAGAGGGAAGAGGTGGAGGTTGCTACAATAAAGATACATTGTATGTGTGAACTTGTTAAAGAAGATATAAAAAAAAGGTATTCTTTTTAAAACTTTTTTTTTTTGGTTTTTCGAGACAGGGTTTCTCTGTGTAGCCCTGGCTGACCTGGAACTCACTCTGTAGACCAGGCTAGCCTCGAACTCAGAAATCCACCTGCCTCTGCCTCCCAAGTGCTGGGATTAAAGGCATGTGCCACCAAGCCCAGCTCTTTTGAAAACTTTTGAGATTCAAATTAGACCTGAACTTTATCTTCAGACCCTCAGTACTCCACAAACCCTACTGGACAGACACACACACTAAATTAAGTTTAAAATGTCATACAAATTGGGCATAGTGGTACAGGTCTGCAATTTTAGCTTTTTGGTTGTGGAGACCGGAGGATAATGAGTTTGGAGTCAGGCTAAGAATAATGATGAGTTAATTAAAATTGAATGATAATTTAATATCTACATATTTTTATTTCTTCTATCAGAGAAAAATGAATTGTCTCAGAGAGACTAGATTCCAAGCTTACGCCCATTAATTGACCCTGAAGATTCTTGATTCCCAAATCATTCCTGACATTTTAATTCTGGAACATGTTTGGCAAATGTCTGTACTCACACAAGAGGAAATCTGTCAGCTGTCTAGATTTGATTTTTCAGAGCACTGAGGCAAAACTCATGCCACCGTCCCCCAGTTCAGCTCAGAAATAAAACCCATGGAAGTTCAACTTCAACTTAGGCATTCCTTCAGATCAGCATCAAAAGCTGGGGGGTGGGGGGGAGAGCATTGTGGAGCAAGTGTTCAATGAGCAGCCCCGGAAGAAGAGCGCACTCTAGTTAGGAATGCCAGCAGCCAGCGGCACAAGAAGGGCAGATCCTTTAATCAACCCTTATGACAGCCTCCACCCTCAAACAAGCAGGGCAAGTGCTGAGTGACCTAAAGCTCCTGCTATGAAGCTCACAAAGCGACTAAAGCCACTCGTCGGTGGCCCACCATCCCCCGAGGGATGACGCTGCCTCTCTTTCTGTGCATTTTCATATTCAAGACGACAGGATTTTCTCCCCAAACCCAGGACACAAAACTGTTGTGGAAGAAAGGCAAGATCAAGAGAGCAGCAAGAGGACCGATGCCGTCCAGGTTAGTTTTTATTGCTAGCTCGCCATACCTAGAGTCGCCTGAGATGAAGAGACCGTGTTTGAAGAATTGTCTCCCTAGTGCTGAGATTAAAATTGTGCCACCATGCCGAGCTTCAAGGATTTTCCTATACCAGCAAAGACAATGTCCTAGTTAGGGTTACTTTTGCTGTGATGAAACACCATAACCAAAGCAAGCTGGCGAGGAAAAGGATTATTCCCGTGTGCTTCCATAGTGCAATCCATCATTGAAGGACGCCAGGACAAGAACTCAAACAGGACAAGAACCCAGAGGTAGGAGCTCATGCAGAGAGGCAGGAGCTCATGCAGAGGCCATGGAGGGGAGCTGCTTACTTGCTTGCTCCTCATGGCTTGCTCCATTTCTTATAGAACCCAGGACCACCAGCCTGGGGATGATCCTACCCACAATGGGGTGGGCTCTCCCCCATCAATCTCTAATTAAGAAAATGCCTTATAGCTGGATTTTTTTTTTTTTCTGAAACAGGGTTTCGCTGGCCTCGAACTCAGAAATCTGCCTGCCTCTGCCTCCCAAGTGCTGGGATTAAAGGCATGTGCCACCACTGTCTGGCTTCTTATAGCTGGATTTTATGGAAGGAAACATTGTCTCAATTGCGGTTCCTTCCTTTCAGATAATTCTAGCTTGTGTCAAGTTGACAAAAAACCTAACCAGTACACCATCTCTAGCCTGTTGGTTCTTACCCTTAGAGTTGTCCCTCGTGGTCACAAGAAGATTCCAGTAGGTATAAGACTTAGGTCCCCATATACCTGTATCTAAAAGTAGGAAGAGGAACATGTCTCCTTATCCCCCTCCCCAACATTAGAAAGAAAAACCTTTCCCAGAAACATTGCAAACGTTGTACATATAAACTCATCAACTGGGGTTAGGTTACATACTCATAGAATAATAATTAATAATGATAATAATAACTAATAATAATAATAATAATAATAATGGTGTTTTTCAGTTCTAGATGGAGAAGTAGGTTCCAGTCACAAGGATGAAAGCTGAGGACAGACTAGCGGCTGGGAAGGGAATCATTAGATGCTTTTGCACGCTGTGACCCGAATGTGTGCTAGAAGACTGATTGGGATCACAGTTTCAGAGGGTTTGAACTGATCTTGGCAGGGAAGGCATGGTGGGGCAGCCCAGATGATAGCAGAGAGAGCCGGTGGCAGAAACTTTCACATATCTGAACTTCAGGAAGCATCAAACAAGACAATATCCAGAGGCTAAGTATAACTTTCAAAGGCCTTTCCCCTGCGGCAAATAGGGCCCACATTCTAGAGTTCTCACAACTTGCCAAAAATAGTGCTTCTAGTTTGATGCTCACATTCAAAACATAAATATGAGCTGCCAGTCTCTTCAATGCTCTGCAAGGGTAAAATGTCCATATGTCACCCAGACATGCTCTTTGAGGTAGGTCAATAGCAACCAACAGTATTATTCAGGAAAGCTTCACAGAGCCTGTCCCTCCCTGAAACTCCTGTGGGATCAAGGCAGAGGAGACCAGCACTTCCTAATAGGAGTCCCAGAAATGCCTTTACTGCCATTTCTACACACACACAGTCTGTGTACTGGTGACTTGACATAACCTAGAATCATGTGGAAAGACAGTCTTAATGAGGAGTAGTCTAGACCAGGTTTGCCTGTGGGCATGTATATGGGGAGATTGTCGTGACTGGTAATTAGTGTCGAAAAGCCCAATCCATTGTGGACAGTACCATTCCCTAGACAGAGGTTCTGAACAATATAAAAATGTAAAAGACAGCTGAGAGCAAGCAAGCAAAGATGCGTTTATTCAAGCATTGCTGTGGACTTGGATGTGACTGGGGGTTTGAGCTTCTGCCTTAATGCCTCCAAGATGAGGCACTGTAACCTGGAATTATGATCTATAGAAGCCCTTTGGGGGGGTCTGCGTGAGGTTGGCCCCCATAGCCTCATGTGTTTGCATACTTTGTCTGGGAAGGATTGGGAAGCATGCCTTTGTTAGAGGAGATGTGTCACTAGGGATGCACTTGTTCAAAGGCTCTCTCTCTCTCTCTCTCTCTCTCTCTCTCTCTCTCTCTCTCTCTCTCCTGCCAGTGGACCAACCTGCATGTGAGCCACCATGTGCCCCACAATGATGGTCATTTGTTCTATTCTGTGGTGATCATGAAGTCAGTCTCTTATACTGCAAGCAAGCTCCCTGTTAAATACTTTCTTTTATAAGAATCTCTATGGGCCTGATGTCTCTTCGCAGCAATAGAACAATGACTAACTCAGTCTTCCTCCATTACGTTGCTCCTGGTCAAGATTTTTTTTTTAATCATAGCAACAGAGGTGAAGTAGAACAATCCATCAGGCTCAGAATTATCCTAATACAGAATCAAGACCCATGTGACAGAGGTGCTTGGAGTGACTTTCCTAGTGTTACTGAGTGTACTGAGGAGGCCTGGCTATGGTGGCGCCTGACTTTAATTATGTCACTCAAGAAGCAAAGGCAGGTGTGTCTCTCTATGTGTTAAGGCCAGCCTCATCTACATAGGAAGTTTCAGGCCAGCAAAGGCTACATAGTTCCTGTCTTAAAATCAAAACCAAAATCAAAACCAAAACCTCTGGGCATCTGGAAAATGCTTGAGGCACTGTGGAAAACTCTGCTAATTAAGGTCGATGTCTCCCATTGAAGAATAGCCTTCTGGGGCTTGACGCAATATGGAGGATACCCTTCATTAGCAAGACTTCCCCTCTCTGACTTTGTCTGAAGAATTCAAAGCCCCCATACACATCTGTACCTGCAGAATGTCACATAGCCTTAGTTAGATTACAGGTTCAACTATCTCCCCGTAAGAACCCATTCAGCTAGCAGCAGAGATTTGTGAAGCGCTTCCCCATGCCAATGAGGCATTTTGGTACCCTAAGCCCTCAGCCTTTCCTTTGCCCATCTTGAATGTTTCTACCCCACCTGTCGAAATGATACAAGCCTTGAATTGCAGTGGTGAAGTTGATCTGCCTCCCTGAAGCTGGTCCCAGTGGTGTGTCTTCTTCACTGTACGTACTCATGGGCTTCCGAACCCCCCATCTGTCATCTGCTCTCTTTGGCCACGAGGACCTATATCAGACAATCTACAAGGGCACGGAGAGCCACAGGGCATAAGCATGAGGACCCGAATTTGATCCTCAAAACCCACATTTAGAAAGAAAAAAAAAAAAATGATGCCTGGCACAGTGATGTACCTACAATCCCAGAGCTGGGGAGAGAAGTAAAGACAAGAGGATCTCTGGTGCTCAGTGGCCTGCTAGTTTAGAGGAACTGACAAGCTGCAAATTCAGTAAGAGAATCAGTCTCGAAATAAAAGTAATTTAGGAAGGCGCCATATGTCAACATCTGGCCTCCACATGTACACACACACACACACACACACACACACCGACACACCGACACAGAGCACTACTAAATTGAAGATAAGTACTTGGGGCTGGTGAGATGGTTCATCGGTTAAGAGCACTGACTGCTCTTCTGGAGGTCATGAGTTCAAATCCCAGCAACCACATGGTGGCTCATAGCCATCCTTAATGAGAAACAAAGGAGGAGGAGGAGGAGAAGGAGAAGAAGAAGGTGAGTACTTGTACACTGGCTCCTTTGGCTTCAATGAACCCACAATCAAAGCAAACCGAACAACCCCACCAATGGCCAAGAAGAAAGAGAATGGGCTGAAACTATACCAGAAAGGAGATCCTTTCCTGCCCTTGTGCTAACTAAAACTCATCCTCCAGTCTAAGGAGGAATGCAGTTTCTGTCCTTGGCTGTCTTGGAAGGCTAAAATAGATCGGCACTTCAGCACTCAGCTGTGGACACATGCCCATGTCTGTCTGAATGAATAAGCATAAAATGCCAAGTGCTGGGTGTGCGGCCATCAAGTAGGACCCAGACAGTGTCACTGTGCGGCAGCTACCTGGGAACCTGGCCCTGCCCCAGCAAGGGGGTTCCAGGCCAAGGAGTTGGATAAACAAATAGCTTTGCCTCAGTGTGTGAAGTGCTATTATGGGCATGTGACCAGAGGCTGTGGGCATGCTAATGGGCAGAGAGTCAAGAGGGTAGATATCAGGAAAGCCCCGCATTAGGTCATCCTAGGTACATGGACAGTACAGTCACTCAGGTTCAAAGCAAGAGCCCTGAGTCATGAGGGAAGAGCTAGGAGGAGTTCAGAAGCTCCATCAAATAAGGCAGAGGAAGGGATAAGGGGAGGGTCTTGGAAGATTGTCTCTCAAGATGGTTTGGGGGGGGGATGGCAGGGGGTGGGCGGGGGAGGAATGGCAGTTTTAAATGCCAGTTTCAGTTTGTTTGTTTGTTTGTTTGTTTGTTTTTTAAGCCTGTTTCATGAAGCAGTGGTTGCACATGGTTTTATGTATGGTATCTCAGATTATATAGTAACTTACATACATTATCTAAGCTTACATTAACTATGTTCTGTTCCTTCTTCTGACTTCCATGGGCACCAGGCATGCACGTGGCGTACATACATACATGCAGACAAAACACTCACACACATAAAATAAAATAAAGAATTTTAAAAATTCACAACATCCCGGGTTTGAGCTGTATTAGTGAAGGAAACTATATACCACAGTGAAGGAGGTATATACCACTCTGCTCTGCATACTGGACTGTACTCTCTGTAACTCAGATTGGGACATGGAAATGGTCACCAGAGGCAACACTCTGGCCACTTTGAGCTGTCCAGGCAGCGTTGTCAGATAGAAACACCAGTTCTCAGAGCCCTGCTCACAGTTACACAGTGGGAACCTTCTGGGCACAAGGGCCCCTGGGAAACAGATGCACAGTGAGCTTGAGGCTCTTGCTGCTCAGAGCAAGAGCCTTGTCCCAGGCATCTTCCCACCCAGCACAGAGAAAGTTCCAGGGGAACCCTAGAACTCAAACTCAGCAGAAGGACATGCTGTGGACAGTAAAAGAGTAATTTTGGATTGAAGCGATCTGTTTTTTTAAAACAGGCTTTAATTTAATCTACTAACTTCATTTATTTTTAATTACCTCTTTTACTTTTTGAAATTACAGTATAATTACATCATTTTCATCCCTCCAAACCTTCCCATATACTCCTCTTCGCTCTCTTTCCAATTCATGGCCTTTTATAAATATATACGTATTCCTAAGTACAGAAATACAGCCTGCTGAGTCTGTATAAATGTGACTTTTGTGTATGTTTGCAGAGATGACCATTTGGTGTAGGATAATCAGTTTGTGTGCTCTTCCCTGGAGAAGACTATTTCCCTCCCTCTCAGCATTCCTTAGTTGCCTGTAGTTCTTCATGTAGGGTTGAAGCCTCGAGGGCTTTCCTCCATCTGTATTCTGTTGTCCTTGTTCAGCTCATACTCAGGCAGTCATGTTAGCAAGAATGCCTGAGTGTAGCTTCTGACATTACTAGGGAACACAAACTCAGAGCAATCTTCCTTGGCTTCTGACTTTTTCAATCCTTCTGTCCCCTCTTCCACAGTGTCCCCTGACCCTTAGGTACAGGAGTGTTTTGTAGATGCATCCATTGAGACTGGGATCCCCAACTCTGCCTTTTGGTTGTTTGTGGTTTTCTACAGTAGTCTCTGCTGCAAAGAGAAGTTTCCTTGATAAGGGATGAAAACTACACTTACCTGTGGGCATAAAGACAAATGTTTATAGACTGTTGTTAGGGATTGTGTTGGTTTAGTAGTGGGTGGATGTAGGTTCTCCTCCAAGACCCATAACTTCACTAGCCCCAGATAATTGGTTAGGTTTCCAGCACTAGGTGGAAAGACCTAAAGTCCAGACCTTAAGTTCAATTAGAGAGCTGTTGGTTACCCCCGAGGTGTACGTATCGATACCTCAGCCTTAGGGTTACTGTGCCACGCTGGTCATTGATGTGGTTCATTGGCATCATAGCTAGGTAGGACTGTTGGGTCTCTCATATGGAAGTTTTCGTGGTATCTTATGGTACCATAAAAGCTAGTCCTCAGGGAAGAGACTTCATGTCAGTTCCAGCTCAAGGGCCTCGGGGTCTTGTGTCTAAAGTGCACCATGACATCAGCGACAGGGTCTTCTCTCCTAGCTTTGGTTTAACCAGGGAAATACCAATAGCTTGTAATTGGGGGAGTTTCTTAAATAGCCTTGATCAACAACTCAAAAAAAAAAAAAAAAAGCCAGGCGTGGTGGCACACTCCTTTAATCCCAGCACTCAGGAGGCAGAGGCAGGCAGATTTCTGAGTTCGAGGCCAGCCTGGTCTACAAAGTGAGTTCCAGGACAGCCAGGATTATAAAGAGAAACCCTGTCTCAAAAAACAAAAACAAACAAACAAACAAACAAACAAAAAACAAAAAAAAGCAAAAAAGCAAGCAAGCAAGAGAGAGAGAGAGAGAGAGAGAGAGAGAAAGAAAGGCAGGCTTCTCATACCTGATGTTGGGGTTTTGTTAAATGCTCTATGGCTCTTGGAAGGAGCGTTATCAGATGAGAAAACTTCATTTAAACTATGTATGTATATCTATACATAGACTTATACTTTAGGCTTTTAAATATAATTAATAGTGTGGTTTCTTATGACTTTTCAAATACCCTTAATGTTATTATACTCTCTTCCTTCCTTTTGTATCTCTCCCCTCCCCTCTCCCCCCACCCCTCCCTCACTAGATAGCCCCTTTGGTCCCATATCCCTGATCAGGTGACCTGTACCTTGCTGTTGTTCTGTCTATTGCTCACAAACCCCACGGCCCCATCAACAGTTCCTTATTACTTTCCTGGTGTCTGAAGTTCCTCCAGGATATTTGCTCACATCTGACGATAGGGAGTTAGGAGCCTCAGATGAGGAAGAACACACAATGTTGTCTTTCAAGGTTTGGGTTACCTAACTCGGTATAATCTTTTCTTCTTCTATCCATTTACTTGCAGAAGTTCATATTTAATTTTTCTTTATAACTCAATACAATCTACTAATTTCTTTTGTATGAAGTTTAGGGTTTAAGTTGTGGGCGGACAAGAAAGCGGTTGCTAGAAAGCATCCGTATCACATTCCTTCCGGGCTCTGGGGTCAGGTGTGAGGGCAAGGACCCCAGGAGCAACTGCTGTTTGGCCAATTCACTAGCATTTCAGGGACCCTCCTGAAAGCAGTGAGACACAACCTGAATGATCTCACTTTATATTAACACAGCATTGCTGACCCATTGAGATCCTTTGAAATCTCACAACTGAACAGCCTTCCTTTCTAGGGCAGGGAGGCAGCGGTGCGGTGTGGCAAATGGGCATGGGGCACTGCCAAACCATGGCTGGAAAGCTTTTTCCTGCAGAGGAAAATCAACTTGTCTAAAGGAGCAGAGGGAAGAGTTTCAACACCAAGCATCAGCCTTCATGTATCTGAAGAAAGGAAAAATAAGGACAAAACCAGGAAAGAGATAGGGTAGAGCAGACCTCAAAGACAAATAGAGGCAGCCTTCAAAATAATCAGGAGGAGGAAGCCCTTTCCCCAGGCCGCCTCTGACTTCTACATGTGCGATGTTGTGTGAAAGCAAGGGGAATCCGAGCTAAGGGGCAATCCAGCCAGGGAAGCCTGTGCTGTGCTGCCTCCAGGCCTGGCCAGTACTTCAACATTAGTGGCTAAGAGAGGAGCAGTGTGCTCACACCATTAACTAATGAGGCCTGCGCCCAGAGCTGTTTCCTCACTGCAGAGTTGCAAAGCGGGAGGTGTAAGTGTGAGGTCCGCAGAGTTCATCTGGTGGGGAGCTGCTCCAAGATGAGCACCAGAAGCCGGCCATAGCCATAGCATGAACACATGACAATTAGCCCTTCGCCGATCACGCCATTTGTTCAAGGTAAGGTAAAGTTTTGAGTAAGCAACATCCCTGAGCTGGTTGTAAATTTCTAAAATTTCCCAGAGGTATATAATAATGCTTTAACATTAACATTTACGAAAGCAGAGTTGAAAAGTCCTGCCTGCATTTCTTCAGTGAAGTATCCATGGAAGTTATAGGAAGAACGTGATTTAACTTAATCTACAGGTCACCAGGGGAAGCAAGCTAGGAGAGGATCTGGCTTAGAGCCCCTGAAAGTGTCAATGATGTGCTGAGAACACCGGAGTGGTGAGATTTTCTTAAAATGGTAGTTCCTAACTCTATTTATTTGCTTGAGTGATTCTAAGATACGGTTGATTCCAGCTTACCTGGACTATCCAAAGGTATGGTCAACCTTCGTTCGTATTCTGAAGGTCTCTGGATGAGACTAACACTTAAATCGATGGACTAGAACAAGCACATATAGCTGGTCCTTCCTAGTTAGGGTGCCTTGCTCAGTCAGCCCAAGGCTTGGGGAGAACTCAGACCAACTTTCCTTGGGATGAAGGGAGTTTTCCAGTCTGGCAGCCCCTGAATTTGGAGAGCAGAATTGAATTGACTCTTCCTGAGCAGTCCCACGCTGAAAACTGTGGCCATGTCAGTCTCCCAGTGCATGTGAGACAGTTCTGCCAACATGCTTTTCTCTATACACACCCTAACAGCTCTGCTACTCTGGAGAGCCCTGACTACTGCAAACTTCACTGTGGGCTTTTAGAAAGAAGGCTTCCGGGATTCTTTAAATGTGCCAACCTGAAGATCTGCTACCTAGAAAATGGCACACAAGGAAAAAATATATTTTATGTGTGACTCCCATGGACTTGCCCAAATGGGGAGCACATGCAAGGATTTCCTCCCTCAGATGAAAATTCCCCGAACCTCCAATTAGTAAAAAGGATATGCCCACTTCCTCCCTGTCCAGATGATATCATTCTGAGAATGACTCTACGTGGTGGGAGAGGAAGCAGTCTGACTTCACAGAGTTGCAGAGGTTCCAGAAAGGCCTCCAATATATTGACAAAATACCCAAAAGGAACAACTCAATGCAAGAAGGGCTTATGGATTCAGAGGTTGTAGTCCACAGTTGGTGGCCTCTCACTGTGCCTAGACAGCTGGGAAGAACAGCATAGCAGGGGCATGGGGTGAGGCGGTTTGGTCACTTTATGGTGAACAGAAAGCAGGGTGGGCAGGATAAAAGATAACCCCAAGCGTCCTGACAGACCAACCTGCTTCCTCTGTCTGCATCTCATCCCCTAAAGCATCCCAAGTCTTCCCAAATAGCACCACCTGTCCTCAAAATATGAGCCTTTGTGGTGGACGCTTCATAACAAAAGCACTATGCCTTGCTTCTCTGAGAGACTAGGGGTTCCTACTGTTGGTGCCGGGGTTCCTAAACAGAGAGCCTTGTTGCATCCCATGGAAGAAGCACTGTCCACACTTGGAGACAGCTGAGGGCAGCTGGCAGCTGGTCAGCATCATGACACCTGCTCCTTTCCTTGCCCTCACAGATGGACAGTGGCAGCAGATGATGTCTGTCACCTCTGAACAGAGGTCACTTGGATAATGACACTTCTCTGTCCTTTTTTCCATTGCCCCCAGCGATAGACTTCGAATGATAATAGAGGTGCTAAATAGAAGGGACAAAATGCCTGTGCTTCCCAAGCCCTACACTAGACCAGGCATCAACTTTTCATTTTGTTAAATTACTGAATCCTCCAAGTGGTTTGCCAGTATACTCGAATATAGAAATACTGCTATTGAGGAATGACAGTGTTGGAAATACTAGACAAGTTTGAAGACTAATGTTTGAAAGCCATGATTTTCCACTAACCTTAACAGGGAGAAAAGTCAGGGTCTTGCCTGGATGAGGACAGAGCAGTCCAAACACAGAGATGCCACAAAAAGACTGGGCTCCCCCTGGGTGCTGCCACACTGCATAAATCCAGGAGGTGCCATCCTGCAGGACTCTAGAGTTACACAGTGCACAGCTTACCTGTCTGTGCACCTGGAATGAAGGGATATCCAGACAGGATGCTAGGAGAGTGACTTAGTTAGGGTTTCTATTTGCTGCCATGAAATATCATGACTAAAAAGCAAGTTGGGGAAGAAAGGATTTATTCAGCTCATCACTCAAGGAAGTTGAGACAGGAATTCAAACAGAGCAGGAACCTGGAGACAGGAGCTTATGCACAATCTATGGAGGAGTGCTGCTTACTAGTTTGTTCTCATGATTTGCTCAGACTGCTTTTTTATAGAACCCAGAACCACTAGCCCAGGGATAGCCCTACCCATAACGCACTGGGCCCTTCCCCATTGGCCACTAATTGAGAAAATTCCTTATAGTTGGATCTCATGGAGGCATTTCCTCAACTGAGGCTGCTTTCTCTTTGATGACTCTAGCTTATGTCAAGTTGACACAAAACCAGCCAGTATAGAGAGGGAAGAGAATGACACAGAAGCCCTGCATGCCTGTCTCCTGGCTTCATGCAGTGCCTTGGAGATACACAACAGATGCCTCTCTGGTGGAAACATTCTATTCTTCAGGGATACTTGGTGGGCAGGGGGGTGGGGGGTAAAGAGTTCAAAACAGAATCAGGAAGTCCCTGAAACTGAACAGATTCACTAGGCCTCTCCCTCCAAGAGTAAGCAACAAAGCCCTTGAGAATCACTCTCAGACAAGACAAGCTGCAGGGAAGACACCAGAGCTGCCTGGAAGAAGCAGAAATCAGACAAGCTGCCTAGAAGAGGCAACCAAGTCACTTGGAAGGGACACTTGTTAGTTTGTTGAGTTATACACAGGCTGTGCAGTGTGCGCCAGGTTCCCAGCTCGAGAGAGCTGTCAGCCTTGCCAGGGTGGGCTTTGGTGATACAGCCGTCTTTGAGTCATTTCTGTTTCTGTAAGTAACCCCTCACCTATACTTTTGTAATTAACCCCAACAAAACTCATTATTTCATCAAGATGGACTTTAGTGACACCCATACCTTGGTATGTCATGCTCCCTCTCTGGAGTGAGTAGACATATGTGTAGCATCTCCCCAGAAAAAGTGTTGTCCCATAACACCTGGTTATTGTCGAGAGACCTGGAGAGTCGATCGGCACTTCAACAAATCAGATTCCAAGACGAATCCCAGTTTTCTGCCTATGGTAGAAGAGACCTTCAATAAATAGCTACCAAGAGAAAAGCTGTGCTAAAAGATGACCAACCCTGAAGTTGGAAGATAGGGACCATTACGTGATTTATCATAGGAAAGCTTTCCTCTGGTTCCCAATGTGCGGTTGATGCCTTCCACATTCTGCTGTTTGTTTTTCTAACTTGGCATTATGCAAGATTTCAAATACGCACTAAATAGAAAATAATGTCACTGACCTCAACAGTTATCAACTGTGGAAACCCTGCTTCCTCCATCCTCTCCATCCTCCCTGAGCCTCACTGGACCATTTGGAGAAGGATACCAGAGTCCTCTTATTTCTTTCACACATTCTTTGGAATGGTATCTCTAAAACTGAGGACTCTGTTAGAAACATAGCCACAATATCATTATCATGCCTAAAACTTCCTTAATATTACAAAAACCCAATTAATGTAGAAAATTTACCCAGTAATTTTGAGCGTGTGCATGCATTCGTACGTGCATGTGTGTGTGTGTGTGTGTGTGTGTGTTTGTAGGCTGGAAGTCAAAGCAATGTCAGGTGTCTTCCTTACTTGCTCTCTACCTTGTTTTTGAGACAGGATCACTTGATAGCTCGAAGATTGGCTAGACTAGGTAACCACCAAGACCCCAGGCTGTATCCTCCTTCCCAGTCCTGGGCGTTCAATTTCACACTGCTGCAATCCACTTTGTATGTGGGTGCTGGGGTTAGAATTCAGGTCTGTATGTTTGTGAGGCACACTTTTTACTGAGCCATCTCCCTTGCCCTGTCTTTTCTTTTTCAGTTTGTTTATATTAATATCCACACATGAGCCGCACACCGCAGGTGGCTAATCATGTCCCCTGGGTCTCTTTTCATTACAAGCTTCCCTGCCTCCTTTTCTTTTTTTCTTTCTAATTTATTTGTTGGAGAAACTGGGTCATCTGTCCTGTTGAGTTTCCACACACTAGATTTTGCTGACTGCACCCCCATGGTGTCTGTCATTCAGCGTGTTTCCTTAAGCCCTGGATTGCCTGAAATGTTCAATTAGGTCTAGAACTTTGATCCACCAGGTTTGATTTCCCTGGTAATAGTTCCCAGGTGGTCTGCCCTTTGGATGTATTCCATCAGAAACACATATTTGTTTGTCTTGCCTTTGCGATATTGAGATTAGTCAAAGGGTTCAGGTCTTGCCAGCTTGGTCCACCCAGCATAGAGCCACCATGACCCTCCAGTGACTTTGCCTGCTATTGACATACATTTCTCAGATGCATTGCTGCTACGATGGTGGAATCTTGGCTCCTCGTCCCTCTCCCGTTCCTCCTTCATCTGCTAGCTGCACTGTTTCTAAAAGGAGACCTTTCCCTCAACAACAGTTTAGCTACCTCAAAATACCGCTCATATAGAAAAGACAAATGCTTGTTTCTTTTCCTTTTTAAGCTAGTCTTCAGAGAAATGAGCTGGTTCCCTAGCAACCCGTAAAGGTGACCTGTGAGAGGGTTTTTTTCCCCCTGATATAATTATAAACGCAGGGATTTTAAAATATTTGATTTATTTCAATCCATTGCAGATGCTCAAATTATTCCATCTTTGAGCAGTGGGAGTCTCTTTCCATTGGCTCCCAACTTAAGGCTTCTGGAGACGCTCCGTGCTGTGAAGCATCCTTGCTTCTCAGTAGGGCAAAAGTGTCCATTCCTGTTGCAGCACTGGGGCCACTGATGACCCAACGAAGCCATGTTTCTCTTGGGTGATGAATGGCACTGAGCATAAGCTGGTGATACGGTATCTACTGCTCCTGGGAAGGACTGGCCTCTCTAGTCTGCCCCTGCCCCTGCCCCTGCCCCTGCCCCTGCCCCCCTCCTGTCTCCTCTGCCTATCTTCTCTACTGAGGTTTCTCTGTGGAACTTACCCACTGTGGTGGTTTAACCATTGTTATCAACCCGACTGAAATGAATTAAAAAAAAAAAAAAAAACGAGGACACGAGCCAAGCAACAGCATTTGTGCTTAATTTCTCAGCTTAATGACACCAAGCAGGAGTGCAAGGTGACCAGCTACCTCAAGCTCCTCCCCCATGCCTTCTCCCCGCCCCCTGCCTCCCCCCCCCCCTAACCGGCAGTATTGCTTCTTCAGAGGCCTCAAACTGTTCACGAGAACACTACACTGTGCATGTCACCGGTTACCTGATGATCTTTGCTTTCGTTTGTCTCCAGTGGAGCAGAGGTTTTCATCAATCTTACTCAGAGACGTGTGATTAGTGCCTACCGCAGAGTAGAGCGTAGACTGTGTAGAGTGTCAGCAGCATGACTGTGGTGACCTAAACCCACTGGGTTTTTCAATTCCTTTGGCAAACAATCATATCCTACAAAATTCCCCTAAGTCAGAAAATGGGACTACATTTAAATACTGAACAGTTGAGAAGGGAGGAGGCTGGGAGAGGGCTCAGTCTGGCAAAGTGTTAGCCACGCCAGCACGAGGGTCTGAGTTTAAATGTCCAGCACCTAAGAAAGAGAGCCACATATGCCCACATACATCTGTAGCCCTGGATCTGAAAGGGGATGGGAGGATAGGGTCTCTGAGGCTTCCAGCCAGCCAGGCTAGCTGAACTAGTCAGCTCTAAATTCAGTGTGAAACCCTGTCTCGAAGCACACGGTAGAGAGTAATTGTTCACACTCGTGCCAGGCACTAGGTTAAGGAGACATGCCAGTTAAGGAGATTGAAGAAAGGTCCAGCGCTCACCACTCAGGGCAATGTCAGAACAGACTGCTGAGCACTGCCTCACAGGCTGGTCCACACACCAACTACTGGAAGGAAAGCCGTAAGTTTTTCTATTGTTATCTGTCAAACTCTCATCTCCATGTCAAGTTATTTTAAAACAAGCCATAAACAATATAACAAATACCCTGGACAATGTTTTTCTGATGATTTTCTGGCCGTGTAGCCAATCCTGTCTCAGGCTGAGGTGAACAGGATATAGCCCCGAGACAGCATCTCAGGTCTGCAGAGAATACTCCTGCCACGGCAGAAACTCCCACCCTTGGAAGTAGGAGACATGCCGGTCAGTCTTGGGAGCCACCTCTCCCATGTGTCCTACTTTGGAGCTGAAGACAGGTGACACAGAACAGGCTACATTAAAGTAAGGCTGTTTGAGCTGGGGCTGTGCCCCCAGGAGCCCCTGGCCCCTCATAGCCTGTCCTGTCCCTCCCCCACATTTTGTCCAGCTTCCCCTCTGGCAGTGGGCATCCTTCCTTCCTAAAGTCTTACACCTCAGATTCATGTTAGGTCCCAATTATCCCCAGCCTTTGATCACCCCAGCCTCTCCACAGCATAACCAAAGGGGCATAGCTTAAAGACCATGTAGAGCACTAACGAGTTAACTCCTGGATATGGGTGTATTCAAACAAATTGCTCTTGTAGTCCATTCCCTTCCCCTTCAGCATAAGGGCCACAAAACTACAGGGACCAAACTAAGGGGTGGGAGGTAGGAGACTCTGACCCTTGGCCCAGCATATAGACTCTTAATCAATAGTAAATTTGACAACATGCTTTGAACACTGTGAGTCTCTTTCCCACTGTTAACTATTTCTTTAAACACTTGAGCATCAAATACTCCAACAGCTACTGAACTATACAGCTTCTTTTATATTGGCTGGTTGGTTGGTTGGTTGGCTGGCTGGCTGGCTGGCTGGCTGGCTGGCTGGTTGGTAGGTTAGATGGTTGATTGATTAATTGGCTAGTTGACTAGTTGGTTGGCTGGCTGGTTAGTTAGTTGGTTGAGGCAGTGTCTCATGTAACCTGCGATTGTCTCAAACTCTCTAGACACAGCCAAGGATGACATTGAATTCCTGATCCTCTTCCATCCGTGTTGGGATGGCTAATGGTCATTCCCGTACTCAGCCGACTATAAGACTTCTTGCCAAGTGCTTTTGTCCTTTGAATTGTAGCTACCCAGTTCATGCAAGGTAGTTGGGAAGTATTTTGTCATGGTGAGGAAGAGCCTCTAGCTATTACAAAATGCCTCAACAGAAGGGACCTTTCTTACAGAGGTAGAAGAGATAGATAGAAAGTATAGGGTTTGTTAGGCTGGCACAATAAAGAAACACAGGACCTTTCTGAATCTGTTAACAGATGATATGAATGTAAACAGAAGGTTGACATTTCACGACATGTCTTTCTAACATTGTTTTGACATTATCAGTGTACATATGGCAGTTGGTTTTGATTGTCAACATGACTGGATTAAGACATGCCTAGGACTCTTTCTCTTTCAGTCCCAGGTGCTGCGGGTTACCATGCAGGCATGACCAAGTCCAAGAACCACACCACACACAACCAGTCCCGAAAATGGCACAGAAATGGCATTGAGAAATCTTGGTCACAAAGATAGGAATTTCTCAAGAGAGCTGACCCCAAGTTCCTGAGGAACATGTGCTTTGCCAAGAAGCACAAGAAAGGCCTGGAGAAGATGCAGGCCAACAATGCAAAGACAGTGAGTGTGCGCGCAGAGGCCATCAAGGCCCTGGTGAAGCCTCAGGCCATCAAACCCAAGGGCCCCAGCCACAGACTCAGCTGTCTGGCTTTCATTGTTCACCCCAAGCTTGGGAAGTGGATTCGAAGCTACATGACCAAGGGGTGTAGGCTCTGCCAACCAAAGCCCAAGGTTCAAACCAAGGCAGAGGCCAAAGCTCCAGCTAAGGCCTAGGCTTCAGCTCCAGCTTAGGCTCCCAAAGGTGCCCAGGCCCTTGTGAAGGCCCCATAGAAAAGGCACCTGCCAATGTGAAGACAGATGGGCTGCTGTGACACACCTACCCACACACTATTTGCAGATGACCAGTGTCCTAAGCTGTGTATACAAATAAACTTGAGGCAAGATCTGTTAAAAAAAAAGAGAGAGAGAAAGAAAGAAAGAAAGAAAGAAAGAAAGAAAGAAAGAAAGAAAGAAAGAGAAAGAAGAGGAAGAGGAAAGGAAAAGGAAAAGGAAAAGGAAAAGGAAAAGGAAAAGGAAAAGGAAAAGGAAAAGGAAAAAGGAAAAGAAAAGGAAAAGGAAAAGGAAAAAGAAAAAGAAGTGCCCTAGGAAGCCGGTCAGTGGTGGTACACACCTTTAATCCCCAGCACTAGGAGGCAGAAGCAGGCAGCTCTCTGAGTTCAAGGCCAACCTGGTCTACAAATCAAGTTTCAGAGCAGCCAAGTTACACATAGTAACCTGTAGAAAAACAAACAAACAAACAAAAACAAGAATGAATGCCCAGGAGACTAGTAACGCACACCTCTAAGAATGAGAAACAGAGAGGGCATCTCCTGGGATGGTCGGGTCTCAATGCCATGTAATCATGGGTTAAGCCCTTGAGGAATTCATAATGTCACACCATTATTAAGATGTGCTAGGAGATGGCACCTAGTTGAAGGAAGTAGGACACTGGGCTCATGTCCTTGGGACTCTGGTCTCACTCTGGCCCTTTCTCATATTCCCCTTTCTCTGCTTCCTGGACACCATCAAGTGACCTAGCTGTCTGTCACCACACCTTCTTCAGTGCGATGATCTGAAACCACAAGCCAACAGACCCTTCCTCAACTGCTTTCAGTCACATAACAAAAAGCTGACTAACATGCTATCCATTCGAAGCAAGAAAGAGCACACTTAGTGAAGACTCAGTGCCAACTGGTAGGTTACTTTTACTTTGCATGGCTGGAGTTAGAGGTGTGCTCTTGCAGAGACACGTCTGTTTCCTGTGGGGAGATGACAGTGGGGTGGTTGTGCTGGGGAGATTGTGCCGTGCTAAAGCTGATATTTAGGAGGTTGCACTCTGACTGCAAGCAACACCATTAGAGGAGGTGAGAATGTGCTTGTTGAGAAGGCCAGAGGAAGTTGCCTTCTGTTCTGGAAGGCAGCCATGGTATCCCCTGTAGTCTTGACTCAGCGCCCCCTGAATTAGGGTGAGGAGACCCGCAACGACTCCGAGCTCAGGTGGGATTGGGTAGAAAATCATGAATTCTCATGTCTTATCTCTGGTGTTTACCTCCAGCATTAGGGAGAAAAGATGAGAACAGAACCTGGCTTATTCTTAGGTGACCACATTCTCAAGTGACCCCCAAACTTGAGTTTGGGTTAACAAGGCCTGTTCTAGGAAGCAGCCTCCCACTAGCTGCCAGAGTTGTTCAGTCTAGAGTCATTTTACCCATATCAAAATGACACCCATCACTGACCTTCATAACAGAGTTCAAATGGAGAAAGAGAGATAAAGGTGACAGCTCAGATGTCTTGAGCATTTGAGCTGCCTCAGCTCCCTGGAGGCTGCTGCTTCCTCTAGTTCATCCTTCGTACTGGAGAGGGTGTCAGTGGTAAAGGGCACTAACTGCTCTTCCAAAGGTCCCGAGTTGAAATCTCAGCAACGACATAGTGCCTCCAGCATGTCCCCCCCCCCCAATCCCGTCAACAGCTCTTCAGAGATGCATTGCAGAGTAGGAAAGCCCTGGAGTGGCTCCCCAGTTCCATGCAACTAATGGGACAATTTTGGGCTAATCATATTAATGTCTAAAAAAAAAAAAAAAACCAGTGTGATGGGCAGAGCAGTAATGACTACTGTGTTCAAGTAAATACGTACTTTTTGCATACTTATCATGATCAGAAAGACTTTTCTGATAATCTTCAATGTCAACTTGACTGGATCTAGAATCACCTGGGTGACACCCCACTAGCCATGCCTGTGGGTATTTCTAGACAGATTTAATGGAAGGGAAAACCCACTCTGAATACAGGCAGCATCTCCAACTCTGGGAATAAATAAAAAGAGACAAGAAAAAAGGCAGCTGCACACCAGCATTCACCTCTCTCTGCTTCTGGTCTGGGAAACAGGACACTGTCTTAGACAAACAAGTGTCAGGCCAGTGGCTGGTTCAGCAGGTAAGGGTGCTTGCCACAGAGACTAACAGCTTGAGGTCATTCTCTCAGGACTCATATGGTGGAAGGAGAAAACGGACTCCCACAAGTTGTCCTTTGACCTCAGCTGTATCCTTACAGTTTAGTCCTAGAAACCTGACACACAGACAGGTACACAGAAAAGCTTCGGTCAGGTGGGCCATATATGCTCTTAGGGAATGACACCAAATACACAGCTACCTGGAACCTTAGTAGAGTTATTATGCACACCACGGGGGAGGGGGAGGATTTAGCTAGTCTCTGTAGGCAAGAAGTCTAAGGCTGGAGACATCCAGCCTCAGGAAGCTGCAGACGCTGTTTTTACATACACTGGCCAAACGGTCATAAACATTCATTCTTACACAATCCACATTCACACTGAGACTAAAGGAAGGCTTTGCCATCCCTCAAAAGTCTTCCCCTCCGGGGCATTAGCTTCACCACTTCCATGGGTCTGAGGTTTTGATCCTTGACATGGCCGTACCTATGTCAACATTCGCTTAGGACTTCCTCCATGCCTTTCACATTCACACACGACTCCCTCAGCTCTCCACAGACCTCCACACAGCTGCTTTGACACATGCTCCCTGGAAATTAATAAACAAATGTAGACAAAAAAACCAACAACAACAAAAAAAAACTCAAACAAGCAAGCAAACAAACAAAATTTACAAAGAACATAAACAAGACTTTTATATTGAGAGTTGCCCTTAAGATTTATGTCTTAAAATCAATGCTTATGTGTTACTAACAGTGTCAACAATGTTTAAATTTGCTTTGGCTTACAGAGCAATTCATCAATAAATCCAGAAGCTACAATTACTCTCAAGTTGGTCCAATGTTTACCTACAATATCTGTCTGTTTGCTTTGTTCTATGGAGACAGTGTCTCACTCTCTAGGGAAGGCTGGCTTTGAGTTCTCCTGCTTCGGCATCCTGAGTTCTTGCATTGGAGACTGTGCTACTGTCTTAGTTACTTTTCTATTGCCAGGACAAAACACCATGACCAAGGCAATGTATAAAAGGGTGTGCTAATTTGGAGCTTACAGTTTCAGAGGGTTAGAATCCATGATGGCAGAGCAAAGGCACGCCAGCAGGAAAAGCTAAGAGCCCACATCTTGATGTGCAAGTAGGAAGCAAAGAGAACGACAGAAAATAGCATGGTTTTTGTTTTTTTGTTTTTTTGGGGTTTTTCGAAACATAGAAGCCCTGTCCCAGTGACACACCTCCTCCAACAAAGCTATATACTTCCTGATCCTTCACAAACACTTCCACTAATGCACTCAAATATCCGAACCTACGGAGGTTTTATTTTTGTGAAAATTATCACAGCCACCATAACCTGATTTACTTATAAACATCTTCTCAGTCAATCCTTCAGAAGAATTCTAACCTCCCATCTCCAGGAAGCACTCCTTCGCAACTAGACTGAAGTGGCTCCCCTATCCCCACTGAGCCTCCAGAACAATTGCTATCTCTCCCATTTATTTGTCAAGAACTTATTTTGCAGTGGGACACCTATTGTTTTCAAATTTGTTTCTTCTTCTAAGTGGAAATTTTATTTAAAAACAAACTTAAGTGTTTACAAATTTAAAACAGAACATCTCATTGCATTTATTATTTACTTTGGGGGTGAGGTGGGTACACATGCCACAATGTGCCTGTGTAGATCACAGGACAACTTGCTTGCTTTCATTTCCCCCCTATTATTAAAAATAGATTTTCTCATATAATATATACCGATTATAGTTTCTCCTATCTCTGTTCCTCCCAGTTCCTCCCCATCTCCCCTCCCCTCCAGGTACACTCCTTCTCTCTCTCTCTCATTAGAAAAGAAGAGGCTTCTATGAGATAACAACCAAACACTACAAAATAAAATATAGTAAGATAAAGCAAAAAGTCTGACTACGAGACTGGACAAGGCAACATAAAGAAAAGAGTCCCAAGAGCAGGCACAAGAATCAGAGATTCACACATTCAGGAGTCCCATAAAGACACAAAGCTGAAAGCTATAATATGTGTGCTAAGGACCTGATGCAGACCACTGTAGGCTCTGTGCATGCATGCTGCCTCAGTCTCTGTGAGTTCATATGAGCCTTGCTTAGTCGATTCTGAGAACCTTGTTCTCTTGATGTCCTCCATCCCCTCTGGCTCTTAGAGTCTTTCCACCCCCTCTTCTAAGGATTTCCCTGAGTTCTAAGGGAAGGGATTTGATGGAGACATTCCATTTAGAGTTATGTGTTCCAACAGCTCGCTCTCGCTCTCTCTCTCTCTCTCTCTCTCTCTTTCCCTCTCTCCCTCTCTCTGTTGTCTAGTTGTGGATCTCTGCATCTGTTCTCGTCTGCTGCAGAAGGAAGCCTCTCTGATAAAGACTAGATAAGGCAATGATTTATGAATATGGCAGGATAACATTAAGAGTCATTTTATTGATACTTTTCTTTTCCATACCAGTAGTAATTGGCTTTACCCTAGGTCTCTGGGCTATCTAGTCTCTGGTTCTTGGTCACCCAAGCAGTGTTGGGTATGGGTTCTGTCTTGTGGGGTGGGCCTTGAGTCACATCAAACATTAATTGGCGATTCCTACAAGCTTTTGTGACACCATTACCCAAGCATATTTTGCAGGCATATCAGATTTTGGCCAAAGATTTTTGTGGCCAGGTTGGTGTTTACATTTCTTCTTTGGTTGCCTACAGAGTATCTTCCAGTATCAAAGACACAAGAATGTAGGGGTGAAGGGTGGGTACCAATTCAACTTCTCTATGTTCAGTGAATTGTGTGGGTGTCATCCACAACAATGGGGCCTTGCTGTCCATATGCAGAGAGCAACCCACTGTCTTAGCAACAGCCTGGGTTGTTTGGGGATTTACATGGGTCACCTTGGACCAACAACTCAATTGAGTGCAGTGTTGGTGCTAGAAACCTTGTTCGGTGACAAGAGATGGCCAGTTGGGACTCCATGTCTTCCATTATAAGAAGACCTCATTAGGATCATCTTCACATATTTTAGGAAGTTTCCACTATACTAGGTTTCCATATCACCCCTCAAATGGCCCTCAACTCCAGCTGTCTCTCCCTCATTCCCTTCTTCAACCCCGTCTTTCCCTCCAACACATCTGACCCATCGCTGTTCACATCTCCATCGGCCCCTAGTCCACCCATAAAATCTATTTCCCTCTTTTAGGGAGATCCATTTTGGGGATGCTGGAGATTCCTAGTCCCTTTCTCTATACCTAACCTCTCAGGGTCAATGGATTGTAGGTTGATTATAATTTATTTAATGGCTAATATCCACACTTACGTGAAATACATATCATGGTTGTCTTTCTGGGTCTGTGTTACCTCACTCAGGATGATATTCTCTGGGTCCATTCATTTGCCTGCAAATTTAATGATGTCATTACTTTTTAAAGATGTAATACTCCATGTGTAAATGTACCACATTTTCTTTATCCATTCTTCTGCTGAGGGACATCTAGGATGTTTCCAGGTTTTGGCTATGAATAGAGCAGCAGTGAACGTGGTTGAGCAAATGTCCTTGGGTTAAGGTGGAGCATCCTTTGGGTATATGCCCAAGAGTGGTATAGCTGGATCTTGAATTCAATCAATTTTCAATTTTTGAGAAATAAGCATATTGATTTTGATACTGGCTGTACAAATTTTCACCTCTACCAGCTGTGGATGAATGTTCCCCTTGCCACACATTCTCACTAGCATGAGCTGTCACTTGTGTGCTTGTCTGCTCCTATCTCACTAGAGGTGATAGGTCTGTTAAAGTAGCTTATTTGATTTTGACTTAACTTTGGTGTTACCTGTCAAGAAAAATTTCCACTTCTTTTAGGTTTTCCCATTTGGCAAGTAGAGGCTTTTAAAGTATGTCCTTATGATTCTCTGGATTTCCTCAGTGCCTGTTCTTATACACAGGACAACAAGGGTTGGCTCTCTCCTTCCACCATGTGACTTCTGAGGTCAGAAAGCTTAACAGCCAACACCTTTACCAGCTGAACCATCTTGCTAGCCCACGAATAAACTTTGTTTTGAAGACAGTTTTAGATTTACAGGAAAATTGCAAAGATAGGAGAGAGAGCTCCCATAGAGCTTCATAGTTGGCCCTATGATTACCTCACATGACATGAAGAAGAGTAACATTTGTTACTCTTAATAAACCAGTGTTTATGGGTCCTGACTGAAGTCTCTGCTTGATGCAGATTTCCTTAGCTTTAATCTAACAGCCCTGGTTGTTGCTGTGCTGCAATCTTTGGCAAAAGCAACTTGAGGTGAGAAGGGTTTGTTTTAGCAAAGGCTTGGCAGCAGGAGCTTGAGGCAGCTACTCACATACTACCCACTGTCAGGAAGCTTGTGCCCAGCTGACTTTCTCTTTTTTTTGTAGTCCAGAAGCCCAGCCCAGCCCAGGAAAAGGTGCTGCCTACTTTTAGGGTCTTCCCACCTCAGTTAACCTAATCAAGACAACTCTTCACAAGCTAATTTAATCTGCCCAGAGGCTAATTTAATCTAGATACTCTCGGGCTGGAGAGATGGCTCAACAGTTAAGAGCACCGACTACAAGGTCCTGAGTTCAAATCCCAGCAATCACATGGTGGCTCACAACCATCTGTAATGAGATCTGACTCCCTCTTCTGGTGTGTCTGAAGACAGCTACAGTGTACTGAGATATAATAATAAATAAATCTTAAAAAAAAAATTCAAGATACTCTCACCAATGTGTCCAGCGGTTTGCTTTCTAGGTGACTCCATGTGCTCTCAGATTGACACTCAACACTAATGGTCACACTCCTTTTCTGTTTTAGAAGATATTATATTTCTAATTTTTTTTAGATTTATTTTATTCACCTGAGTACTTTGCCCTCATGCATATCTTTGCACCGCGTGCATGCCTGGTGCTGAGAAAGGGGTGAGCTTCCATGTGGGTGCTGGGAATCAAACACAGGTCCTTTAGCAAGGACAGCAAGCACTCTTTTTTTTTTTTTTTTTTTTTAGAGAAAAATGAGCCAAAATTTATTTATTTCTTGCACTTGAAGTATTCCTCGATGACATCCTTGGCCTGAGATTCTTTGCCATAGTCCTTAACCACTACGCGACTGCAACCAACCACCTTCCGTGGTTTCCCCTCTCGATCGATTTTACAGAGGCCTACCCATTCCCCTAGTTTCTTGTTTGTCATCAACCTTTATCAGGTTGATTTGGTGCTCAGCACAAAGTGCCTCCACCAGCTTGACATACATGGGCTCATCACAGTTGGATGCGAGCACACAGAGATGGGCTTGGGCTTTGGCAGTTTCGCATATGCCACGTGCTAGGCCATCGTGGATGAGGACGGTCTTCAGCACCTCTTGTAGAGCAGTGTTGAGTCCATTACACCTCCAGCAGCTATGCCTTCCTCGGCCATGGCGGTGAATCACGGGTGATGCCGAATCTTGAACGCACCCGAGCTTCTGCCTCCGCGCAAGTCGCGGCAGCAGGGGGAAAGCCAGCAAGCACTCTTAACCACTGAGCCAACTCACCAGCCCCTAGAAGACATTCAATCTTCTTGTCACTTGGTTTCTCCTGGATGTTTAACACTGGCTTGTTTTGATGGTCAGGGCAGTTTTGAGATACACTGGTTTGATGGTTAGGTCTTCTATAGAGTAGACCTCTGTTGGCTTTCATTTCAACAATTTCTTATGATTAGACAGGACTTATGGGTTTGGTGAGAGAAGGTCACATGTGCAGAATGCCATTTTCATGACAGCCTATCAAATATACAGACAAAGATATGACCCATGACTGTTGGCATTGGCCTTGGTTGTGTGCCTAGGGTGTGCTAGTCAGACTTCTCCACAATAAAGTTACTTCTACCCACTTCCACCCTTAATGGAAAGATGTTATTTTACAGTCTACACTTAGAGACTGGGAGTAACTCCATGTCCATAGAGCAAAATATCTTCATAACTGTCTGGAATTCTATAGGAAAGACTTGCCTCTTCTTCCCTTTTGCACTCAATCATGTACCCTTAACCTCATCAACTAACATGAAGACAGCGGCCAGCCCTCTGTCTGATGATTGTCTTTGGTGACCCTTCCATGACCAGAGCTAGCCCTGTGGTTGTAGGATGGAGTTCTTAAACACAACAAGGTGACCCCCGGTCACATTTCAGAGAAGGGATCCCTCATGAAAAGGGCCTTTTTTAGTGTAAATTTCTATACTCTAAACTGGAAACTAATGCTGAAAGAAGTTAGGTACCTAACTTCTTATACCCCTGCTAGGGAATGAGCTCACACAGTTAGGGTGGGTCTTCCCACTAGTTAAAATAACTGCTTGTAGACTTGCCCAGAGGCCTTTCTTCCAGGTATTTCTAGATTCTGTCGGGCCGGCAGTTAAAGCTAACTACCACAAGAGCATTACTAGTTTTCCAATATCCCCAAACGGGTAGTGATTGTACCTGGGCGGAGAGCTCTCGAGCCATAGCTAGATGTGTGCTTCTCTGCTTGGGTAGAACCACCAAGATTTAAGATTTCTTTATTACCATTAGACCAATTATTTATCCTGAGAACATTAATACTCATATCTGAGTACTGTTGTGTGCATCCACTTACTCATGATGCATTAGGATGATGGTACATAGTGTTCATAAGTGTTAGTTTCTTGAGTTCACTCATTTTCATTTTTCTCATTCTATTTTGGTCACTGATTGTCTTAGGGTTTCTATTCCTGCACAAACATCATGACCAAGAAGCAAGTTGGAGAGGAAAGGGTTTATTCGGCTTACAAACTCACACACTGCTGTTCATCACCAAAGGAAGTCAGGACTGGAACTCAAGCAGGTCAGGAAGCAGGAGCTGATGCAGAGGCCATAGAGGGATGTTCTTTACTGGCTTGCTTCCCCTGGCTTGCTCAGCTTGCTATCTTATAGAACCCAAGATACCAACCCAGGGATGGCACCACCCACAATGGGCCCTCTTACCCTTGACCAACCCTTGACCTACGAATTGAGAAAATACCTTGCAGCTGGATCTCGTGGAGGCATTTCCTCAAGAGAGGCTCCTTACTCTGTGATAAGTTAGGTACCTCTCCAGCTTGTGTCAAGTTGACACAGAAAACCAGCCAGTATACTGATTTTAAGGTGATTTTGTGGCGTGTCCCTCAGGCTTCCTAAGTATCATAAGCCAAAGTTGCCAAGTGAAAGTTACTCTAAATAGCAACAAGAAGAATTTATAGAACTCATTATGTAGCTCAGGCTGGCCTTGAACTCTGGAAGTCTTCTTGCCTCACCTTCCAAGTGTTGGCATTTCCGACATGCGCCATCATGCCAGCCTCCTGTACTGTGTTTATTTGTCTTTTGAAACAGGGTCTCACTATGTATTCTTGGCTGGCCTGGAACTCTCTGTGTAGACTGGGCTGGCCTTGAACCCTTAGAGTTCTGTCTGTCTCTATCTCCCTGGTGCTGGGATTCAAACCCTGTGCCACCATACCCTGCAGAGTTGATATTTGTATATTATTTGCCACAGGTATCCATATTGTGCTCAGATGTGTGTGGCTGTTTCCTAATGTCCTGACTTTTGTTCTTGGAGCCACACTGCATTTAGCTCTTGTGTCTCCAAAGCTTTCTTTCTTTCTTTTTTTAATTTAATTTTATTTTTATTATATGTAAGTACACTGTAGCTGTCTTCGGACACTCCAGAAGAGGGAGTCAGATCTCGTTACGGATGGTTGTGAGCCACCATGTGGTTGCTGGGATTTGAACTCAGGACCTACGGAAGAGCAGTTGGGTGCTCTTACCCACTGAGCCATCTCACCAGCCCCTCCAAAGCTTTCTTGTCTATGAGAGTTTTTCTGACTGTTTTTGTACTTAATACCATTGACAATTTTTTCCCTTTTCTATTTTCTTTCTCTTCTCTTCTTCTCTTCTCTTCTCTTCTCTTCTCTTCTCTTCTCTTCTCTTCTCTTCTCTTCTCCTCTCTTCTCCTCTCTTCTCCTCTCTTCTCCTCTCTTCTCCTCTCTTCTCCTCTCTTCTCCTCTCTTCTCCTCTCTTCTCCTCTCTTCTCCTCTCTTCTCCTCTCCCTCCCTCTCCCTCCCCCTCCCCCTCCTCCTCTCCCTCCCCTCCCCCTCCTCCCTCCCCTTCTCCCTCTCCCTCCCCTCCCCCCTCCTCCCTCCCCCTCCCCATGTCCCCCTCCCTCTCCCTCCCTCACACACACACACACACACACACACACACACACACACACACACAGGCTCGCGCGCGCACACACACACTCCTGCTCTGGCTCCAGATCTTGTTTCATAGTTGAACTGTGGTTCCTTAGACTCAAGTGATGTCACTTCTGTCCTTATTTCTACTGCCTAGAGTGTCACTCACGTCTAGCTGTGATTTTTCTGACTTTGTTGGGCTTCATATCTTCTATCATATAAGTAATCATTTCATGAAATAAGCACTTTGCTTAAAGTACAGGGTGCTACGTATCCCATCCGGATGCTAAGTGGGCCTCGTAGGCCCCAAGGAGAGACTGTGACAGCTAGAAGGCAAGAAGAGAGAGAAAAGTCCATGGACAAGACTTACCCTTCTAACTCCTGTGCCTAGTGAATGACTTCCTCCATTAGCTATGAACTCAGCTTCCTCGGGATCCACTCACCAGTCTACATTGTCACCCACTAGGACCAAGCCTTTAGAGAAGGACACTTCCTATCCAAGTCATGACCGAGTGGTAACTCCCAGGTACTTACAAGGCTTCATGAACCTCTGAATGGCGCTGTAGATCCCCACAGGCATCTTCTCAACTCCCAGGAGGATCTAGAAATCCAATGTGTAGTTGAGGGAAGGAGCTGATGAGATCTGTTGCATGACGTTTTCAGGGAAAGTGTGAATCATGGTCCATTCACCGTGGAGAGGGCACCAACAACAGCCCAAAGAAATTGTTCTCCATCTTTCCTTCAATGCCCCCAGGGAGTTCACTAAAGTCAGTCACAGGAGTGTTCTTGACCCAGAATCCACTGTGTGGATGAAAGCACAGCCCCAGCGTGTTGTCCCTTAGCCCCCTGCACAGCTTGCAGGCAGTGCGTGTGTCAGAGCTCCTCTCCCAGCTATTGTTACTGCTTATGGAAATCTGTGAGGGGCCTTGTGTATCTTCTTCTAACTTTGAGCCTAGGGATTCCAGGAAGGAATGTTTCTATTTGGAGAAAATGGCCACACAACAGGGTATCAGCATAATTGGTTGCCACAGCAATGCTAGAATTCTGTTTGTTTGTTTGTTTGTTTGTTTTCTTAAGATGGGCCAGGAGGATGTGAGGCAGACATGGAGATGTTTGGTACTCCTGTATGCCCTTGAACTGTAAGTAATGACTATTGTGATAATAGGTGAATTGGCTGCCTTTGCTCTCGGGGAGTCATGGGAGTGATTGGGAAGGAGGCAGACCTGATGAGCTGTGAACAGGTTTGTCTTGCTTTTTGCTGTAGTATCTCCAGGACCCGCCACACAGTCTGACACACAAGCAATTTTCAAAGGTCTGGAGGGCTGAAGAGACGATTCAGCAGTTAGTTGAGAGCACCTGTTGGTCTTATGCAGGAGCTAGGCTCTGTTCCTATTACCCACCTCAGGCAGAACATTACTGCCTATGACTCCAGATCCAGGGCACTGTACACATATGACCTACATCCAGTCAAGCAGGCACACCCACACATACAGAGATGGATGGGTGGATGATAAACAAATAGATATACAGCTCTCAAATCATCAGTATTTCTAACGTTTAATGTTTATATTTGAGCCCTCAACACATGTTTCAGAACCCATTCAGCCGTGTTTGAGAACCAGATATCTAAATGTCCTTCTCCCCTTTTTGTATTATTGTCTCCTCTTGAAATAATTTCTTTGATTTTATTTAATTTTTTATGGGACCAAATTTAAGAGGCTTCTAAGACTCAGCATTAAACTGGAAACTGATCTGGACATAATGAGGCACCTTAATCTCAGCACTGGGGAGGCTGGAGCAAGGTGATCAGGAGCTCAGTGAGGTCCCCAGTGAGACAGCTCCCACCCCCATCTCAAATAGACAAATGACAACAACAAAGAAGCTGCATTGCACTAGGGAGGTGATGTTATGTACAAGGAAGGTGATGTCATGCACTAGGAAGGTGATGTCATTCACTAGGGAGATGATGTCATGTACAAGGAAGGTAATGTCATACACTAGGAGGGTGATGTCATGCACTAGGAGAGTGATGTCATACACTAGGAGGGTGATGCCATGCACTAGGAAGGTGATGTCATCCACTAGGAAGGTGATATCACTTGTTTTCCAATCGTGACTCTTTCTTGTCTCAATTTTCCAATTTGTGAAAATATGCAAGAACAAAACAGACAACATAACACTGGCTGTCGTAACCAATGCACACATACTTCCCTCAGATTTGTCTCTGTAGATTGTTGTGCTGACTCATCACCATCCATCTCTAGAACTTTCTGTCTTTCTGTGGCAATTTGAGTAGGTTTGGCCTTGCCCCCATAGACTCATGGGTTTGAATGTTTGATCCATAGGGAGTGGCACTATTGGAGGTGTGGCCTTGTTGGAGGAAGTGTGTCACTGTGGGCGTGGGCTTGAGGTCTCCTATGCTCAAGCTATACCCAGTGTGGTTCACAATCTCCCTCTGCTGCCTGCAGATTAAGATGTAGAACTCTCAGCTTCTTCTCCTGCGCCATGCCTGCGTACATGCCACCATGCTTCTCACCATGATGATAATGGATTGAACCTCTGAAATTGTAAGGTAGCCCCAACTAAATGTTTTCCTTTATAATAGTTGCCAGGCTCTTAGTGTCTCTTCACAGCAATAGAACTCTAACTAACTTACCGATTTCAAACTCTACCCATTTGACACCAATTCCCCTTTCCCTCCCTTCTGCCCCTGGCAACTACCAATCAACTCTCTGAAAATGTCAGAATTAGCAAAGATGTCAAACAGATCCAAAAACTTAAAATTCAAAGTGGTAGAGAAAAGAGAATAACAACTCACATATGTAGCTCTAGTTTCAACAATGATTATTAACATATCCATGTTATTTCATCCACACCCCTACCTCTTCCCTGCTAGTAGATATTTTAAAGCAAATTCAACCCTCCATTCCAGTCACAATATTCTCATGTATCTTTTTCCTGGTTATCTCCTGCCAGCCATCCTTTGTTTGCTCACCATTCCTCCTGAGCTCCAGAGAGCTTCTTCTAACGGTGTCTCCCCTCATGGCGCCTGCAGCTGTGTCATGCCTGAAGGGTTGTAAGGGCCTTGGATGCAATCACTCACCTCTCAGGTGATGCTGTCACGAGGTCAGGCTGTCATGATGTCAGGCTGTCACGGGTTGTCAGCTGGGATTCACTATATCAACTATCATCAGTCAGTAGTCCGACTTGGGCTTCCTTCTGTGACACCAGAAGCATTTTAAAAGCCTGAAGGTAGAGGCTGTAGGCTCCTGAGGATGGGTGCTAGAGTCTATAAAGCTATGTCTCATGTGGCAGAGGAAGAGTCGGGGCCCGCCAGGGCCTTCTTGATGAGGTACTAGTCTCCTGCACTAGAGTAAAGCCTCCATCACCTCTAATTACCATAATCTTGGGAGTTAAGATTTCAACACAGTAATCTGGGAGAGATGCAAACAGTTAAATCAAAGCAGTGTTGTTTTTTTTTTTGTTTTTTTTTTTTTGAGAAGTGTATTCAATTCACTGCAGTTTGCCTTCCAATTTGCTGAGTAGTACAAAAAAAAAGAACAATTACAGTGTTTATTTATATTACAGTTTCTGAAAGTTTGGAAAGCTGGAGAGACACTAACCAGGCCGAATCCATGACATCAGAGCATAGACCCTAAATGTACGTGTCTGTGATTGAGTCACAAACTAGAGTGTAGTGGCAGAGTCACTACAGACCACAGCTGTAAGTGGTCCACAGGTTCCAGCCGGGCATGAAGTGGTCAGGTATGGCCTCTATCTGACTAACAAGGAGAGACAATCACATCTCTTCTGTAAGTGTTGGTGCTATGCATGAAACCTGGACCTTATACCTAGCAAATGGTTTTCTATTGATCTATAACCTCTATCTCTCATATAGTCTTTAATAGTAAAGACACTATCAACAGTCAAAGTAATAAGTACACGGGTGGCTTATCAGAGACACCAAAAACAAAACAAAACAAACGAAGCAGCTTTTAGAGAAGGAACTCAAAACCGAGTAGTTTTAAATTACTAGGTAGGTAAAGTGATCTCTGAAGACAGCACAAGCACTGCACTGGGCAGGCGTCCCCATGGGAACTAGGAGGTGGCCTTGCATAGCACAAGTCCCGTGTTGGTTGAGGCACTGGGTACCCGTAGATATAAAAACCTCCCTGAAGCGTCAGTTTCTCGTATGTAATTTGAGAGCTAATGAGTTAATGCTTCTAAAGTGCTTTGAGCTAGCCTGGCTTATTTGTGCTGTGATCAGGAACATGCACCAGGCATCTGTGTGTTCCCAGAGACTGTCCAAGTGCTCAGCACAATATAGATGAGTCGCTTAACATTGCTGGGGTGCCAGGCTGAGGGCAATGTACACACATCTCCTGACTGGCAGGTCCCTTTTCCAACACACGGGATTCAGCTCTGCGGGTGAGCCATGGGGTCCCACTGCCTCCGTTCCTATTCCCATCCCTGCTGCCTGCACCAAGTGGACCCCAGACTCAACTGTGACTGAGAAGACCAAATAAGACCCTGGAGCTGTGATGCTCTACAGGCCAGAGGCTGACAAACGAAGACTCTCAGCCCCAAACCTACCCACTTCCTTGTTTTGTAAAATAAAATATTGTAAGGACATCTTTACACCTCTCTGTGTAAGCACTGTCCATAGCTGCTTTTAACACCACAGAGGTAGAACTTAGTCCAATTGTCACAACAGAGATAATAGGCATGTAAAATGTCCTGTCCCTCAACAGGAAAAAGAAAGCTTGGACAATTCCCAATTAGTGCCTAAGTCTTACAATCATGTGTGGTGGTTTGATTAAGAATGAGCCCCATAGGCTCATATATTTGAATGCTTAGCCACCAGGGAGTAAAGCTAAAAGATTAGAAGGATTAGGAGGTGTGGGCTTATTGGAAGAGGTGTAAGCTTGTTGGAGGACCTGTGTCACTAGAGGTGGGCTTTGAGATTTCAAAAGCCCAAGCCAGACCCAGTCTCTCTCTCTCCTGCTTCCCTCTTCCTGTCCCTTCTCCTCTCCCTCTCCCCTGTCTGTGGATCAGGGCGTAGCTCTCATCTATTGCTCCATACCATGCTCTCTGCCATGATCATAATGGACTGACCATCTGAAAGTGTGCACAAGCCCCCAATTAAATGCTTTCTATAAAGGTGTTTCCGTATTTATGATGTCTCTTCACAGCAATAGAGCACTGACTCACACATCATGTTTGGCCAGTTGCAAATCGAAGAATAATCAGATGAGGAAACAAAAGGTAAAAAGAAAAGTGATCTTCGGAGACAAGAGAATAGCACACACACACACAACAGGGCAGAGCTATGGGAGAAACAGCTCAGGATGGAGAGGGGCGGTGACATCACAGGGAGGCGGGAACTGTTACTGTTGGAGGGAGTTCTCACTTCCTCTCTACACGGACCTTCCCATAGGACTTTCCAGAGCACCAGAAGGTACTTGATCCAAGAGGAAGCAAGGCAGAAGCCATTTCCACAGCAATTTAAGTTACACAAATCAAGCCCAATTGTAGGAAGCCCAACACTGAGCCTGAGGGGGAAAGGGGAGGCTTCTGGAACCATCTGGGGACTCCCTGTATCTACGAGGCCTCGCTGGATTTCCCACAGGGGAACCAGCCATCTTCTCACTTCCGTAAGAACCAACTATTCTACTCTTCCCTGAGGTGACAACAGCATCTCTGTGTTCCTTAGTGGGTAAATCCCCACTAAGACATGAGAAAACAGTTACTTGACGAATCACCTCCTATGAGGAGCTTGAGGGCCTGCCTTATGTACAGCTTCTTTGTAGCCCTGTTTCTCCTGTTACAGTGTGGCAATGGATTCATTCACCTGGGTGGGACCTGGCCTTCTGTAGTTTATAACTTGTTCTGGAATTTTTGTTATTCCAGATGAATTTGGAAATTGCCCTTTCTAAATCTATGAAGAAGTGAGTTGAAATTTTGATGAGGATTGCATTGAATAGGTAGATGGCTTTTGGCAAGATGGCCATTTTTACTATATTAATCCTGCCAATCCACAAGCATGGGAGATCTTTCCTTCTGAGGTTTTCTTTGATTTCTTTCTTCAGAGACTTGAAGTTCTTGCTGTACATCTCTTTCACTTGTTTGGTTCACACCAAGAGATTTTATATTGTTTGTGACTATTGTGAAGGGTGTCGTTTCCCTAATTTCTCTCTCACTCTGTTTATCCTTTGAGTAAAGGAAGGCCACTGATTTGTTTGAGTTGATTTTATATCCAGCCACGTTGCTGAAGTTGTTCATCAGGTTTAGGAGTTCTCTGGTGGTATTTTGGGGGTCACTTAAGTATACTCTCTTATGATCTGCAAAGAGTGGTAGTTGGACTTCTTCCTTTGTATCCCTTTGACCTCCTTTTGTTGTCTAATTGCTCTGGCTAGGACTTCGAGTACTATATTGAATAGGTAGGGAGAGAGTGGGCAGCCTTGTCTAGTTCCTGATTTTAGTGGGATTGCTTCAAGTTTCTCTCCATTTAGTTTGATGTTGGCTACTGGTTTGCTGTAGATTGCTTTTACTATGTTTAGGTATGGGCCTTGAGTTCCTGATCTTTCCAAGACTTTTAACATGAAGGAGTGTTGAATTTTGTCAAATGCTTTCTTAGCATCTAATGAGATGACCGTGTGTTTTTTTCTTTGAGTTTGTTTATGTAGTGTATTACATTGATGAATTTTCATATATTGAACCATCCCTGCATCCTTGGCTTGAAGCCTACTTGATTGTGGTGAATGATCATTTTGATGTGTTCTTGGATTCAGTTGGCAAGAATTTTATTGAGTATATTTGCATCAATATTCATATGGGAAACTGGTCTGAAGTTCTCCTTCTTTGTTGGATATTTGTGTTGCTTTAGTATCAGCATAGCTGTGGCTTCATAGAACAAATTGGGTAATGTTCCTTCTGTTTCTATTTTTGTCAAATAGTTTGAAGAGTATTGGTATTAGGTCTTCTTTGAAGGTCCAATAGCCCTAAACCCATCTGGTCCTGGGCTTTTTTCTTTTTTTGGTTGAGAGACTATTAATGACTGCTTCTATTTCTTTAGGGGTTATGGGACTGTTTAGATGGTTTATCTGATCCTGACTTAACTTAGGTATTTGGTATCTGTCTAGAAAATTGTCCATTTCATCCAGCTTTTCCAGTTGTGTTGATTATAGGCTCTTGTAGTAGGATCTGATGAGGTTTTGAATTTCCTCAGTTTCTGTTGTTATATCTCCCCTTTCATTTCTGATTTTGTTAATTTGGATACTGTCCCTGTTCCCTCTTGTTAGTCTGAGTAAGGGTTCATCTATCTTGTTGATTTTCTCCAACAAAGAACTCCTGGTTTTGTTGATTCTTTGTATAGTTCTTTTTGTTTCTACTTGGTTGACTTCAGCCCTGTGTTTGATTATTTCCTGCTGTCTTCTCCTCTTGGGTGTATTTGCTTCTTTTTGTTCTGGAGCTTTCAGATGTGCTGTCAAGCTGCTAGCATATGCTCTCTCTCCAGGTTCTTTTTGGAGGCACTCAAACCCATGAGTTATTCTCTTAGCATTGCTTTCATTGTGTCCCATAAGTTTGGGTATGTTATACCTTCATTTTCATTAAAATATAAGAAGTTTAATTTCCTTCTTTATTTCATCCTTGGCCAAATTATCATTGAGTAGAATGTTGTTCAGCTTCCATGTGCATGTGTGCTTTCTGTTATTTTTATTGCTATTGAAGACTAGCCTTAATTCATAGTGATCTATTAGGAGGCATGGGATTATTTCAATCTTCTTATATCTGTTGAAGTCTGATATGTGACCGATTATATGGTTAATTTTGAAGAAGGTACCATGAGGTGTTGAGAAGAAGGTATATTCTTTTGATTTAGGATGAAATGTTCTATAGATATGTGTTAAATCCATTTGGTTCATAACTTCTGTTAGTTTCACTGTGTCTCTGTTTACTTTGTGTTTCTATGATCTGTCCATTGATGAGAGTGGGGTGTTGAAGTCTCCCACTATTATTGTGTGAGGTGAAATGTATGCTCTGAGCTTTAGTAGAGTTTCTTTTATGAATGTGGGTGTCCTTGTATTTGGAACATAAATGTTCAGAATTGAGAGTTCATCTTGGTAGATTTTTCCTTTGATGAGTATAAAATGTCCTTCTTTATCTTTTTTGATGAATTTCGGTTGAAAGTTGATTTTATTCGATATTAGAATGACTACTTCCACTTGTTTCTTGGGACCATTTGCTTGAAAAATTGTTTTCCAGTTCTTTACTCTGAGGTAGTGTTTGTCTTTGACACTGAGGTGCGTTTCCTGTATGCAGCAGAATGCTGGGTCCTGTTTACATATCCAGTCTGTTAGTCTATTTTTTTTATTGGAGAATTGAATCCATTGATGTTAAGAGATATTAAGGAATAGTGATTGTTGCCTCCAGTTATTTTTGATGTTATTTTTATGTTGGTGTGGCTATCTTCTTTTGGGTTTGTTGAAAGAAGATTACTTTCTTTCTTTTTCTAGGGTGTAGTTTCCCCAGAAGTGGTGGTCTTACCTGTGCTCGCAGGTGTGTCGGCTCTCCTGGGAGACCAGCTCTCTCCCAGTGATATTTGTGTATGGAGAGCTGTGGCACAGGATCAGCTCCGGGTGCAGATGGAAACCGGAAGGCTCCTGTCCCAGACCACTCCTTGGTTCTTGTGTCATGAAGGTTCTGGGAGGGTCACTCTGAGCAGCAGTGATGTTTTTACCTGTAATCACAGGCTTGTCTGCACTCCTAGGAGGCTAGCTCTCTCCCAGTATTATTTGGGTAACTCCCTTGCAGGATTACATGGCTTCTTCTTATACCATGAAAACCAGCCCTCAGGGAAGAAGGTTTCAAGGATCCTGCGTGGGTCCTCTGGGTCCTGTGTCTAAAGTGCATGGAGCCTTTAGCAATAGCGGCTTACCATCCATCTGGGGTGGGGGGGCAAGCAAGGACAACAGCAATAGCCTATAATGTTTTTGGAGTTTCTTAGACAACCCTGACCAATAACTCAAAGGGAGCTTCTCATGCCTGGTGTTGGGGGTTTGTTAGATAGTTTGTGGCTCTTGGGGTAGCATCACCAGCCCAGGGTGATACATTTTACTTGGACTACATATGTCTATACAGATTTTTATGTGCTATACGGCATTTTAGGTAAATAGATAATACCATGATTCCTTATGTCTTTCCCAGACATTTTTGCTGTGATTTTGCCCTTCTTGCTCTCTTGCTTTAACCTCCATCCGTAGCTAAAACCCACCTCCTATTTTTCCTTAAGTCACTTGTACCCCGCTGTTTTCTTCTCTATTTTCTGCCCCCATACCTTCTTACTTTCCTACTTTCAGAGGTGATATTAGGTTGTTCACTCACAACTGAAGATTTGGAGCTAGGAACCACAGATGAGAGATAACGAGAGACGCTTGTCTTTCTAGCTCTAGGTTAGCTCAGTATGACATTTTCTAGTTCCATCAACCTAGGCTAGTGATGCTACCCCAATACTCACAGACTATCTAACAAAAACCCCAACACCAGGCATCAGAAGCCCCCTTTTAAGTTGTTACCTTATATCTGCCTTTTTACATGGGTACTGGGTTCTCTGGTCCTCATACATACTTGTACCACTGAGCCATCCTCTTAACCCTCCATAGATTGGGTCTTTTTACTGTATGTATACACATTTTATATTTTTATTAATTCTTTGAGAATTTTATATATGTGTACAATGTATGTTAATCACATTCACCTCCACTCCTCCATCTAATTGATCTTGGTCCACCCCGTGGTCCTCTTCTTTCTAACTTCATGTGTTCCCCTCCACCACAGCACTGAATCCAATTGTTACTGTCCTTATAGCCATGGCTGTGGGGTCATCCACTGTGGCATGGTCAACGTACCAAGGACCTTTGGTAGAGGACATATCAAGACAGCTTATTATGTACATTATCACATGATTATGTAATCAGCCTGATACATGCCTACAATTAAAAAAAAAGAAGAGGAGTCAGGGGAAAAAAGAAAATCTAGAGTTCAAAGATAAAAAGATCACCAGGAAATTGAATGTTGGAGCCAAGGCTTATGATAAGAGATGGAAAGATATCAAGACAACATCTGATGTAGAAGGCATAAGGAATTGTTTGCTCCTAAATAGAAGAAAGGGGAGCCTCTGTAAGGGGAATCAGGTTCCACCCTAAAGCAGGGTCATCCAAGTGGCTCTGGGTTTAGAGTCATGTGGGGTAGGTGAATAAAGGGGTTGTGGAATCCTCCCTGCAATTATGGAGAGCCACTGTGACCAGGCAAGTGGCAGGCAAGTCCCTGCATGGGGCCCAGAGTGGAGCTGTGAAAGCGAAGTCTGCATTGCATTGGAAACCCTGAGATGTTAAAAGCTCCACACTCATGAGCTGTATGCCAAGGAGAGCTGCAGACAGAGTGGAACCAGCCCGAGTGGGAGATGTATCTTGTGGGCAGTAAAACTGGAAAGGTAGAGCCATCTAAGACCCTTGACATAAAATATAGAGCTACAGGGTTTGGAGTTTGACCTGCTGAGGTTTGGTCTTGCTTTGGTCCAATATTTCCTCTCTATGCTCTAATTCTTCCTTTAGGAATGTGTCTCAGTTACCCTTATATTGTTGTGATGAGACACCATGACCAAGACAATGTAAAGAAGAAAGAGTTTATTTGAGAATTACAGTTTCAAAGGTTAGAGTGCATTAGCAGAATGACAAGGAGCTAACTACGAATGATGTGGTCTCTTAACACCTCTAACTCTACTCCCAGTGACACCTCTCCTCCAACGAGGCCATATCTTCTAAGCCTTTCCAAACACTTCTACCATTGAATACTGTTTCAAGTATTCAAATATGAGTATATAGGGGACATTCTCAGTCAAACCACCTCAGACTAGTAATGTATACTTTGCCATTGTTTGTTGGAGATACATACTTTTATTTATTTTTAAGGAAGATAGAGTTGAGAGATTGCCTTGACTTTTAAACAGTGTTAAGACTTGTTTCCATTACTGTTCTATTGCTGTGAAAAGACACCATAACCAAAGCAACTTATATGTAAAAAAGGCACTTAATTTTTCAATTCATGGTTGCTGAAGGTCAGAGTTCATGATTATCATGGTGGGAAGCATGGCAGCAGGCGAGCTTGGTGCTTGAACAATAGCTAAGAATTTACATCTGGATCTGTAAATTAGAGGCAGGGAGATAAAGAGTTAAGTGGGAATGGTTTGGGTTTATGAAACCTTAAAGCCCACCTCCAGTGACACCCCTCTTCCAACAAGGCCACACTCTTAATCCTTTCCCAACAATTCTACCAACTGTAGACCAAGCATCCAAATATATGAGCCTGGGGGAAGATATTCTCTTCAAACCACCCCAAGACTGTAAAAGACTATAGGGACTTTGAAGTAGGATTAAATGCATCTTGCATTATGTATGATATGACCACAAGCCAATGAGAGCCAGAAAGTACAATGTGGTCGTTCAAATTTGAATAGCTCCAGAGGCTCAGATGTTTGGAGACTTGATTCCCAGTTGGTGGAACTCACTGGGAAGGATCAGGAGGTGTGGTGGTGTTGGAGGAGGTGTGCCTCTGGTGTAGACTTTGAGGTTTCAAAAGCCCGAACCTTTGCCAGTTAACTTTCTATCTCTCTGCCTCCAACTTACAGATCAGGATGTAAATTCGTAGCTACTGCTCCAGCACCAAGCTTGCTATTTCCGGTGTGCCTTTCTGTCTGTGCTACCTACTTGCAGATCAAGATGTGAGCATCATATCAACTGTTCCTGCCACCATGCCTCTGTTCCTCCACCACTGACTGTGACCTCTGAAACCATAAACCCAATTAAACCCTTTCTTTTATATGTTGCCTTTGTTCAAGGTGTTTTGTCACAGCAATAGAAAAAGACTAAGACAGCTTTTCAGCTGTGAGTGGCAACTCATGTGCCATTTCCTACTTCATGCTGGGTTATGAACTGGTTTGATCTTGAACAGGCCTTGTGAAGGTCATGACAGTACTGTGAGTTCATGGGTGCATTGGTCCTGTTGGGTCTAGAAGACCCTGTTTATGCCTGTGCTCCCAGACCTCTGGATAGTACAATTTTTGTCACCTCTTCCACTATGGTCCCTGAGCCTTGTGAATAGCTTGTGATATAGATAGGTTCCCTTTGTGGCTGAGTGCTCTACAGCCACTTATTCCTCACAACATTTGTGAGTTTCTGCATTAATCACCATCCACTGAAGAGAGAGATTTCGCTGATGAGGCCTGAGAGCTGCTCTATATAGTTTGTATCTTAAGTGACCCCTAACGGCCTATATTACTCATGGTTCACTACAAGAACAGAATAGATTGGATGAGTGTGTGTGTGTGTGTGTGTGTGTGTGATTTAATCATTTTACTTCAAAATAGTAGCAGTAGCTGAATCACACCTGAGGGACTGAGAACCTGGCAGTTGCTTGGTCCTTGTGGCGGGGTGCCCAGCAGTCTAGGTAATCCCACAGTAGCTGTTTCACAGTGGAGAGGCCAACAGCCTAGCGGTTGCTTCATCTATGGGGTTGGATGCTTGGCAAGCCCAATTTGGCATGGAAACCCTGGACAGCTCCTGGAAAGCTGCTGGTACTCAGTGAACAATGGAAGCCCAGAAACACTGGTTCTGATACCAGAGAAGGAATCAACAGCACAGCAACAGACTCGACTGACTCAGCAAAGAGAATGATATACCATCAAAAGGGAGAGAATCTTCCTTCAGCTCCCTGTATCCAGGCTGCTACCAGAAGCTAATGCCCACATTTAGGCTGAGTCTTCTTATACTAATAAAGTAATTAAGACAATTTCTCAAATGAGGTTCCCTTCTCAAGTGATTCTAATTCGTTGATATTAAAACCAACCATGACAAGGCCCAGTATTGAAATCTTGATCTCTACAGTGGAGTTATTGAAGTTGGTGAGCCTTTAAGATGGTGGTTCTCAACTTGTGGGTCTCAACCTTTTCACAGGAGTTACCTAAGACCATCAGAAAACACAGGTATTTATAGTACAATTCATAACAGTACAATTACAGTCATAATTTTAGAGTTGAAGGTTGTACTGGCTAGTTTTGTGTCAACTTGACACAGCTGGAGGTATCACAAAGAAAGGAGCTTCAGTTGGGGAAATGCCTCCATGAGATCCAGCTGTGAGGCATTTTCTCAATTAGTGATCAAGGGGGACAGGCCTCTTGTGGGTGGGACCATCTCTGGGCTGATAGTCTTGGTTCTATAAGAGAGCAGGCTGAGCAAGCCAGGAGAAGCAAGCCAGTAAAGAACATCCCTCCATGGCCTATGCATCAGCTCCTGCTTTCTGACCTGCTTGAGTTCCAGTCCTGACTTCCTTGGTGATGAACAGCAATGTGGAAGTTTAAGCCGAATAAACCCTTTCCTCCCCAACTTGCTTCTTGGTCGTGATGTTTGTGCAGGAATAGAAACCCTGACTAAGACAAGTGGTCACCACAACTTGAGGAACTCTATGAAAGGGTCACAGCCTTAGGAAGGCTGAGAACACTGCTTGAAGAGATAGGGCCTCATGGGAAATCTTATATCATTGTCTTAGAGTTAGGTTTCTATTAGGTGATAACCACCATGACCAAAAGCAACCTGAGAAAGAAAGTTCTATTTGGCTTACAGGTTATAGTCTATGATTGGGGAAAACCAAGGCAGAAACTCAGGGTAAGAATCGAGTCAGGAGCTGAAGTAGAGGTCTCTGGGGAGTTCTGGATACTGGCTTGCTCCTCATGGCTTGATCAGCCTATTTTCTAATATACCCCAGAACCACCCACTGGCCTGGACCCTTCCATATCAATAATTAACCAAGAAAAGGCCCTACAGACTTGTTTACAAGTAATCTGATGAAGACGTTTTCTCAGCTGAGGTTCCTCTTCCCAGATAACTCTAGCTTGTGTCAAGTTGACAGAAAACTAAGCAGAACATCCCTGGGAACATGCCCCTGGAAGAGATTGTAGGATCATAATCTCTGTCCTAAGTCCATTCCGTGCCTCTGCTTTGAAAAGAACGAACGATTCCCTTATCGTGTGCTCCCAGCCATAATGGGCTGAGAAGAGCAGGGCCAACTGATTATGGAACCTCTGAAAGTGGGCGTTGATGACCTCAGTTCTTCATTACAATAGCAGAACGCTCTCTAAGACACCGAGTCAGGAGGCAAGTGACAGAAGAAGAGATAACAGACAGAAGATGGAAGAAAGATGGGGCCAATGAGAGACCGGTGGTGAAAGGTGGGAGTCTCCTGGTCAAAGAATTGCTGGGGTGAGAACTTTAGAGTCACTAAAGCTGAAAGTGAGAGGAAGAGAGAGTCAGGAAGTGAGGGACTGAAAACTGAGACTTAGGGGTTTGGTGGTTATAGGCAATGACTGGTGGAGTCTATGATTTCCAAGGAGGGTGTGAGGTGAAAGTTCATTTGATGTGGGGAGTCAAGGAGTGCAGGGGCCAAGGTGTTGAGTGGGCTATTCCCTAATAGCAAGACCAGTGTTGAGGATGGAGATCACAAGCCCACTACTCAACCGTCGTCAAGTGTTGTGGACCGTTGACTCCATCCTGCAGGGAAGATTCTCAACCAGGAAGGCAAACAACTTAAAATAGCTCCAGGAAGTCTTTCTAACTGACCAGTTTACTGGGCCTCCTCTAAGCAATAAAAGCAGCAAAGGAGACTCTGAGACAAGACCAGATGCTTGGAAGAAGCAAAAGCCAGCCCAGCTGCCTGGAAGAGGTTTAGATCAACTGAATCAGCAGAAAAGAATATGATCTAACGTGTTTAGGTGCCTCCAACTGTGCAGTGTGCTCCAGGTTCCCAGCTTTTGTGAGCTGTCACCCATGCTGGGGGCGGGCTTTGGGGATGCAGCTGTCTTTAAGTCATTTCTGCTCCTATAAGTAACTCCTTTCCCACACTCCTGAAAGTAACCCTACTAAAACTCAGTGGTCCACCAAGATGGAATTCGGCAGTATCCACACTTTGGTTGTCATTGTTTCCCCACCTGAGCTGAGTAGACACGTGTGTTGCATCTTCCCAGGAAAAGTCTTGTCACAGAACATCATGTAACAAGGAAAAGTGGCAAGGGCGCTAAATGGTGGCAACACCAAGAGAGTGGCAGGTTCTTAATCTGGTGGCATCCACTCCAATTGGCCTTGGTGTGGCAATCTACAGGACAGGGTCTACAGTCTCTAAGTTCCAAGGAGGATTTTAGATTTGTGGGACTGCCAGGAAGTAGTGGTCCAGGGGGGTTTTGAAAAGATTTCCTCAGTATGCAACATAGAGACCAGAGGGGGCTCTTGTAGGTAATTAGATTAGAAGCTACCAAAGTGTACCCTCAGTGCAATGCATTCTGGGCCCACGCCAGACCAGCTGCCTTGGCAACCATAGGCATGAGGTTCTGAACCCAAGTTCTAGTAAATTCCACCAGGAATTTGGCTGTAGGCTGACGTCTAAGAACAGGAGTGGCCCCTGGCTTAGAGCAGCAGAGAGGGAGTAGATGCAAGTGTCTCTCAATAGGAGAAAATGGAGTGAGGGCGGTGGAGTGCGGTTGAGGAAGCGAGAGAAGACAGACTGCCAGGAGGAAGAGGGGGCAGATGGTCTGCAGTGGAAGGGCAAAGATTCAGTCTGTCTGTGGCACAGAGCCAAGAGGTCAGCTGGAAAGTGAGGCTCTGGGTCAGAACCACATCCTGCCATGGCTCCCAACTGAGGCCTAAGATGGGCTCCTGTAGGAAAGCTGCATTGGCCTCTGTGGGACACAATAATAATGACAGGGATGTTCCCAAACACTACCCCAAGGGGCTTTGAGAACAAAAAAAAAAAAAAAAGAAGAAGAAGACTAGCTGTTAGGATCTGCCCAGGACCTCTAAGACCAAGTTCTCAGCACGTACCTTAGAGGATTTGCCCTGGAGGGGCAAAGGGCAGGGAATAAGAGACAAACAGGAAATAGAGGATGAGGGAGAAGGGGACAAGGGAGAGGGGGCAGGGGTATTTGTCCTAGAGGGACTGCCTTAGGATAGAGAGAAGACCGATGTGGTCCACAGGCAAATGGCAGTTTATAAAGGTAAAAATGGGAAACCCCATGTTGGGATGCAGTGCTTAATTTTGATTGGGCATGTTAATTAGGTGAGCCAAAGGGGCTTTTTATTCACTACTTTGATAGCTGGACCCCAGGAGAAAGTCAGCCTCAGGAGAAAGAAGTGACCAAACAAGGGAATAGACCTTTGGGGCTAGCTTTAGTAATATAATCTAATGGTCAAGGCAGAAGGAGTGGGAGGGAAGGGCAAGGCCTGCCAGAGCCACAATCGCTGCCCTCGCTCAAGCTGCCCGGAGTCCCCTCATTAGCTGTCAGGATCACACCTGCATTCCCAGCTCCCAGGAAGCTGATGCAGGAAGATTACCAGTTTGGAGCCAGCCTAGGCGATACAGCAAGGTCCTGCCTCAAACACACCAAAAGGGAGAAGGAAAAAAAAAAAACAGAAAAAGAAGGTTGAGGGAGAAAGGAAACATGGGCAGGGAAGAAAAAAAGGAAAGAAGTGAGGGGGAGAGGGAGAAGAGGGGAGAGAGGGTTAGGGTTAGGAGAGATGGGAGAGGGCGAAGAGGACCGGAAGGAGGAAGAGAAGAAGATAACTTAGTCTATAAAGTTCTCCCTTGGGAGCACCAAAGTTCAAGTTTAGCCCTCAGGACTCAGGCAGCAAGTAGGGTGTGCTGGCATATGCTTGTTATCGAGGAGACTGGCCGGGGGACAGGAGGATCCTCCTTCTTTGGCCAACCTAGGCTATGCAGGGATCCCAGGTTCCTGTCTCAAAGACTAAATCATTCCTGAGGACTGCCACCCAGGGTTGACTTCCAGCTTCTCCAAGCGAATGCACACATACATGTATCTCCCTCTCCACTCCCTTACATAAAGAAAGATTCCTTACCACCCAGAGTAAAATTTACTGATAGAAGAATGGGCCAGGTAGGCAGCGAGACCAGTGAGGCTCCAAGCATTGGTTTAAGCAAAGATCTTATAGAATGCAGAGACATGACTCATTCAGGCCAGGCTACCTGGCTTATCTTGACCTACTATCCAAGGGTCAAGTACATTCCTGGCTTGGAACTGCACACGTCCACTGCAAAGGTTATATTACTTGCAATGTGCCGAGAGACTATTCTAAGGAATTCACGGCCAGGGAGACTGGGGCAATGATGATAGTCACCCTCAAGATGGCAAAAGTTAGGTCAGGATGGACCCCACAGTCCAGCGAAGTCGCTTGCTTGTGTGCCTTGGGACAGATCACAAAGCTGGGATTCCAATGGCTTCATCCCCTGGGGGGGGCATGACAACTGCTTCCTGGCAAGTCACTCACCTCCGACATGGGATTTAAATGCTTCCAGAGTCAAATGAGCTGCAGAGAGTCAGAGGCATCTTTTGTCCTCAATCAGCCAGTATTTGAGACAGTCTAAGAGCTCTTCCTGTCTCAAACTCCTTTCCCGCTGGTGACAAGGCATATGAGAAATTCCAGCCCTTGGTAGACTGAGATTACAAATTCTACACAGCTGGATCCCAACCCCAACTCATCAAATAAATAAATAAATAAATAAATAAATAAAAAAAATAAAATAAAATAAAATAAAATAAAATAAAAATACAAAACAAAACCACTGAACCAGGGAAAACTGCTTCTTCCCCTATGGATAGCTGTCCGCTGGCTACAATCGACTGCTGTAGAAAGGCAAATTGTCCTCCCAAGCATTCTCCTCTCCAGTCCGACTTGAAATTTGCCATTTGAGATCTCTCCCTTAACTGGACCCTGTGTCCACAAAACCACAAGTACCTCTTGTGAAGTAATACTTTTCACAAAAGAAAACCCCAGCATTTTTCTCACACACCACACACGGGTGTTCCACAGCTACTTTCTCACAAGTCCCAGAGGGAGATCTCTGGCCTCATTTTCCCAATCAGGAGAACAATACTTAGGAGGCAGAGGGTTTGTCCACAGTCACAGAGCTAGGGGACAGCAGGGACAGCCCCTGACTCGGTGTCATCTGCTGCTGCTGCTGTGGTCTCTGCTCCTGCAAGCAACTGTGACAGACAAGGCAAGGACGCCCAGCTTAGGGTAAAGAGCTTAAGTAGGAACTGGGACAAGGACATGGAGGCCTCCTGCCAAGCTAAGGACTGGCTCCAGCCAGTGAGACCAAGGCCTGAGAACTCTTCTCAGACATTTTTGCTCCTCCACAGTTTTATCTCCAAGCGCCTTTCAAGAGACCCTGAGCCTCCACAACACTAATATTTACTGAGCCTTTGGTGGGGGACGTCTTCCCACAAGCTATGAGAATAGGTCCTGAAAAGACCTAAGAAGCAGGAAGCTCTGTCTGTCCCTTAACCTATACAACGGGAGCTCAGAGGCTAGCCCAGCCCTGGAGCTCTCCCCCAGAAGTCTCAGGAGAGTCTACTTGCACATGAACATCATTATGTCTGTAAACTTTGTTGCTGACGGGAGAGATAGTAGAGACATTTCAAGGCTATACAACTGATGATCTTTGAGACAAGAGACCAGCAGAGCCAGAAAGTAGTGGGTGCTCGTGATTTTACAAAGCAGAGGCTCAACACCTCTGCCCCGGGGCCCAGGACTGGGCCTGTTCAGAGGACCTGAGCCCTTGGCCCGTTAGAAGTGTTCTGATCCTTCTTCACAGGACCTCTTCACACAGCTGGGTGTGGTGACCCGTACCTGTCACCTTAGCACTTGGGAAGAAGAGGCAGGAGGATCATTGTGAGTTTGAGGCCAGCTCAGGCTACTTAGTGAGACCCTATTTCAGTACCCTCACCTCACCTCACCTCACCAAACAACAACAACAACAAACACCACCAGCAAAACTTGCCGCAAACCACATAAGTTCCCCAAAGCATTGGCAGGCTCTGCGTGAGTACGGTGTCCCTTAAAGCCTATTCCTGTTTTTGTTTGTTTGGTTGGTTGGTTTTTCGAGACATGGTTTCTCTGTGTAGCCCTGGCTGTCCTGAAACTCACTCTGTAGATCAGGCTGGCCTCGAACACAGAAATCCACCTGCCTCTGCCTCCCGGGTGCTGGGATTAAAGGCGTGAGCCACCACGCCTGGCTTTAAAGCCTATTCCTGATAAGCACTGCCTGCTGCTCCCTGTGAGGGAAACTCTGTGGGGCCTTGTGTGGCAGCTTGGGGGTGAGGGGGAGAGGGAGGTAGGTCTACCTCTCCGCAGCACGATGTGAGGTTACCCTGACTCTGATGTGTTGGTGGGATGTATGGGTGGAGGTAGGGAATGAGGAGGGAGAGGAGGAGGGAGAGGAGGAGGGAGAGGAGGAGGGAGAGGAGGAGGAGAGAGTGGAAAATGTTACTTGGCCTCGGAATGCTAACTAATTCAGTGACAGAAGCTCCGGTCTTGGAGGAAAACTTTTAACTCCTCAGCAAACAGGCAGACTTGGCCAGTTTACTTCGTGATGTTGTGGTTTGAGTGAGAATGGCCTTCTTAGGCTCATCTATTTGAATGCTTGCTCCCCAGCTAGTGGTACTGTTTGCGAAGGAATAGGAAATGTGGCATTGTTGGGGGATGTGTGTCACTGAGGGGTGGACTTTAGGTCTAAACAAACAAGCAAACCAGAAAAGCAGGGCAGTCCTAATCTTGTTCTCTCTCTGCCTGAAACTCATCAGATGTGGGGTCCCGGCTACTGCTGCAGCACTCTGTCTGTCTGCCTCCAGGCTCCTGGCCTTGGTGGTCATAGACTAACTCTCTGAAATTGTTAGGAATTCTCCCTAAGTAAATACTTTCTCCTATAAGTTGCCTTTGTCATGGTGTTTCCTCACAGCAATAGAGCAGTACATAAGACGTGTTGTCGATATGACTGGCATTTTTAATTTTAATTTTTAAGGATTTTTTTTTATTTTGCATGCATTAGTTTTTTTGCCTGCATGTATGTCTGTGTGAGGGTATCAGATCCCCTGGAACTAGATTAACTAACACGTACGAGCTGTCACGAGGTTGCTGGGGATTGAACCTGGGTCCTCTGGAAGAGCAGCCAGTGCTTTTAACTGCTGAGCCATCTCTCCAGCCCCTGAATTTTTATTTTTAATTGATATATAATTGAACAGTGTGGTTTTTAAAAGCTACATTTCTTTGTTGTGTGAATGTGGTGTGCCGGTGGCAGAGGAGGACTGACAGGAGCCTTTTTCCTTCCACTGTCAAGACTCTAGAGATACAACTCAGGTCGTCGGGTGGGCAGCAAGCCACTTTTCTCTGATCTGTCTTCCCAGCCTAGTACAATGTCATAATAACTGGATAACAGCCTGCACTGGCCAGACCATGTTAGCATGCCCGTCACCTGAAACATTTGTCATGTCTTTAAGTTGGGAACATTGAAAGTCCTTTCTTGAGAGTTGGGGTAAACTATGGGTTTAGCATATACCAGGCCCTGGGTTCACTTAATTAATAAAGTAGTTTTTCTAGGTCTTTAGGAGAAGTGTGTCTGGTCCCTTCGGTGAGGCTGCTCTGGCTTAGCTTGTGACTAAAGCCGCTTGGTTGCTCGGCAGGCTGCACACTTTAGCTACCAGATGGTTAATTCCCTCTAGCTGTGTCTCTCTAGGCCAACTACTTAAAATGAGCCTGCATTTACTCCTTTGGGTAAGAAGAACAGGACTTAGAAGAAGATACAGCCTTCTGCCCTAGAAACAGAGGGCGCAGAAACTGGAGGCAGTGACTAACTATATTGCTTCACCCTACAGATACAGTGCAGGCGCGGGCTGGGGCTAGCGCGCCCCCTAGAGGCCGGCCACGGGAACCGGCGGCTGCTTCCTAGACCAGGCCTACTAGAAAGTTTCAGTGCACCCTAGGCTAGTGAACAGCTTGGAAAATGGGGCTACTTAGATCCTGTAAAGCCTTCGACATCCTTTTTTGGGGGGGGGCAGGGAAGATCCTATCGCCATTCGTAGATCCTCGGGCTGCTGAACTGACCACCATTGGCTATCCTGGAAAAAAAAACAACTTATATGTTTAGCCCACATTTCCTGAGTATCCAATCGACTGTGTGTCAGTCTCCACGGGGAGAGTCTGAGAAAACCCTCACCCAGCTTTTGAAAATGTGCTCACTCCTCATACTCTTACATGGCAACTATTTTACAGGCTGAATCTATCTCTCCAGCTCAACAGTGCTAGGTGTGGTGGTGCTTGACTTTAATCCCAGACGTCGGAGGCAGGAGGATCTGTGTGAGTTCAAGGCCATTCTGGTCTACATACAGAGGCTTCACCCAGGGCTACATAGTGAGACTGTTTCAAAAACAAAAACAAAACAAAGACAACTTGTGGTTACAAGTTCCTCATTTGGTGACCCGGAGTCAACATTAAAACTAGCAGTTTAGAAAAGTTGCTCTCTCGTGGTACAGTGGCCTCCACAACCCAGGAAGAATGTCTTCCTGTCATGTAGACCAAGGAAAAGAGACCACATCTGTCTTGAGTGCCACACCTGGATCCAGTTCTGCACACTTCTTTTTTGTTTCAGGTTTCGCTGTTGTTTTTGAGACAGCATTTCTCTATGTTGAGCCTTGCCAGGCCTGGAACTTGCTATATAGACCAAGCTGGCTTTACATTAACAGAGATCTGCCTCTGGCCCCACCCCCAGCTCTGGAATTAAAAGCATTGTACCACCACCCTGGACCCTTCCCCCCCCCCCTTTTTTTAAATTCTAGCATACCTGTTCTTACATTAGTCAGAATCAGAGAACCTAGGACAACACTCAGCCAGAAAAAAAAAAAAAATGTTTACAGAAGACAAATGGGGAAAGACCTGCATGGAAAGAAACAGCAGGGGTTGGGAGGAGTATGGCCAAGGAGATGCCTGGAAAAGATGCTCAGGGCATAAGAGATGTCCTGACATCCACTGGAGGGGAAGACTGTACAACCAGTACCAAGGGATGTGTAACTCACCATCAACTTACATAAGGCTACAGAGAGAGAGAGAGAGAGAGAGAGAGAGAGAGAGAGAGACCCTGTCTCAAAACAACAACACTCCAGCAAAACTGAACAAGAGCATCAAACCAGCTCCACGACTGTACGATCGATGGTTGTGCTTGAGGTGACGATCAATAGTCTGGTTATTTCTTCTCCTTATCCACAGACCTTGGGAGAAGAACACTGCGATCAGCCTTCTTGGGTCCCATGCCTTGTGAGCAAGACACAGTGAGGTTCTGAGCCTACTTTTATGTGAGGCAGAAGGAGCAGTGAGTTCGTGTCTTGGCTCACATCTGCCTTTGTTGCCTTCCCCGCCCATCTATGACCCTTCTAGAAAGACTAGAAGAATTCAAATTAAGAGAAATTCTTGAAGAAAAATTAAAACTAGCTGTCGTTATAGAAAGGTGAGAGATCAAAAAGGCTGTAGAAGAAACAAGGAATAATCTGCTCCAGGACTATTCTCTGCTTCAGTTTATTTATTGGTTTATCTGGAGGGGGAGGGGTGGATGCCACTGTGAGTGTGGGGAGGTCAGGGGTCAGATTGTTCCTTCCACCATGTGGGTCCTGTGGCTCCAGATTATGCTCTGAAGCTTGGTGACTGGTGCCTTCACCCAGGCTGGCCTCAAATTCACAACCAAGCTCCCTACCTCAGTTTCCAAAGTACCGAGATTACCGGTGTGCCATGTGCCTGCGTGCAAAGTGGGGGACGGGGATTAAGATTCCAAAGAAGGAGAAAATTCTGAAAGATTGAGAAGAGAAAGGGAAGAGGACAAAAAGAGCTCAGAAGTCAGACCAATAGGAACTGATTCTTTGGTTTTTGGTTTTTTTCGAGACAGGGTTTCTCTGTATAGCCCTGGCTGTCCTGGAACTCACTTTGTAGACTAGGCTGGCCTCGAACTCAGAAATCCACCTGCCTCTGCCTCCCAAGTGCTGGGATTAAAGGCGTGCGCCACCACGCCTGGCAGGAACTGATTCTTAACTGTCATTATTTATTCATTGTACACAGCACTGCCCCACATGAGAGCATCTTCACACCTGCCTGTATTATACAACAACTGTATTCCCCACTTGTCTTCTCTGCCCTCTTCCTCCCAATAGTGCCCACCCTGTGTCCCTTGGGATAGTTTTCCTTCTACTTCCATGTCATATATGCATGTGATTTTATATACGGACATAAAATCTAAGAACTACAAACCAGAAGACACATTCCATACTTGAGTTCGTCAGAAGGGCTACTTTCATGTAACAGGATGACCTCCAGCTGTATCCACTTGCCTGAAACAGTGTAACTCCGTTCTCACATTCACTTTATATCTGTTCCTCTGTTGTGGGGCACCTGTTGGTTCCAGAACCCGGCTGTTAGGCATGGTGCTGCAGTCAACACTGGCGTGCAAGCAGACGGTACATGATGTGCTAACTCTGAGATCTTTGGCCATGGCTGCACCATATAGATTGGATTTTGGGGAACTTCCATGATTTCCACAATGGCTTGGCTGTTGCCTGGGGCCGTGTCTAAGGCTTCCTTTCTGTTTACATTTTACCAGCATCTGTCCTGCATTTCCTAATGATTGTCATGCTGACTGGATGAGAGGGGACCTCAACGTACTTTATTTGCACATCTCTGGTCATTCGTGAGGTTGGACTTTTGTATGCATTCATACGTGTGCACATATATTTGAGTACGTGCACGCACACGTGTGGCTGTGTAGAGGTCAGAGGTTGCGGTTGGGTTTCCTCTTCACTCTATATCTATTTTCTGAGGCAGTGTCTCTCTCTGAAACTGGAGTCCACTTATTCAGATAGTTTGGCTGATGAGGAAACTGCCAGCATCTTCCTATCTCTGTGCAACCCCCAAGGCTGGGTATGCAGGAACTCACCACCATGTCTGGTTTTTTACCATGGGTTCTGAGAGTCTGAACTTGTGCTTTCGTGGCAGGCACTTTACCAGCTGATCCATTGTCACAGCTCCCAGGTTGTGCTGTTTTAAGACAACAACTGATTCGGATTTTCAAAATATTAAAGACGAAATTAGCACCGCCAGCCTCTATCTTTATATCTTTTTTTATTTTCAAAACATGGGCGTGATACAAAATACCCCAGATATGGAAGTTCTTAAACACATACTGTGCAGAGGCTGTATTGGGAAGTGTTTTGAATGATAAACTGTACTAAGGGTGGGGGTATGAAGTGGGATGGTCAAATATATCGTCAAAATTGGTTTGACCTAGAATAGCAGATCTGAAAGAAAAGAGAGGATCCATGTCAGTTGTATAGCAATAGTGGGTACACTGGAGATTAAATACAGAGACATGAGTATACATTAAAGCTTTGTACTTGTTAGGGGAAGGCTTAGCTATCAATTTAAAGAAAGGATTATACAAGTCTAATTCAAGATTACATCAAAAAGATCATTTAGCATAATCAAGTTGGCTTCATCCCAGAGAGATACAGGGATGGTTCAATAAATCAATAAATGTTATAAGTTACACAAATGGCCTCAAGAACAGAAATCAGATGGCCATCTTGGTAGGCACGGAAAAAGCTTTTGACAAAATCCAACATCCTCTCATGATAAAAGTCCTGAAGAAACTCGGAATAGAAGGAACATGTCTCAGCATAAGAAAGGCTAATTATGACAAGCCTACAGCCAACATTATAGTAAGCGGAGAAAAGCCTCAAAGCATTTTCAGTATAGTCAAGAACAAAACAGGGATGGCCACCTCCTCTCTCGTCCTGTGAAACCATGGTCTCAGCTGAACACCAAGACAAGAGACGCACGTACGTAAACAGGAAGAAGATAATAGAGAAAGATGTCAAAGTGTCTCTACCAGCAGTGACGTTATTCTCCTCACAAGGCCCTAAAAACCTCACAGAAAACCCTTAGAGACTGTGAACACTTTCAGAAAAGAGGCAGAGATAAGTAACAAGCATAAAACGCAGGGCCCTACTATGCAATGACAAGCACATTAAAGAAAGCAGGGAAAACATCCCAGTTGTCATAGCTTCAAAAAAAAACCCACACCACACCACACCAAACCAAACCACACCAAACCAAAAAAGAAAAAAAAAAGAAAAGACCCAACTTGGAATAAACCTAAGAAAATGAAAGCCTTTTTAATTGTTTGTCTTGAAACAGGATTTATGTAGTCCATGCTGAACTCATAGAGAGCTAGCTGTCTCTGCTTCCCAAGTGCTGGGATTAAAGGTGTGTGTTAGTGTGCCCAGCCAGAAATGTCAGACTTTTATTTTTAAAAGTCTTTAAAACACTGGAGAAAGAAATTGAGAAAGACTGTAGATTAAAAAGACTTCTCATGCTCATAGATCAGAAGAATTAATATTTGGTGGTTTTAGTTCTTTAATTCTTTGAGAATTGCATAGAATATATTTTAATCATAGTCACACACCCCGACTCCTCTCAGGGCTACCCTCTTTCCTACCTGCCCAACTTTGTATTGTCCTCACCCCCCCAGCCCTATTAAGTCCAAACTATGCTCCCCATATACTCTTGGCTATTTGGCATTCCACTGGAGTGTGGTCAGCCTACTGTAAGGGTGACCTTACAAGGCAAGCATGAGGGGCAAGCCAGCGAGCAGCATCCCTCCATGGGCTCTGCATCAGCTCCTGACTCCATGTCCCTGCCCTGTTTGAGTTCCTGTCTTGACTTCCTTTCATAATGAATTATGATGTGGTAGCTGGTAAACCCTTCCTCCTCTCCAACTTGCACTTGATCATGGTGTTTCATAACAGCAATAGATCCCCAAGCTAAGACAGGGGCTGAGAGGCTCCTCAACAGCTGAGAGTGCTTTTTGCCCTTCCAGAAAGCCTGAGTTAGGGTTCCAGCACCCATGGCAGGAGACACAGTTGTCTGTAATTCTAGATCCAGGGATTCCAATGTCCTGGCCTCTTCTAGTACCTGCAGACGTGTGTACATACACATAATTATACAAATAATTAAAAATAAGATTTTTTAAAATACAGGGTCTTACTCTGTAGCCCTAGATGGCCTGGAAATTTCTATGTAGACTAGACTTGCTTTGAACTGGCAGAGATATGCCTGCCTCTGCCTCCAGAGTTTTGGAATTAAAGGCTTGCTCTACTGTGCCAGCCCTAAAAGTGAGATCAATCTTAAAAAAGAAAAAGAAAATCACATATACACACATATGCATATATGTGCATGAGTGTGTTTGTGAGTGCTGTGTGTATGTGCATGTATGTGTGCCTGCATGTGTGAGTGTGTGTTTGTGCTAGAGAACAGGAAAGGCTGCCTATGGTCAAAACGTAATGTTGACACTTTTTTTTTCCTCTGCAGACTCCTCTACTTCTTCCTGGTTTGTGCAGCCAAAATGCAAAAATGCAACCAGGATCAATGGCAAAAGTTTGCTTCCCTTGTATACACTAGGGGAGTTGCTAGGCAACTGCTCACAGGTAACCCTAGCGTATGGCCAGGCATGCCAAGGGCAGCTCACACCCAGGTTAAGAGGTTCCCAGGCCAGGAGCTCTGATCCATCCCTGCTCTTGGATCCCAAGGCAGAACTGTGATTTTTTTGTTTTTGTTTTTGTTTTTGTTTTGAATGTAAGCAACATGTCACAGGGAGAGAAAATATCAGGTCTCCCAAATTTCTTCTCTCTTCTGAATAAAAGTTCAACTACACTACTGAGCAAAGTTCCTCCAGGAAGCTTCGCTTTCTCTTGCGCTTAGAGAAGCCTGGGACAGTTGCTGCTGCTGTTCACAGTAGCTGTTCCCACCCTGGAAGCAAATCTGCTGTTTTCTCTGCTGAGCTCACCTCAGGTTTTGCCTGGTGAGTACTGCTGTCCAGGACTGGACAGACTTCGTGCAGTGCCCTGGGGGTTCCTTCAGGTAGAGGCTGATATGAAAGGCCTGGCTCTTTAAGATACTGGCCCATCAGGACAGCACAAAGTACCCTTTGCTACCTACTGAATCTGGTCCTGATGGGTAAAGGCTCCAAGAATGCTGACAAAATAAAAGAAAAAAGAAATCGGGCCAAAAATGTCTGTACCCAAATTTATCATGATATTGGCAGTCCTCAAAGGGGAGATATGCAAATGACTCAGGGGAGGGGAGGGGCTCCCCTAAGAAACCACTTATGAGGTACCAACATGTCAGTCTTCTGTCATATTTTATAACAACCAGATAGTCCTCACCATTAGGAAATACCATTCCATCATGAAAAATGCACCCTGACCTACAGAGTTCTGTAAGGGGGTCTGTAAGCTATTATGGTATTCCTAAGAGTGAAGGTAAGGAAATTTGCCTGGCCTATAAAAGGAAACTGGTCAGGTCAAGTAGCCACACACCTAGTACAAGCACAGTGGACAGTCTTGGCCTCTGCTCCAGCTCAAAACCAGAGGCCCCCAAGTTCCCAAGAGGAACCTGGACCCACTAGGGGAAACCTCTACTACTCTCCACAAGGGGAAAGAGGACCAGCTTTTGCTGCTGTGTATCCAGTAACACACTTACAAAGGATTTTCACTTCTCCTCTTGGCAACCTTGAGCACTATTGAGTATTAGCTTCCAAAGAGAAAATCTCTCCACTATGGCTCAATTAAAATGGAATGAGGGATGGCTACTTAGTCATTGAGGCTCTGTGTAGTTTGAATATGCTTGGCCCAGGGAGTGGCTCTATTAATAGGTATGGCCTTGTTAGAGTAGGTGTGGCCTTGTTGGAGGAAGTATGTCACTGTGGGGGTGGGCAATGAGACCCTCCTCCTAACCACGTGGAAGCCAGTCTTTGTCTAGCAGCCTTCAGGTAAAGATTTAGAACTCTCAGCTCTGCCTGCACCGTGCCTGTCTGGATAATGCCATGCCCCCACCTTGATGATAATGGACTGAACCTGTAAGCCAGCCCTAATTAAATGTTGTCCTTATAAGAGTTGGTCATGATGTCTGCTCACAGCAGTAAAACCCTAATTAAGTCAGGCTTTTTGTGCTATTGAACCAGTAGGCATAAAGGGTTGGCTGGACTGATTATCTTTGTAACCAAAGGGAAATGTTCACAAAGAAAAGTATGCCTTTCTAGGGTGCCTTTTAATATTCCCATGCCCAGTGACCATCATAGAAGCAAGCAAGCAAAACCCCAAGGACAGAGTCCTTGTCCTTTTAGAGTGAAGGGCAGGGGGAATACAAAGTGGAAAATCAAAAGGAAGTAACTATAGACAGCAGTGATGGCCTCATGGCTAATTAAAGAAATGAAAAAGCAGAGACTGGAGAGATGACTCAGTGGTTAAGAGCACTGGCTTCTTTTCCAGAGGTCCTGAGTTCAATTCTGAGCATCACATGGTGGCTCACAACCATCTATAATAGGATCTGGTGCCCTCTTCTATCATGCAGGCGTACATGCAAATAGACCACTCATATACATTAAAACATACATAAATAAATTAATCTAAAAAGAAATGAAGACATGTCTATGTCTGCATGTTTTCTCCTTGATATATAGATACAGATACACACACACACACACACACACACACACACACACACACACACACACACACATTCTGTAGTATAGGTGAGGAGACCAGAGGCTGATGTTGGGTGTCTTCCTCAATCATTATCTACCTTTATTTTTTTGAGATGACTTTCAGTGAACATTAAGCTCACTGATTCAGCTAAATGGTTGGCCAATACACTTCAGGGTTACAGCTTCAGGGATCCAACTCTCACCGCTCCATCCAAACATCCTGTCCTTTGGTCTTTATTTAGGATAAAAAGTCTTCATCCACGCAATGTGAAAGTAACTTTTATTTGCCTGGTGGAATTGTCATCTTATTGCTTATTGCTGAGTAAACTTACCCTTTCCAGTTCTTTCTGAACTCTGGCTGGCAATTCAAATCATCTGTTCTGGCTCGAACTCCTCTCCAAGCTGACTGATTCAGTCTGATTTCTCTCAGCTTCTCACTGAATTGCTCTACTTGGCTCCAAACTAACTCTGGCAATTTGTTCCAATCTTCTGGCTCCTTCCTATTCTCTGCTTCAATTACCTCTGCTGACCTGCATTGAACTCTATGAACTCAAGTCTACTGCATTGCACTCACTGCACTAACTCCTAACTAACTGCTCTGAACTGAACTGAACCTAACTGCCTCCTGCATTGACTGAGTGAACTCAACTGCAATGCCTGAACTCAGTCGACTCCCAACCCCCCTTCTCTCTCCTCTCCTCTCTCTCTCTCTCCCTCTTAAACAGCTTTTCTTCCCTGTGCTGTTTTGTGAGAGCTGGGTGTATCCTGTCTCTGACTCATTCTGTCAAATCTTTCTCTGATTCATCACTTTGTCTGCCCCTCAATTAAGCATCACTTTTTAAACATGGCTGCTTCTTTCTACAAACTAACTTTACCTTCATTGTTTGGGATTAAAGGTGTATACTAAGAGCAAGTCTGTATTCTAGCCAGAGGGATTAAAGGTGTGTCAATAAAGTGAGATCACACAGACCTCAAAAGTCTTTACATGTGATCCCTTGCCAGAGCAGCCATGTTGCTAGATTAAAATTTCTCTACACTTGTGTATAAATGTTCCTAGTAGTTCTATTTAAAATGCCCCCTAAAGTGGAAATTACCCAGATATCTGTCAACAGTGAGTAAACAAATTATGGCATAGTCACATAATAGACCAGAGCTCTAGGTAGGGGTGGGGAAGACATCTATGATGTACACAAGATAGAGAAGTCTCAAAATAATTATGTAGACTGAAAGAAATCAGATACAGAATACATACTGTATTAGTCCATTTACATTCAGTCCTGAAGAATGAAACCTAATATATGCATGCAGACTATAGATCACTAGGTTGCCTAAAAAGAGGTTGAAGGAAGGAATAGACAGCAGAGACAGAGACTCACAAGGGTTATGGACATATTCAGCAATCTTGTTTGTGGAATGGTTTATGGTGATATTTATTAATTAAACTTTTGAAAAGCCTACTTTAAATCTATTCCGTCAAAAAAAAATCTATTCAATCCAGGATACAACATTGGGATTTATGTGGTTTTTTAGTGGTAAAAGAGAAGCTACTAACACTGGTGTTGGTCTTCTTCTTATTTTCGAGAAGAATGTCCAGTGCCTCCAACTGAAATTATAATTCTGGGGGATTTTCTATGCCCCCTTTGCTCCCAGGTTATGACAAGGTGTTTCTATGCCTGCTTTAGTCCATTTTAGCTCCTGGATAAATGATACAGAGACCTGGTATTTTTATTAACAGGCTGCAAGCTTAAGCTGAACAGGTGCTGAGTTATTCTAACTTGACTAAGCTACTTACTACCCGGCCACACGATCTTGCCTTTTTGCCAGGTTTAGAAATTTGGGGGATCTGATCTTGCCCTGGCTGCTCTGGTCCATGTGTGTCATCATGACTGCTCTCTCATCGGGAATCTCATGGCAAATTCTCCTGGTCCTTTCCCATGGCTTCCCCACATCTTCTCTTTCTCTCTCTCTCTCCCTACTCTCTTTTCTTGCAACCCCCAGACTGGGATCAGAAGTCCTGACCTATTCTTTTCTGCCCAGCTAATTGGCTGATCAGCTCTTTAGTAACCAATCAGAGGTGACAGAAAACAATTTTTATATAACATTGAGGCCAGAGATGCTTGACCATGACAAGGTCAGGACTGCAACCAGATGCCTGTGCATTGAAATCAAGATCTGAACACACAGTGCACTAAACCATCCCCCAACCCCAGTCAGCCAAGATGGCCACCTCAAATTCCACCACACAAGAAGATCTCCCTTGCCTATTGTCTTCACAGAGGCATCCCTGGGGAGGGTCCTCAGTCCTTGGGCAGGTGCTCTTCTATTGGTATTTATGGGTATGTGAGATGGTATAATTGCAGACTCCTTTTTGCCAGGTTTAGAAATTTGGGGGATCATAGTACCCTTAAATACTGCTGAATTGGTTCTTTGTTTGAGCAAGTTTATTAACTAGCTGTTCTAGAATTCCTCATGAGATATGGATGCTGAATCAGGATCTGACTTTGGGGTTTTCTCTCCTTAATGATAGTCTAAGAGCATTAGTTTATTTCATTTGCTGTAAATGTCACCTTAGACTATGGTGACATAGACCATGTATGGTGCAGAAACCAGAGGGCAATGTGCCAAGAATTCCCCTCCATTTCCTGGCAATGGTAGGTGTATCAAGTGGAGCAAGGTAGGAGCTGCTGTCACCAGTGACAGGAAGGTTCGGGCTCCCAACTCCTCAGTGCCTTACAGAAATGGAGATGTATTGTTAAATTTCCACTGTTGTGACAAAACACCCAACCAAGGCAACTTAAGGAGAGAAGGTCTCATTTTAGCTCACATTTGGTGCGTTCTAGCATGATGGGCAAATTGTGGTATCAGGCACATGAGGTAGCAGATCACATGCCATTCACAGTCAGGAAGAACAAAGCAGTGAACCCCGGTGTTCCGCTTGCTTGCCTTTTTACGTGGCACAAGATTCACCCCCCTGGGCTGGCTACATTCAGATGAATCCTCCTTTGTAAAGCCCTCCTGGGAGTGTAGCACTCCTAGAGAGTGTTACAGAGGTCTGTTTCCACGGTTACCCCAAAGCAAGTCAAGCTGACAAGGAATAGTTGCCATCACAAGTACTATGACATTTTTCTATGACATCTTCTGGTACCTGCAGAGCCAGAAGAGAAAGCCAGATACTCTACAGCTGGACTTAAGGATGTTTGTAAGGAGCCACATGGTTGCTGGGAACTGAACCCTGGTCCTCTGCAAGAATAACGAGTGCCCTTAACTGTGGAGCCATCTCTCTAGCCCTTTAAGTATTTCCCGTGTGTGAGCCATGTGCATGTACGTGTGCATGTGTGTGCAGTGTGCAGAGGGCTGGCTTAACACAGAGAGACTTCCTCAATCACCATCACCTTATTTGTTGAATCAAGGTCTCTCTGTTGTGAGGCAGGATATTCCCTGTCCAATGACATTAAAATATTAGTGCAGCAGGAGGCATGTGATTGGACAAGGAAAAGGGAGGCATCGCTAAGAGTTGCAGAGACAGAGAGCATCTGAGGAGAGAGAAAGGAGGAAGCCAAGATGGAGGCGAACAGAAGAAGAACCTGAACCAGTGTGGCTTTAAATAGCCACAGGTAGTTATGATATCATAAAGGTTAGAATAATTGGGATAATTTGTCTAATCTAGGTGGGCAGCTTTCATCATTATCAATTGGTTCTGAAATTATTGTATTGGCATCTTGTGAATTGAGAATATGTTGATACATAAATCTGACTTGTTAATTGTAAGCTTCAAGAGTTTTGTTTCTACCAGGTGACTGGGTGTTGAGGTGGCTGACCGCAGGGTAGACGGTCGTTGTGTGGGGCTGGTGTGGCAGTGAAGAGAACTCTGGAGACCTGGACCTGCCAGAGAGTTGGTGGGCAGAGAGTAGCCTGGTGGGACCACATCAGGACAGAGAGTGGCCTGTAGTAGATTGGTGGACGGTCGTTGTGTGGGGCTGGTGTGGCAATGAAGAGAACTCTGGAGACCTGGACCTGCCAGAGAGTTGGTGGGCAGAGAGTAGCCTGGTGGGACCACATCAGGACAGAGAGTGGCCTGTAGTAGATTGGGAAGCCACTATTTTTAAATATGCCAGTTGTTTTTACTATTTCCCACAACACCGTTGAACCTGGAGCTTGCTAACATGGCTAATCTAGCCAGCTCATTTCCACAAGTGCTGGAATTGCAGGCTGCCATCTCACCTGCATGTTTGTGGGTGCTGGGAACCTACACAGGCTCTGCTTTTTCTGCAGCCATGCTGACAGCTCCGCTACTGCATTCCCCATGGTGAGAAACAACACGACCTCATAGCACAGCAGAGCAGGACAGACAGGGGTCTCAGCCTGCAGCCCACAGCGGCACTAACATGCTCGTGACGCCCTTGTGACACAAACGCCTCCTGTTAAGCGTTCTTCTCTCCAGACTGCTGCACTGTGGACTAAGCTTGAGAAGATAAAGACACTTAAACTCTGACAAGTTAAACTGTGCAGTCATAAAAACAGAGTTCGCACAGTGAGAAGGGAGCAGATGAGTTAGCTATGTGTAGTAAGAGGAGGAATCGAATACACAGGGTGTTGGCAAGGATGCCAGACCAAATAGTGTTTTCTTAGGATGAGATAGAATGTTAACATCAAACGCTTTGGAGGCACTGGTCATATTCTATTTTGAACTATGGAGTGGTTAGGTATGTGTATGTGCTGTGTGATTAATAACAATATTAGGCGGGTTACCACTGGGGTCTCTGCAACCTCCCTGGTCAGGAGAGTGACATTTGAGGGAGACAAAATGGCAGCTTGGTTCAACATGACGAGTAGCTGGGCTCAAACTTCCAGAGTCTGATCCTAAGTAGTTTACTTTAGGCCTAATCGAGCCCTGCACAATTTGGTGAAAACTTATTCTGATGATAATTAACTCAATCTCACGTTCACGCGCATACATACATTTCTTTGAGGAACAAAGTAAGTTAAATACACATCAGGGCTACATCAGGATTGTTTGTAAGTCTGTAAAGATGGGGTCTGTAGATTGAGAGAAAACAGACCTGTGAAGAGGGTCTAGGGGAGGATCTGGTGCTGGAGCCGTCTCTAGCCACACGGATAGAGCAAAGGTCACCAGGCTAGTAAACATGTCTGCTCCCAGTCTTCTGTGTGAAGGAACAACCCGGTGTCTTAACATTCCAGGTTTTCCTAGTACACACTGACCTCCAAGTCACCTACAGTTTACTTTTTAAAAGTGAGGTTAAGTTAATATGATATAAACTAATAATCTGCCTTTTGAAAATGGACAATGTGTGAAGGCATGGCCTCTACCTACTTCCAAGATATTTCCCTCATCCCAACAGGACACCCTTCCCACTGAGCATGCTTTTGCCCTGTCCTTTTCTACAAGAGGATTTCATTTCAATCAAAGTGATTCACTTGTTAGGTGTTTTTAAAGATTTATTTATTTTATTTATGTGAGTACATTGTAGCTGTTTTCATGAACACCAGAAGAGGGCATAAGATCCTATTACAGTTGGTTGTGAGCCACCATATGGTTGCTGGGAATTGAACTCAGGACCTCTGGAAGAGTAGTCAGTGCTCTTAACCACTGAGCCATCTCTCCAGCCCAACTTGTTAGTTTTTATAGTGTAACCAAATACATTCATATGTCAGTTTTCTCTGGAAATATTCAACTGGTTAGATTCAGCAAGAAAGGGCAAATGCAACGTTGAGGGTGTGCCTCAGAACAGACAAGAAAGGCTGGAGGAGAGGAGGGCATTCGTGAGGGCCATGTGACTTTTCCTGGGGAAACATAAAACAAACCTCTATTTACTCCAGATAGAGCACTGACAACAGATCAGAGAAATGAGTCCCTACTTATGAACTTGTGAATTATTAGGTTTATTGGGTTTACATACAGGAGCATTAGTGAGGAGTCACAGCATGGGCTACTCAAAGGTAACTGCATTCCCAAAATTAATTCAGAGGAAACAGCTACACAGCAATAAGGGATCAGCTACAGCATGAAGATGAACTTTCATGAATCAATGCTGTTTAGATGAATTAATGACTTTATAGAATTCCTGATTTGATTAAAATAATTTTAGGAAGAAAGTTTAAGGAGATGGTTTTAGCTGTTTTGGCAGAAAGATGTAATAAGACTAGAATGTGCCTCCTCTTCATACAATAGTAAGTAAAGGCTGCATTATAAGGAGTACAATGAGCTTTCATAAGTTACACTAATAAGAAAAAATAGGCTTGCACCATGATAAACTGTTGCTCTGAACTTATACTGAGCTTACTGAATGAAACACTGCTGTGAGCTTACTATCAGCGTCCTCTGTAACTCCCTTGTGTGTAACAGTTTATCTATGAGGTAATTTTATAGAGAACTTGTCTAAGAAGCTAAAAACTGGGTTGAGAGAAAAAATAAAGTGTGGCTGTTGGGGCTCTGCTCCATCCACCAAATGTATACATGTCTGCCTGTCTATATGTATGCACATACATATGCATGTAGGTATTTGTGTATTATATAAGGATGCATGTGCACTTATGCAATTGATGAACAGGTGGTTGGGGCCTACCAGTGTGTGTGTGTGTGTGAGTGTGTGTGTGTGTGATTTTCTTTCCTTTCTTCCTTCTTCCCTTCCTTTTCTTCTCTCTCTGGCTCATGAAGAGTTAATTCAGTACACCTGAATTTATTTGACAGGAAAGATAGTTTTTCCCAGTTTCAGTGACTGAGACACATAATTCTACTTTCTTTGACAGTCTGGCCAGGGTAAATGCAGATGCACTTAGTGTTATCTTAATCTCTAACATTGATTCTCATATCACACATCACACAGTAAATGTTCCTATACAGACATATGTGGTTTACAAAATCAAGACAAGTTGGAGAGGCTGTAGCAGAGTTTAGGACGTTCCAGAAGTGAAGGAAAGTCTGCGTTAATAAGATAATGAGGCAGGCCGAGAGGGAGCTGCTTACTAGAGTACCTGGAGCTGTAGAATACAGCTGTGAAGGGTGAGCTGGGGCCTGAGAACAGAAGCCATCAGCTTAGGACCAGAAGGGCAGACAGGGCATGCTTGAATCAGTTGCAGCAATAGCAAGGAGCCAATGTGAGCAGAGCTCTAGGGACGGCTGGAGAATCTTCTGCCTGGTACCTGACACACACACCAGGCATTAGAAGACAGGCTGGTGTTGGGCTATGCCGTTTCAGAGCCAGGTGACCACCATTTTATGAGGGCCACATGAGGAAGTGATACCCTCTTCTTTGTGGGTGTGTCTGATAAGTTCTTGGGCCTGGTTTCCATGATAAGGCTTTAATACGCCCATGTGTCCCTACAGTCTCAATTCACCACCACCCTCAGTGAACTACAAGGTGTAGTTCATTCTCTTTACTTCCAGAAATAAGTTATTTACTAGTTTGTGCTAGATGGGTGATGCCGTACACATGGTGCAGTTTCTGTGTCCACCCAGGGACTGCAGTCATCCTTTTCCCTCAGAGGAGAGTCAAAAGCTGCTTGTAAAATGGGGTCTCCTGGGCTGGAGAGATAGCTTAGTGGTTAAGAGCACTGGCTGCTCTTCCAGAGATCCTGAGTTCATTACCCATTTCTGGCCTCGAACTCAGAAATCCGCCTGCCTCTGCCTCCTGAGTGCTGTGATTAAAGGTATGTGCCACCACGCCCGGCTTATTAAACTTTTTTATTCCTCTGATTGATGACTGAACTCTCATGAGTCTGAGACTCTGCAGCCATTGCTCACCCAGGCCTTTTCAGGTCTGTGAGCACTCTGTCAACATAACCACGGGTCACATGTCTGGGTAAAAATGTACAAAAATAAGACTTAGCCACAAACAGCAAATGGCTGTGTCTTCTCCGCCCCAGCTTTCCTGCCTTACTTCCTCTTGTGTTGGGTGGCGGTGGAGTGGTCATGGGAGATTTTGAAGCAGGGACGTTCATCTGGGGGAGGATTGTGCTACTCACCCTGCTCATCGCTGTGACCACACAGTTGGCAGAAACAAGAGGAAGACGGCTTTACTGTGATCATGCTTTCCCGACAGCGAGGGTGTGTGTGTGTGTGTTTGTGTGTGTGTGTGGTGGTGGTGGTGATGGGATGTTTACAGTGGCTCCCACTGTGGCTGCCGGAAGGCAGGAGAGAAGAATGTAGGAAGGGGCCAGAGTAAGAAAGAGCCCCGAGGACACTGGTGGTTTGAATGTGCTTGCCCATAAAAAGTGGCTGTGCAGTGCTCAAGGACGTGGTGTGTCCTTGTTGGAGTAGGTGCAGACTTTTTGGAGGAAGTGAGTCACTATGGGGTGGGTTTTGAGGTCCTGTGTTCAAGTTCTACCCAGTGGGGATGAGAGCTTCTTCCAGCTGCCTGTGAAGACAGTCCTCTCTCCGGGCTACCTTTGGATAAAGATGTAGAACTCTGGGCTCCTCCAGCACCATGCCTGTCTGCACACTGCCATGTTTCCTGCCATGATAATAATGGACAAAAACCTCTGAAACTGTAAGCCAACGCCAGTTAAAAGTTTCCCTTTATGAGAGTTGCCTTGGTCATGGTGTCTGTTCACAGTCATGAAACCCTAAGACTGACACGCCTCTAGAGATCCTGTTCTTCTGGCTAGACCTCATTCCTGCCTCTACCATTTTCTAAGAATGCTGCCATGTTATGAATCCATCAAGTAGTTAATCCCTTATTTTGCTCAGAGCCCTTATGCTCTAGCTGTCTGTAGATATGCTCTCACAGACAGGCCCACAGGCATATTTGATAATTATGTTTGGTTTAATCCAATATAAGTGATGATCAAGATTACCCATCACGAGGGTTCCCTTAGTTATGGTTCCCTGGAATATATCCATATAGTGCAGATTATACATACATATACACATATGTGCATATATGTGTGTGCGTATGAGAATGTACATGTATACATGAGAATATGTGAGAGTGTATAAATGAGAATGTGTGAGACTATTAACTTTTGTGAACATTTATTTCTACTTGGAATTTATCACAGACATGTGTTTTCTAACCCTCATGCATGGGTTAATTTTTGGCTCTATGCATCATGGCTGACAACCAACAACAGCACTGTGGGCCAACCTAACACCTTCCCCACATACCCAAGATACCCTGCTCAGAAAGGGCTGCCCAGTGGGGATGAGGTCCCTATGCAGTTCCTTTTTTTTAGGGGGGAGGGGGTTGAGACAGGGTTTCTCTGTGTAGCCCTGGCTGTTCTGGGACTCACTCTGTAAACCAGGCTGGCCTCGAACTCAGAAATCCGCCTGCCTCTGCCTCCCAAGTGCTGGGATTAAAGGCGTGAGCCACCACTGTCCAGCCCCTATGGATTTCCTATGGATAAGGCTAGAAATTCTAAGACTAGCAGGTCCTTGGTCTCGTGCTTAAAGAATTGTAATCCAGGATTCTGGTCATTTCCATCCTTCCCAGACTGAGATGTTTCCACTCTTAGAAGTTATGTCACTGAGGTTTGCCATCACTGGAGTCTGAAGAGAAGGGACATGCAGTGATTTAAGGGAGGAAAAGTGTCCTTGGCGCATCGTTGGACAGGATACAATCTGCCTTGGCAGGAAAGGCTGGGTGCCGACAGCTGCATGGCAGCCGGAGTGTGGGACTGGGATGTCGAAGCACCTCGAACCTCAGGGAACAGATTGTGGAACCTGGACTGGAAGCATAGCTGGGTAATAGACCTCCAGGCCTGGTCCACTTCTTCCAGGCTAGCCCAGCCTGCCAATGATCCCACAACTTCCCAAATCAGCACCACCAGATGAGAACCAGCCAGCCTGGTCTACAAAGTGAGTTCCAGGACAGCCAGGGCTACACAGAGAAATCCTGTCTTGAAGAACCAAAAATGAAAATGAAAAAAAAGAAAGAAAAGAAAGAAAAGAAAGAAAAGAAAGAAAAGAAAGAAAAGAAAGAAAGAAAGAAAGAAAGGAAGAAAGAAAGAAAGAAAGAAAGAAAGAAAGAAAGAAAGAAAGAAAGAAAGAAAGAAAGAAAGAAAGATGCCCTGGAAAATGTATATGCCATATCTGCAGACCAGAAGAACATAGTAATGTAGGCATCAGACTGCCGTAGATGGGAAACACTCCCATCACCACATGATCAGCTAAAAACTGAAGATTCTATTTAAAGAAGTGGGGGCTGGGGGGAAAGAACAACAGCAACAGCAACAACACGTATTAGGAGACCCAGAGCAATCTCTGACACAGCACCTAGACGTTATTCTGCCCCTTTTCTGAAGCTCTAAGTACTAGAGAGCCAGGTCAAAGCTTATCTTTCACTTTCTTTTGGTTTGAATAGATCTGTCTCTGGGCAAGCATCCCTGATGGAGATCCTGGGACCAGAGCATTCTCTGCTGTGCTTCCGGGTTGCCAGGAAGTGAAGCTCGCCTCATCACACGCTCTCTGCCTCACTGCCGCTCAGCAGCCATGGACTAAAACTGAACTAAATCAACCCTTCCTGACTTTTCAGTGCTTCTCTCGGATGTTTTATCGCACTAATGAAACATTCCCAACCATTAGAGGAGGTAAGTGCACTGACGAGCTAGGAAGGTAAGATTTCATCACAAATCCCAGAGTTTTTTTTTTTTTTTTTTTCCTTCTTTAAAACCACTTTTCAGGGCTAGGGTTGTGGCTCAGTTGGTAGAGTGCTTGTTTAGAATGCAGGGAGTCCTGAATTCAACCCCCCCAGTACCAGTATGATTGTGCAAAGCTATAATCGCAGCACTTGCGAGGTGAAAGCATGAGAATCCAAAGTTCAAGGTCACCCTCAGCTACACAGTAACACTGAGGTTAACCTGAAACATGAGATCCTGTCCCAAAAACAAAACATAATTTCCATCCATTGCCAGTGTCTTGAGAACTACAGAAATCACATCTTTCAGTGAACTGCTGATGCAAGTTGCAGGCTTGTTAGCTTTTCCTTCTCTTCTGTGAATTGAGAATATTGGCAAATATCCTCAGTGTCCCATGGACCTGGTCCTTGCCTATAGGCATCTCTGGTTTTTCTCTCCCCTTGATCCAAACCGGCCTGTTTGCTGGTGCAGTTACTAAAACTCCCTTGCATAACACCTTGCTTTGGCCTCTGCCCATAAACAGAATAGGGGACCCTCCTCTAGCTTACCACGGAAGCCCCTCTCACGATCCTGGTTTCTTTTTCTCTTTTTAAAAAATGATTTGTTTATTTATTATATCTAAGTACACTGTTGCTGTCTTCAGACACTTTTTCTTCTCACTCTGGCCCAAAGATTTACTTATTTATTTATTATGTAAGTACACTGTCACTGTCTTCAGACACACCAGAAGAGGGTGTCAGATCCCATTACAGATGATTGTGAGCCACCATGTGGTTGCTGGGATTTGAACTCAGGACCTACAGAAGAGCAGACAGTGCTCTTAACTGCTGAACCATCTCTCCAGCCTGCTCCTGGTTACTTTAATTCCATCTACCACTCACTACTCTTTGACCAAGCTGTCTTTATGTGTGCCATTTTCTCCACTTGGAATATGCCCATTTTTTTTTTAACTGAAATTCTTTTTTAAATTTTCTTTGGAGGGGGAACCAAACCAATAAACATTTCTGTTTGTCCTTTCACCACAAGACAAAGAAAGTTAATGCCCTTACCTCCTGGGTTCCTATGGTGTTTTCTTTGTATGCCGTTCTGTAGTGATCTCTCTCCATAAGGCTCCTGTCACAAGGAATTTGTGAGTTCCTCAGAGCAAAGAGTCTCCTGTCTCATCCAACCTCCTGCATACCCAGGATCTGCCCGGTGCTTCATGGGAACCAGCACAAGGGTGGCCATATGAAGTAGTGATAGGAATGAAGACTTTCTTTCAAAAGCCACTGAGCCATAATTGCTTTTCTTAATCAAACTGAACAACTATATCCCTATTACAGGCAGCACATCAAGGGCTTAAGACACACACATGACACACCTTTATCCACTCATGGAGTCTGATTAGGTGCCAGTCAAGACACCATCAAAACTGGTCTAAGGAGAGATGGGGTGGTTCCGTCATTAGAACTAGCCAGGGAACTTTCTGGAATCTCCTTTCTACTGCACACCAATGTGTTCTGAGCCATCATATACATGATTTTTCCCCCCAAGAATAAGAAGGGCTCAAAGACTTCTTTCTTTGAGACGGGGTTTCACGAGGTAGCCTTGCTTAGCATAGAACTTAAGTGTTCCATGCCAAACATCAGGCTGGCCGTGAATTCAGAGACCCACTCCTCTGCCTCCAGACCACTGGGAAAAAAGATGTGCACCAACATGGCCTACAGGAGTTAAAGATTTATTGCTCTAGTAGTTGACAGAGAGTTGGACAGATCTTATTGTCCCAGACACGGCATGTTTTAGAAACCTCAAACTGGCAGGGTGTTAGTGATGATGAAGGCTCACTCCTCTCCCCCAGAAATCTCTGGACTGAAGAGATCCTGCTCCCTACAATCCCCAGGCTTCACACTGCACTCTCCACACACTGGGAAAAGAGCAGCAGGCTCCCATTCCATTATGCTACACTGACAGAAACCTGATGTCTGTGGCTGGGACTTCAAGAGGAAAGATGAAATAAATATCTGTTGAGTCTGCCACAAGGGCCAGGTCGAACTCGGGGTGCAGTTACCTAGAGCATGAACCTTGTCATATGTGGTGAAGGGAGTGTAGGTGACTGAGTGGTGGAATCAGGCTTCATCCATTTGTCAAGAGGAAAAGGAAAGAAGGCATAGTCAAGAGGGACTGGAGATTCTGCTCAACTGCTGGAAGTGTTGCAGCTCTAAAGGGAAAGGCTTCCCCTCCAGAGGCAATACAGCTCTGCTCCAGCCGCTGCAGAGGAAGGTTTCCTTAAGGCGAGTGTAACAGTTCTGTTCAGGTAGGGAAGAAGGGGTATCCTGGCAGTCCGGAGCCAAGGAATACCACAAAGTCACACCACACAACAAACCTCACAAAAGAGATTTACTGGGAGGGAAAACCCCAGAAGGGTGACTGCTTCTGCTCCAATGAGAAGCAGCAGGGAACTGAGCAAAAGATAGGGCTTGTATAGGAGTTCTTGGGGGTGGCCTAGGATTGGAGGGATTGTGTGGCCTGACTTTGAAGCTCAGGAATTGGTAGGTTATCCTGTTCAGGGATTGGTGGATTTTCCTCATCAGGGATTGGTGGGTTTTCCTGTTCAGGGATTGGTGGGTTTTCCTACTCAGGGATTGGTGGGGCTCTATGGCAAGCTCATGGGTTGGTAGGTTTTCCTGCTCAGTGATTGGTGCGTTTTCTTTGCCCTTTTATCCTACAAGAACCATCAAGAACTACTGCCATTTTGACTCCAGGGCAGACTTGACTAGGGCAGTCTTCTCCAGCTGCCTCTGGTGGGGCTGCTGGAGGAAACGTGCAGCTGAGTTACACACATTGCAAATGCTAAGGCTGCCTCTGACCCTCCCCAATGGCGCACGCCCACTGCACATAGAAGATGCTGACCACAGTTACTAAATGGAGACTCCCTAAGGACATTTCACTGTGCCGTGTCGGCAGTTGAGGATCATTCTGAGAAGACTCTGAAATCATGTCAGTTGATCGGCCATCTTATCTTTCAAGATGCGATCAAACTGCCAGGAGCTTCCGTTATTCTTGTCAGTGATTCTGTGGAGGCTCCAGAAGGCTCCCTGTGCTGGCATGCTGGTGTTTTACACACACACACACACACACACACACACACACACACTGAAAGGCGATTCCTCCAAGATCAAAAACTAGGAAGACACTTTAGAGTTTGAATCTGAATTTGTACCACCCAACTTATGGCAAACCTCCTCTCCCAAAGATCAGTTTATTGGAAGAAACAGTCTAGGAAAGATTTCAACGATACAGATGTGGAAATATATTATTTAAAGCTTATGGTTCCTTATCTGCCTTCGGACCATCCCTGACTTAAAATACTCCACAACGCTACTGGGGTGAATAATTAGCTGTGATTTTTCTGTACTTATGGAAGGACACCACACAGATACTGCACAGAGGTCACTACTCACTTGGTCACTTTCTGGCACTTCTATAGGACCAGGCACTCTTGTAATCAAGTATGATTTTAGATGGGCTTTCCTAACTCGCTCTGGCTCCTGCGGTTTTATGAGGATTTTTTTCCCCTTAGGCTTGTGAGTCTGACTTTCATGCTGTCAATACTAAAGAAAGAAGACATTCCTAACTTTCTAGTTTCGATCAAGACCCTGTAGGAGTTACAAATGGATTTATGTAATCACACAGCAAGGTAGGATGAGCTCTAACGGTATGGCAGATCAAAATGCTTGTACGTATTTGATGGAAATTGTAATTCCTGGAACTTGCTGTGCCACCTTGGCCAGGATACCTGTCCTCACTCAAGTCACATTCTAATTAAAAATATATAAATAAAAAAGGAAAGGACACGACTGCTCCTAGATAAAAGGAAGAGCATAGCAGAGGCAGGGGCATCTGGGAGAGTCCAGAGTGGACATGGCTAGGCTGAGCTGGGCCATGTGGAGAGAGGAGGAGGAGGAGGGAAAGGGAAGAGAGGGGAACCAGGTACAGCAGTCAGAAGGCCATAGGTACAAAAGGGGTGGGTAACCAAAATGCCTGGGTTGTATAGGGAAAAGCTTCTGGGGGAAGGGCAGCCCAGACTCTGGGCTGGAGAGTTTAGGGTAGGAGACCAGGTTTGCCAGCCATATCCTGTAAAAGGTAGAAAGTGAGATGTTGCAGGATGCTTGATCACATTATGAACCCCAAGATTGTAAATTGAAAAAAAACCCTCAGCCTAGCATCATACACCTTTAATCCAAAGAGCTTTCTGTAAACAGGATTGAATATTGAATAAATCAACTTTATCATATAATCATATTCATATATATATGTGTGTGTGTGTGTGTGTGTATAACTCTATCATCTACCTAGAGAGGTAGAGCAAGCAAGCAGCTGATAGGGAGTGGACATAAGGAAGTAGAAAGGAGAAACACTGAGTTGAAGGTTATTTAAAACATTGTGGAGGACTTTTTCCTTCTGGGACATTGGTGGAGTAGGAAGGTCAGCTGAGCGATTTCTTTGCCTCTCTGAGCTAGCAGGCTTTCACCACAGCATCTGGCTCCTGAGTCTTCATTGTTAAAATCAAATGGTTGGAATTTTTGTTTTTTAAAAAAACAGTGAAGGATGCTGGGAGAATCTGGTGGTCAGGCCCACTTTATATATAGACACTTTGTCCTGGGTTTGCAACTGATCGCTTTCGTAATTTGTAAAGATTTGGACAAACTCTCTGTAGCGTGGCTTCTTGCTTCACAACTCAGTTTTAAAACTGTGTTTGAGGCTAGAAATGTGGTTCAGTGGTGGAATATTTGCTCAGCATGCATGAGGCATGGATCCAGTCTCCAACACTCCAGACAAAACAACTGCCTTCTAGCCTTGGATGGAACAATTCTATTCCTTAACAGCGTAAAAGTAACAGCAGTGCCTCCGCCTCTAAACATTCCTCTTTACTGGGGGTTTCTGGTGGCACAGGAACATACTTAGGTCTCAGCAACCCAGACAAACACTGAGGTGCTTACTTACATATTAGAGGGGACACTGCCAGTCTCCCAGCAGCCCTCAGAACCTGGCTCCTCCCAGCTCTTCTCACCCTAATCTCTACTCTCGGCCGGCCGCTTCCTTTTCTTGGCTCCATTTCCTTGGCGTGGGACTCCTTTCTTCATCTCCCTGCCAGTCTCTCCTCTCGTGGTCCTGTTGAGTGTGCCGGCCATGTTCACCCTGGACTCCTCTCTGCCTGTTTTCTCCCTGATACCTACAATAAAAATCTTCTCTGCACTCTAGGAGTGGTCATGCCCACCTCCTTTTATTTCATTTTTTAATTCAAACCTGCGTTTGAGTGCATGTGGAAGACAGAGGTCAAGCGTGGATGCCATTCCTCAGACAATATACACCTTGGTTTTTAAAGCAAGGACCTGGGGCTTGTTGATCTAAGCTGGCCAGCCAGGGAGTCTCAGAGATCCTCCAGTCTGTGACTCCCACTGTTAGGATCGTAGATGAGTACTGCTTTGATGTCTTTTAAACATGGGTGCTAAAGATGGAACTTGGGTTCTCAAGTTTGCACGGAGAGCACTTCACTAGTGAATTACCTCAACCCCTACACACTTCACTAGTGAATTACCTCAACCCCTACACACTTCACTAGTGAATTACCTCAACCCCTACACACTTCACTAGTGAATTACCTCAACCCCTACACACTTCACTAGTGAATTACCTCAACCCCTACACACTTCACTAGTGAATTAACCTCAACCCCTACACACTTCACTAGTGAATTACCTCAACCCCTACACACTTCACTAGTGAATTACCTCAACCCCTACACACTATTTTATTTTATTGAGGCAGGGTCTCACTATGTTGTTCCAATTGACCTAGACTTCACTATGTAGACCAGGTTGGCTGATCTCACAGCAATCCACCTGCCTCTGCCTTATGAGTGCTAGGATTATAAACATATGGTAGCACACCTAGCTCTTTTTTATTCTTTTTATTTGTTTGAATGTGTATACAAGTAAGAACAGGTGCCCATGGAGGCCAGAAGAGAGTGCTGGATCCCTTAGAACTGGAAATATAGGCCATTGTGAGTCACCCAGCATGGGTGCTGACACCCAACATGGGTGCTGAGAACTTAACTCCGATGCCCCCAAGGGCAGTACATGCTCTTAACCACTGGTCCATCTCTCCAGCCCCAACTATTTCTACCTTAAAGCCCAAGATTTGCCACTTGTTTAGTTTCAGGAATTTGTAAGGCAAACTTTAAGTTCACTCCTTTCATCAACATACACGGTGAAAGTGAATTCTGTCAACCTGATTGGAGTAAGAAACAACGAGGGCATTAATGCAGCAATTGTTTGCTGAGTCATCCAGAGAGCAGTCGAAGGGGAAGCGCCTGCACTGAATGTGGGGGGCAATACCCCGTGGGCTGGAGTCCTGGGCTGGATAAAGAGGAAACCACCCGCTGAGCACCAGTATGCCCTTCTCTGTTTCCTGGTTCTCTGAAATGTGGAAGATCAACTTGTACTCATATGGCATTGCCAAGAGCCTTCTTGCTCCCACACTTCCCTGCAGGGATGGACTGAACCTTAAAACGGGACCCCTCCTCTCTGTTTTTGCCTGATATTTGTCATTGGGACTAGAAAAGGCACTAATATAAGCATACGTTCTCGCAGGTCTGCTCAAAATCTTTCTCAGACACCCAGATGGAAAGAAGTGGCTCCCACTTCTTTCAACCACTTTAGAACCCCAATCCCATCCCCGCCACCCCACCCCCACCCCACCCCTGGATTTTCACTGGAAATGCCATTAAGTCAAGTCCAGAAAGAAAAAAGCTGGGAAATAGGTTTACTGTTTTGTCACTTAAAGTGGTTGGGGAGATTCTTTGCTTAGTTTACAAATTTTTGTCCTAATGGTGTTCAATGGACACTTTGGATGATCATTACAACTTGTACCGATAGCTTCAGGACCTCTCCCTGAAAGTCAGAGCACATGGGAGACCGTCACATGCCACTTCTACATTGCTCTGACCAAAATACAATTAAAAAGGAGGAGGAATTACTCACTTGGGCTCATGGTTTTAGAGGATTCTCTTCATCATGGTGGAAGGGCTCAGCCAGACCAAGGAGGGCAGTTCACTCATGGGGCAGGAAGGAAAGACAGGACAGCAAGGCTCAGCCCATGACACTTCCCTCCCAGTGTGACCTGCTTCTTCTGACTAGGCCCCGCCTTCTGCTTCACCCATCCCAATAATATCATCATTTATGACTCCACCTGGTGACTAATTGACTTGGTAGGTCAGAGGCCCTGTGATCTATGTTCTCTGGAAACGCCCTCACAGACACTTCTACAGGTGTGCTCTGCCAATGTCCTAGGCATTTCTCAATTCAACCAAGCTGACAAGCCTAACCATCACAGAGTTGTGACTACTGTTCCAAACACTTCCCTTGTCACCTCTGTCTCTGCTCAAAGATGAGGACTACTTTCCTAAATAACTTTCACTTCAAAACAGAATAAATTTTGGTTTTTGTTTTGTTTTGTTTTTCAAGGCAGTGTTTCCCATGGCTATCCTGGAACTCACTCCTTAGAGTAAGCTGGCCTCAAACTCAGAGACCTGCCACCACTGCCCAGCTTCAAACAGGATAAATCTCAATATCAGAAGTCCTGGTATAGATTCTTGTTTCCTTAATTTCGTAGGACTTACCAAAGCCCTGAATGAAACAGGATTATAATTTTAGAAGACACTTAGCATGACCTATGTCATCAAGGATTTTGGGATAGTTATCTTGCCTGTGCATGGTTCTGTTGTGTTCTGGATATTGTGCTGACAGGATAGGCCTGCTCCTACCTCAGCTGACCCCTAGAGATAGGTAGCAGCTCTTCTTGCCAGCAGCATGTACTTTCTATGCAAACTAACCAGAGGGCCTACTTTCTGTATTACACTCTAGGACAATATTCTTTGTCCTGATCACCCCTTGGCTAGGCAACAACAAGGGACAATGCTTACAGCCCAAGACTGCTAACATTATTCAAGTTAGCTAATCCTAATCTACCTAGGAGAACACATAAAAGCATTTCTCCTCCAATACACCTTTTTCTTCATTCTCTCTGCCTTCAAGTGCTGGGTACTGGGTCCCTGAGCTGCACATATGCCTGTAAGCAACTTACCACAGACCTCCACCCTTAGCCCTGCACTGCTCTCTATTTCATGGATGGCCACCATTCCCTGATCTGCTGACCTTGCCCATGTGCTTTGCTTTCAACATGCCCCCAACAGCCCTGTTATGAAGTAGATCCCCAGAGTGCTGGTGCCAGAGGTAAAACCTGACAGGAGGCATCTGGGCTGTGAAGCAGCTACCACTGTGAATGGATCAATGCTGTTTTGGCAGTGGGTTTGCCTATTCTACCCTCCCAAGGCAGTCAAGAATAAACCTTTTTTTTTTTTTAAATGACAAATCACCAGATGCCCGAACACAATCATAATTGTCCTTCATGGAATACACTGTGCAAATCAGATGCCTGTATGGACCTTTTGATGTTTTATTTCTAGTTGCCTTCTTATAAAATACTACAGAATACTATTCAGATGTAAATAAAATCATTATGTTTACAGGTTAAGTAGATAGGAAGGTCATATTGAGTAAGGTAACTCAGACCCAGAAAGACAAATGTCACATGTTCTTATTTACTGAAGGCTCCTAGTCCTCATCCCTCCGTGGAACTTTTCTTTGCAACAGATCCATTTTAAAGATCCATTTACAACAGAGCCCGCGACAGAAACTCGTAACAATCGAAATGCAGAGTTGTGGAACACAGTCCCAAGGGATACATCTACAAGACAACTCCCCTAGGGGTCAGGGAACACTGTAGAAAAGGGAGTAGAAAAACTGTAAGAGCCAGAGGATCAGGGAGTTTGCTCTGAGACTGTGTCTCCTAGTAATGTCAGAATCTATACCCTGAAAGTCTCATTAACATGACTAAGGGGGCTGGAGAGATGGCTCTGCAGTTAAGAGCACAGACTGATCTTCTGAAGGTCCAAAGTTCAATTCCCAGCAACCATATAGTGGCTCACACCCATCTGTTATGGGATCTGATGCCCTCTTCAGGTGTGTCTGAAGACAGCTACCGTGTAGTCATAAATAAAATAAATAAATCTTTAAAAAGAAAAGAAAGCTATAATTGCAAAGTGCTTTAAGAAACCAAAAACAAACAAACAAACAAAAAAAACATGTCTGACTAAACCTGAGCTGAACAAGGACAACAGGCCAAAGTGGACAAGGGAAAGACCAAGTGACCTCAAACCTACACAAAGAATGACAGACAACTAAGGAATGCAGAGTGAGAGAAACAGTCTTCACCAGGGAAGAGAACACCAATACAAAATGGTCAGCCCTGTACACACGCACAGACTAGCTAACATTATACAGACTGAGCAGGTTACATTTAGGAATATACATGTATATACATGTATACATGTAACAACTATTAATAAAATAAAGAAACCATGAATTCGAAAGAGAACTAGGAGGGTTATATGGGAGGAAAGGGAAGAGGGAATAATGTGATTATAACATTAAAATTAAAAGAAAAATGGTAAAAAATATATACTGCATACATGTATAAGATTGTGAATGAATAAATACAATATCAGAAAAAGAAAAGAATGTGACGATTTAAAAAATAGCTTTTACAAATATAAACAAGAGTTTGGGATTGGTCAGATGGCTCAGCCATTAAAAGCACTTGCTACTCTTGCAGAGGGCTTGAATTTGGTTGTCAGGACCCACACTGGACAACTCACAACTGCATGTAACTCCAGCTTGGTGATCTGATGCACTCTTTAGACTTTGGGTACCTACATGCAGATATACACATACACACAGACATAGACAAAAAAATCTAAAAACGTAACAGATGGATGTACTAAGATCACTAAAAGCAGTATACTGAAATTAGAGAATTCTCTTTTTCACATAGCTCTACCCAGCCAGCCTCTTCTGTATTTTGAGACAAGGAACATTACAGTACATAGCCTAGTCTGGCCTTAAATTTGTGAGCCTCCTTCCCTGATCTCTCAAGTACTAGGTTACTGTCTTGTGCCACCACACTTAGTTAAACATGTTGTGAATCAAAATTACTAAAATAGAAAGTCAGATGAAAGTGAATAAATAACATATATAGTCTGAATTCTATATATCTTCAGAGGTAAAATGTGGGTTTATGTAAATATGTTTGCAAAGCACATAACCAAATATTTGTCTACTAAATAACACATAAGCATTGTGCAGAACCCCATAGCTTCTGGAATTAAAACCAGCCTGCCTTAAATCTCAAGACATTTTACCTGTTTAGACTAGTATGCACAGGGTCCAGAATGCACCCCTGACCCGAGTCTCTACTGCATAAGTCTGGGCTGGGTCCAATCATGTCCTCTATTCTAGCGAGTTCCCCAGTGATCCTGCTGGTCTAAGACACCATGAAAACCACTGCTTCACAACAATCATGGCTATTTTTATTAAGTGCTGATAATTAAAGCATTTTACACACACCATCAACTAGTCACAGGCTCTCAGCATGTCAGTATGATTACCCTTTGTGTAAGGTAGACTCTGAGAAACTCAGCAGCAGAGGACAGGAGGACACTGGGCAACTGTTCTCTGAATTCTAGCGTCCATGTTTTCCTTGCCTCACAACACCATACAATTTGTTGTGATGAATCCTGACTATAGTTATCTGAGAAAAAGAATATAACTGTTTGAAGATGTGATTAGCTTAGTCAGGTTGTTAACTAATAAAAAGTGACTCAAGAAGATCAAAGGCTCAGGACCATGAGGACTCACTTATGTCAAAATTTCCATAATTATTACCATATAATTAACAAAACAGGAAGAATGTTTTAAATATAATACTGAATATTCCTTAATACATCTTTATTATTCCTTATAGCAAAAAACAACTAGATTTTTTTTGACAGGTTCTCCCTACACAGCCCTGGTTATCCGGGTACTTATGATACTCACTACATAGACTAGGCTAGCCTCAAACTCACAGAAATCTTCCTGATTTTGTCTCCCAAGTGCTGGAAATAAAGGTGTGTGCCTTCACACTTGGCTTATTTTATATTTAAAGCATCATAACTCTTACAGAGGTTTGCTAGTATACTACGAGCAATCACTACTTGCTCATCTTGATGGTCTTCAACAAGATGGTCTGCTAACTTCCTCATCTTTCAAAAAGGCAACAGAAAGCAGGGATACAATAACACAGCAAAAGAAGCAGTTTCAGTTTTAAGAAAAGTAGTCCATTAACAGAGGAAATAAATCAGCAAAACTAAGCTGCCAAGTATGTAAATTTCTGCCATTTCATTTTATCAAAAAGGACAGGGAGACACAAAATTATTGGATTACAGACTATGGTGACTCAAGTTCAGGATGACAAAAAAATAATCACTCAATTACACATCACTGTCAAATATTTTATATAAGAAAAATTCCCTTAAATATTTATGTACATGTTACCACATAATACTGTTAATGAAGCCCAGAGCTATATATATATTTGTTTAAATAAGATTAAATAAGTTGCCTAGATCTTTTAAATCAAACCTCAGCATGGTATAATGAATACATGGGTTCCTTGGACAACAATTAGAAGCTCAGTGTTCAGTATGTGTTCGCGTCTCTAGATCAAGGAGAGCTTTATTACGTGGTAAGCGCTTGTGTGATGGTGCAGAGGTCTAAGTCCTGAGAACAAACTCATTCAGAAGATCTGCTGCTCAAATAGTATTTTTTCAAAACCAGGTGGAGGAGTATGATAAAATTCACTGAACTGGCAATCCAGAATTGCACTGTCGTCAACTAGAAGGGAGAAAAAGAAAGAAATTAAATTAGAAGGATATTCAAATGCACAGATAATTATGAAGCAAAGGTTTTTAGGCAGGGATGTTACCCAGTGACAGAGCACTTGCTTAGCAATTGCTAGTTCCTAGGCTCCAGCACCGAAAACCAATTTAAATAGAAACCACTTTCCTAACATATATAATTTTTATTTTTTATGCGCAAGGGTGTTGTGCTTATGTGTCTGTCTGTGCATGCCTGGTGCCCGAGGAGGCCAGAAGAGGGCACTGGATCTCCTGGAACTAGAGGTACAGATGGTTGTGAGCTGCCATGTAGGTGCTGGGAATTGAACTCAAGTCTGCTGCAAGAGCAGCAGTTAGTGCTCTTAACCCCTGAGCCATCTGTCCAGACCTCAGTGTCATATTAATTAGCTAAGAGTAAACAACACCTGCCATCTAGGTTATAAAATCTTCAAAAAGTTATTGCATTTAGTGTGTGTGTGTGTGTGTGTGTGTGTGTGTACTCATGTGTACATTATATGGTGCACACTCAGAAGTTAGAGGACAACTTTTAAGAGTCCATTCTCTTCTTGCATCTTCTGGATCTTAAGGATTTAACTCAGTTCTCATAGTTGGCAGCATATGCTTTTATCTGATTGCTTTGGGATGCAAAATCTTCACAACAAAGTCTGTCAAAAACGTACAAAGGAAGTTGTCAAAACATCACTAATAATGATCCCAAACCACATGTAGAGGTGTATGTCTGCTGTCTCAACTATGTGAAGGCTGGGGCAGAAGGAAATCCTTAGCTCAGAAGGTTGAAACCATCTGAGGAAATGTGGTAAGACGCTATCTCTTAATAATGATCTCACAGGTTTTTGGGGTTTTTTGTTTTGGTTTGGTTTTTCGAGACAGGGTTTCTCTGTATAGCCATGGCTGTCCTGGTACTCACTTTGTAGACCAGGCTGGCCTCGAACTCAGAAATCCGCCTGCCTCTGCCTCCCGAGTGCTGGGATTAAAGGTGTGCACCACCACGCCCGGCCCAATCTCAGTTATAAATACTAGTAATCTGAACTCTTTGTCTATCCAAATAAATAAACAAGTTTTAAAAACAAAATGTTCTATTTTGTAAAAACTATTGATTTGCAAAGTTCAAAAATCCACCAGTGAGTCTGCGGTCGGTGCCCGTGCCTGCTTGTCCCAGTGCTGATAACTACAGTGCAGTATCCAAGTCAGGAAACTGATCTTGGCGCACTGCCGTGAGCTAGACAGCCCGCTCTAGTCAGTTTCTACAAGGTTTTTAATGAGCATGCTACTAAAGAGAAATGACAGGGTACAGCCATAAAAATAAATTCACAAATGTTCACAGCAGCTTTACATATAATGACCAAAAATCACAAATAAGCCTAACAGCTACTAACTGATACGGGGATAAAAAATTCAATACAGGCACACGACAAGCTTTCACTACAGAGCAATAAAAAGGAAATACTAACATATGCTACAACACAGAAAGGGAGTATTAACCGTCTGAATCTGTATACATAATACTTAAGAAGGCAGGCTAATCTAAGTAAGCAGAAACAGACCCACCGCTGACTGGTGGAACTTGGAGAGGTCCAAATCAAGATAATCAAGGGCAGGAGGAAACTCTGAAGTAATAAGTATGTGCACTACCATGACCATGAGGGTCACAAAGCAAAATAATACTAGTGCAGAAAAAAAAGTTTCAGACATTATTGCGAGCTTAGATTAGTGCAAGTGCTGGCTCTGTAACAACACTTCAGGGCTGGGCAGCATCTCTCTCTATAGGTTGTGTGTAAGAGCAGAGACAGTGAACCAGGGAGCAGTGGTGTAAACCTTTAGTCGCAGCACTCTGGAGGCAGAGTAGCAAGTGTATGTATCTCTGAGTGAGGCCAGTCTGGTTTACCGAGCAGATCTAGAGCAGCCAGGGCTATACAGAGAAACTGTCTCCAAAAACAAAACCCAAACAAACAAAAAGTAGAGAGAGTGAAAATAGACTGTCCTAGGATTAAGGGTGAGACAAGATGCAGGGAAAAGGGAATTAATTCTGTTTTTATTTTAAATAGCATCAGACTATTAAAATATCCAGTTTCTCTTCCGGCCGGACCAGCACCAGGGTAGCTAGAGCGCAGGGTCGGCTGACACCCGCCAGCTACCCACGACCCCCGCCACAGGATTTTGAGACTGCTGGTGAGTGGAACACAGCTTCTGCTCCAGTCCAATCACGTGGGACCTGAGACTGCTTTGGTTGGGGAGGCAGAAGTCCGGCCTGAGTAGGGCCACAGGCCTCTTCCAGCCTGAACAGCACCGGGGTAGCTAGAGCGCAGGGTTGGCTGACACCTGCCAGCTACCCACGACCCCCACCACAGGATTTTGAGACTTCTGGTGAGTGGAACACAGCTTCTGCTCCAATCTTTAAACAGTGACAACGACAACAACTAACCCCAGAGATTACCAGATGGCGAAAGGTAAACGTAATAATCTTACTAACAGAAACCAAGACCACTCACCATCATCAGAACCCAGCACTCCCACTTCGCCCAGTCCAGGGCACCCCAACACACCGGAAAAGCTAGACACGGATCTAAAAGCATATCTCATGATGATGGTAGAGGACTTCAAGAAGGACTTTAATAACACACTTAAAGAAATACAAAGGAACACTGGTAAACAGGTAGAAGACATTAAAGAGGAAGCACAAAAATCCCTTAAAGAATTGCAGGAGAACACTACTAAAGAGTTACAAATCCTTAAAGAAAAACAGGATAACATAATCAAACAGGTAGAAGTCCTTAATGAAAAACAGGAAAACACATCCAAACAGATGATGGAAATGAACAAAACCATACTAGACCTAAAAAGGGAAGTAGACACAATAAAGAAAACCCAAAATGAGGCAACACTGGAGATAGAAACCCTAGGAAAGAAATCTGGAACCATAGATACGAGCATCAGCAACAGAATACAAGAGATGGAAGAGAGAATCTCAGGTGCAGAAGATTCCATAGAGAACATCGGCACAACAATCAAGGAAAATGGAAAATGCAAAAAGATCCTAACTCAAAACATCCAAGAAATACAGGACACAATGAGAAGACCAAACCTACGGATAATAGGAGTGGATGAGAATGAAGATTTTCAACTCAAAGGACCAGCAAACATCTTCAACAAAATTATAGAAGAAAACTTCCCAAATCTAAAGAAAGAGATGCCCATGAACATACAAGAAGCCTACAGAACTCCAAATAGACTGGACCAGAAAAGAAATACCTCCCGACACATAATAATCAGAACAACAAATGCTCTAAATAAAGATAGAATACTAAAAGCAGTAAGAGAAAAAGGCCAAGTAACATATAAAGGCAAGCCTATCAGAATTACACCAGATTTTTCACCAGAGACTATGAAAGCCAGAAGATCCTGGACGGATGTTATACAGACACTAAAAGAACACAAATTCCAGCCCAGGCTACTATACCCAGCCAAACTCTCAATTAACATAGATGGAGAAACCAAAGTATTCCATGACAAAACCAAATTCACACATTATCTCTCCACGAATCCAGCCCTTCAAAGGATAATAACAGAAAAAAACCAATACAAGGACAGGAACCACGCCCTAGAAACAACAAGAAGGTAATCCCTCAACAAACCTAAAAGAAGACAGCCACAAGAACAGAATGCCAACTTTAACAACAAAAATAACAGGAAACAACAATTACTTTTCCTTAATATCTCTTAATATCAATGGACTCAACTCCCCGATAAAAAGACATAGACTAACAAACTGGCTACACAAACAAGACCCAACATTTTGCTGCTTACAGGAAACTCATCTCAGAGAAAAAGATAGACACTACCTCAGAATGAAAGGCTGGAAAACAATTTTCCAAGCAAATGGCATGAAGAAACAAGCTGGAGTAGCCATTCTAATATCTGATAAGATTGACTTCCAACCCAAAGTCATTAAAAAAGACAGGGAGGGACACTTCATACTCATCAAAGGTAAAATCCTCCAAGAGGAACTATCAATCCTGAATATCTATGCTCCAAATACAAAGGCAGCCACATTCATTAAAGAAACTTTAGTAAATCTCAAAGCACACATTGCACCTCATACAATAATAGTGGGAGACTTCAACACACCACTTTCACCAATGGACAGATCATGGAAACAGAAACTAAACAGGGACACAGTGAAACTAACAGAAATTATGAATCAAATGGATCTGGCAGATATCTACAGAACATTCTATCCTAAAACAAAAGGATATACCTTCTTCTCAGCACCTCATGGTACCTTCTCCAAAATTGACCACATAATTGGTCACAAAACAGGCCTCAACAGATACAAAAATATTGAAATTGTCCCATGCATCCTATCAGATCACCATGGACTAAGGCTGATCTTCAATAACAAAATAAATAATAGAAAGCCAACCTTCACGTGGAAACTGAACAACACTCTTCTCAATGATACCTTGGTCAAGGAAGGAATAAAGAAAGAAATTAAGGACTTTTTAGAGTTCAATGAAAATGAAGCCACAACATACCCAAACTTATGGGACGCAATGAAAGCATTTCTAAGAGGAAAACTCATAGCTCTGAGTGCCTCCAAAAGGAAACTAGAGAGAGCACACATTAGCAGCTTGACAACATACCTAAAAGCACTAGAACAAAAGTAAGCAAATTCACCCAAGAGGAGTAGACGGCAGGAAATAATCAAACTCAGGGGCGAAATCAACCAAGTGGAAACAAGAAGAACTATTCAAAGAATCAACCAATCAAGGAGCTGGTTCTTTGAGAAAATCAACAAGATAGATAAACCCTTAGCCAGACTCACTAGAGGGCACAGGGAAAGCATCCTAATTAACAAAATCAGAAATGAAAAAGGAGACATAACAACAGATCCTGAAGACATCCAAAACACCATCAGATCCTTCTACCAAAGGCTATACTCAACAAAACTGGAGAACCTGGATGAAATGGAGAAGTTCCTAGACAGATACCAGGTACCAAAGTTGAATCAAGATCAGGTTAATGATCTAAACAGCCCTATATCCCCCAAAGAAATAGAAGCAGTCATTAATAGTCTCCCAACTAAAAAAAGCCCAGGACCAGATGGGTTTAGTGCAGAGTTCTATCAGACCTTCAAAGAAGATCTAATCCCAGTTCTTCACAAACTATTCCACAAAATAGAAACAGAAGGTACTCTACCCAACTCATTCTATGAAGCCACAATTACTCTGATACCTAAACCACAAAAAGACCCAACAAAGATAGAAAACTTCAGACCAATATCCCTTATGAATATTGATGCAAAAGTCCTCAATAAAGTTCTTGCTAACCGAATCCAAGAACACATCAAAACAATCATCCATCCTGACCAAGTAGGTTTCATCCCAGGGATGCAGGGATGGTTCAATATACGGAAATCCATCAACGTAATCCAGTATATAAACAAACTCAAAGACAAAAACCACATGGTCATCTCCTTAGATGCGGAAAAAGCATTTGACAAGATCCAACACCCATTCATGATAAAAGTCTTGGAAAGATCAGGAATTCAAGGCCCATACCTAAACATGATAAAAGCAATCTACAGCAAACCAGTAGCCAACATCAAAGTAAATGGTGAGAAGCTTGAAGCAATCCCTCTAAAATCAGGGACTAGACAAGGCTGTCCACTTTCTCCATACCTATTCAACATTGTACTTGAAGTCCTAGCCAGAGCAATTCAACAACAAAAGGAGATCAAAGGGATACAAATTGGAAAAGATGAAGTCAAAATATCACTTTTTGCAGATGATATGATAGTATATATAAGTGACCCTAAAAATTCCACCAGAGAACTCCTAAGCCTGATAAACAGCTTCGGTGAAGTAGCTGGATATAAAATTAACTCAAACAAATTAATGGCCTTTCTCTACACAAAGAATAAACAGGCTGAGAAAGAAATTAGGGAAACAACACCCTTCTCAATAGTCACAAATAATATAAAATATCTTGGCGTGACTCTAACTAAGGAAGTGAAAGATCTGTATAATAAAAACTTCAAGTCTCTGAAGAAAGAAATTATAGAAGATCTCAGAAGATGGAAAGATCTCCCATGCTCATGGATTGGCAGGATCAACATTGTAAAAATGGCTATCTTGCCAAAAGCAATCTACAGATTCAATGCAATCCCCATCAAAATTCCAAATCAATTCTTCAACGAATTAGAAAGTGCAATCTGCAAATTCATCTGGAATAACAAAAAACCTAGGATAGCAAAAACTCTTCTCAAGGATAAAAGAACCTCTGGCAGAATCACCATGCCGGACCTAAAGCTTTACTACAGAGCAATTGTGATAAAAACTGCATGGTACTGGTATAGTGACAGACAAATAGACCAATGGAATAGAATTGAAGACCCAGAAATGAACCCACACACCTACGGTCACTTGATCTTCGACAAGGGAGCTAAAAACATCCAGTGGAAGAAAGACAGCATTTTCCACAAATGGTGCTGGCACAACTGGTTGTTAACATGTAGAAGAATGTGAATCGATCCATTCCTATCTCCTTGTACTAAGGTCAAGTCTAAGTGGATCAAGGAACTTCACATAAAACCAGAGACACTGAAACTTATAGAGGAGAAAGTGGGGAAAAGCCTTGAAGATATGGGCACAGGGGAAAAATTCTTGAATAGAACAGCAATGGCTTGTGCTGTAAGATCGAGAATTGACAAGTGGGACCTCATGAAACTGCAAAGCTTCTGCAAGGCAAAAGACACCATCAATAAGACAAAAAAAACACCAACAGATTGGGAAAGGATCTTCACCTATCCTAAATCAGATAAGGGACTAATATCCAATATATATAAAGAACTCAAGAAGGTGGACTCCAGAAAGTCAAATAACCCCATTAAAAAATGGGGCTCAGAACTGAACAAAGAATTCTCACCTGAGGAATACCGAATGGCAGAGAAGCACCTGAAAAAATGTTCAACATCCTTAATCATCAGGGAAATGCAAATCAAAACAACCCTCAGATTCCACCTCACACCAGTCAGAATGGCTAAGATCAAAAATTCAGGTGACAGCAGATGCTGGCGAGGATGTGGAGAAAGAGGAACACTCCTCCATTGTTGGTGGGATTGCAAGCTTGTACAACCACTCTGGAAATCAGTCTGGCGGTTCCTCAGAAAATTGGACATAGTACTACCGGAGGATCCAGCAATACCTCTCCTGGGCATATATCCAGAAGATGTCCCAACCGGTAAAAAGGACACATGCTCCACTATGTTCATAGCAGCCCTATTTATAATAGCCAGAAGCTGGAAAGAACCCAGATTTCCCTCAACAGAGGAATGGATACAGAAATTATGGTACATTTACACAATGGAGTACTACTCAGCTATTAAAAAGAATGAATTTATGAAATTCCTAGCCAAATGGATGGACCTGGAGGGCATCATCTTGAGTGAGGTAACCCAATCACAAAAGAACTCACACAATATGTATTCACTGATAAGTGGATATTAGCCCAAAACTTAGGATACCCCAGATATAAGATACAATTTGCTAAACGCATGAAACTCAAGAAGAATGAAGACCAAAGTGTGGACACTGTGCCCCTTCTTAGAATTGGGAACAAAACACCCAGGGAAGGAGTTACAGAGACAAAGTTCGTAGCTGTGATGAAAGGATGGACCATTTAGAGACTACCGTATCCAGGGATCCATCCCATAATCAGCTTCTAAACGCTGACACCATTGCATACACTAGCAAGATTCTGCTGAAAGGACCTAAATATAGCTGTCTCTTGTGAGACGATGCCGGGGCCCAGCAAACACAGGAGTGGATGCTCACAGTCAGCTATTGGATGTATCACAGGGCTCCCAATGGAGAAGCTAGAGAAAGTACCCAAGGAGCTAAAGGGATCTGCAACCCTATTGTTGGAACAACATGATGTACTAACCAGAACCCCGGAGCTCTTGTCTCTAGCTGCATATGTATTATCGAAAGATGGCCTAGTCGGCCATCACTGGAAAGAGAGGCCCATTGGACTTGCAAACTTTATATGCCCCAATATAGGGGAATGCCAGGGCCAAAAGAATGGGAATGGGTGGGTAGGGAAGTGGGGGGCGCAATGGGGGACTTTTGGGATAGCATTGGAAATGTAATTGAGGAAAATATGTAATAAAAATATTAAAAATAAAAAAATATTAAAAATTAAAAAAAAAGAAAAAAATAAAATATCCAGTTTAACTAAATTAAATTGTAAAATATATTTTGCTACATATAATTTGCTTCATCTTATATTTTGCATAATTTGCACTTTATGTTTTAAAAGATTTTGTTATTTCAAGTTGTGTGTGCATGCCTTCAGTTGTTTGCCCACATGAATACAGATGCCTGTGGAATCCAGAAGAGGGCACCAGATCTCTGGCTGGTACAGTACAGGCAGTTGTGGGCCACCCAATATAAGTGCTAGAAATACAATCTGTGCCCTCTGTAGGATCAGCAAGTACTCTTAATAGCTGAACCAATTTTCCAGCCCCTGGAAATATTTTAAAATAACTTTATTTCATACACTCACTTGTATTAATGTAGCTATCCTACTGATCTTTAATTTCTCAGGCTAACTTGCTTAAAATATTGAAGCTATATTTACATTTTTTAAGTAAATTTCTTTTAAGCTTACTCAATATGTAAGAATACTAACCTATACTGAATTTAAAAAGATTCTTTTTTGTTTTGGTTTTTGAAAACAGGGTCTATTTGTGTAGTCCTAGCTGTTCTGAAACTCACTCTGTATATGAGACTCGCTGAAAGAGTGGGGATGAGAGCCGGGCGTGGTGGCGCACGCCTTTAATCCCAGCACTCGGGAGGCAGAGGCAGGCGGATTTCTGAGTTCGAGGCCAGCCTGGTCTACAAAGTGAGTTCCAGGACAGCCAGGGCTATACAGAGAAACCCTGTCTCGAAAAACCAAAAAAAAAGAGTGGGGATGACAGATTAATGGGAAGTATAGATGACCAAAATGACTCTACAAATATATGAAATTATCAAGGAATAAAAAAGAACAGTACGAGCCAGGCATGGTGGTGTGCGCCTTTAATCCCAGCACTCGGGAGGCAGAGGCAGGTGGATTTCTGAGTTCGAGGCCAGCCTGGTCTACAAAGTGAGTTCCAGGACAGCCAGGGCTATACAGAGAAACCCTGTCTCGAAAAACAAAAACAAACAAACAAAAAAGAACAGTACACACATTTCTGCATACAAAGATATAAAAGGTAAAAAATCACTAAAAATAAGTTCTTAGGAGAAGAGGAGAGTTCTGAAACACAACGGAATAGAAATGGTAAGCTTTCGTTATCATTTAGTAATTGTCCTCATGACTATACCCCTCTCACACTAGCCTACTCTAGGTTAATAATAGCTTTATTATAACCCAAATCTAAGAAGTTACATAATTAAGATAATAGTTTAGACTTAGTAAACCACAGACAGGAAAGCCCGATGTTTATTGGTCTGAAGCTGGCAAGATGTGTACTAAGAGCAGAACAGAATGATAAAGGCACTACAGTTAGTGTTTTTCAAAGGACAAAGACCTTAGTTTTGTTTTGTTGGTGGTGGTTTTTTTTTTTTGAGACAGGGTTTCTCTATACATCTCCACCTACCTCTGCCTCCCAAGTCCTGGCCACCATTCCTGGCTTAAGATCTTGTTTTTAGAGACAAATATAAAGTATTTATTAACAAAATGATATGTCTGACATATGCCTCAAAATAATCCAAGAAGGAAGGAAAAAAGGAAGTGTTGAGTTTGATGAAACTTGGAAAGCTACAGAGAACACACTGGGCAACACGTTCATAAGGGCTACTGTAATATTCTCTTTACTTCTGAGAAAGTTTGAAATTTCCTATAATAAAAAAAAGGAATCATGAGGCATCTACACTGCCTGATCTTAGGGACCAACTATACAGAAATGATAGCACTAATACACGATGGCTATCAAAAGCAAAACAGCTGATCTGAAACTATTCTAAATCAAAATCTCTCTCAGAAGAGTGACAATGTGTAGGTAATTTTCTAAAGGCAATAAACACTCAATTCAAAATACTTGTTTCAATTTCATTTCCTGGTGACCTAATCTTTACTAATAATTAGTAAAAATAAATAAATAAAAGATTTGTAAATTCTGTGAAAAAATTTGGACTTTCTAGAACATAAAGCTAAATGTGTAGATAAGGGACTGGAAAGATGGCTTGGTGGTTAAGAGCACTAGCTGTTCTTCCAAAGAACCAGGGTTCAGTTCCCAGCACCCAAGTGGCAGCTCACAACCAACTGTAACTCCAGTTCTCCTGGTGTCCTCTAGCCCCAGGCACACATGTGGTACATAGACTCATACTCAGGCAAACAGAGATCACAGAAAAATTAAAAACAAACAAGCAAACAATATGATAAAATGGAACATGGTTATGGATGTTTAGTTACAATTACTACATATTCAGAAAACATTTGTAATATGTAGGGAATTAATATCCTTAATTCTGCAGAGATAATGTAATAGTCTGACTACATTCTGCATGAAATGTCCTTATTACCAACTTGTTCCGACTTCTGAATGATAACTACAAAGTTAACATAAATGCCAAACAACAGTTAACACCATATTAACAGAAGAATAACTGCTGAGCTTACCATATACAACTGGATACACTGTCCCTCGTATACCTGATGCTGGACAATGCATGTTTTTCCCATTCAAATATACATTTAATTCTACATGGTCATATGTTATACCCTATGAAGGAAAGAAAAAAATTTTAAGGATAAAAATATAACTGTTGCACAAAACCCTCAATAACCTATAGCACTGAGAAGCATGCGCACAGAAACAAAGTGTGGGGCCACTTTCACTAGAGCTGACAATCTGGCAGTCCACTTTAACTAAAACATTACTAATGGTTATTGGAGCTGTGGGGTATTAACAATATAAAATTCCAATTAGAGGTAAAGCAAAGATAAGAGTTTAAATTATAGTATTATATTTGGATAACCTGGATTTTATTATTTAAATAGTAAAAGTAAATATGTTATAAAGACTCTTTTAAAGATTTATTTATTATGTTTTTTGAGTACACTGTAGCTGTCTTCGGACACACCACAAGAGAGCATCGGATCCCATTACAGATGGTTGTGAGCCACCATGTGGTTGTTGGGAATTGAACTCAGGACCTCTGGGAGAGCAGTCAGTTCCCTTAACCACTGAACCATCTCTCCAGCACATGAAGACTCTTTTAAACACTGGTCTTTCTCTAGATTTTTATCTGATGGGGAAAACACTGTTGCCCATTAGGGGTGCCTAACTTTGTCAAGTTATTAAGAGATGAACTGATATATGTTATTTATTATTTTAAAAATACTTTAGTAATTTTTTAACTTAGAAATGTTTTTAATTGTTTTTGTGTCTGGTTATGAATGTGCAGACATGCAGGCAGGTATCCAAGGAGGCCAGAAAAGTGTGTTGAATCTCCTGGGGCTAGAGTTACAGGCAGTTGTAAGCCATCCAACATGGGTGCCAGGAACTGAACTCTGGAATAACAAGTGTTCTTACCCACAAAGTTATCTGTAGACAAGTCAGTTCTAAGAAATCATACATTTCTCTTTTACCCTTATCTCAAGTAAGACCAGTCAGTATCTACAATTTAGTATGAATGACGGTGAGTCCCCAGTTAAAAAGAATGGTCTAAAAAATTAAAATTAAAAAAAGAGAATAAAAACGTATTGTATACACTATGATAGCTAGAAAATGGCATCAGTCATATTATTACAGTGCTAAAGGTCACTCGAGACAGCCCGCACTGTGATGCATTATTCCAGGCATTTCATTGTCATTTAATGCTAACAAGACAGTTATGTTCACTTAGCAGCTGAAGCACAGAAAGGTTAAGTGACCTAACTAAGGTTGCAGAGCTAGAAAGTAGCAGAACTGAGATTGAAACCACAGGGTGACTTCAGAACACTTTTACTCACCATGCCATATTCTACTTGCTTGTACATTTTTGTACAGATAGGTTGGAATCCCTGGTTGAAACTAAGAAATGCTCTAAAACCTAAAACTTTCTGAGTACTAGACTACACTATTATACCCCACGTGGGAAATGCCCAAGCTGATCGTGTATGATGGGTCACAGTCAATACACACTAAAAATACTGTGCAAACCTGGGCCAGCAAAATGGCTCAGCAAGTGAAATATGCTTGCCACAAAGCCTGAATCTGATCCTGGACCCAAATAGTAGAAGGAGAGAAGCCCTATGAGGTGCCCTCTGACGGCCATCAGCTCCATGTGACATGCAAGGTATCCCATAGTACAATGCAAATAAAGTTCTAAAAACCTTGCACTGCAGAGATGCTCACAGTCACCCTGGTGGCTCTTGCAGAGCACGGGGTTTGGTTCCTTGCTCCCACATCGCAGCTCTAACTCCAGAACCAGGGGATCTGAAGCCTTCTTCTGGCCTCTACCAGGCATGTACATGTGCATATACAGGCAAGAAAACTACCCACAAACATAATATTATAGTACAAACTGTCTCCCAGCTGTGTATATAGGTGGATTCCATGCCCACCCTTCTGACTACTAGATTTCTTGATTCAATGGGACCCACGGAAGAGTAAGCATGGAATCCACCTATATATAAAATATATACGTTAAGACTCCAACATCAAACAAAACCCTGACGTTAGAAACTTCCCTAGTTCCAAGCATTTCAGACCTACTGTTACCAACTAGTGGAAAACCAGGTCTTTCTCTTGAATAAAGAAGACTAGAAACACAATGGGCTGGGGGAGGCAGCCTAGTATATGTGAGACACAGCACAATAATAAGTCATTTTTAAAAAGAAAGAATAAATAGAAGCCAGAGAGCTCTTCCAAATGATTAACCACCAACAAACAACAACAAAAGAAACCAACAAGCAGCAGACTGCTTCTATGGGTCTCCCTGGATGTGGGTCAACTCTAACAATGGACCGACTCAGATGCTTTCTAGAACAACTTCATAAGCATCACTTAGCCTCAACTCCCCTTCTCAGCAAAGGTTCGGGAGAGTCCATGTGTAAGGGCTATAAAGGCTATAAAGGATTTCTCAAGTTTTAGCAAAGCTAGAGTTAACCGATGGATTGGGGGCTGGGAATGTAGCTCAGTTGGCAGAGTGCTTTCCAGCATGCCCAAAGCTCCAAGTTTGATTCCCAGCACACTGAAACTAGATGTGGTAGTAAGCCTGTAAGTCTAGAACTTGGGGAAAGGCAGGACCCCAGAAGCTAAAGGCCATCCAGTCTGTGGCCAGCCTGGGCTACACAAGGCCCTCTCTCAATAAACAAACAAACCCTGAATGACTGATATGAGGCATAGTCTCACCCAATAGCTCTGGCTGGGCTGGAACTCAGTATATAGAGCTCAGGCTGGCCTTGAATATCAGGTGATCCTTATTTCTGCCTCTCCAGTGCTATGATTACAGGTGTGAAATATCAATGCTAGCCTAAACAATGACTTAGTGATGGCTTCTGTTTCATTTTAGTTTAAAGGCACTAAAAAAATGCACTTGTTACATTTTTTGTAAAGAGGTCTGTTTTCGGGTTTTTTTTAATCAAAACAAAATTACATAAAAAAGAACGTATGTGACTCTCTTTATGGGACTGAGTCCAGGCTCCCTTCACCACCAGTGGCACCATAATCCACTGGAAGATAAGTTATAAATGAAGCATCTACCAGGATAACAGAACTAAAATAGTTTTGGAAGGGTGTAAGAATCCCCACCTCCTCCAGTCAAGTTCAGATCAAGTAGTGTTCCAACCTAGCCTGCCTCTTACATGATGTAAAAACCTTGAGTCCGCAGCAGCCACACCATAAAATACAAGGATAGTTTCCTGTCTTATAGTCAGCTCCTCCTGCTGCCGCTGCTGCCAGCTTTGAAATGATTATCTACAAATGTTCAGAGCAGAAAGATGAGATGGCCAGCTTTCTTAATTCTGCTTATACGTAACATTTTAGGTCTTTTATTTTTTTTAAAACTATCAGAATGGGCATAAAAACTTAAAGTCTAACTTAATAATGTTGACAAATTAAAGTGGCGCTATTAGATTTGTCAACTTGTGGTATCAAGTCATCTCAATGAATGAGAAAATATGTATAAGGTCAGTATTACAATGAAGGAAACATGTTTCAATTCATCTTTTATTATAAATAGGTTGACAGTCTCAACATGACAGCAAATTCTCTTTTAAGAAGTAATCAGTTAGCTGGGCACAGTGCCACACTTTTGATGCCAGGACTCAGAAGGCAGAGGCAAGTGTACCTTTGTGGTTTCTAGGTTAGCCTGTTCTACACAGTGAACTTCAGGCCCTGACGTTAGGGCTGCAAAGTGAGACCCTGTCCAAGAAATTATTTATATAAGGGTGCACCATATTATGGATATCTGGAAATGACCTAATAGAAAAAAATCAAGTATCTTAGTTTGCTTTTTATTGCTCTGATAAACAGCACGACCAAAAGCAACTTGAGGAGGGAGGAAAGGGTTTATTTCATCTTATAGTTTATAAAGGGAAGCCAGGGCAGGAATTCAGGGCAGGAACCTGGAGGTAGGAACTGAAGCAGAGGCATAAGAAGTGCTGCTAACTAACCTGTTCTCCAGCACTCACTCAGCGTGTTATTTTATATGACCCAGGACCACTTGTGTTGGGGTACCTCAATCCACAGTGGCTTGGACCCTTACATACCAATTACTAATCAAGAAAGTGTCCCACAGACTAGTCTACAGACTGATCTGACAGAAATGTTTTCACAATTGAGGTTTCCTCTTCCTAAATGACCCAAGCTTGTGTCAAGTTGACAAAACAAGCTGGGCAGTGGTGGCACATGCCTTTAATCCCAGCACTTGGGAGGCAGAGGCAGGTGGATTTCTGAGTTCAAGGCCAGCCTGGTCTACACAGAGAAACCCTGTCTTGAAAAACAACAAAACAAAACAAAACAAAACAAAACAAAAAAATTCTTTTTTGGACAAGGTCCCACTGTGCACCTGATTGGTCTGGAATTCACTATACAGACTAGGCTACCCTTAAACTCATAGAGATGCCCCTGCCTTGGCCTCCTCAGTGCTGGGATTAAAAGCATGTGTCACCATGTTCTGTTCTAACCCCGGGGAAATTTTGAGCCCAATTCTTTGAAGGGTTCTGAAAGTAGAGGCAGTTAATAAGATTGGATTTAACAAAGATCAACACTTGCAATAGAATGCTATAATTTATAAAATGTCCCTAACATTAATAGATGTGAAATTGGGCTGGTGAGATGGCTCAGTGGTTGAGAGCACCGGCTGCTCTTCCGAAGGTCCTGAGTTCAAATCCCAGCCACCACATGGTGGCTCACAACCATCTGTAACAAGATCTGACACCCTCTTCTGGTGTGTCTGAAGACAGCTACAGTGTACTCACATATAATAAAATAAAATAAATAAATCTTTAAAAAAAATAGATGTGAAATATTTTGAGAGATCTCTGGCCTCAAAAATACCTACTATCCTCTAATAGGACCAGAAAGTTTCTCTGTGACAGTAGTATATTGTTTAGCAGTCAACCTAAAAATGGTCTTGCACAAGGTCAGTCATGCTTATGTCCTGGTCTGCAAGAAATTCCACAAGGACAGAGCAGTGCAGTGAGGCAGCAATAGTCAGCAGGCATTCTCTCTGGAAATGGGACCACCTCACTAGAGCCTATCCCAGGGCTTTGGAATAAACGTCACAACCTGCCATGCAAACCATGTCTACTCACAACAGTTCAAGCAACTCTCCCAGGAGACTCACCACTACATCTCCCTCCTGAGGAAGGCTGTTTGCTGGCAGCCTGTTTTTCTCTTCGTTGTTGTGGTACAAGGCTCCGTCATTTCTCATCACCAGGCTATGCATGTCTCGGCCAAGAGGAATCTGGTTCAAGTTAACTTTCTGAGTTGCAACACCTATACCCCAGATTCCTGAAAATACAACAGTTTAAATACATCATAAATCTAAAGAACACAAATATAAAAGATTTATTTTAAAAGAGAATATCAACTGTTTTTCTTTTTCCTTCCTTCCTTCCTTCCTCCCTCCCTCCCTCCCTCCCTCCCTTCCTTCCTTTCTTCCTCCCTTCCTTCCTTGCTTTCCAGTCATGTCTCTGGCAAGCTTAGACTTGGAACTCACTGTATATAAATAGAGACCAGGTTGGCCTTGAATTCAGAGATCTGCCTGCTTGGGTCTCCTCAGTGCTGGGATTAAAGGTATATACCATTGTTGCTTGCTTTTGTTTTTAAAACCAACTTTCTTTTCTTTTTTTAAAGATTTATTTAATGTACAAGTGCTCTGTTTTCAGACACACCGCAAGAGGGAATCAGATTCTGTTACAGATGGTTGTGAGCCACCAGGTGGTTGCTGGGAATTGAACTCAGGACCTCTGGAAGAACAGCTAGTGCTCTTAGCCACAGAGCCATCTCTCCAGCCCCTAAAATCAACTTTTTCAAAAGTAGGTTGCAGGGCCAGTCAGATGGCTCAGCAGATAAAAGTGACAACCCTGAAAACCTGAGTTTGAACCTCAGAACCCAAGTCAAAGTGGAAAGAGGACAGAGTCACCAAGTATATAAGGCTGACACCCTCACCAGAATCTTATATACATACAATAATAACAAAGTTTTTGAAGTAAGCTGCAAAGTATACAACGTTTTCCATAAATAAACTGGGAGGTAAGAGTTGCATTTCTGGGGTTTAAATAATCACAGTTTTATTATCTTGGACAAAGTACTTAACTTCTCTGTTTCCTCACGTGTTGTGTCTAATAGTACTTATAAGGTATGGTGGTTTGAATGAGATTGGCCCCAACAGGCTGATGCATTTGAATGCTTGGTCTGCAATTGGTGGACTGTTTAGGATTAGGAAAACTGGCCTGTGACCTTGTTGGAGGAAGTATGTCACTAAGAGTGTGCTTTGAGGTTTCAAAAGCCCACACTGATCTCTACCTCTCTCCCCCTCTCCCTCTCTCCTCTTTACCTCCTTCCTGTGAATAAGATGTAAGCTTTCAGGTACTGCTCCAGCACCATGCCTCCCTGCCTGCCTGCCTGCCACCAACCATGCTCCCCTCCATGATGATCATGCTCTGAAACTGTAAGAAAGCCCCCAATTAAATACCTACTTTTAAAGTGTCTCTTCACAGCAATAGAACAATAACTAAGACACAAAAAAAGGAAAAGATAGGAGACTGCCAAAACATAGCACTTAGGACTCAGAATAGGTTTAGAATGTTTTTAAATGAATGAGTAAAGCACACACTAGTATTCAAAAGCCACTAGCTATTACCATTACTATTTTCTCTTAAAGTTTCTTTGGTTTGATTTTGGTTTTTTTTTTTTTTTTTAGCACTATAGGGCTAGGTATGTGAGTACAGCCTGGTGGTAGTCTTGACCTTGGGCTTGATTCACAGCAAAACGCATCTACCTATCTATCTATCTATCTATCTGTCTATCTATCTGTCTATCTATCTATCTATCTATCTATCTATCTATCTATCTATCTATCTATCTGTCTATCTATCTACCTAGTCTCAGCTCTATTATACTTACAATGAGTATCAAGTAATAATATCTTATGAGCAGTAATTCAAAGGCTGAACATGAATAAGATTTAAAATAATTTTCTTAGTGCTGGGGATTTAAATCCAGCACCTCTCACATGCCTGGTAAGTGCTCTCACCACATTATATCTCTAGAAGCAGGCATTCTCTTGCCCAGACAAATAAAATATCCAGAGTCTTAGACCTTTCCTCAAGTTGCTACCTTTCCAGTTTTTATTAAAATCAGAAGAAATACACATGAAATATACACGGAAGAAGGTTTGAATTTCCATAATGCTAATACTTTTTTCAGAACTGACTGATTCCATCAGAAAGTTGTATGCACGTTTGGACTTGACCATCTTGATATCTGAAATATTTTGACCTTATAGTTTGCCTCCCCAAGAGAAAACTCTGAGAATGATCGAAGGTGACAATCCTAACTTCATAACATTTCCAGATAGGGTTCTGCAGTCTCCTTACTCCTAAAGAACTGTGTACAACTACCTCTAACTTCCAATACAGAATTAACACTCCAACATCTCATCTGTCCTAGGGATGGCACTGTAAACAGTGTCCCTCACAGAAAAATCCATAGCTCATTCTTTATTAGCTTTAAGGCTCAAATTTTTGCTTTTTTAAAGAAGCAAGTATATTGGGGAGACAACACTAATTGGGACAGTCTACAGCCAGTGAAGTAACTTACAACAACACAGTGGATAGACTTGGATTATGTCATTCATCTAAGAAAACCAGTATAAACTACTATAGGGAACCAGCTCCAGAAGTATTGTATTGTCCAAAGAATGGGATTCTCTTTACTATAGTCTTTTTATAGTTACATCATTGATGACGGTTCACCAAAGGTCTCTTTATAATATGACTTATATTAAAAAAAACCAAACCCCACATATCTGACCATATATAATACTGCTACAAGTTTTGGTCCTAATAGTCATACAGATTTGCTATGTAATTCAAGAAACTCCCTAAAATTGCAAAAGAAAAGTCTTATAGTTTGGATGTGAAGTGTCCTTCCAAAGGACCATGTGGATGGATCCCTGCTGATGGATTTAATCACATAGAATGACTGCACCATGAGGGTTCTGTTTTCATCAGGGGTTAGTCCCTGGTGTAGTCATAGCATGATGGCATTATTAGAAGGTGGTATAAAAATAGGAATTGGGGCTTGTTTGGGAGAAAGGAAGTTACTGGGAGCACGCCTTTGCAAAGTATATCTTGTCCCCAGGCTCTTCTGTGTCATTACTCTCTATTTCCTGGCTCTTGTGACGTGGGGAACTTTGCAATACCAGTGTCCTCCCAAGATTTCATGCCTTGCTATGGCTGAGAATCCACAGAACCACTCACCATCTCATTGTGTATGGCTCACTGTGTGTATATAGAACTCAGTAGGCAGGTCAGGTGGTCTTAAACTACAGAGATCTGCCGCTCTCTGACTCCCAAGTACTGACATTACTTTGTTACAGCCACTAGCATAGGTACACACCTCAGATTTCTTCCAGGATTCTCTATCTGATGACTGCTTCAGAAAACAAACCAGGGTATCTTGGTAAAAGAGTTAAGGGGAAGAGCTGAAGAGTTGGCTCAGAGGTTAAGAGCACTGACTGTTCTTCCAGAGATCCTGAGTTCAATTCCCAGCAACCACATGGTGGCTCACAACCATCTGTAATATGATCCGATGTACTTTTCTGGTGTGTCCGAAGACAGCTACAGTGTACTAATATATGTAAAATAAATAAATAAATAAATAAATAAATATTTTAAATTTTTTTTCAAAAAGAGTTAAGGGGAAAGCTCAAATCAAAGATTACTCTTTATCCTAACATGAAATATAGCAAGAGTCAACATGCTTTACAGGCTAACATACAGGGTGGCTCTAGAACCTTAAATGATGCTAGTGTCCTGTCTTAAAACACTGTCATACATGAAATTCTTACTGCAGACAGTGCAGCACCTAAAATTCCTATTCCATAGAAGAGAAAATGAAACCTAATTTAGCAAACTGCTTGATTTAACTTGGATCACAACAGTAGAAGACTGGGACCTGTATACAGAGTTTTCTTAACCAGCTCCTAAAATTTTTTTCATATTCAAAATTATTGCTAATATTCAAAATAACTGACATCTAATAGTTAAGTACAATTATACTAACCAGTAGACTGGATTTTGAACTCAAAGTAGCTTTTGTTCTGATGTAAGGGTGCACTGGCTAAACAACCTCCAGTGCCACAGATTCTTCTTCCGTTTTTCACGATGACAACATCTGTTCCTAAACAAAACACAATACCACAATCATAGTTAATTTGTGTACTAGTTGTGTCTGTGTAACAGAAGGGGTGGGAAGGAGAGCAAGTCCATAGGTGTGGTTATCACACATCCATAGGTCAGTATCAGCTGTCTTCCTCCATAGCCTCCCACCTTATTTTCTGAGCTGGAACCTGGAGATCACTGACTGGTTAGACTGGTTGGCCAGCGAGTCTCTTAATCTTCTTGTTTTGTCCTATCAGTGCCTCAGTTATAGAAATGTACTGTCATGCCCAGCTTTTTGTGGGTACTAGGGAACCCAAACATGGGTCATCGCAGAGTAAGCACTTTATCCACTAAGCCAGTGCCCTGGGCACATTCACTAATTCAGTCAATAACAACTGTAACAACAAACCAGGAACATTATTAGTCTTTTCAGCCAGGCGTGGTGGCGCGCAACTTTAATCCTGGCACTCAGGAGGCAGAGGCAGGCGGATTTCTGAGTTCGAAGCCAGCCTGGTCTACAGAGTGAGTTCCAGGACAGCCAGGGCTACACAGAGAAACCCTGTCTTGAAAAAACAAACAAACAAAAAAAAAAAAAACATAAAATATAGTAAAAAATTATAAGATAGGAGACTAACATTTAATTTTTAACCAATAAACAGATTAAATAATCTAACAATTTTCATTTAATACAAGCCATAAAAACTTAGTATATTGGTACAATTTTCAATTCCAAGCAAATGACTTAAGACAATCTATTAAAAGGCAGCTGAGCATCTACTAAGGAGAAGCCATTACCAACAGTGTTACACACTGGAGTGGTCAGGTCAGAGCAGAGGAGTGAGGACCTCAGTGATAGGGAGGAGCAGCTCCATGTTGAAATGGCTGACACTGAAAAACTTGGTTCTAGGATCTTTACATGTTCACTAAGAGAGTCTCTGCTAGTCCATGGCAAAAATGTAAGCAAGTTTGTTACTTAGTCATGAGACAGGGTCTCTCTGTAGTGCCTGTTCTAGTCTCAAACTTTTGATTTTTTCTTTCTCACTCTCCTGAATGGGATTCCAGATATGTGCCACAATGCCCCACTATCAGTAAGATCTTAACATCATTAACCACACTTTATTTTCATAGAAAAGTTTAGTTTCGAGCCGGAGGACAGAGACCTGCCCTGCAGAGAGCGCCATCTTGGCTCCGGGACTCCGCCGAACTTAGTCTACAGGTTAGAGTGAGGACCACAGAGGCAGACAGCTTCTGGGACAGGCGGGAGCCACAGAGCCGCTGAGGCAGCACCCTTTTGGGGCCGCAGACATCCGGCACCCTCCCAGTCGGAGGACAGTGACCTGCCCTGCAGGGAGCGCCATCTTGGCTCCGGGACTCCGCCGAGCTTAGTCTCTACAGGTCAGAGTGGGGAACACGGGGGCAGACGGCTTCTGGGACAGGCGGGAGCCACAGAGCCGCTGAGGCAGCACCCTTTTGGGGCCGCAGACTTCCGGCACCCTCCCAGCCGGAGGACAGAGACCTGCCCTGCAGAGAGTGCCATCTTGGCTCCGGGACTCCGCCGAACTTGGTCTACAGGTTAGAGTGAGGACCACAGAGGCAGACAGCTTCTGGGACAGGCGGGAGCCACAGAGCCGCTGAGGCAGCACCCTTTTGGGGCCGCAGACATCCGGCACCCTCCCAGTCGGAGGACAGTGACCTGCCCTGCAGGGAACGCCATCTTGGCTCCGGGACTCCGCCGAGCTTAGTCTCTACAGGTCAGAGTGGGGAACACGGGGGCAGACGGCTTCTGGGACAGGCGGGAGCCACAGAGCTGCTGAGGCAGCACCCTTTAGGGGCCGCAGACATCCGGCACCCTCCCAGTCGGAGGACAGTGACCTGCCCTGCAGGGAGCGCCATCTTGGCTCCGGGACTCCGCCGAACTTAGTCTGTACAGGTCAGAGTGAGGACCACAGAGGCAGACAGCTTCTGGGACAGGCGGGAGCCACAGAACCGCTGAGGCAGCACCCTTTTGGGGCCGCAGACATCCGACACCCTCCCAGCCGGAGAACAGTGACCTGCCCTGCAGGGAGCGCCATCTTGGCTCCGGGACTCCGCCGAACTTAGTCTGTACAGGTCTGCTGACAGAGGATACTCAGAATCCCCAGAAGAACAACCTCTGAACAGAGACAACTATAACAACTCCAGAGATTACCAGATGGTGAGAGGTAAAGGTAAGAATCTTACTAACAGAAACCAAGACCACTCACCATCATCAGGACCCAGCACTCCCACTTCGCCCAGTCCAGGGCACCCCAACACACCTGAAAAACTAGACCTGGATTTAAAAGCATATCTCATGATGATGGTAGAGGACATCAAGAAGGACTTTAAAGAACTACAGGAGAACATGGCTAAAGAGTTACAAGTCCTTAAAGAAAAACAGGAAAACACAACCAAACTGGTAGAAGTCCTTAAAGAGAAACAGGAAAACACATCCAATCAGATGATGGAAATGAACAAAACCATACTAGACCTAAAAAGGGAAGTAGACACAATAAAGAAAACCCAAAATGAGGCAACACTGGAGATAGAAACCCTAGGAAAGAAATCTGGAACCATAGATGCAAGCATCAGCAACAGAATACAAGAGATGGAAGAGAGAATCTCAGGTGCAGAAGATTCCATAGAGAACATGGGCACAACAATCAAGGAAAATGGAAAATGCAAAAAGATCCTAACTCAAAACATCCAGGAAATACAGGACACAATGAGAAGACCAAACCTACGGATAATAGGAGTGGATGAGAATGAAGATTTTCAACTCAAAGGACCAGCAAACATCTTCAACAAAATTATAGAAGAAAACTTCCCAAATCTAAAGAAAGAGATGCCCATGAACATACAAGAAGCCTACAGAACTCCAAATAGGCTGGACCAGAAAAGAAATACCTCCCGACACATAATAATCAGAACAACAAATGCACTAAATAAAGATAGAATACTAAAAGCAGTAAGAGAAAAAGGCCAAGTAACATATAAAGGCAAGCCTATCAGAATTACACCAGATTTTTCACCAGAGACTATGAAAGCTAGAAGATCCTGGACAGATGTTATACAGACACTAAAAGAACACAAATTCCAGCCCAAGCTACTATACCCAGCCAAACTCTCAATTAACATAGATGGAGAAACCAAAGTATTCCACGACAAAGCCAAATTCACACATTATCTCTCCACGAATCCAGCCCTTCAAAGGATAATAACAGAAAAAAACCAATACAAGGACAGGAACCACGCCCTAGAAACAACAAGAAGGTAATCCCTCAACAAACCTAAAAGAAGACAGCCACAAGAACAGAATGCCAACTTTAACAACAAAAATAACAGGAAACAACAATTACTTTTCCTTAATATCTCTTAATATCAATGGACTCAACTCCCCGATAAAAAGACATAGACTAACAAACTGGCTACACAAACAAGACCCAACATTTTGCTGCTTACAAGAAACTCATCTCAGAGAAAAAGATAGACACTACCTCAGAATGAAAGGCTGGAAAACAATTTTCCAAGCAAATGGTCTGAAGAAACAAGCTGGAGTAGCCATTCTAATATCAGATAAGATTGACTTCCAACCCAAAGTCATCAAAAAAGACAGGGAGGGGCACTTCATACTCATCAAAGGTAAAATCCTCCAAGAGGAACTATCAATCCTGAATATCTATGCTCCAAATACAAAGGCAGCCTCATTCATTAAAGAAACTTTAGTAAATCTCAAAGCACACATTGCACCTCATACAATAATAGTGGGAGACTTCAACACACCACTTTCACCAATGGACAGATCATGGAAACAGAAACTAAACAGGGACACAGTGAAACTAACAGAAGTTATGGATCAAATGGATCTGGCAGATATCTACAGAACATTTTACCCTAAAACAAAAGGATACACCTTCTTCTCAGCACCTCATGGTACCCTCTCCAAAATTGACCACGTAATTGGGCACAAAACAGGACTCAACAGATACAAAAACATTGAAATTGTCCCATGCATCCTATCAGATCACCATGGACTAAGGCTGATCTTCAATAACAAAATAAATAATAGAAAGCCAACCTTCACGTGGAAACTGAACAACACTCTTCTCAATGATACCTTGGTCAAGGAAGGAATAAAGAAAGAAATTAAGGACTTTTTAGAGTTCAATGAAAATGAAGCCACAACATACCCAAACTTATGGGACGCAATGAAAGCATTTCTAAGAGGAAAACTCATAGCTCTGAGTGCCTCCAAAAGGAAACTAGAAAGAGCACACATTAGCAGCTTGACAACACACCTAAAAGCACTAGAACAAAAGGAAGCAAATTCACCCAAGAGGAGTAGACGGCAGGAAATAATCAAACTCAGGGGTGAAATCAACCAAGTGGAAACAAGAAAAACTATTCAAAGAATCAACCAATCAAGGAGCTGGTTCTTTGAGAAAATCAACAAGATAGATAAACCCTTAGCCAGACTCACTAGAGGGCACAGGGAAAGCATCCTAATTAACAAAATCAGAAATGAAAAAGGAGACATAACAACAGATCCTGAAGACATCCAAAACACCATCAGATCCTTCTACCAAAGGCTATACTCAACAAAACTGGAGAACCTGGATGAAATGGAGAAGTTCCTAGACAGATACCAGGTACCAAAGTTGAATCAAGATCAGGTTAATGATCTAAACAGCCCTATATCCCCCAAAGAAATAGAAGCAGTCATTAATAGTCTCCCAACCAAAAAAAGCCCAGGACCAGATGGGTTTAGTGCAGAGTTCTATCAGACCTTCAAAGAAGATCTAATCCCAGTTCTTCACAAACTATTCCACAAAATAGAAACAGAAGGTACTCTACCCAACTCATTCTATGAAGCCACAATTACTCTGATACCTAAACCACAAAAAGACCCAACAAAGATAGAAAACTTCAGACCAATATCCCTTATGAATATTGATGCAAAAATCCTCAATAAAGTTCTTGCTAACCGAATCCAAGAACACATCAAAACAATCATCCATCCTGACCAAGTAGGTTTCATCCCAGGGATGCAGGGATGGTTCAATATACGGAAATCCATCAACGTAATCCAGTATATAAACAAACTCAAAGACAAAAACCACATGGTCATCTCGTTAGATGCGGAAAAAGCATTTGACAAGATCCAACACCCATTCATGATAAAAGTCTTGAAAAGATCAGGAATTCAAGGCCCATACCTAAACATGATAAAAGCAATCTACAGCAAACCAGTAGCCAACATCAAAGTAAATGGTGAGAAGCTTGAAGCAATCCCTCTAAAATCAGGGACTAGACAAGGCTGTCCACTTTCTCCATACCTATTCAACATTGTACTTGAAGTCCTAGCCAGAGCAATTCGACAACAAAAGGAGATCAAAGGGATACAAATTGGAAAAGATGAAGTCAAAATATCACTCTTTGCAGATGATATGATAGTATATATAAGTGACCCTAAAAATTCCACCAGAGAACTCCTAAGCCTGATAAACAGCTTCGGTGAAGTAGCTGGATATAAAATTAACTCAAACAAATCAATGGCCTTTCTCTACACAAAGAATAAACAGGCTGAGAAAGAAATTAGGGAAACAACACCCTTCTCAATAGTCACAAATAATATAAAATATCTTGGCGTGACTCTAACTAAGGAAGTGAAAGATCTGTATAATAAAAACTTCAAGTCTCTGAAGAAAGAAATTCTAGAAGATCTCAGAAGATGGAAAGATCTCCCATGCTCATGGATTGGCAGGATCAACATTGTAAAAATGGCTATCTTGCCAAAAGCAATCTACAGATTCAATGCAATCCCCATCAAAATTCCAACTCAATTCTTCAACGAATTAGAAAGTGCAATCTGCAAATTCATCTGGAATAACAAAAAACCTAGGATAGCAAAAACTCTTCTCAAGGATAAAAGAACCTCTGGTGGAATCACCATGCCGGACCTAAAGCTCTACTACAGAGCAATTGTGATAAAAACTGCATGGTACTGGTATAGTGACAGACAAATAGACCAATGGAATAGAATTGAAGACCCAGAAATGAACCCACACACCTATGGTTACTTGATCTTCGACAAGGGAGCTAAAAACATCCAGTGGAAGAAAGACAGCATTTTCAACAAATGGTGCTGGCACAACTGGTTGTTAACATGTAGAAGAATGCGAATCGATCCATTCCTATCTCCTTGTACTAAGGTCAAGTCTAAGTGGATCAAGGAACTTCACATAAAACCAGAGACACTGAAACTTATAGAGGAGAAAGTGGGGAAAAGCCTTGAAGATATGGGCACAGGGGAAAAATTCCTGAATAGAACAGTAATGGCTTGTGCTGTAAGATCGAGAATTGACAAGTGGGACCTCATGAAACTACAAAGCTTCTGCAAGGCTAAAGACACCATCAATAAGACAAAAAAACCACCAACAGATTGGGAAAGGATCTTCACCTATCCTAAATCAGATAAGGGACTAAAATCCAATATATATAAAGAACTCAAGAAGGTGGACTCCAGAAAGTCAAATAACCCCATTAAAAAATGGGGCTCAGAACTGAACAAAGAATTCTCGCCTGAGGAATACCGAATGGCAGAGAAACACCTGAAAAAATGTTCAACATCCTTAATCATCAGGGAAATGCAAATCAAAACAACCCTGAGATTCCACCTCACACCAGTCAGAATGGCTAAGATCAAAAATTCAGGTGACAGCAGATGCTGGCGAGGATGTGGAGAAAGAGGAACACTCCTCCATTGTTGGTGGGATTGCAAGCTTGTACAACCACTCTGGAAATCAGTCTGGCGGTTCCTCAGAAAATTGGACATAGTACTACCGGAGGATCCAGCAATACCTCTCCTGGGCATATATCCAGAAGATGTCCCAACCGGTAAAAAGGACACATGTTCCACTATGTTCATAGCAGCCCTATTTATAATAGCCAGAAGCTGGAAAGAACCCAGATGTCCCTCAACAGAGGAATGGATACAGAAATTATGGTACATTTACACAATGGAGTACTACTCAGCTATTAAAAAGAATGAATTTATGAAATTCCTAGCCAAATGGATGGACCTGGAGGGCATCATCTTGAGTGAAGTAACACAATCACAAAAGAACTCACACAATATGTATTCACTGATAAGTGGATATTAGCCCAAAACTTAGGATACCCAAGATTTAAGATACAATTTGCTAAACGCATGAAACTCAAGAAGAATGAAGACCAAAGTGTGGACACTGTGCACCTTCTCAGAATTGGGAACAAAACACCCAGGGAAGGAGTTACAGAGACAAAGTTCGTAGCGGTGATGAAAGGATGGACCATTTAGAGACTGCCGTACCCAGGGATCCATCCCATAATCAACTTCTAAACGCTGACACCATTGCATACACTAGCAAGATTTTGCTGAAAGGACCCAAATATAGCTGTCTCTTGTGAGACGTTGCTGGGGCCTAGCAAACACAGGAGTGGATGTTCACAGTCAGCTATTGGATGTATCACAGGGCTCCCAATGGAGAAGCTAGAGTAAGTACCCAAGGAGCTAAAGGGATCTGCAACCCTATTGTTGGAACAACATGATGTACTAACTAGAACCCCGGAGCTCTTGTCTCTAGCTGCATATGTATGGAAAGATGGCCTAGTCAGCCATCAATGGAAAGAGAGGCCCATTGGACTTGCAAACTTTATATGCCCCAATATAGGGGAATGCCAGGGCCAAAAGAATGGGAATGGGTGGATAGGGAAGTGGGGGGGCGCTATGGGGGACTTTTGGGATAGCATTGGAAACGTAATTGAGGAAAATATGTAATAAAAATATTAAAAAAAAAAAAAAAGATCTGCAACCACAGAAGGACAAAAAAAAAAAAAAAAAGATATTAAGGAAAAGTAAAAAAAAAAAAAAAAAAAAAGAAAAGTTTAGTTTCATCTCAAACAACTTCAGATTCAACAGCAAGAAAAATACAGCATTTGAAATGTGAACCTATTAGTACTTTGTTTCTAATTTTTTGGGGGAGGAAATCAACTTCATCAGAGATCATGAATAGAGCATAATTCTTATTTGTAAGAAAAATCTTTTAACACTAAAACATGTGACTTCCAAAGTCTATGGCCATTATTATCTACTCCCTGGAAATAAAACCATAAGCCAAGCACATACAAGTATTAGGGCTAGGTGGCACACCTCCAGAAGGGCCTACATAAAACTTGGCAATAGTAATAAAAGGCTGAGTTCCTACTTAAACAAAACAAAATCATCAGTCTAAACTGATGACTATATATACACGGTCAACTGGGTGTGGTGGCGCACGCCTTTAATCCCAGCACTTGGGAGGCAGAGGCAGGCAGATTTCTGAGTTTGAGGCCAGCCTGGTCTACAGAGTGAGTTCCAGGACAGTCAAGGCTACACAGAGAAACCCTGACTCGAAAAAAACAAAAAACAAAACAAAGACTATACACTGTCAAGGTAAATGCATTTTTTTTCTTTGTTTGTTTAACTAAAAATGTTAAGGGCTGGCACCTGCCACAGAGCCTCAGAAGACCTGAATTTGATCCCTGGAACACACATGGTAATAAGTAGTCCTCTAACCTCCACACACAATTTCTGAGCTGGAGAGATGACTCAGCCGTTTCAGGCATTTGCCACCAAGTCTAACAACCTTGCACATATTGGAAGGAGAGAATCACTTCTTGCAAGTTAACCTCGGCTGACTATGGTGGGCCATACCAGTAGGATATGTGGCGAGCAGAGGCAGGAGAATCCCAAGTACAGGTAATGTTCTGGCTCCACATCTGTTCCTAAACACACACATATATGCAATAAATAAATAAATGCAATTTTAAAATGAAATCAAGTCACTAAATTATTGCAATAAATTTTATAAATGATTTGCATCTGACTACCCCATACAACTCTAGTCGTTTTGAATAAAGAGTGTCTTCTTTGATGTCAAAGACAGTATAATGCTTGGCTTCTACTAGGAGCTTAGTAATAACGTACATAGGAATGAATAAATAAGCTGTGCTAAGCACTTTAGAGCAAGCAGTAGCACCTGCTTACCTTTTAAGGACAGACTTCCCTCTTGAAACCTAACAATTCTGAGGGCTCAGTCTTAGGCTTCAGTATTTGATGTGGGTTAAGTCAGTAAGTATACTTCACATTTTGTGGTCACATTGATTACATCAAGGGCAATTATGTGACCTGGTAAACAATAATCAGGGAAAGTGTCAGGACTTCTGCAAAGAACAATTGAAGACACTTTTGTTCTTGTGGGACAGTATAGAGAAAGTAGCTGGGCATGGTGGCACATGCCTTTAATCCCAGTGGTTGGGAGACTGAGGCAGGAGGATCTCTTTGAGTTTGAGGCCAGACTGGTCTACAAGGAGAATTGCAAGACAGCCAAGGCTATTACACAGAGAAAAACTGTCTCAACACCCCCACCCCCACCCCAAAAAAAGGAAAAGAAAAAGAAAAGAGAAAAAGTAGTGAGTTGCTGCCAATGACCATGGCAACTAGCCTTCTTGAGTAAGAAGTAGAAGACAAGAGATTAACAACAATTACAGCAAACCCCATACAAACATAAAGCTCACCTCTGGCAGCACTGTGTCTTTTCCTGAAGCTAGTGCTGCCGCCTTTGTATTTTGTGTCACAAGAATAAAATTCCTCCACCATGTAAACAATTCAGAGGTGTAATTTGTAGTACTTGAAATTGAAAAGGTCTTCAGTGAAACACATTTCCAGGGGCAAATAAATGATACTTTTTCTGAACTGGTCTTCCACACATACCCTGCCTCTTTAATAATTTGCTGCTTTTCACCTCATCCTACGGTATGAAGTTAATGGAAATATGAAAAGATTTCCAAAACAATTAGGCTGTTTGGTGAGTTGGAACTTTAGAAACAACGCTAAGCACATCAGTTACTCTTACTTTGATATATTTCCTTACTGAGCGAGTGAATGCAGAAAGGTCTATATTTCAGAGATCATTTGAGGGTGTTTGTGAATCAGTAAGAATAACTTCAAGCTTTCTTCTCCTTAATTAATACAATGATATTCTATATTTGGATCTAAGTAGCTCATGTAGTTTTATTAATAACCGGTACTACTTTGAAAAGTTAAATCAGATTTGAGTACAGATAGACCATTATATAAACATAGCCATAGAACGTGTGTTAATAAACATTAGAGATTTCCAAATGAATAGTGCCTTAGATTTCTATTGCTATGATAAAACACTATGACCAAAGCAATTCAGGGAAGGAAGGGTTTCTTTCACTTTCAGTTCTAAATCACAGTCTAAACAGAAGGAAGATAGGTAGATCCTTAAGGCAGGAACCTAGAGGCAGAAACTGAAGCAGAGGCAGGCTATGGAGGAACTCTGCTTACTGGGCCCCTCCTCCTGCTTTGCTTAACCTGCTTTCTTATGCAACTTGGGACAACCTGCCATGAGCTGGGCCCATCCACAACAACCATTAGCAAAAAAAAAAAAAAAAAAAGCTCTACAAACTTACCACCAGGCAACCTGGATGAGGCATTCTCTCAACTGAGGGCCCTCTTGCCTTTCAGGTACTCTAGCTTGCATCAAGTTGCCAAAAATAAATAAATAACAGTAACAAAACACAACCAGGATGGGTATATCCCTTTCAAAATAACTACCTTGAAAGTTACTTGTTCCTAAAAGACCAATTTACAATTATATGAATCAAAAAAATATTTTTAAAACTTCAAAATGGTTTTAAGTAATGCAACATCATTGTTTAGATATGGAATGTGTATTTTTTAAAAAGAGAAGAAAAAAAAAGGAAAGAAAGTGAAAAAACAAGTAGGGCATTGTGGTACACACCTGTAGACATGTGGAAGGCTGAGGTGGTGGTGGCTTGAGCCAGGAATTGAAGACAACCTGAGCAATATAGACTACTCTCCTTTAAAAACAAAACAACAACCAAGAAACCAACAAAATAAATCAAAACGAAACTAGTATGAAACAAACAAAAAAGCCCAAATATATTCTTTTTTGGGGGGAGCTGTCCTGGAACTCACTTTGTAGACCAGGCTGGCCTCGAACTTAGAAATCTGCCTGCCTCTGCCTCCCGAGTGCTGGGATTAAAGGCATGCACCACCACGCCGGGCTCCAAATATATTCTTTAGGTTATATAATTTTATGCTAAACACAAGCAGTATGTTTCCCATGTTTTCAAGTTAAGGCCAATCCGCTTTTGAATCATTCTTCTAACTCAACACTTCTCTTCCTTTTTATTGTGATTCTCACATCAAGCTTGAAAGTAGTTTCAATTTATTGTAAAATAGCTTAAGAAAAAAGTTCCATGGAAGGGATGAAATTGAGAGACCGTATCCCGGTTCTTTACTCAGCACCTGGGTGTGCTGGATAGCATAGGAGAAAGGGAAACTGCAATGATACAATGGGTCACTTAGTTCTTCCTAAAAAAGGCCAGGAATAAGGATTGTTCTACATAATAGACAGCACAGGGGGGGGGGGGGGCTCAAAAGTCACTACAGTCCTGTAGTCTTATCTCAGCCCTTAATACAGTATCTTGTCACCTAAAAGTCATATTCATTGAGTGAGTAAATTAAATAGAAATGTTTCCTGAGAGAAAGTACAAGATCTGAACATCCACTGTCTATAGTGATGGATAAGGGCTTAAAGGTATTTAGTACTGAAATTCTGTACTATACTAGAGACTGTAAATTTGTGGTGGCACTGTACACCATAGTAAACGACGACTGCGTATAGTACTGCAATAGAAAATATAATGGGCAATGTTTGCAGACTTGTAGATTACCTGGGCGGAAAAGAGTTTTGTTGTAGATATTAAGAATGCTTGTGTTACTTAAATACAGTCTTTTAGACAATGAGGTATTTGGGGAAATCAAAAAAATGCATTAGTTTATTGTAATAATACACAAAAAGACAGTACTCTAACTGAAATAATTATTCTGGGAAATCTGCCTGGATAATATTCGAGAAGCTTGGAACCATATTGGGGGGGGGTCTAAAATCTGAAGTAATCCTATGTAGAAAAAGATGCTACAGAGGAGGGAGAATGTTGGATGAGAAATTATTATTAAATTAATTATAAAGCCATTGGGAACTGGAAAAAAAAAAAAAACATGGATGAGAAGGAGCACTGTTCTATTTTGCAATCGCTTGACCCGATGGCGAGAGTCAGATAAAATTACAGCGTTCCCAACAGTGACTAAGGTGTCCAGCAATGGAGATTTTAGTGGAAGTGGCTTGTTACGACCTGAGGCTCTACTCCAGGCTTCTGCAACCCGCCCTGTTTGGGCTTCAGGAAGTGAGGGGAAAATTACTCCCCCAGAACAAGCTTCAGCCTATATTTGATAGTGCTGAAGACAGGACTCAGCAAACACTAGGTGACACTCGACACTAGGGCACTGATGGCGGGCGGGCGCCCCCGCTTTCCTCACCTGGGAACACCTGACTCCTCTCTGGGAGATTCAGCCCTCGGAGGCTGGCACAGCCCATGCCCGATGACCGAGGCCAGAGAGGCCACAGCGGGCTGCGTGGTCACGTGGTCCCCGCCCCATTTCCCTCGGCCCTCGGTGGGCGGTTGGGTCCAGTCGGGAGGCGCTTACCCATGTGCTGCGTGTCCAACTGTACGGCCGGCATCTCCTTGAGAGGAATGTGGCCAGTCCCGCCGTCCCTGCAGCAGCGCAGGCAGCACCACGCCGACGCGGCCATGGCGTAGCTACACAGCCCCACCGCTCCGCCCGCACCCGAGTGCTTCTGGGTCGCGGGAGCCTCGCAGCCCGCACAGCGACAACCGGGCGGGGAGGCGAAGCCGAGTCCGAGGCGAGGTCCCCCGGCGAAGGAGCGAGGACCGCCCGGAGGGGCGGGGCGGTGTCGAGAGGTGGGCGGGGCTAGCGGCCAGCCCAAATCAAAGAGGGTGTGGCGGGTGGGCAGGGCGCTGTAGAGAGCGGAGCAGGGGCCCGGGCTTGACTGACTGAAAGAGGGCGGGGCCAGTGGCCTGACGGCTGGAAGAGGGCGGAGTTGGGGAAAAGGTCCGGGTTTCTGAAAGTAGGCGTGGCCAGTGGCCTGACTGATACGGGGTGGGCGTGGCGGCGTGCGCAGGCGTGCTGCGGCGTCATCCCCTCAGCCCTGTGGCTGGCAGGTGAATGGCGGAGCTGAGAGTCGTCTGGATTCCCTGCGGCTGTGGTTCTGTTGCTGGTTTGACAGGGCCTTCTGTGCTGCCTATAGGGTCTGGAACTCCAGCCCCGACCGCCTCAGCCTCCGTAGTAGCTCCGTGCTGAGTCGGCGCGCTACTGGTAGCTGCCTGGGGCGGCTCCTCAGTGATTTTTAGGGATCGGCAGACCTCCTTTGGGGATGGAGCTAATAAAACGCCCGGGAGTTTTCCGTCGGAACTCTCCCGCTCTCCGCATCCTGCCACGCAGACTCCGACGACCCGGCCTGTGGATGTGCGGCGAGGCTCTTCGCATTTTCCATGCACCGGCGTTTATCATTGGGTTGATTGCTGCGTGGACCTAGGACTTGCAAGCGGTCACCCTTATGAAGGGACTACGGGAAGAGGTCGGGACAGGGCCGAAAGACGACTTTTTAAAAAGTCATTATTGTATATTCGTGCTCAGGACGTGCGTTCAGGCGCTCTCGTGCCACGGCAAGGTCTGAAGACAACTCTCAGAAATAGGTTTTCTCTTCCCCCCCCACCTTGGAGATCCGGGAATCGAACTCAGGTCTTCAGGCTTGCTTTCCGATCAGACCGTCTTGCTCAGCTTTCTGGTGCACCAATGGTTCCTAGAAGTGTGAAGGGAATGCCCTGAGAGAGGGTGAAGAGAAACTCAGCTCTTACTGGGGTCTGCTGCTTCCTATTACCATATGGAAGGAAGGCCCCAGTGGTGGTCACTTTTTATATGCCTGTTGTTATCCCTCAGACACCATCTGGTGTCCCAACAGAATCTGGCTCAAACCTCTCTTCCAAGATAAGATAAACTTCCCTGGAAGTTTTCTAGGTCTTTATCAAATCCTGGGACACTGAACAAAAATTTCCAATTCTTTAGTAATGGTTTCCTATACATAACCTTTTAGTCACCTGAGCGTAAATATACTTTATTGAGATTTTTAGCCATAGAATGAGGGAAAATTTCAGACTTTGGTCTCTTCTATTTATAAAAATATTTTTAGGGCTGGAGAGATGGCTCAGTGGTTAAGAGCACTGGCTATTCTTCCAGAGGTCCTGAGCTCAATTCCCAGCAACCACACGGCAGCTCACAACAACTGTCTGCAACTCTAGTTCCAGGGGATCTGACATCCTCAAACACCAATGCACATAAAATATAAATAAATACATAAATAAATAAATATTCTTATTATGATACTAAGGGAGATATCCAAGGCTTGTTTTACTTTGAGAGTTAGTTATTACAGAATTAATATTCAAAGTAATTGCTAAAATAATTTTGGACTATCCCCTCTCCCTCACTGCCTCTATATCTATGAAGTACTCTTGATAATCCTCTCTCTCTCTCTCTCTCTCTCTCTCTCTCTCACACACACACACACACACACACACCACACGATAGACTTTTTGCAACATTTCAAGCTCAATACTGTCCCTACTTTATAGATGAAGAAATAGATTAAATGACTGCACTTTCACAAAGGTAGAAAATATACAAAGTATGATACAAACCCCGGGGGTCCAACTCTAGCCCTTTATTTGCTTCACCACATCTTTTAGCATCTCAGATTTTAAAGTTTAAACTTAAAATTAAGGTTACAACCCTCAAAATATATTCGGTTAAAAATGCAGATTTGCGCTTCATTTTTTGCATGTTTTATTAGTCTTCACATTAGCTAATCTGCTATAACATATGTAGATAAAATTTGTTTTATGTCCAACTTTCCGGGTAAAGATGGCAGAGCACAGTTACAGCTTCTCGCTGACTACACTACATTCAGCCCATCTGGCAAGCCTGTCCAGATTTGCAGTAGCTAAAGGGGCCCCTTCAGTGGGAATTAAAGCTGCAAATGGCATAGTATTAGCAACTGAGAAAAAGCAGAAATCCATCCCGTATGATGAAAGGAGTGTACACAAGGTGGAGCCCATAACCAAACACATTGGTTTGGTGTCTAGTGGCATGGGCCCCGATTACAGAGCACTTGTACACAGAGCCCGGAAACTTGCTCAGCAATACTATCTTGTTTACCAAGAACCCGTTCCCACAGCCCAGCTGGTACAGAGAGCAGCATCTGTGATGCAGGAGTACACGCAGGCAGGTGGTGTTCGTCCATTCGGTGTTTCTTTACTTATCTGTGGGTAGAATGAGGGACGACCATCTTTATTTCAGTCAGACCCATCTGGAGCTTGCTTTGCCTGGAAGGCCACAGCAATGAGAAAGAACTATGTGAACTGGAAAACTGTCCTTGAGAAAAGATATAATGAAGACCTAGAACTGGAAGATGTCATTCATACAGCCATCTTAACCCTAAAGGAAAGCTTTGAAGGGCAAATGACAGAAGATAACATAGAAGTTGGGATCTGAGCCGGGTGTGGTGGCACACGCCTTTAATCCCAGCACTTGGGAGGCAGAGGCAGTCGGATTTCTTTCTGAGTTCGAAGCCAGCCTGGTCTACAGAGTGAGTTCCAGGACAGCCAAGGCTATATAGAGAAACCTTGTCTCGAAACACGAAAAAAAAAAAAAAAGAAAGAAAGAAAAAAAGTTGGGATCTGCAATGAGGCTGGCTTTGGGAGGCTCACTCCAACTGAAGTGAAGGATTATCTGGCTGCTATTGCGTAATGAAGATGTGCTGGAACAATCAAGATCTCACACACTGTACTTTTTCATGTTTAAAGTATGTTTTGTTTGTCCAGACTTATCTCTCTCTACATGGTTTAATGGACACACATTTTTAAAATAATCATAATAGACTGTTACAAAAAATTGTTTTATAAATCAAGCCTGTTGCTTAAAAGTGTTATTAAAAGTAGTACATGTGTTAGATATTTAATAATTGGTCACATATTTAATTAAAGACTGTTAAATGGCTCTGAATAGGCCACTAATGTAGAGAGGCAGAAATCCCATAGTCTTTCCTGGTTGGAAAAGTAATTTGTTAGGACACTGCCCAACATACTTTGCCCTTACTAATCGAAACTCCGGTGCCCTCAGCAGAGTGAGGCAAACAAAACCGGTTTGCTCCTGGAACAGACCTCCCAGTCTTGGCAGGTGAGTGTTGATGAGCTCATAGGCTTGCTTGTATTTGGGTTCTTTTTTTTTTTTTTTTTTTTACTTTCAAAGGTGTTACCAGTTCTTTTTGAAAAGCAGATATTCTGACAGTCTTTCACCATCACTTAAAATAATAGTCACAAATAAAGCCTACAAAAGAAGGCTCTTAGTAGTTAGAAAGTTGTTTATCTAAGTCAAAAGCAATAACAAAGAATGACTTACCAGGCAGAGACTAGATCTAGATCTCTCTGCATCACTGACCTGAGCTCTGAGCAGGTGAGTCGCTGGGTGTGTGTAGCTGGTGGCTGACAGCTGGCTTTAAACACGCTTGGCATTTTCTTTGATGGTGTTTGTGGAACACAGACATCTATTGAGTTTCACACTCTGTACTGAGTGTAACACATATGTAGCACATAGTTATCACATATGTAGCAGAGGATGGCCTTCTCTGACATCAATGGGAGGGGAGGGAGGCTTGATGCCCCAGCCTGGGGAAGGTGAGAGCCTTGAGGTGGGAGTGCTTGAATGGGTGGAGGAGCACCCTCACAGAGGCAAAGGGGAGGGGGGAGGGGGGATGGGATGTGGGGTTTTTGGAGGGGTAACCGGGAAGGGGGAAATCATTTGAAATGTAAGTAAATAAAATGATTAATAAAAAAATCATGTTGCGCTAAATCTCCAACCCAAATAGACCCGTGCAATGAAAACACAACTCAATATGAGTAGAAATTGCCCGCCTAGATTGGGCAGATCTACCACTACCCTACTGTATTCCCCAGCTAGGAGATCCCTTATAACCTGCAGTTTCTCTAGCCCACTTGCTTCTGCTCCATTTTCCTTCCACCTCCGTCTTCCTCTCCCTCCTCCCTCTCCTCATTCTCCCTAAAACTTTTCAGCCTCACCTTCCCTTCTACTGCCCAATCATCAGCTCTAGCCTTTATTTTACAAGTTAAAATGCAAAGAAGGTTGACATGAAGTCACCTGAGAACAAGATTCACTCCTCATCCCAGGCAACCCCTCTTGGGGAAGCAGAATTAGCATCAAAATACAAACAGCACCAGGGCAATCCACAACAAAAATCATTCATCAGTCTTGTTTTGGTTTGGTTTGGTTTGGCTTTTTGAGGCAGTGTTTCTCTGTGTTGCCCTGGCTGTTCTGGAACTCACTCTGTAGACCAGGCTGGCCTTGAACTCAGAAATCTGCCTGCCTCTGCCTCCCAAGTGCTGGGATTAAAGGCATGTGCCACCACTGCCCAGACATTTATCAATTTTTAATTTTATGGACTAATCCAAGCTATATTTTAGCCCTCTGTGGGAATATATTCTTTATTTTGCAGATGAGGAATCTGAGAAGAAGAGAACATAAGAAATGCAGCTAAAGTCTCATTCCATGAGGGACGACACCACATTCTGTTGCGCCCACCTCGACCGGCAAAGAAAACGCAACACGGTCGGATTCTTCTCAACAGCTTTATTGCAGGACCACCTCAATGCTACGGAACCCGGGGAACCCAGGGAGGACTCCTTATATACACCCCAGCACAGGGAAAAGCTGTGTGTCCTCAGTCTGCCGGCACCTTAATTTGCATGCACCTGCTCGGGAGGGGTTGGCGCCAGAGCAGTGGTGTTTACAGCCACAGTGTACGGAAACCGGCGCCATCTTTTAGGCATCGGCTGCCTACAACATTCAACTCATGCACTTGGGTTTTTTATGCCTGTACGCATAGGCACTGCTTCCCCTCTGATACTGACCAACCCAGCTCAGTCAAACAACAGCTTCTCCAGGGCAGGACTGGAGAAAAAGACAATTAGACAACACTGTAGCATGACCCCAGTCAGTTCTGAGGCTGAGGTGGGTTTATTCTTTCTCATTCTGCTTTTATACCACTTTAATTACATGCAAATGATAAGGTCAGTTCTAGGTTAAGGAACAAGCAAGACAATAAACAAAGTCTGGCAATCGCTGTTTCCAGGGGCTTATCAGGATTACCAAGATATGTGAGCCTACTTCCCAGTTCTAGCCCAAAGTCATATTCTTGCATGAAGCCTACTTCTTTGTTCTAGCCCAAAAATCAGATTCCTGCCTGAGCTAACTTCAGTGTCCTGGCCCATTATCAGATTCTGGCCTGAAGCCTACCTACTTCCTTGTCCTGGCCCAATATCAAATTCCTGCCAAGCTTCGATAGAAGGGGCCCCAAAAGCTCTTCACAAATATTGATTTGATTATTGGTTGTGAGTCTAGCCTTTAATGGTTGAGTTGTCTCTCCAGCTCCAAAATATAAATTTTAAAATGAAATACTTTGTACTTCAGGGAATTACTTCCGTTGGTTGGCTTGAAAGTGCTCTATAAGCAGCCTCTCTGAGCATTAGCTCACTCATTCCTCACAGGATGTCTTTAAGTTATTTAGTATTTTTAATTGCTAAAACTGTTAAACAAGGTTGGCAACTTAGACAATAGAAAGATTTAGGAATAAAAGACAAGATTGGAGCTGGGTGTGATGGCATCCGCCTTTAATCCCAGCACTGAGAAACAGAGAGTGTCTCTGTGAGATTGAGGGCAGTCTGGTCTACAAAATGAGTTCCGGGACAGCCAGGGATACACACAGAAAAACCCTGTCTTGAAACAAACAAACAAACAAACAAAAAAGATTGGGTAAAATGAAGACATTTGGAAGGGGTACAGAAAAATTAAAGAATAGTGTAAAATGTGGGGTTTTGTTTTTTGTTTTTTTTTTCGGACAGGGGGAGGGGTTTCAAGTCAAGGTTTCTCCGAGTAATCCTGGCTGTCTTGGAATTCACTCTGTAGACCAGGCTGGCCTCAAACTCAGAGATCTGCCTGCTTCAACTCTCAAGTGCTGGGATTAAAGGTGTGTACCACCATGCTTGGCTACAAAATGTTTATATATATATATATATATATATATATATATATATTAATAGCAAATGCTAAGAAAGGCCTTATGAATTTTTAAAAATATATTATTTACTCAAAACTTTAAACCATCTTTCCTCCAGCAGGCTGTTGCCAACCAAAGGGAGCTGTGACATCTCTGTCCAGCCAGTAGTCCCCTTATTCTAAATGCAAGCTGGCTGCCTCTGAGAGCCTATTGCTTGCCAGTTTAGGCCTAACGGTCCACTGCTAGAATAGTTTCAGGAACAGGCTATTACAGAGACAGATGGAAATTCTAATGGATATTCAACTTGACTACATCTGTAAAGAACTACAATCAAGAAATGGAAGGCACACCTATGAGTGCTTTTTTGGGGGTGGGGGTTAGGGGGAGGACTAGGTTTGAAGTGGGTGAATCCACTTCTATTCCAGACCTTTGAGGTGGGAAGAGACAAACCTTAATCTGAACCTTGAGGTGGGATGATGCACCTTTAATCTCGTCTCACTTTCTGCTGGAAGACTATATAAAAGGAGAACAAGGAAGCTTTGTCCTTGGCTTGCTTGCCTTCGCCTTGCCATCCACTGGATCCTACTTCTGTGAGACTCCAGCCAGCATCTACTGAAGACCAGCTGAGACACCCGGCCTTGTGGACTGAACAACTCCTGGATTCTTCAACTTTCTGGTCACAGCCATTGTTAGATTACCTGCAATGCCTGTAAGTCATGCTAATGAATCCTCTATACGTTGATATTCTAGAGAACCCTGACTAATACAGGAAGCAAAGCAAAGTATTCCAAAGTTGGCTTTACATCCTCATAAAAAAAGATAAAGGTGGTTAGGTGGGGCTCAGTAAACCTGATACTCAGATTTGCACTCCTCATCTATGAGTAGAGAGGCCATTTTAACTAGTGGCTTGTCTACAAAGGGCAGATATAATATTCTGGGCAGTTTTTATGGCAAAAATAAGACTACATACACAGTCTAGTGTTACACCACTTAACTGTGCCAAATAATCAAAGGTTTCCCAAAATGTCTCAAATATTCAAGTGACATGTGTCTTTGACCTACATTAAGGCCAGCGATTGAGAGGTCCTTGTGCTCATACATTGTAACCTAGTACTCCAAAGGCTGAGGCAGCTTGGGCTATGTAGCAAGATCCTGTCTCCAATTTTTTTCTTTTGACATTTGCAGACAAAAATCAACCAAGCAAACAAACAAAACACATTCTTGGTGTATATATAATATTTATGACAAAACAAAATTATGTATAGGTGGTTGAGAAAGGAGGAGGGGAAGACAGAAGAAGAGGTGGAACAGAAACACATGGCCTAGAGAAAGTGCGGGTTACAAGAGATTTCATAGATGGAGAATGTAGTAGTCTAGCGGTCTCCCCAGTCCAGGTGCACAGCTTATATTGATATTGAGTTGTGTTTTCCTTACATAGGCGTATTTGGGTTGGAGATTTACCGCAACAGGTTTGATCTGTAGTATTCCAAAACAAGATACAGCTGAACCATAACTGTGACGTGTTCTGTAACATAACTGTAACTAGTCAACAAGTAAACACCCAGGAGATAAATGCCCTGCAACTATCAATAGTGAGGAGATTATTTGGAGACTAGTCAAGAGAGCTTTAGGCTAAAAACCAGTGCTGTTAAAGCTTTTACCTACCTACCTACCTTCCTTTCTTTTTCTTTTTCTTTTCCTTTTTTTTTTTTTTTATTTTTCTTTTTCTTCTTTTTCTTTTGAGACAGGGTCTCACTGTGTAGAACTGGTTGGCCTGGAACTTGCTGTATAGACTTTACTGCCCTCAAGCTCACAGCAGTCTGCTTTCAGCTGCACCCAAATGCTAAGAACTTTCTTAGAAAGATGCCTAATATGTTCTTGGTTCAATTTCCAGTAACACCAGAGAGTTTTTTTTTTCCTATTCTAAAATGTAATCAAATGCTTTAATAATTTTTTTGTAGCCTGAGTGGAGATGTAGCTCAGTGGTTGAGTTCTTGCCAATCATGGATTGAGCCCCAGGACTGGAAAAACCAATAACAAAACTGTATGCAAGGGGGTGTAGTAAAAATTAAGTAAGTAAATAAATAAATAAATCAAAACAAAACTGCAGAGATGACCACTCCATGGGGGGGGGGTGATTATTATGGGTAAGAGAATATCTCAGAGGCATCTGGAAGAGTCCAGAGCAGAGAAAGGAAAGCAAGTGGACTTGGTCAGGGCTGAGGAGAGCAGGAGAAAATAGTGGAGCTAGCTAGAGAGAGAGAATGCACAGCAAGAGAGTGCAAGATGCAGGGCGTGCGGGGAGGGGAAGACAGCAGGAAAGCAAGAGAGAACAGTGAAGATGGAGAGAGCAGGGTGGACAAGTCATGCCGGTTATAAGGAGAATGAGTAGCCAGGGAGAGGACTTCTGGTGGCGCAAGCCTTTAATCCCAGCACTCAGAAGGCAGAGGCAGGCGGATTTCTGAGTTTGAAGCCAGCCTGGTCTACAACGTGAGTTCCAGGACAGCCAGGGCTATACAGAGAAATCCTGTCTCAAAAAAAAAAAAAAAAAAAAGACTTCTGTTGGAGACAGAAAACCTACTTCACAAGTTCCTGATGGAAGCCGGCTTTTTTTTTTTTTAATTAGGTATTTTCCTCATTTACATTTCCAATGCTATCCCAAAAGTCCCCCATACCCTCCCCCCACTCCCCTACCTACCCACTCCCTTTTTTTAAATACATCTTTTTTTTTTTAACATTTATTTATTACTATATGTAAGTACGCTGTAGCTGTCTTCAGACGAATCAGAAGAGCATCAGATCTCATTACAGATGGTTGTGAGCCAACATGTGGTGGGTGCTGGGATTTGAAATCAGGACCTCTGGAAGAGCAGTCGGCACTCTGAGCCATCTCTCCAACCCCGGAAGCCGGCTTTTATCTGCTAGAAATCCTTCTCTAGTCCAGCTTGAGCTCATTTCTGTATATATTGACTTCCTGGGACCTAACAAAAACCCCAGAACTTCTAACTTGTAATGTCTGGCAGTTCATGTGGACATGAGTCTTCATTAAGCATGTAGTGCAGTCTATAGAAGGAAAGACAGGAAGAGACAGGAAGACACTTCAAGCTTCCTACTCTTTGAGAGAAAGTGACACACTGGCCAGACTTGAGCTCATAATACCTCAAAGCCCTCCCCCAGTGACATACTTCCTCCAACAAGGCCACATTTCCTAATGCTGCCACTCCCGGTGGGCCAGGCATTCACAGGCATGAGTCTCTGGTGGCCATTCCTATTCCGACTATCACAGGGAACCTCAGTTGGGAAAAGGCTTCCATCAGGTTGTCCTGTACCTCTCTAGGGTATTTTCTTGATTAAGTGATTGATGTGGGAAGGCCTGGCTCACTGAGGGGTGTTGCTACCCCTGAGCACTGAGTAAACCATGGGGACCAAGCCAGTAAACAGCAGTTCTTCTTCTGTTCCTGCTTTTGACTTCTCTCAGGTGATGAACTGCAACTGGGATGTGTAAGTCAAATAAATGCTCCCGTCCATAAGGGAACTTTTGTTCAGTGTTTTATCACAACAATAGAAAACAAATTAGAATAGAAACCGATGGACTTTCTGTGGCAGACCTGATCTTGTTGTGGCAGAATAGTGTAGAGTTTGAACTTCTGTGGGAAGATAAGAGCACTGAGTGTAGCCAGGCGGTGGAGGCGCACACCTTTAATCCCAGCACTTGGCAGGCAGAGGCAGGTAGATTTCTGAGTTTGAGGCCAGCCTGGTCTACAGAGTGAGTTCCAGGACAGCCAGGGCTACACAGAGAAGCCCTGTCTCAAAAAAAGAAAAAAAGAAAAAGAATCTGTGGTTCTGGTCAGCTGAGGTGGCTGAAGAATCAGCTATGATTAAGAAGAGCCCAGCATCTTTGAGGTGAAATCTTCTGGGGATGTTTCCTCAGGGTTAGCACACAGAAGCTGTGGTCTTGGACCAAGGCTGCATCTCATGCTTGCTTTGCAGCTGAACTTGCCTTTGAATATGTCCCTTTCTGTGGTTTAAAAAGATTGGGTTAAATAAAGAGTTAAGCTAGAGAAAGCATCCACATGGGCCCAATGTAATCATAAGGACATCCTTGAAAGAGGGGGAGGAGAGGGCATGATGAAAGCAGAATAAATACCATGTAGCATCTAGAGACTGGAGTGGACAAGTGGACCATCAGAGGAGTGCAGCCCACAACTCAGACCTGTAACTCGTAGACACTAATAAATGTATACTGCTTTAAATCACTATATTTGGGATTTAAACAGATGTTTGTCTCGTTATAGCCACAAGAGGAAACTAATAATACCAAAAAGTACACTAACTAATATTTGAGTATAGAGTTTAATGGATTAAAACTTACATTAATTTTGTGTGTGTGGATGTTGTGGATTTTGCATGGATGTTGCACCCTGTGAGGATCAGAGGCTAACCTGTGGAGCCAGGTCGCTCCATCCACCGTATGGGACTTGGAGCTCAAGTTTTGGTCATCAAACTTGGAGACAAGTGCCTTTACTTGCTAAGACATCTCATTGGTCCAAGCTGGATGACAATTTTTTTTTTTCCTGCTGGATCAGCAGTTGAGTCCCACTGTGTAGCCCTGCCTAGCTTAGAATTCTCTATGCAGACCACACTGACCTTAAACTCACTGAGATTCACCTGCCTCTGCTTCTCTAGCAAGTTTGGTAAATTTTTATTGATGGATTTTATAAGCATATATATCATATAGCTATCACCCACATCAGTAAGAACCAGGGCCTTACACATGGTAAGTACGCAGCCTACCACTGAGCACTAGCCCTGGATTCTGTGAATATCCTCAGTTTGTGTTGGATTTATAGGGACATATCCCTACCATAAATGAAGGAGCAGCTGTTTTTGTTTTTTAATCTTATGCTGAATTTCCAATACAACAAGGAAAAATCTTTGAGTAGGGCAAGACTGACCCACCTAGCCACCTTCCCTGAATCCCAGTACTGCCACTCATCCTTCATCCTTGAACTAGTGATCTTGGTTTTAGACTAGTGGATTGTCCTGGCATACATTGGCCATTTGTATATTTGCTTCCCTGGATACAAATGTTGTATTCAGGAGAGTTAAGGAGTCTGTGCCATGCTGTGGCAATTATCTACCTTGAATGGTCTGTCTGGCTCAGTAGGTAAGGAGAGACCAGGATAAATGGGGCATTAATATCAGAAACCCTATCATTTTTCTTATGCTCTCAAATTATAGGAATAATTTATCTAATATGTTTTTATCTGCTAGAGACAGAAATCCTGACTCATTCTATATGTGTTTATAGAGAACTGAAATTCACCTGTCTAACTCTGTACTGGCTGGGTCTGTGTCAACACAAGCTGGAATCATCAGAAAGGCAGCAGCTTCAGCTGAGGAAATGTCTCGATGAGATCCAGCTATAAGGCTTTTTTTTTTTTTTTAAGTAGTGATCAATGGCGGATGGCCCAGCCCATTGTGGGTAGTGTCATCCCTGGGAAAGCAGGCTGAGCAAGTCAGGGGAAGCTAGCCAGTAAGCAACACTCCTTCACGGCCTCCACATCAGTTCCTGCCTCTGGGTTCTAGTCTTTCCTGTTCTGACTAAGAAAAACAGAAAGAAGAAAGAAACATGAATAATGCAATAGCTCTTTTTATAATTGGAAGGATCTTCTATGTTTACTCCCAGTGTTCTGCTGAGTTATACTGGCTGTGGTCACGGAAAACATAAATGCTTCCAAAAGAAATAATCAGTGTTTACAGGAAAACGGGTAATTCACCCAGGAGAAAACCATCAGGGAAGGGACCGAGTCTTTCACCTGATAGAGTTAAATCTTAAAGATATCAAGACCTGCCGGGCAGTGGTGGCGCACGCCTTTAGTCCCAGCACTTGGGAGACAGAGGCAGGCGGATTTCTGAGTTCGAGGCCAGTCTGGTCTACAGAGTGAGTTCCAGGACAGCCAGGGCTATACAGAGAAATCCTGTCTCAAAAACAAAACAAAACAAAAGATATCAAGACCCTTTGGGGGCTGGAAATGAGAATATGGAGACTCATCACTGTCCTATTTTTGTATATGATTGAAATTTTGCAAAATAAAAATATGAAAATGATATGTTAATGACATCACAATGTCTAGGAGCTGTACAGATGTAACACGAGTTGCATGTTCTAAAGGCAGAAACTGTAACTTACAGGAAGACAAGTATGTTAGTGTAAATCACTATTATTTTAGGAGAGATGGTTTTATGAGAGAACATTTTTTGAATGGTTTCTAATGCAATGTCAGGAGAAATGGATTACTGGTGTTGAGGGTTTAACTTGCCTGAGGAGTAGAAAAATTGCAGAAAACACCCCGGCCTGGGAGCCAGACCTGTGTGTGCAGCCTGAGTGAGCAAATGGATGATGGGAGCGAAGGAGTTCCTTACCTTCTGAGAGCTGGTCAGTAGAGGCTGTGAGAGGGAGGGAGGGCTTGGCTAGAGCTGCCTGCTCACGTTTGTCTTTGCAGTCATCTGAGACGCTCTGAACTTTGAGAACAACAAACAGTTTTGCTCTTGTGACTTCAGGTTTTTTCTTAAGTCAGTGCTCCTACAGCTCTGTTCACCTCTAGTGTAACACTAACTGTAAATTCCCCTACACGTTTACAGCTGCCCTCCAAACCCATTGAAACTTCAAAACATTTGTCATCTTCCTCTCACTCAAAAACATATCTTCTTAAAAGTTATGAAGGGGCTGGCTTGTGGTTCTGTGAAAGAACTCTTGCCTAACCAGCTCTAGGTTTGCTCTGTAGCACTGACAAAATGAACGGATGGATGAATGAATAAAAGTATGGGGACTTTCTGATGTCACAGTAATACCATTTAGTATCTTAGTAGGAATTGGGGGTACAGATACAGGCACTTATTACAACTTGAAAATTTACACTCAAGAGTTACCCATTACGGCTGGAGAGATGGCTCAGCGGTTAAGAGCACTGACACACTGACTGCTCTTTCAGAGGTCCTAAGTTCAATTCCCAGAAACCACATGGTGGCTCACAACCATCTGTAATGAGATTGATGCCCTCTTCTGGTGTGTCTGAGGACAGCTACAGTGTACTTATATAATAAATAAATCTTAAAAAAAAAAAAGAGTTACACACTTAGATATATGTCAATAGAATTTTGGAAGAAATGACTAGCAACACCTGCTCTAATTGATAACACATCAACTTAATTATTCAGGGAAATTTCTGCTGATGACTATAATTTACTTTTGAATGTATAAAAATAATATGGCCAGGCGGTGGTGGCGCATGCCTTTAATCCCAGCACTCGGGAGGCAGAGGCAGGCGGATTTCTGAGTTCGAGGCCAGCCTGGTCTACAAAGTGAGTTTCAGGACAGCCAGGGCTATACAGAGAAACCCTGCCTCGAAAAACCAAAAAAAAAAAAAAAATGGATTGACAAATTCAGAGGGAAATTAATAGATACCATAATTCAAGAAGAACTACACGTTAATAGATTAGATGGTGTGCATAGTAGAATCCCTTCCACGTTGCCTGTAATTTTCTGTTTGTTGGCTCTGATCTACTGTAGTCCAGACTGGCCTACGTACCCTGAGTTCCCGATCCCAGTGCAGGAATGATATGTGTGCTTGGTTGAGCCTGACTTACATTTTCAAGTTTTCATTAAAATGTTGGAAAAATACCTAGAAATATGATGTCACTTAGATGAGCAGGAAAATACTGATTGTTAATGTTTGAGTGTTTGGCTGGATCAGGCCCCATGTGTGTATGGTGATCCGGTTCTGTTCATACTCCCATGGAGCCTCTGGCTTAACCCAGTGGCCAGTACCGCTGATTCCCTTAGTTCTATGGGGAACATTGGTTCTACAGAATGAAGCTATTTGGCAGACAGAACCTTTTTTTTTTTTTTTTAATCTTAAATTTAGCTTTATTGGGGGCTGGAGAGATGGCTCAGTGGTTAAGAGCACACACTGTTCTTGCAGGAGACCTGAGTTCAGTTCTAAGCATCTAGTTGGGACCTTGATTGTTTCTGGTCTTTGTATGGTGGCTCCTCAGGTAGCTAAGGAGATCTCTAATTGCTATGTTAACTACAGACAGAGGTCTAGCTCCCTAGGAAGAACAGTACTGGAAGAACAGTACTGGTATCCCTTTTCCTGTGTAAAAGAGATTAATGCCAAGTTTAAAATGCCAGGCTAACTCCATTTGAATCCTCATGAGCCTTTACAGCTTTGTTCTGCCAGACATCTCTCATCACTAGCCCGACCTCAAGTGGCATAATAGTTGGATTGGGCGTGCCCCACCATGACATCTTTTAGGGCCGGGGAGCTTCATTTCTCTTTGTATGCTCAGCCCTATGCCTTCTGCCTTCCTTGTTCTGGGAGTGATAAATAAATCATTGTTTGAAGGCAAAATGCATTTTTTTTTTGCTCTGTGAAGCCAGGCTTCTTGTTGGCCGAGTGTGTTCACATTGCCGGCAGGGGGCGCACTTGCACTGGTGGCAGAGGACCTTCCTGAGATTATGTCAACTCCACCCGAAATACCGAGTTTCCAAGTCAGTTCTTGGAGATTTTACTTTTTAAATTGGAAAGCTTTTGACATTCATTGGTGAGCCTTTTCATCTCACAGAGTAAATGGGGGTTTACGGAGCTGGTCCTTTAAGCTAGAAAGGATGTGGCTGCAAAAAAAAAAAAAAAAAATCAGCTGCTCTCTGAAGTGGGCTTTAGGCATGCACTAACTGTGGGAGAGGTTGCCAGCAGGAGAGAGTTCCCACCGCTGTTTCGCTATATTCGAGCATTTGAATAGAAATATTTAGGACCTGTGTTCTAGCACCAGTACGCTTTTGTGTGTGAATGTCACACAATTCAATGTGTAATGTTCAGTGTCTTCTAGACCAGCAGTGTTCTTCCTAATGCTGTGACCCTCTTAATACAGTTCCTCATGTTATGGTGACCCAACCATAACATTATTTTCATTACTACATCGTAACTATAACTTTGCCACTGTTAGGAGTTATAAAGTAAATATCATTGGCGATAGAGGTTTGTCAAAGGGGTTGCAACTCACAGGTTGACAACTGCTGTTTAGACAAACAGTACAGCCACTGTATGGTTTCAAGGCATTCAAACCGCCTGGGTTACAGTTCCATTTGTCTTAAACCCTCTGTACCTTTGTCTCCTTCCCATCTATAAAAGAGGTTAATAATTACCTGCTGCAGCGGATTAATTTCCAGGTGACATAAGTTCATCTTTGTGAAGCTGTGTTATGTGACAAGACACCCTGGGGAGCTGCAACACAAGTCTGCTCACCTCAGAGAGGGAGTTCACGACAGACAAAGTATGGATGCCGACAAAGTCCAACTTGGTGAACCGCTTAGTTTATTGATGTTACTTACAGGAATATCAGTGAGGGGTGACTTAAAGGAGCAGAAGCGACTCAAAGACAGAATATCACTAAAGCAGCATGGGTGACAACAGGAAGGTTGGGACCAGGCTGTGAATATATGGTATAGGGAGTGTTTGAGATTAGAGTCGCCTATGGGAAGGGGGATTCAGCCCATGAAAGGCCAACAAGAGCACACATCCTAGGACTTGGGCCACAGAGTCTGGAGGGTCAGCTCCAAGGATCTCCTAGGCAGACTGAAGTAGCTCAGAGATGGGCCACAGAGGCCATGAGTTGGTAGGTATTAGAGGCCCTACTTGGGAAAAAAAACACAGAAAAACAAAAAACAAAAACCCCCAAAACTCAGCCCTTAAAGAAATGCTAGTGAAGGGCTGGAGAGATGGCTCAGCAGTTAAGAGCACGGACTGCGCTTCCAAAGGTCCTGAGTTCAAATCCCAGTAACCACATGGTGGCTCACAACCATCCTAATGAGATCTGATGCTCTCTTGTGGTTTTTTTTTTTTTTTTTTTTTTTGGTTTTTCGAGACAGGGTTTCTCTGTATAGTCCTGGTTGTCCTGGAACTCACTTTGTAGACCAGGCTGGCCTAGAACTCAGAAATCCGCCTGCCTCTGCCTCCTAAGGGCTGGGATTAAAGGTGTGCGCCACCACCGCCCGGCTTCTTCTTGTGTTTGAAGATATGTACTTACACAAAATAATTAAATCTTTTTTAAAAAAGAAAAGAAATGCTAGTGTCAACAGATGAGTTGCAAGCCTTTCAGCCTGAAAAAGGAGCTAGAAACAACCAGTTAAAGAGGGTTCCTGAAGAAAATGACCCAGAATTCTTTGGGATGCAGGAGCAGGGAGGTGAGGCTAGGACGGGTTGGACAATCTGTCAGGGAGAGAAGGCCCTACGCCCTGACCTGGCCTCTCCTGGCATTCCTGGGATGTCCAGGAATCCACTTGAGGGCTGTGATAAGATCGTGTTAGGACTTTGACTCCCTGGGACCAGAATTGTGCCTCCAAGGCTACCTGGAGAGCAAACTCTGAGGTAGCTGCGGGTGCTCTGACTCCTGAGGAGGCTGCGGGTTCTTCAACTCCTATCGTTCCTACCTGAGATAGGAGAGAACTGGACAGTAGACGTGACTACCAGAAAGGTTCAGCCATGGAGCAAATGCATGGGAAGGCCTTGTAGCTCAGACTCAATACTGCCTATTTCAAGGTCCCAAGCAGTAAGTGGGATTCCAGGAGTCCTGAGAGAGCAGGCGTGGCCACACAACCCAATTTCCCTTGAAAGCAACGGATGACAGTTAATTCTAATAAATGTGACCATGTTGGGAGGGAGGGCGAATACATGAAGTTCAGTGACCCCAAATTAGGACATTGGCATGGTGTAGGAACTTCACCTCAAGCTGCACAGGTGCCCAGAGGAATTTTAGATTTGAATTGAGAAGAGGGGTGGGGGCAGGAAGTGCCTATATAATTAAAGAGGCCTGCTCAAGGTGTGTCCACATAGTTCCTTGGCAGTTGGTTCAAAGAGGTTATCTCTGCCATCACTTGAGGTGGCAATGTGGTTCCCATAAGATGACTGCTGCTGCCTACAGGCTGATAATAGGGCAAAGGCTGCGCTACTCCAAGAATCCAAGGTGACTGCAGGGCTGAAGACCCTGAGGCACCTTCTCAGGGTCAAACGGAACATTGTAAGAGGTCTTTGTGCAACCAGCCTCGAGGAAAGATGAGCTAGGACAGACAGCCCAGCTTTCAGAAGGACCAGAAGCATAGACCAGTGATTCTTATGCTGCAGGGGACTGACCCTAGATAGGACATTAAAAAAAAAAAAAAATGAAGGCAACCGGTCATGCTTTTTCTGCCTTGTGAGGAGTCAGCCTTTTCCAGCAAAAGCAGATTTTAACTGGCTGGTTTAAAAGGATTAGAGGGAGTGGTGCAAGAAGAGGAAGGGATCCTAGATTTATTGACTTCTTCTGCCACCTCTCTGGGGCTGAAAAGAAAAATAGCTGCTTTCTTTAGAAAGGAGGAGGCCCAGATCTCCAATTGTCAGGGAGATCTGGTGAGGCAGAGAATGCTATCAAGAAAATGTCTAAGAAGCCAGGTAGTGGTGGTGCACGCCTTTAATCCCAGCATTTGGGAGGCAGAGGCAAGAGGATTTCTGAGTTCGAGACCAGCCTGGTCTACAGAGTGAGCTCCAGGACAGCCAGGGCTACACAGAGAAACCCTGTCTTGAAAAACAAAACGAAAAAGAAAGAAAAGAAAAGAAGAGAAAAGAAAAGAAAAGAAAAGAAAAGAAAAGAAAAGAAAAGAAAAGAAAAGAAAAGAAAAAATTTAAGGGCTAAATGTGTTGGCTGGCATCTGTAATCTCTGCGTTGGAGGAGACAGGTGAGGCCAGCCTGGGCCACACAGTGAGGTCCAGGCCAGCTGGAACAATGATATGAGACCCTGTTTCAAAAAAGAGGAGAAGGGGAAGAAAGCCCTTCAAGGACATTCTCTCAGAAAGAATGGGAGAGGGAATAAGTTCCACAAGGGCATGAATATTTGCTAAAATTCCTTACAGCTATCTTTTCAGATGCTGCCTAGACGCAACCCTGAGAGATTTGAAACTTTCAGGGTTACCCCAATTGAGCTCTTGCCAAGCCAAATGGCTGCCCGAGAAGCCGCTAATAGTGGCATGAGCTGCGTGCTATCACTAACTTTAGAACAGCTTCCAAGGGGTAAATGAGGATAAGGCCAGCACAGCCACAGAGCAGCAGAAGCTGGACATAGGCTCGGGCAGGGCAGCTGGCCATCCTGTATTAAACTGGACACGACTGCTTCAGCCTTTAGCCTGTTCACACACAGGTGATGCCTGTCTTAGAGTCTCATTATTACTTCAGATGCACCTTATCTTATGTTTCGGTTGTTGCTGTTGTTTTTTAATCAGAAGTTTGTAATTTCAGCTTTTAGTTATTCCTCCCGAGTGCTGAATGAATAAACATGACCTGAAGGAGCCTTCCGAGTCTTTTGAAATGCAAGGCCTTTTATTTCTCCGTTTGAAAGTTAAGCGGTCCAAAACTCCTGCTAACTACAGTAGAAATGGACCCCTCAGGAGGAGAGGGCACACCAAACAGCAGAGAGTGACTTTCCTCTCAGCTGGGATGCATTTCTGTAATTCTGTTTTCTGAAGGAGCAGGGCAAACATTTCTCTTTGGGGCAACAGACTCTATGGAAGTGTCTTCTATCTCCTCTCTCATAGCAACCAAGATTCACCACTGAGGCCCAACCTGGAAGCTAGCTCCTCTTAGGCCTCAACCAACTTACTCAGGAGTCCTATCAGTTGCCACCTCAAAATACAATTGAAAACTTAACCTTCCTCTCACCCTGGCTCAAACAATCTTTCTCTCGGAAGCTGCTCCTCCATCCCCAACCCCCACCTCAGCAGCACCCTCTCCCTCTGCTGTGGCCAGAGAGGGCTTTCAAAATCGGGTTATATATTCTTGTTGTCTTCCTTCACTCGTAAAATAAAACCTATCAATAGTAACAAGATGGCAAGGCCAACAGCACAGCTGTCCACTGCCCAGCGGCCTGAAAAGCTCCTGTAATCTTTTAGGCCATCCAGTCCAATAGAACTGGATCCTTGGCCTGGACACAGAAAAGAGTTTCAAGGTGAACCAGTCTGAAGCGTGCTGGGGCTTACTGAAAGACCTGTTTTTTCTCAAGTATTTCCTTTTATTTTATTTGTATGTCTTTTTTTTTTTTTTAAGATTTATTTATTTATTATATGTAAGTACACTGTAGCTGTCTTCAGACACTCCAGAAGTGGGCATCAGATTTTGTTACAGATGGTTGTGAGCCACCATGTGGTTGCTGGGATTTTTGAACTCTGGACTTTCAGAAGAGCAGTCGGTGCTCTTAACCACTGAACCATCTCGCCAGGCCCTGTATGTGTGTTTTGCCTGATGTGCCTGGGTGCACACCATGTGTATGCAGGAACCCAAAGAAGTTAGGACACCAGATTCCTGGACCTGGAGTTGTAGGGTCATGAGCGATCACGGTGCTGGGAAGCAAGCCTAGGTCCTCTGCAAGGGCATCCATTGCTCTTAACTTCCAAGTCATCTCTCCAGACCCCTTAAATATTTTTAATATAGGTTTTATGCATGGGGATTAGGAGAAAGAGAGAGAGAGAGAGAGAGAGAGAGAGAGAGAGAGAGAGAGAGAGAGAGAGAGAGAGAGAGAGAAAGAAGGGAGGGAGGAAGGAAGAAGAAAGAAGCCCTGGGAAGAAAGTATCATAGATGTGGGCTCCCTGGGACAGAGTCTTAGAAAGGATTTGTTGAGTATTGAGGCTATGGTCTTCAGTGAGTTGTTAGGAACCTAAATGAGACCACAAGGTAATTCCAGAGGAGTGCCTGATAGAGTTACAACTGATACACTCTAGATCAGAGGGATGCACAGGGCAGCAGACACATCTCACTGGAAGCAGTTTTGAGCTTTCGAGATGGCTCCGTAGGTAAAGGCACTTGCCACACAAACCTGGCAACCTGACTCCATCTCTAGAAGCTATGTGAAGCTGGAAAGAGAAAGCTGACGACTCCCCCTCCCTCCCACGCACACACACACACATACACACACACACACACACACACACACATTCTCAAATTCCCGGGGAAGGAGCGGGGCCTCACTCAAGGTTATATGAAGTTGGGTATTAAGCCTGGTTCATTGCTATTTTAATATAAAATACCTATATATGAAAGAAATATTAGGCCAGGCGGTGGTGGTGCACGCCTTTAATCCCAGCACTTGGGAGGCAGAGGCAGGTGGATTTCTGAGTTCAAGGCCAGCCTGGTCTGCAGAGTGACTTCCAGGACAGCCAGGACTATACAGAGAAACCCTGTCTCAAAAAACCAAAAAAGAAAGAAAGGAAGAAAGAAAGAAACATTAGCTCTCTGTCAGCAACTTTCACAAGTGATAATTGTGTGGAATTCTTTGTCTTTAATCTATGACTACTCTAACTACTTGACAGTTTTTCCCAGTTGCTCTCAGATCTTCCTCACCTCTCTACCCCCACTGGACTTTATATTGTTTTTATCTCTTCAAATAAACACACACACACACAAATTTCAACAAAAATTCAAAAACAGAAATCAAAATAAACAAGGAAAAGAAGAGTAAGAAAAAAAAATGCCCCCCAAAGCTATGCGACAAAAGGTCTACAAAAATATTGAATTCATTTTGTGTTGGCCATCTCCTGCATGGAGTCTGTTCTGAAATTTAGTTAATATACCCAGTGAGACTCCTCTGAAGGAGGTCCCACTTTCCTTTGTCAGTGGGGGTCAAATGCAGATAGCATCTTACTTAGGAGTTGGGGCTCACATCTACTACTGGCTCAGGGCTAAGACCCCATCTGGTTTGAACCTATGTAGGTCTTTTTCAAGCTACCACAGCCTCTGAGTTCATGTGTCTGAGTTCTCTTGTATCTGGAAGACATCCATAATCTGTGACTTTTTCCGTTTTTCTACCTCCTCTTCGGCATGGATACCTGAGCCTTGAGGGGAAGGCTTTCATGAAGTCCCCCACTTGTTGCACATTGTCCTGTTGTGGGTCTCTGTTCATTGCCATCTGTTGCAAGGAGAAGCTTTTCTGATGATGGCTGACTGAGGCTGTGACCTATGGATAGTCCAGAGTGTCATTAGGAGTTATTCTATTGCTGTGTTCCTTTAGTGAAATAATAGTATTAGGTTTTCCCCTAGGCACATGATCTATCTATTCCCTGGTTCTTGGCCAATTTAGCAGTGTCAGGTATGTGTTCTACCTCATGAAGTGGGCCTTAAAATCCTATCAGAACGTGGCTGGTTATTTCAACATTTGTGTACACAAGTCTATCTTGCAGGCTGTTGTTGGTCATTGGGAGATACTACTGATTATCTTTCCCCGAGTAGTGTGCAGAGTCTCTTTCCGTACAGTGAACACTCACTAGTCAGTAGGGGTGAAGCTCCTACTTAGGCGCTTGCTCCAGGTTTGATGGCCTATGTAAGTGCTGTCTTTAGCCACAGGGCCTTACTAGCAGGTTGTGGAGAGAACCAATAGTCTTGGCCTAATGTTTGAGGTTTTCTTGGTGGTCCCTTCAGCCAGTAACTCAACAAGATGTAACCCATTCCTGCCAGTGGAGATTTTACTTAGTAGCATAAAATGTCTAATCGGGGCATTGTCTCCCCTATTTTTTGGTGACTCCATTTAGATTCTCTCCATATATGTGTATGTTTTAGGAAACGTCTACAGTAGTAGGATTTGAATGATCCATCATCAGTTCTCCCTCTTCACCCTTCTCGTCCATCCCCCTCCCTATTTAATCCTCCTTTCTTGTTTCCACTTTTGCCTCTTCATAACAATATTCCTCTACTTCCACATCACTGGGGAGCCTCTCTCCTGTAGTCCCTTACTTGGTGTCTAACCTCTTTGGGATTTCATCTTAAAGCTTAAAAAGTTCAACCCTTTTAAAATATCCAGTATCTTTTAAAATTCAAAGTCTCTTAACTGTGGGCTTCACTAAAAAACTTCCTTCAAGAGAGAAAAATATCAGGGTACAGTCACAATCAAAAGCAAAACTCAATCTCCAACCACCCAATGTCTGGGATCCAACTCACGATCTTCTGGGTTCCTCCAAGGGCTTGGGTCACTTCTCCAGCCATGCCTTTTGTAGCACACGCGTCGTCCTCTAGACTCCAGATGCCTGTACTCCACTATGGTTTATTATCCATATATGAGAAAATGTGCAATATTTGTCTTCCTGGGTCTGGGTTACTTCACTCCATTTTCTCCCATTCCTTCCATTTACCTACAAATTTCATAATTCCATTTTTCTTAACTGATTGATACTATTCAATAGTCCATGGTTCCTCAGTTGGATATCTAGGCTATATCCAATTTCTGACTATTATGACTAGAACAGCAAAGAATCTAGATTAAGAAGTATCTCCAAAGTCTGATGTAGAATCATTCGGGTTTATGCTCACGAGTGGTATAGTTAGGTCTTGAGGTATACAGATTCCCAGCTTCCTGAAAAAACCACCATACTGATTTCCGTAGTGACTGTACAAGTTTATACTCCCACCAGCAATGAGTGAGCGTCACTCCTTTTGCCCCACATCCAAATGTGCTGTCAAATGTTTTAATGACCTTTGGGTGTTCTGACAGCTTTAAGATGAAATCCCAAAGTAGTTTTAATTTACATTTCCCTGCTGATACTGAACTTTTTTTTTTTTTTTTTTTTTTTTTGGTTTTTCGAGACAGGGTTTCTCTGTGTAGCCTTGGCTGTCCTGGCACTCACCTTGTAGACCAGGCTGACCTCGAACTCAGAAATCCGCCTGCCTCTGCCTCCCAAGTGCTGGGATTAAAGGCGTGGGCCACCACGCCCGGCTTGAACTTTTTTTTTTAAAGTGTTTCTTCTCAGCCACTTGTGTTCCATCTTTTGATAACTATCTGTTTAGTTCTATACTCCATTTTAAAATTGGGTTATCTGTATTCTTGATGCTCACTCTTTAGGTCTTTATATGTTTTAGATATGAACCCTCCTCTGTAAGATGTGTAATTGGTAATTCCCATTTTGTAGGCTGCCATTTTGCCTCCATGTCCTTTGCCATACAGAAGCTTTTCAGTGTCATGAGGTCTTGGTGTCTGTGCTATCAGTGTCCTGCTAAGAAACCCCTTTCCTGTGCCAATAAGTACAAGACTATTTTCTGGTATAGTTATCTGTTTTTGTTTTTTGTTTTTTGTTTTGTTTTTTGGTGGGGTGGGTTTCGAGACAGGGTTTCTCTGTGTAGCCCTGGCTGTCCTGGAACTCACTTTGTAGACCAGGCTGTCCTCGAACTCAGAAATCTGCCTGTCTCTTATGTTGAAGATATCTTGATCCATTTGGAGTTGAGAGTTTTGTGCAGATTGGTGTAAGTGTGGTTCTTCTTGTATTCTTCTATAGCAGTGGTTCTCAACCTTCCTAATGCAGTGATCCCTTAACCCAGGTCTTTGTGTTGTAGTCCCACTCCCAACCAACCAGAAAATTATTTTCATTGCTACTTCAGAACTATAATTTTGCTACTGTTATGAATCATAATGTAAATTCTTAAGTGACCCCTGCTAAAGGTCCCAAAGGGTTCACAATCCACAGGTTGAGAACTGCTGTTAATCATGCAGCCAGCCAGGTTGGCCAGAATCATTTAGTGCAGCAGATACTGTATTTATCCCGTTTTTCACCTCTCTCTCTCTCTCTCTCTCTCTCTCTCTCTCTCTCTCTCTCTCTCCACCTCTCTCCTTTCCTCCCTCCTTTTTCTTTCTGTCAAAAAAATCAATCTCATTGATCAATGTATCTGTTTTTATGCAAATATCATGCTGTCTTTCTCACTCTGGCTCTGTAGCCCCGCGTGGACTCTGGGATGGTGATACCTCCATCAGTTTCATTACTCAGGATTGTTTTCGTGATCCTGTGTTTCCATATGAAGAATTTGTTGGGATTCTTTTGGAATGTGTTGAATTTTGAGATTGCTTTTGGCAGGATGGCCATTTTTACTGTATTCTACTGATCTATGAGTATGGGAGATTTTCACATCTTCTGGTGTCTTCTTCAATGCCTTAAATTATGTAAGTCTTTCACCTGCTTGGTTAGAGCTATCCCAAGATATTTTTTGAGGCTATTGTGAGAAAGGTGTTGTTCCCTGATTTATCAGTATGCTTGTGTGAGTTAATTTGGTGCCATGCCACTCTAATGCAAGAGTTTATCAGCTATAAAAGTTTCCTAGGGGCAGGATGGGGGAAGAAGAAAAAGGTTCCTGGTGGGGTTTTAAGGGTCTCTTATGTATAAAATCCTATCATCAGAAATTAAAGGTACTTTGACTTTTTTTCTTAACTACTAGTACCCCCTTGATCTCCTTCAGTTGTCTTATTTATTTATTTATTTATTTATTTATTTATTTATTTTTTTTTTTTTTTGGTTTTTTGAGACAGGGTTTCTCTGTATAGCCCTGGCTGTCCTGGAACTCACTTTGTAGACCAGACTGGCCTCGAACTGAGAAATCTGCCTGTCTCTGCCTGCCAAGTGCTGGGATTAAAGGCGTGCGCCACCACGCCCGGCTTCAGTTGTTTTATTGCTCTAGCTAAGATTTCAAGTGCTATATTGAATAGTCAGAAAGAGAGTGGGCAGCCTTGTCTTGTTCTTGATTTTAGTAGAAATGTTTTGATATTTCTCTTCATTTAAAAATGATGCTGTCTGTGGGCTTGATATAAATTGCCTTTATTTTGTGCCCCTAATCTCTTCAGGACTTTTATTATGAAGGGGTGTTGGATTTTGTCACAGGCCTTTCTACCTCTAATGAGATGAGCATGTGTTACTGTTTTTCTGTCTGTTTATATGGTAGTTTATGTTTACTGGTTTATATATGTTGAACTGTCCCTGTATCTCTAGGATAAAGCCTAGTTGATCATGGTGGATAATTGTTTTGTTTAATTGGATTTGGTTTGCAAGAATCTTGTTGAATTTTTTGCATCTATGTGTTCTTAAGATATATTGATCTATAAGTTTCTTTTCTGTTGTTGGGGTCATAGTGGGACTTAAGTATTGATAATTTAGAGAGAGAGAGAGAGAGAGAGAGAGAGAGAGAGAGAGAGAGAGAGAGAGAGAGGGGGAGGATGGGAGAGAGAGTGTGTGTTAGGGGGCTGGAGAGATGGCTCAGTTGTTAAGAGCACTGACTGCTCTTCCAGAGGTCTTGAGTTCAATTCTCAGCAACCACATGGTGGCTCACAACCATCTGTAATGGGATCTGATGCCCTCTTCTGGTGTGTCTGAAGACAGCTACAGTGTACTCATACATGAAATAAAATAACTAGGAATGCTCCTCCTTCAGTTGCTATTTTGCATAATAATTTTGAGGAGTATCAGTGTTAATTCTTCTCTGAAGGTCTGGTAGGATTCTGCCCTGAACCTGTCTGGCCCTAATTTGTTTGTTTTGGGGTTTTGGTTTGGTTTTTTGGGGGTGGTGGTGGTGTTTGTTTGTTTTTCATTTTGCTTGGGAGACTTCATTGCTGCTTCAATTTCACTCTGGGTTATAGGTCTGTTTACATTTATGATTTTCTAATTTGTAGTACATCTGAAGAGAGGCTTCCTGGAGACTCCAGAGGACACCCTTTCTATTCTCACGTTTGCATAATTTCCTGTTTTTCTGAATTGCTTCACTTTGGAGAATTAGTTGTGGGCTCTGTTTCCGGCTTTGTCTGAACAACTCCTCCTCATTATTAATCCACAAACCTCTTTATTCACCAGATGTTTAATAAGGGCCTGCTCTTTGCCCGCTGGCCTATGAGACACAGACATAATGTTCCTGTGCAGAGATTACATAGTGACGATTGTTCCATGGTGTGTCAGGTAAGTGGCATTGCCACTTGGAAAATTCAAGTAAATGAAGCAGTGATGGAGAACCGGCATCATCAAATAGCAGGTGGGGAATACGGGCGGAGAAGAGGCAGTGTCCAATGGAAGGCTGGTCACAGATGGAGACTGTGTCTCTGTAGACCTGGGTGCTTCTTTTGGAAACATTCCTTCCTTAAAAGAGGTTTCTAAACCCAGACCCAGAGTGCTACAGCTGCAGAAGGCATGTGTCTCCTTCCAAATGTAAGGAAACCATGAATAGTCTGAGGACTGCTTCCATATTGAAACTGACTGACCTGCTAAGTCCTATCTGTTAACAGGAATTTTAACAGGAATTTTGGGGTAAGGTGTCCATGTATCCCAGAGAGTCACAGAGGTCTCATTAAGATCAGTTAGAGGCAGGGAAACATCTGGCCTGTTACTTTCCTTTTATTTTATTTTTTTTTTAAGATTTATTTATTATAATACATAAGTACACTGTAGCAATCTTCAGATGCGCCAGAAGAGGGCATCAGATCTCATTACGGGTGGTTGTGAGCCACCATGTGGTTGCTGGGATTTGAACTCAGGACCTTCCTTCGGAAGAGCAGTCAAGTGGTCTTAACCACTGAGCCATCTCGCCAGCTCGCCTGTTACTTTCCTAATCTGTGAAGTTTGCGTCTCTGAAGGTGGGATCCTTGTGGCTAACTAGAAGGCTGTGTTGTGTGGCAGGGTGGCTTGCCCTGCTTTGCTGTCACTGATGTTTAGAGACTGAGTCCCAAATCTTAACTTACCATTCACTATGACAGAGTGAAGGAGAATGACAGACACAAGCCAAAGTGCTAGCTGGACACAGAGGAGGCTAGGACTTTGCACACAGTCACTCCTGATGGTACACTGGTGTTGAACTGAGATACCTATAGATGCTTTCATGGTCCCACCCTCTAAGGGATGACAAGCAACACGCAGATGGGGTGGTCAAGTCATGTTGTAGCTGTTACTGTCCGCTAGTTTCTAAGTGTAGCTGAGAACTAAGAACCTCTTTGAAAAATACCAGGAATGGAAAGACCTTTTTTTCTCTCTTCCTGTTCCACCTTGTACTTTGGTAACAGACCTCTGTGGGGCTCAAGTGTTTCTGAGGAGATAAGTATAGTTGGTAGGTGCCAAGATGACAGGAAACCCCAAGGCTAGGCTGAGACCCCAGCATGAAGTAAGCCAGACCACAGAGTCCATGTGCTCAAGTTTATTTCTTTGTTACTTTCCAGCCTGGTGAAACTCAAACTGGCAATAATTTAAGGATAATTGGTATTATTTAAGAATATCTATTCCCAGGTCTCCACTGCAAGTCTTCTGACTCCAAGTTCTGGGGAGTTCTGTTTATTTAAAATAGTGCCAAGGATACAGCTCTATGATATTGCAAGGTTACAGAAGGTTACAGGGGATATTCCTTTAGGGCATGCATATATATATATATATATATATATATATATATATATATATTGTGTGTGTGTTGCTCTGCTAATTAAGGTTGAAGTTGAAGTCATGAGGAAAGGGGATAAAATTTGAAATGTAAATAAAGACATTATCTAATTTTAAAAATGAAAAAAGAGGGGCTGGTGAGATGGCTCAGTGGGTAAGAGCACTGACTGCTCTTCCAAAGGTCCAGAGTTCAAATCCCAGCAACCACATGGTGGCTCACAACCATCTGTAATGAGATCTGATGGCCTCTTCTGGTGTGTCTAAAGACAGCTACAGTGTACTTACATATAATAATAAATAAATCTTTAAAAAAATGAAAAAAGAAGAAAAAGATTAACTTTGTGCACTGAGCTGAGCTTAGAAACAATAAACTTATGAAATTTAATGAAATTTTAAATCTGAAACAAAAAAGGTTGACGTCTACCATGTCTGAAGAGTCTTCTGAGCTTGCTACAAAATGGAGGACTCCCTTCACTAGCGGGGCTTCTCCTTTTCTGACCTTTAACCCACATATGCGTTTACCTGCAAACTTTCTAGTAGCTTTCGATTCCAGGTTCAACTTCCTTTCTCCCGATCAGAAGCTATTCAGCTAGCACTGGAGATTCCGGGATGATTTCCTGTGCGAACGAGGCATCTGGGTACCTGAAAGCCTTCAGATAGTGACATTTGCCTCAGCCTTTATTCCTACCCCCGCCCCCAACTATATAACCCTTGAATGACCTCAAGTAAAATTGATCTGTGTCCCCCACAGCTAGCCGGTCCTGTGTTACCATTTTCATACAAACTCACAGGGCTTCTTGAAGCCCCTCCCCCCATCATTTCTTCCATTTGTCCTCATTGACAGGTATCTGCGGAAGGTCCCTCTGTTTGTGTATTTGTGTGCAGCCGTGTGTATGTGGAAGCCAGAGGTTGATGTGGGGTATCTTTCTTGATCACTCCCCACCTTATGAACTGTTGACTCAAAAAATGTAACTCTACTTCAAAGGGGACAAGAGAGTTTATTCTGGAACTAGAGATGATTGACCCTGGCCTAGGAACACAGGTTACCTCAAATTCCATATTTCAGTGTGGTAACAGTTTGATGAAGCTTTTACAGTAACAACAAAGAAATCATGGTACTTTTCAAAGACATTTGTAGTAGAGCCTTAGATATTGTCTAAATAATCTTAGCCCTTTGGTTGGTGTAAACTAGGGTTTGTTAACTCTTTGAAGGTATTTATCTTTTAGGCACAGGATGTTAGATGACAACCAGGCCCAGGTGAGTAGGGGTGGCTGTCACAGAGATGAAGATGATCAAGGGAGACTGTTACCAAACTCTGGATAATGTGTTTCTATTAACCTATAGTAATGTTCCATTTTACAGAGAAAGGCATCCTGGGATCTGGTGTAGATGAGATGGAGTGGTAGGTGGGAAAGTGCTTCAGGAGGGAGGGATAACTAGTAAAATTAATAAGGAAGAAACTTCTGGATCTTATCATTAAAACCTATTAGCCTTTATAATCCAGGTTTTGACTGTTTTTAATTGCCATTAATGTGACATATTAAGAGTAATATACCGCCGGGCGTGGTGGCGCACGCCTTTAATCCCAGCACTCGGGAGGCAGAGGCAGGCGGATTTCTGAGTTCGAGGCCAGCCTGGTCTACAAAGTGAGTGCCAGGACAGCCAGGGCTACACAGAGAAACCCTGTCTCGAAAAACCAAAAAAAAAAAAAAAAGAGTAATATACCAAACGTTAAAATAATCAAGAACAGTGCCTGGCCTAGTGAGATAAGGGTAACAAAGAAGACGGGCATTTGAAGAACCAAAATGTACACACTAAAAAATACATGAAACAACTAGACTAAGACTGAGAGGGAGGGGAGAGAGAGAGACTTGTTCCCAGTGCCCACACCAGGCCAACATGGTCTACAGGGCGAACTCCAACCAACCAATCAATCAATCAATCAAAAATAAAATCTTCAGGAGACTAGACTGATTCTATGTCCCCTGTATTACAGTCACATACACTCCATGCCTCCTCCAATGAACAACCACATGGACGGATAAGCTGAAATAATAACCCTTCCCTCCCCAGGTTGCTTTTGTTATGCTGTTCATCACAGCAATAGAAACTCAACTACGACAGTTAGGGGGTTGGGGTTTTGTTGTTTCGGTTTTTGAACTTTGCGAATGTTTCTGTATGTTGGGATTAGTTTTTGAATTCTATCTTTTCCGACAGCATCTCAGGCAGAAGTCTCCCAAGCTCTGCATACTTTTCCAATCTTCTTCTGTCCTGGGGGTGGCTAGCAAGAGATCATCTTGCTTATGTTGGAATATTTAAACAGCCTGCTAAGTTTTAATTTTTGTTTTTCTTCTGTTCAGCTTGATTGTACAGTTATAACCTAATGTTGAGTGGCTAGCTCTAACTCTTAGAAAAAAATTAGTCTTGAATTTTTAAATTATCTTAATTCTTATCCATGGATACTGGGTTGATCTGTTGTTTTATATTGGTATTATATCAGATTTAATTTGGAGAAGTGGAAAACTACACAGTAGAAGAAATTAGAGAGTAATATAGTATTTTTAAATTTCTTTAAACAAGATTGTCTTTTTTTTTTTTTTCCTAGACAGGGTTTCTTTGTGTAGCCCTGGCTGTCCTGGAACTCACTCTGTAGACCAGGCTGGCCTAGAACTCAGAAATCTGCCTGCCTCTGCCTCCCAGTGCTAGGATTAAAGGCGTGTGCCACCATTTTCTGGCCTGTTGTTTTTTATTAATGTGCCAATATTTTTAAAGATTTATTTATTTATTTTATATGTGAGTACACTATAGTTGTACAGATGGTTGTGAGCATTCATGTATTTATTATTATACATAGTACACTGTAGCTGTCTTCTGATGCACCAGAAGAGGGCGTCAGATCTCATTATGGGTAGTTGTGAGCCATCATGTGGTAGCTGGGATTTGAACTCAGGACCTTCAGAAGAACAGTCAGTGCTCTTACACACCGAGCCAGCCCCAGTCAGAGCTTTCTTACAGAGATAACCAAATCTTACTTCTTACCTAAACTACATAGAATTGGAAATGAGACTTTAGAAGAAAGCTCTTTGTGCCTGGTTCCTGAGAATTTGAGAAGTCACCAGATCCCCTGGAGCTGGAGTCACAGATATTTGTGAGCCACCATGAAGATGCCAGGAATCAACCTGGTCCTCTGCAAGAGCAACTTAGGAAGGGCTCTAAACTGCCCAGCCATCTCTCTGGCTGTGTATCTAATCTTTTAAAAGTATTTTTAAATTGAAATTAAAGACTCCTGATTAGCTGGGTGGTGGTGGCACAACATTAATCTCAGCAGTCAGGAAGCAGAGGCAGGTGGACCTCTGCATATAAGGCCAGTCTGGTCTACAGAGTGAGTTCCAGGATAGCCAGGGCTACATAGAGAAACCCTGTCTCGAAAAATAAACACAATCAAACAAGCAAATAAGCAAACAAAAACTCACATTAATTCCCCCAAAGAAAGATTCAGGGCCATTAATCCCCTCTACTCGGTTACCCAAGTGTTCATATTGATCATCTTCTCTTTGTCCTTGGCGTACTGGTCATGTGGGCCAAGTTTACTTAGGCTGTTGGGGCAATTGGGGTTAGAACCTTTTCCCTCGGGCTGGTGAGATAGCTCATCAGGTAAGAGCACCGACATCTGACTCCCTCTTCGGGTGTGTCTGAAGACAGCTACAGTGTACTTATTCATAATAATAAACAAAAAAATCTTTTTTTTTTTGTTCTTTTTTTTGTTTTTCGAGACAAGGTTTCTCTGTATAGCCCTGGCTGTCCTGGAACTCACTTTGTAGACCAGGCTGGCCTCAAACTCAAAAATCTGCCTGCTTCTGCCTCCTGAGTGCTGGGATTAAAGGTGTGCGCCACCACTGCCTGACACAAAAAATCTTAAAAAAAAAAAAAAAAAAGAACCTTTCCCTTAAACTTTTACTTTTACTATAAGCCAAAAGGAGGCTGGGCCAGTTTAACCACTTTGTTTACATGGACACAAGCCAACTTAGTATTGGGTGAATGATATAAAAAACATAACATGTACATTTCATATATGAATAATCATACATAAAGATAGATGTTTTTAAAGACCAAAATGGGATGCTGTGATCTGTTTGGATTCTGTCTCCTGCAATCATCACTGTAAAAGGGATTTTCTCAAGGATCCTCAGCGAGCACAGATATCCATGACTCAACATGTAACCCAACGTTAACCAGAGCCTCACATTATCAGTTTTATATGAGGCACCTCCGCCATCGCTGGGATTAAGGAAAGGATAGTGTCCTCATCTGGGTTAGGGTGGGTAGCTTTATTTCTGATCCTTACAGTCACCTGGGGACATTCTTCCAAGTGAAGCCTTGGAGCTGGCCTTTGCCGTAAACACTGACATCTGTCACCATGGGTTGCCATCTCTTTCCTGCCATTCTCCCAGGAAGAGCATTTCAAACTCTCTGTGTGTTGTCCTCAATCCTCCTCTGCCCTTCACAGTGGAATAAAGACTGGCCTGTGTGACTGAGTAGGTCAGCAAGCTTTCCAAGTCCCAGTTTCCCCCACAGTGATCGCTCCCCAACAGCATCTGCTACAGTCTTTGTGCAAAGCAAACACATCCTACGAACACTTCATCCTCACATACCTACTTCTAGTCTCAGCTCCAGACATGGATTTCTCTTTTTCTAAAGCCATCACCATCAGTGCCATGACTGGAAAGATTCTAGTCATTTTCAAGGCTCAATTTCCTTTTCTTCTTTTTGTATTTTAAAATTTAATTAAAAAGGGATAGATCTGTGTACATGCGTCTTCCTGGAGTACCTCACTGATTTATACATGTATAGACATCAGGGTAAGTACACTAGTCCGATTTGTGATAGTCTCCACCCTTTTGAAATTTACAGTGTGTCATTGTTACCTGGTGCTCATGGACTGTGGGGCAGGGCTCAGCTTGTTCTTTTCAGGACTTGTTAGGACGACGCCCAGCCCTGGGCATTCAGGTTCTTTCCCCAGTTTATGCCGCTTTTTCCTGTTTCTTCTCCCAGGCTGTAAGGATGGATATCTATCCCCTCTTTCATGCCTGCTGTCAGACACTGCCTACTCAGCAGCTCTATCACTGTGACTGTCATGTCTTTGCCACATGACTGCATTTTAAATTGCTATGACCTATAGCAATGCTTTCCTTGGCATTTGATTATCGGTGAGGAAGAACTGCTTTCCTTGTGATTATTAGCCATTTATATTTTTACAGGCTTTTTGTGTGATTGTTCTTGGGCTTGATCAATCCGGGGTTTTGAAATCAATGGGAAAGCACTCGACCACTGATTGAGCCACACCCCAAGCCTCCTCATTCAGTCATCTTTTTTTTTTTTCTTCGAGACAGGGTTTCTCGGTATAGCCCTGGCTGTCCTGGAACTCACTCTGTAGACCAGGGTGGCCTTGAACTCAGAAATCTGCCTGCCTGTTCCAAGACAGCCAAAGCTATACAGAGAAATCCTGTCTCAAAAAATCAAAAACAAAACAAAACAAAACAAAACCCTGTTAGCAAACCATCAAAGCCTAGGTAGATATTGTGTTATCAGTTGCAGTTAGGTGTGTCCTAACAAGAAGCAGCTTGGCTGTGCCTCAGGAAACTTCCTTAGGTAAGAACGCTAAGGCAAATTGCTTGGGAGAAGTCTTGTGGTCTTTTCTCTGACCTGAGGCAGTGTCGGTTGGGTGGCCCTGAGCCACTGTAAAGGTGAAGTGGTTTGGCTCCTACGGACTTGTCTTGGAGCCCCTCCCCCCATCTTGGTGGTGAAGTGGTTCAGCCTGCCAAGGGTGTAGGGGAGGAGCTAGAGGCTTCTTTTTATAGCCGTTGGATGGAGGCCCCCACTCCTTTGTTTTTTGGCCTTTATGGAAGGAGCTTCAGTTAAGAGATAGGGGTCATCCTTTGCGTTTGGGCTAACAGTGGAGTACAGGCAGGACTCAGGTAAAACGGAAATCTAGGAAAGGGCGCTAAGGAGCCCTGCTGGGTTTGGAGGAACTCAAGAGAAAAGTAGATTAGCTCCATAGAGTGACAAGTTTCTAAAGAGCTGGAAGTTTAGTTGTAGGATTAGGCTTATAAATAGTATATATTTTGTATATAGTTTAGAAAATGAAGCTACCTCCCCGAGCTAGCAGGTTTTTACCCCAGTTTACGTTTCACGTGTCTTTATTGGTATACATAAACGGTTACACGTGCCCTTGGAATTTGAGGAAACCCTCCACAGCTGCGGCTTGGTTTTCCACCTTGTAGAAAACCTGTTCATTTAGAGGATAAGGCTCTTGGTTCCACTGTAACGTTCTCGTGAGGACTAAATTAGAAATTACAGGGATTGGTTTAGCCGGGACCACAGGCAATGGGGGGAAGGGGGCAAGAGGGGCTTTTCCATGACTTGGAACCGCGCTTTCCCCAAATTTGCTCTCCTAAAGGCCCAGGCCTACCCAAGCAGGAGTAGACGTGCTCCTCCAGCACACATCAGCCTGCATTTACCTCGGGCTTTCAAGTTTGGATAGGAACCATCTTTTTCATCCTCTGTAACCACGGTCTCCGCATAGGAGGTGGAAATAAGGAAGTCAGGGCGAGATATTTTATTTTATTTTGGCTTTTCTTTATTCTTTCTTTCTTTCTTGAGATATTTTAAAACCAGTTAAAAGTTCCTGCCTCTGAGGGGGACCGTAGTAGTGCCTTTCTGTACATACAGTTGGGTCAATGGTGTTCTACTTAGAGATCGCCGGGCCCGCTGGGTCCTGAAAAGCAGGCAAAGTGGTGTGAAGGGTTGGGCTGTGTTTTTGTATTTGTTGTTCCTGAAAAATGCAAGTAACAACAACAACAAAAAAATACAGCAATCCAAACTCGGCGCGTGGGCGTCACCAGAGCACTTACCCAGAGGCTGGGCGACCTAGGCGGTGCGCAGGCGCGGGACAGCGGGAAGCAGAGGGCGTGGTCGCCGTGTCCATTTTGCACCGGCGCAACCGGGCCCCAGTTGGCTGGTGGAGGTGAGCAGTGTGCTCCGGGTAGGAACCGGGGGCCCGGAATCGCTGGCCCCGCGCCCGCGGCCGGGGAACACCTGCGTGGGCGGTGACGGGCGGCACGGCTTGGCGGCAGCGGTGCTACTGTCGCGGTCGGGAAGGTCCGCGGGCCGCTGGGGAGGCCCCCTGGCCAGGAGGGGTCCAAGAATGAGCTCTGTGCGTGTGACACTCTTTCTCCTTTCTCTACAGTGTTCTCCAGTTTTACCGTCAAAACGTGAGGGAAAACGAACTGGCTCTCTCCACAGAAAATATAATAAGCTTGCTAAAAGCATATACTTGCCTGGAACAAAGGTAAACCGTATTATTTTTCTTTATGTTCTGGTATTTATGAAGGGGAAAAATACCCGATTTTATTAGTCCTAGGACCATTCCAGATGGAAATACAAAGAATAAATATATCTTCACCACCTCCTTTAATAATAGGTGACCTTTGTTCTTTTCATATTTCAAAACTCATGGATTCAAAAATCCATGCTTGCCATTCTTTTTTTTTTTTTTGGCAACTACTATAGATAATTTAATAAAAGTATGCTCTAAAGGAATCAAAGGGATCCAGCAGCATTTCTTCTGTGTGGTTTGTCTTAGTTATCCAGCTACTGGGACTGTAGAACAGGGCTGTAGATTCCTGCAGCTTTCTAGACATTTGTATGAGGAGTGCTTTTAAAACAGAATGTCAATATATAGGCATTCTTTGTGCTAGGACTCAATGGGGCTGTTAATCAATTATGCCCCCCCCCTTTTTTTTTTGCTTTAAATTACACCTTGGAGTATGCTATCACAGTCTACCCGGGAATTACACCTCTGCCCTATTTAATGCTAAGCACCAGTTTCACACAGCCTAATATCACCTGAAAACAATCTGAACTGAGTAATTGTTTTTCAGATTGGTCTGTGGATATGCCTTCATTTACACTGGGCACACTGTGGGCAGCTCTATCTTTAGGCTGATGAACCAGCTAAGCAGGAGCCCATTATAGACAGGCAGCCATCCACATTCTTGATGGTGTCTGCTGCACTTTCTGGTTGGGAGTGGGATCCATGGTGGAAGGCATTGTTGTGGGGAATAGTGAGCAGTTTGTTTTGCCTTGAGTTCCTGCCCTGACTTACCTCAGTGATGGATTGTAACCTTCAAGTGTCAGTTGATTTTGGTCAGTGTTTTACACTGAAAGTAACAGGTCCAGGCCCAGAAGACCCATGTCTTCAGCCTTCCTTCCTAACTGTTCTTTCCATCCGTGTATTTTCTGGTAGGTCTGGAAATTGCTCACACTGGGCAAGTGCTTTCAGTGAGCTGCAACCTCAGCCCTGCTCTGTGCAAAAGTGAAAGGGTATCTGACCCACCCCAGTTCATGCTTCCTTGTTTCTGGTACCCTAGTTGTATTTATTTTCAAGTAATATGAAGATAGTATTGTAAAGATCCTCATTTTATAAAAGATAAAACATATTTGTGAAAACTATAAGAGATTTTTAGAACTCTATGGAGTAAACTTTGTTTTGTGAATAACTTTGTTTTGGGAATATATCCCAGTGCCTTTAGCATGCTAAGTACACCTCTGCCATTAGCATATTCTCAGCTCCTAACATAGGAAAATCATCTTTTTTTCCCCCTTTTCCTTTTTGTGACAGTTTCCTAGTTAGACCAGGCTGGCCTTGAACTAACACAACTATCTGCCTTCCTCTGCATTCAGAGTGCTGGGTTTGGCTTAAGGTGTCTGCCACGATGCCTGGGTTAGAATACTAAGTTTTTGACTTACTTTCTGGGTAGTTTTGAATCCTAGAAGTTTGCAAATTCAAGGTCTGTTCTTTGGTGATAGAAGGGCAAGGAGAGTCAGGCCCCATGTTTTTCCTCCGGAAGTTGGGGGGTTGGTTAGCTACTTTGGGTTTAAGCCCAGAACTTACATTTTATTCCTGCCCCTTTGTTCTCAAGATACGTGATGCGTGCTTCTAGTAACTGACTTAAGTTGGTTTACTTTTTAAGTCCAGGCGAAAACTGTAACAATGAGACCTGTTCAGTGTTTGCTAAGGTGAGGACATATGTGGAGAGGCGGAGTGTTTTAGAAACCAGGATCTGTTTGTACAAACTTGTGTGTGTGCTTGTGCGTGTGTGTGTGTGTGTGTGTGTGTGTGTGTGTGTAGGTGGGTGGATGGGTGGGTGCCCACATGTGCGCACATGACTGGTATATACACCCCCCACACCCCCACACACCATTTTTACTTTTTTTTTTAAGACAGGGTGGCTATGTAGACCAAGTTCAGGTTATCAGTCTTCCTCCCAAGTGCTGGGATTAAAGACATGTGCCACCATGTGCAGCCATATACACTCTGTTTAGAAGAACACCTGACAATCCCTTTCAAGTTGGGTGTCAGTGGTACACGCTCTTCATCCCAGCACTAGGGAGGCAGAGGCAGGTTGATCTTTGAGTTTCAGGCCAGCCTAGTCTACAAAGTGAGTTCCAGGACAGCCAGGGCTACACAGAAAAACCCTGTCTCAAGAAAACAACAAGAAAGCATAGCTGAGCCGGGCGGTGGTGGCGCACGCCTTTGATCCCAGCACTTGGGAGGCAGAGGCAGGCGGATTTCTGAGTTCGAGGCCAGCCTGGTCTACAAAGTGAGTTCCAGGACAGCCAGAGCTATACAGAGAAACCCTGTCTCGAAAAAAAAAAAAAAAAAAAAGAAAAGAAAGCATAGCTGAGTCAGCAAGCGATCCCACTGCAAACAAGGAAAGGTGGAGAAGACTGAGGAAAGACACCAGTGCTGGCCTCAGCCTTCTGCAGGCAGTGTACATGCACTGCACACACATGCCACAGAGAGAATTAGTGTGCCTGGGCATGTGCACTGCTCAGTGGTATGCTCTGCTCATCGTGTGCACTGCTGAGCTTAATCCCTAACTCCAACCACAGATGGTTGTCTGATGGCCAGTAGAGTGCCAAGTATTCCATCCTAGTTTGTTATTTTGGTAATATTTTTGTATCCCTCAGTCACCTGAATAGAGAAATACTTATTACTGATTTTGGAGGTCTTAGAGGTTAAGGTACATTAGCAAATTTGAATTGAGTACTATATATAATATACTACATATATAAATATACATTAGTACTATATTAGAAATGAAATCTGAGGTCTCTAAAACATGTTAAACTCATTTAAAGCAACACTGATAAAAGTCATTGTATGTTACCAAAAAAATAATTTAGTAAAAATAGCTCCCCTACTTTGAAAAAGGCGGCATTCTTTTTAGATTGACAGCTTTCTGTCTTTGGGGGACTTGGGAATGCTGCACTGGTGGTTAGCCTAGGGCATGTCAAGGGTGCTTGCTAACAGCTTTTGAGCTGTTACCAGCTCTGGGTATTTTGTTTGATTGAAAATAACTGTTCTAATTATTTTGATACACGCACAAGAAAAATCTGGTGTTACACAGATTTGTAGTTGATAAAGGGAGTAGAAATGTTTTGAGATAATTTGTTGTTCTTCTTCAATACTGTAACCAAATCTCAACAAATAGTATTTTTGTCATACAGTAGCGTATGAGATCATACTTATTTTTTATTTCTGCAGTATTGGGAATTGAACTCAGGGTCTTGACAAGTGCTCTCCCACTGAGCCACACTATATTTTAAACAAGTCTTCTCTCTATGATTTATAACATTATTACCGAGACCGCCAAACATTGACATATTTCATTATATAATCCCCAATAACCCTCGCATTTGTTAACTTTACTATTTATCAGCATCTTTAATGGGAAGATTATAAGTACATTTTGCAAAAATTTAAATTTTAACATAAAAACCCAGCCTTTTCCCTTTTCATGGTCCAGAAGTATTGTGTTCCTGGAAGTACCCAGCTCATTTTATTCATTTTCAGGATTTGTCAGCTACCTAAATCTACATACTGCTGGCTTCCATTGTTTTCCTAATAACAGCAGCTGTCTCAGCTTGTAGCGGAGTCACGTGAGCCTGTACTCCTTTCTGACCGCACCCACTGGCCACACAAGTGCCTTTGTGTATAGTTAAGTATTCAAGAACAAGGATTTGATAAAATGAGTAATTTTTGCAGCTTCATCAAGCTTTTATTATTTGTTTCTGAAATGGGGTCTCATGATCCAGACTGGGTTGGTACTTGCTTTGAAGCCTTGTTGGCCTTGCGCTGATATCCTTCTTTCTCTGTCTTTCTGAGTATTGGGATTATAGGTGTGTGCTTTAGTCAGCCTCTTTGATTAATCACACAACAGTTCTCATTGGAAAGCTCCTCCCCCTTCCGTTTGTGTGCTCTGGAAGAACACTGATTGGGTAGTGGCACAGCTCAGTGCTTCTTATAGACTTGTTTGATTCCCGTTAAAGTTCCAGCAGTGTCTACCTAGCTTCTGTAGCTTTGACACAGTTGGTAAATGTCAGTCGGTGTAGCCCATCATTATGAGAATGCTTTTGGCTTCACTAGCTCTCTGGAAGAGGAACACATAGGTTTCTGCCCGAGAGAGAGATGTAACATAGAAGAGATAGGATGAGTTTGATTGTTACAACCAACCAATAGAAATATAAAAATTCTCCCAGGCATCAACAGTGAAAATCTACCTCATTTAATTCTCTAGTCAAGGTTGCCCTACAACTCTTGTGCTTCTTACACTATGAATCAAAGTGGTCAAGGCCACTCCTTTCCACCCTCTGATTTGCCCACAAGCCCTTTGATACCAGTTTGTGGGAGGACATTAAACTAGTTGATGTGGATAAATTGTAATCTTGTCTTTGAAATAAAAAATATGCTCGTTTCCAGTAAAAGCTAGAAGAGAGTGCATGCTTGGGTTTATATGTGTGCTTCTGTCTTTAAGTAGCATACCATTTCATATTTGTGGGCCCGAAGTAAAGAGCCCATTCTGTCACAGACAGTGAGACTCTTTGTTTCCGACTTCTAGTAGTCAGCTCTGTTTTAAAACAATGTTGGGTCCCGTTGGCTCAGTTTGCGGTTGTCCCAGGCCTAACCCTGTTTCAGCAAAGGCTGTTGTTGGGAGGCTGTCACAAAGGCCTTGTGTGCAGGAGTGCTCTTGTCCCAGTGAGTTAAATGTGCCTCAGCATCCAGGCCTTCCCCAAGTGTCTCCCATATATTCTTCGGTTGTTTCAGGAGGAGATCATTTTATTGGGAAAGAGGATGTTTTCTACTGATTCCAGAGTGGCTCACCAGAACTAAACGTTTCTTTCTCGGTGGCAGGATGTGATGGAGCTGCTTGAGGAAGACCTCACGTGCCCAATTTGCTGCAGTTTGTTTGATGACCCCCGAGTGTTGCCCTGCTCACACAACTTCTGCAAAAAATGCTTAGAAGGGCTCTTAGAGGGGAATGTGAGGAATTCCCTGTGGAGACCATCTCCATTCAAGTGTCCTACCTGCCGTAAGGAAACCTCAGCTACTGGAGTCAATAGTCTGCAGGTCAATTACTCCCTAAAGGGTATCGTGGAGAAATACAACAAAATCAAGATTTCTCCCAAAATGCCAGTGTGTAAAGGACATTTGGGGCAGCCTCTCAACATTTTCTGTGTAACTGATATGCAGCTGATTTGTGGGATCTGTGCTACTCGAGGCGAACACACCAAGCATGTCTTCTCCTCTATTGAAGATGCCTACGCTCGAGAAAGGAATGCCTTTGAGTCCCTCTTTCAGAGTTTTGAGACTTGGCGCCGGGGAGATGCTCTTTCCCGCTTGGATACTTTAGAAACAAACAAGAGGAAAGCCCTCCAGTTACTCACGAAGGATTCAGATAAAGTAAAGGAGTTTTTTGAGAAGTTACAGCACACCTTGGATCAAAAGAAGAATGAAATCCTGTCTGACTTTGAAACTATGAAGCTTGCAGTTATGCAGACCTATGACCCGGAGATCAACAAAATCAACACTATTCTACAGGAGCAGCGGATGGCCTTCAACATTGCTGAGGCTTTCAAAGATGTCTCAGAACCTATTATATTTTTGCAACAGATGCAAGAGTTCAGGGAGAAAATCAAAGTAATCAAGGAAACTCCTTTGCCACATTCTAATTTGCCCACAAGCCCTTTAATGAAGAACTTTGATACCAGTCAGTGGGGAGACATTAAACTAGTTGATGTGGATAAACTGTCTTTGCCTCAAGACACAGGTGTGCTCACTAGCAAGATTCCCTGGTACCCCTATCTGCTGCTCATGATGGTAGTTTTACTGGGTCTCCTCATATTCTTTGGCCCCACTGTATTCCTGGAGTGGTCTCCACTTGATGAATTGGCAACTTGGAAAGACTATCTTTCAAGCTTCAATTCTTACCTGACTAAATCAGCTGATTTTATAGAACAATCGGTTTTTTACTGGGAACAGATGACAGATGGGTTTTTCATTTTGGGTGAAAGAGTAAAAAATGTTAGTTTGGTGGCACTGAACAATGTAGCAGAATTTATATGCAAATACAAACTATTATAAAGTCTATCAATTACACAGTTCTGCTTCTTGATGGGATTGTTGGAGAACACAGGAATAATTCAGATCTGATCAAGATTTCAGTCTATTTCTTTTTAAAATATTTCTTTAATGTCATTTGAAGTTTAGTAGTCCTAAACCTTCCCTTCCTTCTTAAAGACAGTTTTAAAATAAATATTGTTTCTCTAAATTGGCTGAGTTTGTGCTGTGATAAGAGGAAGGGGGTGTGTCTGTATCTCATTGGTGATCCCTTAAGTCTGGAACTTTGAAACCAACTACGACAAGAAATAAGCAAGAGAGCCAGCAAGTGAGGTGAGAGCACACCTGAGCTAACACCACCTCTGTAACATAGAGTATGTGAGTTCACACTACATCTGTGAGTTAGAGCACACCTGAGCTAACACCAAATCGTGGATGCAGGTAATGGAGTGCTGAGTCAGCAAGTGTACTGTGAAGGCAAAGATGCTCTTCTGACTGAAAATTTTAAAACAAGGAAAGACCATAAAACATTGGATTCCCAAGTTGGTTTTAGAGGAGTTATTAATTTCTTGTGACAGTATCTTGTATATCTTTCCCTCTTCTATTTTTGACAAGCTTCATCTAGTAGAGTCTCACAAGTATTGGAATCACAATGACCTTTGTCCTTGTGAATTTTTCACTAAAGTACACTTTAATGTGCATAAGCTGCGCATGTGGGAAGGGCAGGAGTTGGGAAAGCCATCTTTTAACTGGTACCTAATGTTGGGATTGTGTTGCAAAGTGTCACCTTAACTGTATAAGCAACCCAGTTGACTATTCCTGCAGAAATTCAAGTGTAGTAAGACTACCCTGACAATCTGTGTTAATAGAAGAGACCATTTGTTAGCCACCAGGTGAGGCTGATGCTATCCTCTCTGCTCACTAAGAGAGAGAATGATGCTCACAGGACAGAAGTACTGACTCTTCTCTCCTTGCTTAGAAGTCAAATGAAAACAAAATAACCCACCCTTAACTGCTTTTAGTCAGCCTTGTTTTTCTCATGAATAGAATAGGCTCTTGAAGGCCCACGGAGTGAAATGGATTTTAGCCAAATCTGGGCCTCATCCTTCAGTTTTGGTGGAGAAGAGGGATGAGAAGCTGGCCCAGGAAAGTGTCTGCTGTACCCAACCAGCCATGAGATGGTGCTGCGCATTCTTAACATGAGTCACGATCTAGCTATTAAATTACTAAGGGGGTTCTAAAACCAGATAGTGTTTTCTATAAATTTTATCTTGGCCACAAGGGCGTGGCAAATGTCTGCAGAGAGAGTGGTTTTCTGCTCCTGATTACATTGAAATACTGGTTTACTTTAGGGTTTCAATGGAGAATGATTTCTTCAGTGCTGGAGACAGCAGGAGACAGGAAGAAAGGGATCTATTTGAAAACATGAGATATACTGACATTCTGTTTCACTTGCTGCTCTTTCAATTTACATACTTCAAGTTCCCAAGCAACTCACACTTGCAAACACAGCTATGGATACACTATTTGTCTTGACAATAGTTACCTTGGAATTTACATCTAGTTTTCTATCTCCACTCCCCTGTTTCCTAATCATATAAAGCGTGGATGGTAGCAGGTTGAGTTAGAGAGTTTTTATGAGTCTGTGTTATTGGTCTGTAGCCACTAGTGTGAAGCTAGGCAGGATGAGTGGTCAGGACCTAGTCACTTTGAATGTGGGAGGGAGGATATTCACAATGAGGCTCTCTACCCTCAAGCAGTTCCCTGCCTCTCGCTTGGCAGGCATGTTAGATGGCAGAGACCAAGAGTTCAAGACAGTTGATGGCCAGATTTTTGTGGACAGAGATGGTGCTTTATTTAGTTTCATTTTAGATTTTTTGAGAAATCATGAGCTTCTGTTACCCTCGGACTTTTCAGACCATCATAGGCTTCAGAGAGAGGCTCTTTTCTATGAACTTGATTCTCTTGTTGATCTCTTAAGCCAATCCCTGCTCCAATCAAGATCTGCTGTCATGGAGGTCCATTTCCTAAACCAAAATACTCAAGCCTTCTTCAGAGTGTTTGGCTCTTGCAGCAAAACAATCGAGATGCTAAGTGGGAGGATTACAATGTTTGTGGAGCGACCCACAGCACTGCCCGGGAACAGGAACTCCCCTCTGGCTTTACCTCCACAAAGACCTTCTCACCACGATCTGCTTTTCCACTGTGGCTCCGATGGCACTGCTGAGAACCAAGCTGGAGTCAGGTATTTTGAATGCTGAAGCATCTCCTCTATTCCAGTTTTCTGACATTTTCTCTCCAAATTGAAAATTCTTTATGCCTAATTAAAACTCCTCTTGGCAAAAGAAAAAAAAAAGTTTAGACTAATGTTCAATAGAACAAGTAGTCATTTTCTAAACGTGGACACTTACAGACTAAGGTACTGTTGAACAGGTAATAAACCAGCCCTGCCCAGGGAAACTAGAAACTGCTCTGTGTGGTTACAACCGAAACTGATTCTGTGGATTATATTCCATTGCTAAGGAATGGTTTAGAATGATTCAGTTTGCTGCTTTTCTTCAGTGGAGAAGAATATTTTTATGCAGGTGAGGACCACCGCCACACCTGCCTCTGCTGGAATCAAAGGTTGATTTCTGCCCTGTAGTCAGAGACACACTACCTCACCCCCTGTTAAAAATGTCTTAGTGCTGTGTACCATTATTATCAACTGTGAAAGTTGGTTTTAATTTTTAGAAGGAAAATAGTTTTCATGCATTCATTATTTAGAGTATTTAAAAGCAAGTCACTTTTGGAAGAGAGACACATTTTAGCCTGTACAGTAGCCATCAGGGAGAGCCTTCCTCCACAGGATGCCCCTTAGTCTCAGCTACCAACTAGAGGACAGTGGGCAGTGTACCTAAGTGTATACACTTCCTTATTTCTTGGTCTTCCAAATAAATTGAAACATTTTGGAAATGAGTACCAATCAAATAGACCATGAAGAAAAAGATCCTTTTACCAAACTTTTAAATTTTGTTCTTTATTTTCACTGGGGAGGAAATACTTAAGTAAGAGGAATAATAATAAAGACACATATAGGTGAAAAGATGTCTTGGAAATAATAAATTATCTTCAGAAACAAGATTAGAAACTGAGGGTGGATCATTGCATATATACTGTACCAAGTGACTCCTGACCTTCTTCTTCTGATTTTTTTTTTTTTTTTTTTTTGGTTTTTTTGAGGCAGGGTTTCTCTGTGTAGTCCCAGCTGTCCTGGAACTCACTTTGTAGACCCGGCTGGCCTCGAACTTAGAAATCCGCCTCCCTCTGCCTCCCGAGTGCTGGGATTAAAGACATGTGCCACCATGCCCGGCTTGACTCCTAGCTTTTTGTTACATGTTTGGAACAGCGAAGACTTATTTATTTTCAACTCAATCTTAAAAAGAGACATTAAATTTTCATAACAGGTAATTTTTTGAGATGGGTCTCCTAGCCCTGGTTGGCCTTGAGTGTCATCCTCCTGCATCTGCCTTCTGAGTATGAGATTATAGCCCTCACCCAGCTTGTGGTGGGATTTTTGGTTGTTTGAAGTTTGAAGTTTCTTCTGGAGTTTAATTTACAGAGTGCCAGTTTCAGGATAGATATAGAATCTATAAAATGACATGAACAAGCCAGGCAGTGGTGGCGCACTCCTTTAATCCCAGCACTTGGGAGGCAGAGACATGTGGATTTCTGAGTTCGAGGCCAGCCTGGTCTACAGAGTGAGTTCCAGGACAGCCAGGGCTTCACAGAGAAACCCTGTCTCGACACCCCTCTCCCAAAATTGACATGAACATGAATGGTGATTGAGTATATGACTAGTTGGCCATGACTTATCTTAGCTAGTTTTTGGTCTTGTTTGTTCAGATGTTTTAGATGGTGGATGTGATAGAATAAGCCTGGCTGGCTTCAGTGTGTTGGTAGGTCTCTCGGGTTCTTGGTTTGTATCTTTAGATGTCCATTCATGTGACAATATACTTTAGATGTCCATCCATGAGACAATATACTTTAGATGTCTATCCATGAGACAATATACTTTAGATGTCCATCCATGTGACAATATACTTTAGATGCCCATCCATGTGACAATACACTTTAGTTCAAGTTATGGCCTCAGGATTCTAGAGTTTCTTCTGTAGCCATTTTCTGATCTCTCCTTTTTTAAACTAGATGAAAAAGCATAGTTGCCCTTAAATTTTTTTAAAAAACTAAGGTGTGGGGGAGGGGGGGGGAGGTGTGGTGATAGTGCTTAGTGGGAGAGTCCCTTGCCTGGGGTGCACTGCGAAGCCTTGGGCTCTATCTGCAGCACTAGAAATGCAAGCTCCCATTCTCCTTTTCTTTAGTTCATCCATTTCTTATATGTATGAGATCCTTTTCAATTTGACCTCAGAGGGAATCAGATACAGTAGTTTTAGCTCAGTGAGTTATTGTAAGAACATTCTACTTTTTTGTAAGTACCTACTACTTGCTATTTGTATCCTAGTCCTCCTATGATAGGCTGCGACTTTCTGACAAATGTTTCTAGGTTGTAGAATTTACGTCTGAACTTGGAAGATGAAGTGCTTTACTACTGTTAAAATTTTGTACCAAACACAATAAACCTTGCTTGAAATGTGCTTTGTAGCTTGATAATTTTTAGCTGGTTGTTGTTTTCTTTGCCAGTAAAAAGTTTCTGAACTTGGCCTCTAGTAGTCACCATTTCAGCCATGCCCTCAGTTCATGGCTAGGGCTGTGCTCAAACATTGTTTTACCCCCTTGAAACTATAGAGTGTCTACCTGACACTAACCTAAGCCTCATTTCACAGTTTTAGAACAGTGGGAAGTCACAAAAATATCCTTGATGACAGATACTTTCTGTGCTATAATGCCATCATTAAAGCAAACGTGGGTATATGTGCTGACATTGTAGAATACTTAGTGGGTAGGTAAAGGGTTTTGCATTTTCAATCAGATTTTGACTACTATATTTTCTCTTCAATAACAGGTAGCTATTGATGAAAAGATAGCAATAAATTGGAGCCTTAGCATTTTGTACCTTCAGATTTTAACCTGAAAAGACTGGTTGACAGGAATAAATCTCAAATTACAATGGCAGTACTAATGAATGATTAGAGTTCGTGGAAAATTATAAAAATACAGTGTTAGCAGAAACAAATCAATTTAGTCAAATTGGGTTAAAGAGAAATGAAAAACTGGAAATGTGTTACTCTATATTAACAACAACAACAAAAAAGTTTAATTCTTTGACCAAGTTGACCAATCCAGAAAATTTCAATGAAAAAGCTGACATTTTCAACTATATTCTTAAATGTAATTGAGGTGAGTCGGAAGCATGGTAATATTCAGTTACTGATTTAAATTTGAAAATGAAGACTCAAAAGAAAATCTGTTTTTAAAAAAAGATCATGAGCCAGGCAAGGCAGGATGGCCTAAGTCTTTAATCCTAGCACTTGGGAAGGAGAGGCAGGCAAATCTGAAGGTGACTCTGAAGCCAGCATAGGCTGGGCATGGTGGTGGCTCACACCTTTAATCCCAGCACTTGCGAGGCAGAGGCAGGCGGATTTCTGAGTTCGAGGCCAGTCTGGTCTACAGAGTGAGTTCTAGGACAGCCAGGGCTATACAGAGAAACCCTGTCACAAAAAACAAAACAAAACAAACAAACAAAAAGAAGCCAGTATGGTCTATGAAATGAAGTCCAGCCTGGGATACAAAGACTGTATAAAAAAAACAAACAAAAAAAGGTGTTGCCAAGCCTGGGGTGCACATCTGTAATACTAGCATTTTGTTTGAGGCAGAAGGATCATGAATTTGAGGCAATCATGGTACACAGTATAACTCTCTCAAACAAAACAAAACGAAACAAAAAAACCAACAACGAAAACAGAAGAGAAAGGTAGGATGCCTTTATTTGAGGGTGTGAATAATTTCTATGTGTAGTTTTGTTATTAAAGGAATGCTTTGTAATTGATTACTTCTTTTATGCCTCAGGTACATTTCCATAAAGCCTGATAATCGAAAATTGGCCAACGGAACAAATGTCTTGGGCCTACTGGTGGACACTTTATTAAAGGAAGGCTTTCATCTGGTCAGCACTAGAACACCGGCCTCTGGAGAAAAAAGTGAATGTTATGTCTTTGAAAGGATAAAAAGCCCTCAAGTCCTTGGGATGAGTAAAACACCCAAATCAGAAATTACCACCATGCCAGCACCATCTCAGAAGTGACACTGTTCTTTGGACATTCCATATCGGGGGCTGTCTGTCAGATCTGTACTGTGTAACTTTGGGTTCCTCGAGCAGTGCTTAAAGCCACAGTGCCTCTTCTCTTAAATCAGCACTGGACTTTGTGCTCTGGCCCTTGCTTCTTTTGCCATGAACCCTCATAGTTTTTAGAAATGGGCTCTGGACTTGGACTGTGTCTAATCCTAGTTTAGTCATTTATTAGCTATGTGACTTAATTGAGACATTTCTGTGTTTTAATTTTTATCTATTAACTAGGGACAAAAAAAAGTAGCTCCCCTCACAGGCCTATGAGGAGGTGGTTAAAGGAGACAAAGTTCTCATTATGTTGCCCGGCATGTGGTAGGCATTCAGTAACTGTTATTAATGATAATGATCATGGGTCACTTGCTTTCAAACCCCTCTCTTCTCCAGGGCCTTGTTTTCTCCCTTGCCTTTTGCTTCTCTGCAGTGTCAGTGCCTTAGAGTTCTATTGCTATAAGGAGACACCATGACCATGGCAATGTCATGTTTTTATAAGGAAAACATTTAATTGTGGCTGGCTTACAGTTTCAGAGATTTAGTTCATTATCATCACAGTGGTCAGCATGGTAGTATCCAGATGGACAAGGTGCTGGAAAAGCCAAGAGTTCTAAATCTTGATCCTTAGACAACAGAAGGAAACTGTATCACCCTGAGCATAGCTTGAGCATAGGAGACTTCAAAGCCCACCTCCATAGGGACATGCTTCCTCAAACAAGGCCACACCTCCTAGTAGTCCCTACTCCCTATGGGCCAAGCGTTCAAACACATGAGTCTATTGGGAGCCACACCTATTGAAACCACCAGTCAGTGATTGAACCCTCATGCATACAAAGTAAGCCCTCTATGACTATGATTGTACTCCTCAGCAGATGATCCTTCTGTATAGACATATATCATCATAAAACCAGGTTTCAAGCCGGGTGGTGGTGGCGCACGCCTTTAATCCCAGCACTTGGGAGGCAGAGGCAGGCGGATTTCTGAGTTCGAGGCCAGCCTGGTCTACAAAGTGAGTTCCAGGACAGCCAGGGCTATACAGAGAAACCCTGTCTCGAAAAACAAAACAAACAAACAAACAAACAAACAAAAAAAAACCAATAAAACAAACAAAAAAACCCAAGGTTTGCTTCACTTAAATATAAGTTCTATGAAAAGTTTCTAATACTACTATACATACAGTATTGTGCCAAACTCATCAATCATACAATGTCTGCATCTGGTGGAAAACACTGGAACAATAAAGTACACATAACTTCAGCACTTGGGAGGCAGAGGCAGGCGGATTTCTGAGTTCAAGGCCAGCCTGGTCTACAGAGTGAGTTCCAGGACAGCCAGAGCTACACAGAGAAACCCTGTCTCGAAAAACAAAACAAAACAACAACAAAATGCACATAACTTTCTCTCTTGTGTTTTATTTGTGTTAAACACTAGGATAACACCTAAAGGAGAAAGTACTTCATCAAAAGGCTCCTAGTGCTTGCTTGTAGTTGAGTGAAAAGCTGTTATGTGTATGCACTTCAAAGTATGCAAGTCATTCAAGAACATATTTTAAAAATTTTTCTTAGGTAGGGTTACTATGGCTACCATGAAACACCATGACCAAAAGCCAATTGGGGAGGAGTTTATTTGGCTTACACTTTTGTGGGGGTCCCTGCAAATACCAGGGCTGGTAGAGTAACCATCCATGTGAGGCGAGGAGGAGATCCAGTTCAGCAGGATTTAGTGAGCCTGTGTTGGTTCAAACTTGAGCCTGACACCAGGCAGTTTATTTTGGTCATATCTAGGTACAGAGGTACAGTACAACATTGGAAAAAGTTTCCTGGTAAATGTGGCTCTCATCTCTTACTCAACAGTGCAAGTTGAGTGGACTGCAGTCATTACCATTGCTCCCTTGACAGCAGCACTTGGTTACCCTGGCTTACAACAAGTTCTACATTAAAGAATTTAAGTTCTTAGAAGTTTTACTGTACCAACAAAGCTATGGTGGACCTTCAGGTCCAGAAAGACAACCCCAAGGGGTTGCATGCCTTCAGCATAGAAGATCTGGGAGGTAACACAATGATTGATGCTACTGGAGATCAAAAAGTTCCCTGAGATGGGCTCAGAGAAAATACAATGAAGGGACTGGAGACAATGTGGGACCTCTGAGCATCAAGAAAAAAAAAAGTAAATGTGATGGACATATTTGTGCTGCATTCCGCATGCTGTGATGTTACCTGATCATTTAACTAGAATGTCATCCATCTGTTTGCCTGGCATCCTGATTCACAGCTTTCATACTCAAGTCATCAGCCTTGTTATTGAAACACTGTGGTGCAAATCTGTTGAAAGGAGCAGAGGGAGTGGGAGGGGAGAAAGAAGGAAAGGCTAAACCAACACAAAATAAACAAACATTGAAAAGGAGGCAGCTGTAGCCCAGGGGTGGTAGCACACACCTTTAATCCCAGCACTGGGTGAGGTGGGACAGGGTGGGGGTGGGGTCGGGTGTATAGCTCTGTGAGTTCCAGGACAACCAAGGCTACATGGAGAAACCCTGCCTTGGGAAAAAAAAAGGGGGGTGGGGGTTGGGGGAAGAGAAGCCATATCTCAAAGACTGTGTGTATGCCCAAGATTGTGGCCAGTCTTGTGGCATAGTAATAAGGCCTACTGTTCATACTGACAGAAGTCTTACTGTACCACCTTAACAATGAAAAACTTGGTAATAACATTCGTAAGGGTGGCTCAAATTTGTGAAATTTAAATTGTGGGGAAGAAAAAAAACCCTCAACCTTTTTAAAGAGTACCTCAAAAACTTATGAGAAGTAGAATTCTTTTAGTAATGTTTAGGTCAAAGACTATGGTATTGGTCCAAAAGCAAGGGAGTCTTAAGAAGGAATTCCTGTTTTGTTAGCATCTATCCTCTCATTTCTGTAGAACTGGTGGCTTCCATAAAAATAAATAAATAAATAAATAAATAAATCTTGTGCTGGAGAGATGGCTCAGCCTTTAAGAGCACTGACTGCTCTTCCGAAGGTCCGGAGTTCAAATCCCAGCAACCACATGGTGGCTCCCAACCATCTGTAATGAGATCTGACGCCCTCTGGAGTGTCTGAAGACAGCTACAGTGTACACCGGAGCAAGTGGAGCCAACTGGAGTGAAGAGAGGTCCCAGCAACCACATGATGGCTCACAACCATCAGTATAGCTACAGTGTACTCATATACATAAAATAAATAAATCTGAAAAGCCTTTGAGTGCTAGGATTAAAGGTGTGTGCCACCACTGCCTGGCTGAAACTTACTTTAGTGAATTGTTTTAGTTTTGAAAAGGATGAGTTAGGTGTACATTTTTTTTTAAAGATTTATTTATTATTATATGTAAGTACACTGTAGCTGTCTTTAGACACACCAGAAGAGGGTGTCAGATCTCGTTACAGATGGTTATGAGCCACCATGTGGTTGCTGGGATTTGAACTCAGGACCTTCGGAAGAGCAGTCAGTGTTCTTACCCACTGAGCCATCTCACCAGCCCAGGTGTACTTTTCTTACACTCTACAGGAAAATATTATTTTGGTAAATTTTTGCATTCTGTGTGATTTAACTAATTGAATATAACTGACATCCATATGCTGTTTAATTCTTTATGGTGTTTGTTGATAAGATTAATAAAAACTGATAAGTAAAAGACAATATTCTATCTCAGTTTAGCAAGGACAAAAACATGAAAGGTTTAAGATGCTATTAACATGTTCTTAGTCATTCACATTTGCAGATGACAATTTTGAGTTTAGAAATAGAATTTTCTTTTTAATGACCATATTATAAATTGTGCTGGTAACTGTAGCAGGACAGGGATTATTGTCCTGTACAGTAAGGTCCTCCATGCTAAGAATATTACTTAGTACAAACAAATGTCACATATTATAATTTCCATGGATATATACCCAAGTATGTATGTATGTATATATATACACACACACACACACACTCTCAAGCTGTAGACTAGGCTGGCCAGAGATTTACCTAACCTCTTTCTCCTGATTTCTAGAATTAAAGGTGTGTGCCACCATTACCCTGTAAATTGCCCATACTTTAGAAATATGTATTCCTCATTAGGGAAAGTATATTTTCAGAATGAGCAGAGTTCATTCATTGTTTTATCCCATCTGGAAGCATGTCATCTCAGTGAGCTCCTCTGCTTCACTGTATGAGTGGAACAGTAACTGGGACATCAGCATGAGTCTTTCAGAAAGGAAGGCAGACATTTTCATATAGTCACCAATTAAATCTTCTTCAAGGAATTCACTTATTTTTTAAATACTTATTTTTATTTATGTGCCTAAGGAGTCAAGAAGATGGTATTCAATTCCTTGGTATGGAAGTCACAGGTAGTTGTGAGCCACCTGACATGGTGTTCTGGGAACTAAACTTGGGTCCACTGGAAAGGTATTAAGTGCTTTTAGCCAGTAAGCCATCTCTCAAGCCTCAAATTATTTTAAGTTATAAGAAAAGTGCCAAAAACAAAAACAAAAAACCAGAAAAAACCTATCTTGTTCAGTGTCTCAGTTGGGGTTTCTATTGCTGCAAGGAAACACCATAACTAAAAACCAAGTTGGGGAAGAAAGGGTTTACTTAGCTTACACTTCCACATTGCTGCTCATCACTAAAGGAACTCAAACACGGCAGGAACCTGGAGGTTGAGAGTTGATGAAGAGGCGAATGGAGGAGTGCTGCTGACTGGCTTGTTTCTCATGGCTTGTTCAGCTTGTTTTCTTACAGAACAGAACCTAAGACCACCAGACCAGTGATGGCCCATCCAAAATGGGTTGAGCCCTTCCCCATTGATTACTAATTGAGAAAATGCCTTACAGCTGGATCTCATGGAGTCATTTTCTCATGGTTTCTTTCTCTGATGATTCTAATTTGTGTCAAGCTGACCCAGAACCACCCAGTACATCCAGCAACACTGAAAACCTTGATCTCACAAATCCCAAATACTATCATCTCAGCTAACGAATAAACACCATAATGGCATGCTAAGCGTTCAGTCCTAATAGAGCCATTAATAGTTGGGCCTCTTGTATTTTCTAAATTACGTTCAAGTTTCTTTCCATCATCCAGTTTTATTTCTGACTAGGCATGGAAGGTTTTAGCTTCTGATTCTTCTTGAACTCAATGACTTACAAAGTTAATTCTTCCCGTAAAGTTTTCTGAAGGGTGCTACTAAAACCTGGGTTAAACACTGTAGCCCTTACCTTGTGATAAAACAGGAACTAATTTGAGCAGCCTTTAAAATACACATGAAACCAAGAATCTAAAGTAGAAGATTGTTTAGGACAATTTGAAAAATACAGAGTTTGCTCACGTCTGATTTTTTTTCTACACTGCTTGTATCTGACACACCAGCTTTGCTTTCTGTTTGTGCTGATTCTCACAAGTGACAGAAACAGTTCCGTTAGAGGTATCTATCCATAGAAACATTTGATAGTTGCTTTGTTGTTAAAGAAAACAACAAAAAGATTACCAAGAGCAAATTTTAGTATTGTATTAGCTACTATATGGAAAGTTACAGAAGTTTACTATCTTCCTGGTGACAAAGTGCATCCCAGGGATAGTCATGTAGATTTAAGATTTGTTTTTAGGGACTGGTGAGATGACTCAGTGGGTAAGAGCACTGACTGCTCTTCCAAAGGTCCCTAGTTAAAATCCCAGCAACCTCATGGTGGCTCACAACCACCCATAATTAGATCTGACGCGCTCTTCTGTTGCGTCTAAAGTCAGCTACAGTGTACTATGTATAATAAATACATCTTTGGCCTGGAGCGACCAGGGACCGAGTCAGCAGAGTTGACTGGAGCAAGTGGGGCCGACCTGAGTGAGCAGAGGTCTTAAAAATTCAATTCCCGCCTTTAATCCCAGCACTTGGGAGGTAGAGGCAGGCGGATTTCTGAGTTCGAGGCCAGCCTGGTCTACAGAGTGAGTTCCAGGACAGCCAGGGCTACACAGAGAAATCCTGTCTCGAAAAAACAAAACAAACAAACAAAAAATTTCAATTCTCAACCATATGAAGGCTTACAACCATCTGTACAGCTACAGTGTACTCACATACATAAAATAAATCTTAAAAAGGTTTTTAATTTTTCACATTTTTTAAACGTTTATTTTAGCTATACAAGTTTTGTTTGCATGTATGCCTGTGTACTGTCTGTGTTCAGAAGTCAGAAGACATTGGCTCCTCTGGACCTGGAGTTATAGCTGTCAGTTACCATGTGGGTGCCGAGAGTTGAATCTAGGTCCTCTGTAAAAGTAACAAGTGCCTGCCTGCTTGCCTTCCTTCCTTCTTTTTTCTTCCTTCCTTCCCCACCTTTTTTTTTTTTTTTTAAGATTTACTTATTATATGTAAGTACACTGTAGCTGTCTTCAGACACTCCAGAAGAGGGAGTCAGATCTCATTACAGATGGTTGGGAGCCACCATGTGGTTGCTGGGATTTGAACTCAGGATTAGGAAGAGCAGTCAGTGCCAAGGTCTCTCTCTGGCCCACAAGTGCTTTTAACTACTGAACTGTTACAAAAACCTGGAATCCTGATTTCAATAATCTGTGTGATTATTTTCTCTCCCCAATTTACTTTTGAAGAAACATACTTAAGAATGAGTCAATTAAATTTATTTTTGTTCATCTTCTGGAATCTCTTGCTAAATCTCCTTTGAAATGCCAGTTGTAGTTTTAGACAATTTGTCTTTCTGGTTTCCAAATTTCTGTCTATTTAATTTGTTTTTTTGAGACAGAGTTTCTCTTTGTAACAGTCCTGGCCGCCTGGAACTCTTGCAGACCAGAGTGGCCTTGAACTCACAGAAATCTGCCTGCCTCTGCCTCCCAAGTGCTGGAATTACAAGTGTGTGCCACTACAACTGGCTAAATTTCTTTCATTACAGTTCTTTTATTAGGAAGATCTTTGTCTTAGTGTTTCTTGAACCTGGAGACTGGCACCCCACACCCCAATTTCCATTATTTGGCTTTTCACTTGAAAAATTAAAACCATGTAAATTTCATGGTCTTTTAAACTGATCAAAGTTAGACTTTAATTCCTCAGTTTCTTAAAAAGTAAAGTTTAACACATTTTGCTCATAGACCCTCAACAGACACAGTGTAGGGATTTTCCAACAAATATATACTTGACATACACTTTTACAAAAAAAATTTTCAGTAGTGGGATTATTTAATATTTTTTTGTGTAATAAAATAGTTTATTTTCATAAATGTTTATAACTATATAGAATTTTATTCGATTCCTTTAAAGATTTACTTTCTGAGGGTCTTGCCTGCGTGTCTGATGGTTATGAACCATGATGAAGGTGTTGGAACTAAACCCTGGTCCTCTGTAAGAGCAAGTGCTTTAAACCTCTGAACCGTCTCCTTAGTCCTATCACCTTTCTTTTTTTTTTGGTTTTTCGAGACAGGGTTTCTCTGTGTAGCCCTGGCTGTCCTGGAACTCACTCTGTAGACCAGGCTGGCCTCGAACTCAGAAATCCGCTTGCCTCTGCCTCCTAAGTGCTGGGATTAAAGACGTGCGCCACCACCACCTGGCTTTTTTTTTTTTTTTTTTAAGAAATTAATTGTCCTCACTACAGAGTTTCAGTGAACTTGCCTACTCTCATTGGCTTTATTTGAATTATTGCCAAATTTGTCTGTCTATCTGGAACTTTTCAGTCTTAGCTTGGTAAAGCCAATGACCTTTAATCAAAACATTTTAAAAATAAATGCCGAACTATCAGTTCAAACGTAATATTGTGAAAGGCTCAGTGTTTCAGGTGGTTTCTCATGCTTGTCATCCTTCAGTAACATCACTGTCACCTTCCAGAACAAGAACGGGCTCCTTCTACCTCCCTTCTATCTTAATAATGTTGCACGTTTTTTACCTTGACATGCTGTGTTTCCCCCTTCCTTCCTTCACCTCCCAATGGCTAGGACACACGCAGGTATCACTTTGCTTCAGGATCAGTTCTGTTCTTATTGCTACTATTTAATTTAGATATTTTTTACTCTTAGGAGACAAAAATAATCATGTCCAACTTCCTTGCTATAAGACTTCATGAATTCCAGGACAGCTTTGTCAGCATAGTGAGTCCCAGGCCAGGCAGTACTACAAAGACCCTGCCTCAACGAGCAAACAAACAAAAACCAAAACTACTATAAACCAGGATATCTGAGAACGCATTGTGTCCTATACTTTGAAAGTTGGTAGGCCACAACTTATAAAACAAAGACTTTTTCTTTTGGGGGTATGGGGTTTTCTATAGGCTAGCTTAATGTCAACCTTATATAGCTGAAGACAAATTGAACTTATCATTCTGCCAACTCTACCATTCAAATGCCAAAACTATAGGTATAGGCCAGCACACCCATTGCTGTTTTGGGTGCTAGTGATCAAACTCAGGGCTTTTGTGTATGTTAGGCAGACTAGCTGAGCCACATCCCTAGCATCAAAGACATTTCTACTGGCAACTGCCCAATCTCTGTATAAGTGCTTCAAATTACTTACAGTTTTGTACTGAGGGGATTAACTCATGTGGCACTTTGTCTACTAAGTGAGCTGTTGCCAGACATTGTTTTGTACAATGTCTTTCTGTTTCTAGTTTATTTCCTTCTTCACATGCTCTAAGTGGTTTGGTCAGTTCTCCAACCCCCCAAACTCCACCCCTGCCTTTCTGTGGGGAGGGGGTGTGTGGTATCCATGGTTTCAAAACTCACATCTAGAGAACAAGTCATAGAGCAGATTAAGACAGAAAGGAAACTGTTTTACCACAGAAACTATTATTTGTTGGGTTGATACTTGACTTTTGGCTAAATTACAAATGTCCAACACCTTTAATATCAAACACAAACCAACAGGAATATGTATATATATATATATATTTTTTTTTTTTTAAAGGGACGAGGGTGTAGCATGTTTTCCTAGTATAACTGATGCCCTGGAATTGACTCTCAGCAATCTCTCCATTGTATAAACAAAGCCATGCTATAAACTATTGCATAGATGGCATTATAGGTCATCAACAAAAGTGATTTTTGATAATTCAACTCCTCTGATTGATGCAATTTCCCAGTTCACAACCAATATATTTTAACTGAAATCACTTGTAATTTGGAATATTGGTTGTGCATCTTTGAAATGAACTGTGAAGTTAGTACAATTTTGATTAGTTAGCTTAAAGGAGTGTAATTCTTCAAGTTGAACCTTTAATGCCAAATTAGTAACCCAATTTCTTCCTCCTTGGGGGTGGGGGGAGGAGGAGATAGGATCTTATATATCTGAGGTCTATCCTGATTGTACTCTTGGAGTGCTGTGTACCACTAGGCCCAGTTTCTGAGATCCTGAAGATCAACCCTCCAGCGTCCTGAATGCCAGTCAAGCGCTCTGGCAACTGAGCTGCATTCCCAGCTTGTACTCTTCAATTTCAGCACTCAGGAGACAAGGCAAGGTAGACAGACCTCTGAGCTCCAGGCCAGGAGGGATTACATACACAAGTATACAAAAATACTGGGGTTACATGATTTAAGTCAGTGCAATTCTCAAAATTTCTACACATGCATTATACTTTACAAGAATTTATCAAAAGATCTTATTAAATAATACTTTAAGATGACACAAATACTGCAGTTTCTATTAATGCATTTAGACACTTGAAAGTTAATAGTGAATGTAAACTTCAATTAACTGCACTGCATAACTCCCTACTACAAACTAAATATTTTGTCTGATAAAAAATTTAAAAGGTTTTATTTATTTTCCTGTTTGGTGATTGTTAGATCTTATTTTATTATTTATTTATTCTTCTTGGAGACAGAATCCTGTTATGCTTTCAGTAATAAACTTCAGGTGTGCACAATACTTACCATGTCTTCTCTTTTGTACCTATTCTCCAAGGTCCAGTGGAGGTAATTTTGCTTTAAGGAAAAAATAACAAATCCAAGTTTTGTATTATGGCCAAGTTAAACATAGAATTCCAGAATCACGTGGTGACATCACATTTTCCACATAGCTTCAAGTTTCCCCTTTTGCTTGTATCATGTTATCATATTAAATATATATAAATATAATTTTTTTGAAAGTTGATCCTTATTTAGGACTAAAAGTTTCAGGACATGACAGGATCCAAATTCTCAAATTTGGTTAAGGTTCACAGCTAACCAGCAGCACAGACAATTTTCGAGACCACCCTGAACTCTAGGACAGAAAAGTTTAAACTTGTTTACATTCTTATTTCCTTGGAAGTTACCAAGCCACACAAGTATTTCCTTAGCAAACTTTCCCCCACAAATCTATGGTTTTTAGTGCTTGGGAATAAACCCCAGGGTGTTGCACATATTAGATAAATATTCTTCTAAGCTACATCTTCAACGTACAAATGACTTACACTGTATCATGCCCACTCCTCTCCTTTATTTTCATATCCTTCTTTACTAAAAGGAGGCAATCTTAAAAGTTCTCATACATGCTCAATTATTATGCTAAGGAAATACATCCTGGTGACACTAAAGACTAGTAACAGAGGCAAGTGTCTTTGAAAAAGATAAATTATTAGATCAATGAATATTGTGTCTGCCTTGTTGAATGAAAATGGAAGCTACATTGTCTGAAACCTTTAAAATAAGGTTAAACAAGTAACTTGCAGATTTTTATGTGTAGAATCATCTAAACAATCTCATGGATATTTGTTTCACTTTGCATATTATTCTGTAGGTTCTTTAATTAATCTTAATTCTAATTTTTAAAAACCTAGCATGATGTTTTCCTTAAATGAGCAAATAACAGGTTGAAAGTACTATGAAATAAATAAAAAAAACCTCATTTTACTATTTCTGTAATAATTCTTGCCGGGTGTGGTGGCACACGCCTTTATTTCCAGCACTTGGGAGGCAGAGGCAGCCTGGTCTACAAAGTGAGTTCCAGGACAGCCAGGGCTATACAGAGAAACCCTGTCTCGAAAAAAAAACAAAAAAACCAAAAACAAAAATCTCATGTTTTCAATTATGTAAATATAAATCTAAAAACACTGATAAAAGTACGTTTATGATTTGCTTTTGAAGTTGCTGTTAAACATTTGAGTATTAGGCATTAATATCTACTATGTTATATCAATGTTGCTCTCAAACTCAGAGATCTGCATGCCTCTGCCTCACAAACACTGGGATTAAAGGTGTGCACCACCACATCTAGCAAATATGTTAATACTTTAGGTTTTTAACACTTTTAAATGTTTTCCTGACCCACACTAAGAACCTAATGTACTTAATACATTTTTGTTTTATTTTTTGAGACAGGGTTTCTCTCTATAGCTTTGGCTGTCCTGGAACTCACTTTGTAGACCAGGCTGGCCTCGAACTCAGAAATCCGCCTGCCTCTGCCTCCCAAGTGCTGGGATTAAAGGTGTTTAATACATTTAAAACCTTTAATTTTGAGGTGAGAGCAAAACTGGAATTCCTTATCTCCAAAGTGCTTTAATATTTTTGCAAGAACATCTGGGAACCACTTTTATTCTTCTAGAGTTTTCTGAAGATTTAAAATATATATTACCATAGATCCTCTTAGCTTTGAAATACTAGATAGAGGTAAATAAGCTTTGTGAACTTTATCCCACTGTGTCATCTTTATGAGAAATAAAGAATCCTTATAAGGATTGTTCTATTTATGAAATATTCCACAAGTTTCACGCACATTTTGGCTTTCAGTGAAACTGATGTTGGTGACCTATAAATTTTACTTAACTGAGGACTGAAAATTCTTATTGAACAATTTCATGCTAGCTGACCAACAAGTTGTCCTTATTTGGCTAGCCACACTAATACTGTTATATTTTATTAAATAACAGAACTAACATTTACTGAATGGAGTGTGGAATTAAAAGCCCTATTTACAACATTAGTCATTAATGAGCTAAGATATCATGGGTTCAGGCAGGGTGGTGGTGGTACATGCCTTTAATCCCAGCACTTGGGAGGCAGAGGCAGGTGGATTTCTGAGTTCGAGGCCAGCCTGGTCTATAAAGTGAGTTCCAGGACAGCCAGGGCTACACAGAGAAACCCTGTCTTGAAAAAACAAAAACAAAAGATATGGGTTCAAGCACATTTCACTAACAGGCTAGTAAGAAATACAGAATCATACTATATGATGTAATAAAACTAGTTGCATGTAGGTAACATTACTTTTTTTGCATCAATACCCCCCAAAATTTCTACAGTCTAAGTACCACTTTCCTTACTGTGAAAGGCAGAGTGAAGCCAGCAATTAAGCATCGCTATAAGCTGACAGGAGGTACTCAGAACACATATTCGGTGTTTCTAGGTAGTTCAGTTCATCAATGGCAAGGGTGTGTTGCTAGACAATGATGAGCTCCCAGAAGGATGTCATGTAAGTAGGATAAAACCTATGTACTTTAAGATCTAGAAATGAGCAACTATATCCTATAAGTAGCATATATCTATTGAGGACAAACATCATTTTCTTATGGGAAGATTATGCTATTGTGGGACCTGAGAACAATCCTAACAGTGGGACATCTAGTACCACTGTGAAATACTGATGACAACCTGTGCTTAACACTGCCTCATTCAAGCTTACCTTACAGGCATTCTTTATCACCTTCCTTATTTCTAACACACTAAGTACTGAGTAGTGTGAAGACCTAAAAATATAAGGTAAGATTTTAAAAAAAAATAATTTGTTTTATATGAGTACACTCTTCTTCAGACACACCAGAAGAGGTCATCGGATCCCATTATGGATGGCTGTGAGCCATCGTGTGGTTGCTGGGGATTGAACTTAGGACCTCTAGAAGAGCAGTCAGTCCTCTTAACTACTGAGCCATCTCTCCAGCCCCAAGATAAGAATTTTGATGTTCAAGCCGATGTATCACATTTCTTCATTTCAAGAAGCCTTTAAAATGTCCTTCCCATTTCATCAATTCTAAGGCCCTTATGACATAGTCATTACCATAATACATACTCCATAGTTGGTAGATGGGCTGTTGTAGTTTATTTCCCTTCTGGAAGCTTACTCACCTCAATTTTGTCCTTCATTGCAATAAATTTTTTTTTCCCCCTAAAAGGCCTTGTAGTTCCTCTGGCTGCTTCTTAAGACACCCGAATATTTCATATTTTTCCTTTCTTTCAATTGGTTTATACCAATACTCTACATGTGATTTAACCTTAGCCATATATGAAAGACTTCCAATGACAAACAGTTTGGGAAAACAAATGTTTATTAGCAATAGTTTAATTTTCATAAATGAAGAATTTGTATGCTAGTTTTTCAGAATCTTTATTTACAGAATTCAAATTTAATCCTTCAAATTGACTATAGAGAAACCAACACAATCTGGTATAAGGAAGCAAGCATTGAAAGAATTCAGTTTCTTACCAGAAAAGTAGTGTCTGAGATGAGGACATGACTGGTCCAGGGTATGGTTGAGGAGAGGGTTTGTAGATTATAAGGGAGAGCACAGCTGGAGTCATCTAGAAGAGTCCAGAGTAGGGAGAGAAAGTATGGCCAGCAGAATGAATGGGCCTTAGTGGGAGGGAAGCAAGAGGCTAGGACTGAGAGCCCAAAGAGTACATGGCTCAAATGGCATGGTTATATAGGAATGAAAAGCTGGAGGAAGGGAAGCCCATGAATTGAAGAACTTTAAGGTAAGGATTGGGTGAGAAAAGCTGAGAAGAGCTAGGATACCAGCATGGATTCTGTAACAGGTGCTTTCTAGGCTGAGTGCTTGGAGGCAAGCATGCTCTTTGGTATACTAATAGACACCACAGTTAGCCATTTCCCCAGTTTCTTTTAGACCTGACTTCCTGACAACTATTTGAAGGCATTAGAAAGTTTTCTAGAGTTATACCAACACAGAACTTCTAGAGAAGATATTTAAAATCATTGCAAAATTCTCTTGAGTTACACCAACATACCACTTTCTAGAAAGGACATTTCTGATTGTATTTTCCTTTTTCAGAACTTAGCCTGATCTCAAACCTGAGCTGTTGCTGCTACAGATATACAAGCTAAGATAGACAAATTAGCAACTTATAATACTACAAATTCCTCAGTTTGGAGGTTCCTAAGCAAATCAGAATCACTAATTTAAAAAACTTATGATAGCTATTATTGCAAAGCTTTACTTTTGGGCATTTTCTTTTTACTTTTCTTTCAGTTTTCAGAGACAAGGATCTAGCTCTGGCTGTCTCGGAACTCACTTTGTAGACCACACTGGCCTTGAACTCAGAGATCCACCTGTCTCTGCCTCCTGAGCACTGGGATCAAAGGTGTGTGCCACCATGCATGGCTGAGTCTTTGTTCAGCTCATGGGAATAGTTAACTGCTGCTCAAGAAATACTTGGCACACATGAGAGATCTGGTCTAAAATTTAAAATATACCAGAGACAGGGAACCAACAAGATGGTGTATTTAGTAAAGGTACTTGCTGTATAACTTGGTGACTCGAGTTTGATCCCTGGAATTCTTTTAAATGTCAAAGGGAAGAACACACAAAGTTTGTGCCCTTCATGGCCACATGGGACATGCCCACACAATAATGCATGCACATGGAGGGGCCTTTAAAAATAAAAAGCTTAGAGTTAATTATCTGAAAAAAATTTTTTTTAATAACTTAGAAAGACTGATGCATGATATACTGTGGACTTTGAATTTTATTCTGCAGGAAAGGGCAGTGTTTTAGAAAATTAAGGGCTGGTAAGATGGCTCAGTGGGTTAGAGACCCGACTGCTCTTCTGAAGGTCCGGAGTTCAAATTCCAGCAACCACATGGCAGCTCACAACCATCCACAACGAGATCTGACTCCCTCTTCTGGAGTGTCTGAAGACAGCTACAGTGTACTTACATATAATAAATAAATAAATCTTAAAAAAAAAAAACCTAAAATTCTAAAAAAAATTAAAAAAAAAGAAAATTAAATTAGTGATATACATTGAAGGTGATAAAAATTTTAGACTAACACAGATGCAAAAAAAGAAAAATCCTTAGTTGAGACTTAACTAAGAAATGAGAAATAACTAGGCACTTAGGTACAGCAATTCCCAAACTGGAGAAATTAAAAGACTATGGCTGTTTGGGCCGCTGACAAACATGAACAAATTCAGTGTTTCTTGGAACCGTTTACTTTGACTCTTGCTAACTGATCAAGAGGAAAACAATGTGAGAGCCAACAAAGCACTATTAATAAAAACCTGGTTAATCACTCATTTAAACATTTCTCCCCGTTCTCTTAATGGTCTTGGAGGCTACTGAGTCAGAATAAAAACATTTTCTTCCATTTGTAAAAGCCAAAAGGTTAAGGAGCATGTAATTGTTTGGATTTTCCTACAACACTAAGACTGAATTTTATTTTAATGTCTAAGTTACCCTAAAGTACTAAAACCAAATTTTATATTAACACCAAACACACACACTCCCCTTAATTGAGTCCCTTCTCTGCCTCGATCATGTAGAACTCTGGGGAACTGAACTCAGTCAGTCACCAGGCTTGGCTTTACAGGAGCCTTTCCTAGCAGACTCATCAGCCCCAACTTCTAACAGGTTTCCATTCTATTACTATAACTCACTCTTCTGTTTTCTATATATGCTTTGCTGTCCCCGTAAACACCCCAAATGTGTTAGCTTCCAAATCTTTATATTTGTGATTTCAACTACTCAGAAAACCAAAACTTTCAAATAGCAGTAACTACCGCTCCCATCTTGCTTCTTTTTTTTTTTTTTTTTTTTTTCGAGACAGGGTTTCTCTGTGTAGCCTTGGCTGTCCTTGAACTCAGAAATCCGCCTGCCTCTGCCTCCCAAGTGCTGGGACTAAAGGCGTGCGCCACCACTGCCCGGCCCATCTTGCTTCCTTAATTTTCCAACAGAACATAAAACTGTAATATTTTTCTTCATCCTGGTATTCATCGACTACCCATCAGTACTGTAAACTCCATGAATGCCAGGGACTTATCTGTTTGGTTTTGGTATGATCTTCAGCACTGAAATAGAATAAATTTTTATCTCTCACTATGTAAATACTATAAATCTCAAATATGCTGCCCAGGCTGACATTGAACTCACAGAAATCTACTTGCCTCTGCCTTGAGTGCTTCAATCCCAATTAAAGGTGTGTGTCACCATGCCTGGCTGTTTTTGTACTTTTTGGTTTAATTAAACAGGGCTGGGCTTACATGTGGGTACCACATTTCACTTCAAGTATATTTTTAATGCTATCTGACAAACATTTAATATTTTCATATCACTAGAAAAGAAAATATAAAAATTGATATAAAATCTGTAATTATTAAAACTTATAAATTCTTTAAAGAAACAATTTAAATTTTCTCTTTATTTCAGTGCAATATTAGATTTCATTGATTCACACTAAAATGGTATTTTAAATATTACACAGGGAAAGTTTACATATCAGCATTGCTAAATATTATAATACACAGTGAAGAAACATGCACACTATCATTTTCCAAAGGTATTATTTATTAGAATCACCGAAGATAAATGGGGGGAGGAGAGGGTGCTTCATGAAGGAAGATCCATTGGGCATAAGCATTAGTAAGGTAAGGCTGAGGAATATTCAGCACAAAAGTAGCATCAATATTTTCCGGTTTTGGTATTGGTATATGGTTTAGTAGTAGAGCCCTCTGAGGTTCTGGGCTTAATGACTACACACTGAAAGAAAACAAAGAAAACCAAAGGAAAACAAAACAACAGAAAGTAAAAAAGGAACAGAGGAATTGGAAACTGCCGTGCCTAGGACATACTTCATAAACATACAAGCCAAGAACATGACCCCTTCAGTTTCTGGTGGACGAATAAGCTGTGCAGTAAAAGGTTCCAGGTATTAGAAATAAACTCATTCTAAGTTACCCCTTAACTTCTTGGAAGATGGAATGCATTAACGGTCTTTCATTTCTTCTCCAAGATATGTAAGTAGTATGTATAAATACGTGCTGGATCCAAATCTATTTAAAACAATTAAGGACATTTTCTTTTCTTTTTGGATGGTATTTAATGAGAAACAACACTGAGAAAAAATTTATCATACAAGGATAGTAATATTCCTTTGCAAAAGGAAAAAAACAAAACCAAACAAACCAATTTTAATTAGAATGTTAACTTGTAAAATGGTATGTGTAAAACTCTAGGTCACAAAAGAACATCCACGTCTAATTATTTTCTTGAAAGATAACTAGTTATTAATGTAAATGTGTATAACTTTAATTTTGCTACTATTTATGATTCAAAAATAGTCACAAAGATAGAAATGAACTCTCGATTTCCAAGTCAGTGAAGATGTATTTAAACTTTACACTGAATCTGAAAAGTCAGAGACTCCTTGTGAGAAGTAATGACAGAGTTAGAGGACATTATTGTGAGATAATGTGTTTTCTTGAACATTTTAAAATAATGACTTAAAATATTTAAAATAAAGCACATGGGATAGTTAAAAGAACATTTCCTTTTAAATAATTAAAATATTCTGAATATATTTATAAAATTAATAACTATGTTAGCTTTAATCTGAAGTTAAAAATTAAGGCACAGATGTCTTTCATACTTTTGACTTGTTAAAAATCTCCTGTTAAACATTTTAGTAAAAAATAAGAAAAACAGTAATTATTAAGTTAGAAGATAAAGGATTTATACCCTAATACGTCATAGGCTGCAAATTAAATTTCAGATTGTTTCCTCAATTAACCAATAAAAAGGTCAGCTATTCTAAGGATTCTTCTAAATTTAAAGTGTAAAAATTCAACATACACATTTTAGTGTTTTTCTCCTTCATTTAAAATGAAATATTTAGACGCATTATACTAAAGATTATGTTATAATCTGTAGCATTTCAAACTTTATCTGTATCTAAAGAAAACTTCAAATCAAGAGAAAAATATTTTTCTATTATAAGCAATAATATAAGTTTAAATTCATGTAGAATTTGGTACTTCCTAAACTCTTTCAAATGAACTTTTATATGGAAATGCTGGAAAGAGAACTCGAGACTTGGTTGTACTAGGTATATACTCTACCACTGTAGCTCTTAAGAAACTCTGGAAAGGTATTCAAGACTTAAAAATACTTGTTATATCATTAGTTAGTGCTCCATCTGTGGATCCAACCAACCACACATTCAAAACATTTGGATAGCCAGGCATTGGGGCCTACAGTTTTAAACAAAGAATTTGGGAGGCAGAGGCAAGAGGATCTTAGTGAGTTTCGTGGCAGCCTGGTCTACATGGTGAGACCCAGGCTCAAAAGACCAAACCAAAAAAATTATTTCTTGGACAAAAACTGCATTTGTACTGAATTGTCCAGTTTTTTCTTGTCATTACGAGAATAACTTGAACAATACAACTATCCATGTTAACATCCCACTGCACTACACATTAAAAACAATGTAGAGATAAGTTTAAATAAATATAAGGGAGGATATGGACTGGTCACGAGCAGACATTTTATACAGGAGACCCAAGCATTTACAAATCTGGGTATCTAGAAGTCCTATAATCAATTCCTCACAGACACAGAAGTCATTATGTTTTGTTTGTTTTTTAAAAGACAGATCCTTACATAGGTCTTAGACTTGCTTTATGGCCAAGGATGATGTTAAGCCTCTAATTCTCTTTTTTCCACTTCCTCAGTTCTAGGATTACAAGTGTACCTGGTATGCAGTGGTAAGGCTAAAACCCATGGCCTTGTGCATGCTAGCGAGAAGCACTGGACCAACTGAGCTGCATTACCATCCCACAATTATATAGTATTTTAACAGACACAATATGTAGAGCGTTGTTACTAACATCATTACAGAATCATACCAAACATAAAATCACTAATGCAATTAGAAAAACTTGTAAACACACAAGTAACATTAATACACATTGAATTACAGTTGTAGAGTATTGCCAACCTTACTTCAGCAGCACAGTCAATACTGGAGGTAATTTCAGATCTTAACGCCAATATTTACGTGCTGCTAAGGCACTGCTGACATTGCCATCATAGGAGCTATGAATAAAAAGACAGGTACTTTCTTCAGAAGATCAGATCCTTGTATTTTGAGGCAGCACAATATGGCCTGCACCTTTTCAACATCCACAAACCATTATGTGCTGCTACTTTACTCCAAGGGTTTGTTTTTGAAAACTCATAGCATCTAATTTTTTGTAATTTACAAAAAATCTTTTTAGGAAAAAGCAGAATACATAAAATCCATGTTTGAAAAAATCTAACACTGGTATGTGCATAATTTTATAGGCTTTCAGCAGAATAAAAAGTATTTCCATATCATAAGTTTAATAAAAGCGTACAGAAAACTTAATACAGTGCTGTAATTTATTGTAGTTATGAAATGAGAAAAGCAAGTCATTTTTCCATGAACTAACAACTTTTGAATGTGCTTATTAACACATGAAATAGTTACAAAATTTGGTTTTTACCTTATTAAGAGCAGCACACCCTTCAAAGCCAAATCCACAGGACAAAGCTTCATGTTAAAGGAAACATGTAAGAACAAACATGTAAGAGCTCAGTTTCAAGAAATTTATACTAGCAAAATATTTAGAAGACATACACATGAAATATATTCCCCAAAATATATAACCCCCATCTACACATGAACACTCAAGATTTATCTCAATATTGGAATAGTTATTCTGAGTTCAGTGTCATTTATTATTACCCAGAACATCATCTTAGGATAACAGGTCTATTTGATTTCCTAAAAGGATATATCAGAAATCCTGTAGCTCAAGCCTAAGTAACCATTTGTATGTTTCTCAGTTAAAAAGGCTATTCCTTTAAAGGAGTATCATTTTATACGACAGGACTTTGACTTAGCTGAAACAAAATGTTTACTACATAAGTTCCAACTTCATTTTATGTGTGTGAATATCTAGGTTTTCTTACACTATTAAAAAGACTCTTTTCTGTTTAGCAGGGGACAAAGAACTGTTTTTATTATTCCAGTTCATACCAGATTTTCCATTCAAACTAGATTACTGTGTAGCAAACGTTTTCTAGTGGGCCAATGCCATTTCTCCATTCCCGTTCATGTTTGGTCATCTGAAATATCAAAACGTCTTTAAATCTTCAAACCTTTGCTTTCAAGTGTGCCAGCTTAAAAAAAAAAGTCTGAAAATAATTAAAGATAAAAGCTGCTAAAAGTGATTTTGTCCTTTAGCTTTATGCAATGATTATAATTTCAAATTCAGTGGTTTTTTGAGAGAGGTTTTGAGGACAGTGGCTGCTGTCCTGCAATTCACTCTATAGACCAGGCTGGACTGGAACTCAGAGATCTATCTGCCTGTTTTCCCTCCTGCATGCTAGGATTAAAGGCGTGCACCATCATGCCCCATTCCAAATTCAGTGGTTTATATTTTGGCCTAAGGACCAAAATAATTTTCTTTGTTGGGTTTTTACATAGTTCAACTTTTTACTAATGTTCTTAAAAGGAAAAAAAAAGCCATTCTGAAAAGTAAACTAAATGTTTTGCTTAAGAAGGTAACTTGAGTGTACATAGGAATACATGGCAATCTTTAAATACCTGAAATAAATATTATTTGTATAAGAAAACAGAATTTTACAACAATTTAAGAAGATAGATCAAACCAAATTGTCCTATTTCCCCCTTCAACTCTATTTGTTTCCATTAATATTTTTCTTTAGAAACATTTACTTTTTACCTTATAAAACTTCTAAAATTAATTCATCTTGTTTCCATAAAGCTTAGCACTTCACAAACATTTATAGGCATGTTGCCCAAGCTATATCATCATCTTGACTGCATCAGAATAATGAGATACTTTTTGAATTTAATAATAAGCAACCGGTAATTTGTTGGAGCACAATGACAGAATACAGAATCTGAGGTAAGAACCCTCACATTCTGTCCTTTGAGTGTCTCCCATGGCTGTTATTCTAGTACACTGACCCTTTCTGGTTCCCTGTCTGCAAATTAACCATTAACATACATAGAAGCCTTTGTAGGACGCTTCTGAACCATAGCCATCTTATGAAGTTGTCTAAGAACACGGAGAAAACACTACCAGGTTTAAGTTCTGATGACAGAGCAACAATTGCCAGGGCACAAAGAATCTACTTAAATAGCAAAGCTAAAGGTATGAAATATTGCAACAAATTTAGGAAGTTAAAAGCTGGGTATGTTAATATTATCTTTGATGTAGCAATAATGCCACTATAAAATCTTTGGAACTGTTTCTTCTCTAAACATTTTAAATTCCCAGTTCTAAAATTTGATATGTGAAAAGTGACAGAATCATTTGTAGGGCATACTACTAAATACTTAAAAATTCCATTTCCATGTGATTTTTTTCTAGGAAAATGAGCTTATGTAACATATTTGCAAAAGAAATTGTTCTAACAAAAATGACAACAACAACAACAACAAAATACCCAAAATTTATTTAATGGCTATGAAAGGAAAACTAAACTGATAGTTTAGGCCAAGTCAGATGTGGTGAGCGCTAACAACTGAATATGCATGTCAATTTGCTCATTTTTTACGTGGAAATTTTTGAAATTCAAGTTTCAAGGCTGCAGAGTTACTCAGAGGTTAAGAGCATTTTGTTGTTGTAAAAGACCCAGGTTCAATTCCCAGCACCCACACGGAGCCTAAGCACTTCCTCCAGCACGCACTGCACAGACATACACGAAGGCAGAACACTCATACATTATTTTAAAAAGCTCAAATTTCAGAACAGAAGATGACAACAATAATTCACACTAAATGTTCTGAGGATATTATTCCAGTGCATTTATGCCTAAAAGTGAAAAAAAATCACATTGTATTAGATTGTTATATTTGCAAATTTAAATTCCTACCCAAAGCAGGTGGGTGGCTAAGTGTTGTGAGTGGAACATCCCTATAATTTTGGCACTCTAGAGATGGAAGCAGAAGGATTACTATACAGATTCAAGGCTAGGCAGATAAGCTGTCTCAGACAAAGAAAATGAATATACACTCCACCAAAATTCAGACCCTGGTATAACTGTTTAAATTTTACAGTCCCCCAACTGCCCCCTGTCCATACAAGGGATCATATAAGCAGGGCTGTCCTGAATTTCACTCAATTGTTACGGATGACCTTGGTCTCCATCTCTCCTGCATATCAGGACCATACACTTACACATATATACATGCAGTTAAACTCACAAATTAAATAAAGAAATGTATAAGCCTTAAAAAAAAATCTTTGCTTATTTGTAAACTTTAAAGAAAGGACTTAATATTGTGATTTCAGACTTGGAGATAACAGGGTCTTTCTATTAAATACTTTCCACACTAGTAAAGTTTCCTGAGGCAATGAAATCATTCTTGTTCTAAATTAATATCAAACATGAATAGAGAGTTAATGGGCAATTTAAGTTATTCAAGAATAAATAGAAAGATTATCAGATATATGGAAATATGATACCAAACACAAGTCTTCGTTGCAGTGGTGATGGGTCACTGAGGAAGGAAGGAGCTAGAAACCAATACTTACAAAATAATAATTGTTGGGCTATTTAGAGGGTCATTTTAGTAATATCTTCATTTTAACATTGTTAAACCTAGGAAAAAAAGAGTAAAGACTTTAAAATTTGATCTTATTACATAAGCAACAACATTTTCAATTGATGCTAGCAATCACTGCTTTTTGATTCCTATACATTAAAAAAATTATATTTAGTTTATGAGACTATGTCACAACATATAAAGGGGGGATCTACTGTAACTTCAACTGCACTATAAAGTCACCAAGTGCCCCACAAACTACAAATTTTCCCAACATCTGAAAATACATTTCAAAAAAAAGCTACTTCTAGTTAGAAATTAACATTTTTTTTAAAGTGTTGAGTTTTATTTTTATTTTCCTTTTAGTCTTCACATCTCTTTCATGTTTTTGTGTGCTTTGCCTGTGTATGTGTCTATGTACTTCTTGCATGCCTAGTGCCCATGGAGGCCAGAAAAGTTTTTTTTTTTTTTTGTTCCCTGGAACTGGGGCTGTAAGCTGCCATGTGGGTTCTGGGAACTGAATCTGGGTCCTCTGAAAGAGCAGCAAGTGCTCTCTTTTAACTTTTGAGCCATTTCTCTAGCCAGCAGTTTTTCTTAAGTGATCATTCTCTTCTGCTTTTAGTGCATATCTAACACAGGTAAAATTTGTCCCAAAACAGTTTCACAAAAAAAAAAAAAAAAAAAAAAAAAAAAGTTCTGATAATGAATTATTCTTCACATGACTGAGAAAATACCAACATTTAGAAGTGTTGTAGAAATGATAAGCTTTCTAATTAGAAACTGAATTTTGTAGATCCAAGATTACCAGTGGCTGGGGATGATAAAGCCTGATGTAAATGGTTTGGTATGAACAATCCTTCCCACCCCTGCCCCATCTCATTTGTGGTATTCTTTTTAAAAAGAAAGAAAAGAAATGAGAGAAAGAAAGAGGAAAAATCTTTTAGAGCTTGTAAAAAGTATAAATTGTGGATACCCAGTATCAGGTCAGGAAAAATGCTTTATTTTAGCTTATTTTACTAGCCAGTCGACAGACATTTTTTAGCAGGAGTCAATCAGGGTAGAAGATACTTTCAAGAGAAGATTATGCAGCTAACTTTTAGGTTAAGCATAGGCAATATTAGTATGTCTATCTGTCAAACTACATTAACATATTAAAAACAGTACTAGCCTAAAAAAGCAATTACAACTTACAGTTAATATGCTTAATTTCACAATATCAGAATAGACTGTGGTCTCAATTAACTCAGATAAACATACCATATGACAAAAGCTATTTTTGTTAGTAATAACAATTAAGAAGTGGTTTACTCTGACTGGCAAAGCAAACATGAAGCATGGAGATGGATCAGAAACAATTTTAATGAAGACAACGAAAGAGAAATGATGAGTATCTTTAAAAAATACAACTGCAAATGTCAGGCTTTAACTTAGGACACCGATTAACAAAAACAAACATCACTTGTAGTTTTCCACCAAAGTCTTATAACTGAAACCAGAACTTTAACAGAGATCTAGTATTCACTTACCTAGGACTGTAATTATACAGACCAAAGAGGACAAAAACATGTAGGCTGAAGCAAGTTTAAATTAAACTTGTACAAGTCTACAAAACTATATCACTTGAAATTACAAAGTCTAAAAGATACAGAACAGGATATTGTATCACTTTAAGAAATACAAGTATGGCTGGGCGTGGTGGTGCACGCCTTTAATCCCAGCACTCGGGAGGCAGAAGCAGGCAGATTTCTGAGTTCGAGGCCAGCCTGGTCTACAAAGTGAGTTCCAGGACAGCCAGGGCTACACAGAGAAACCCTGTCTCAAAAAACCAAAAAACCAAAAAACCAAAAAAAAAAAAAAAAAAAAAAAAAAAAAAAAAAAGGAAAAAGAAAAAGAAAGAAAGAAAAAAAGAAATACAAGTATGACTAGAAATATAAAAGTTTAAGGGTAAGAAAAAAGTATAACAACTTGTACATTTTCACTTCACCTCTGGCCTCTGTTGGTTCTAATGACTGACAACATGAATTATAGAATGTTTTTATTATAGTGAAGCTAACAATAATTCAGCCTTCTTTATATGAGGCTACAAAAGGAAGATAATGTCCTTAAAGACATACCGTGAAAGAAATATTCCATAGTGGCCACAACTTTTCTTTTTCAAATATATATCTGAATCTGTGGTACAAACAACTTAATTATTAGTTAAGTCTTCTTATTCTATTAGCTTAAAAGTATAAAAAAAGCACAGAACTGGGGCTGTAAGCTGCCATGTGGGTTCTGGGAACTGAATCTGGGTCCTCTGAAAGAGCAGCAAGTGCTCTCTTTTAACTTTTGAGCCATTTCTCTAGCCAGCAGTTTTTCTTAAGTGATCATTCTCTTCTGCTTTTAGTGCATATCTAACACAGGTAAAATTTGTCCCAAAACAGTTTCACAAAAAAAAAAAAAAAAAAAAAAAAAAAAAAAGTTCTGATAATGAATTAGAATTTTCAACTCTAACGTGAAATTTCTGGAATAAAAATGAAATATAACACCATTGAATAAACAGTTAAAAAAGTCCAAAACCCACAAATATTTACTATTCTCCTAAGGATGCACTGAAAAGAAAGTATCTTTCAAAACAACCATTCCTCAAAGCACATATGGGAAGCCTTTCCACTTGTGTGCCACTTCCTATCCACTATGATTACACACTAACAGCACGAGGCAGTACAGCTAGCTGACAAGCAACAGCCATCACCCAACTTCAATTCTTCTAAGACACTTGCTTCTTCCCCAGGATGCTCCTACTATTTAAAAAGCAAAACATTTGCATCTAACTCTGAGAAAAGAAGTGCTTCTGTACACTTTTTTTTTTTTTTTGGTTTTTTTCGAGACAGGGTTTCTCTGTGTAGCCCTGGCTGTCCTGGCACTCACTTTGTAGACCAGGCTGGCCTCGAACTCAGAAATCCGCCTGCCTCTGCCTCCCGAGTGCTGGGATTAAAGGCGTGCGCCACCACGCCCGGCTCTGTACACTTTATTTAACAAGCACACTTGTATCACAGGATAAAATTATTTAAGAAGGAATTTAAAAGGGGTAAGGTGGAGAAAGAAGACAAAATTACTGTTTTGGCTATTAGAAAGGGAACCTACAAGGTAAAGTTAACACGTTAACAGTCTTCAGTTTCTAAGGCTGCATTTAACTACTGGATTATCAAATCTCTGCGAAGAGTTCTAACAGTTTATCAGAGTGAGTGCACACACTTCCATAGTTGTACAAATTCCAATAAAAAAAATTAAAATCGTACTTTTGCTCACAAAATGCCCTGGTTTCCTCCCAGGCACACGACCGCAATATACTACTTAGAAAGCAAAAATCAACCAACTACCTCCTCTCACCAAAAAAACCCACAACAGCACCACCACCCTAAGACTCAACCACTGGACATATAGCTTTGTGGCAGAGTGTTTGCTAGTACAAGGCTTTTGGTTCAATCTCTAGAAAGGCAAAAAATAAATACAGCATTAAGTATTCAGCCAATATATATATTTTTTCCTTTCAGGAATTGATCTGGGGCCTTGGCATGTGCTCTACCACTTGTAATAATACTTCTTAGACCTAGCCTAAAAGAGTTAACAAAACCCACAGCTGAAGTATTGCCTCCTACAACAATCTGAGTTTCATCCCTGAAATATGTACAGTTGAAGGTCCCAACTCAACTGTTCTCTGAGCCCTGTGCATGTACCACCCCCACCATACACACAGTAATAAGATAAAAATTTAAAAATCACAAATATCAAAAAATTCCCATTGTAAACTATGTTAAATATATTACAGCTAAATACTTAGGCCCAAAGTTATTAAGTTACAAGATAAATAGGAACGTTTATTCTGTTAAAATACTTTAAAATGGTATTTATAGGACCTCAACTTTAAATGCAAGTTATCTTTCAACACTTTAAGTACTGATTCATAAACACTAGTTTGGATATTATTAAAAAACAAAATAATATAGATTAGAACTAGATATTAAATTTAAGTAATACCTACTCTTGAAATTAAAAATTAAAAGTATGAAATGTAGCAATATAGTAAATTTAGGTATTTTGCAAAAACAATAAAATAACTGCATTCTTTTATCAAAATGAATAAATTTTTTTCCACTTAAATTATCAGTGAAGAATGTTAGAAATAAACTATTAAAAATTTATAGGATAGCATGGTAATTTTGAATATACTTATTTAGTATGAAAGGTATTTGTAATATAATTTATAACATTGAGTTGCTTATTTTTGTTGTTTTCTTTTCCAAGTTTCTCCGTGTAGCTTTGGCTGTCCTAGAACTCACTAAGTACAACAGGCCAGCCTCAAACTTACAGAAATCCTCCAGCCTTGCCTCTGAAGTACTGGGATTATAAGCATGTGCCACAACCACCCAATTTATAATATTTAGATATATAGAAATAGTAATGGGTTAATTTTAGAAATCACATTTGAAAAATGCTGCATATTTTCTTTCAAATTATATCAAAATAGCAAAATAACATTAACCTAGTTAATATCTGATAATGAAATGTCCAAAGTGGGGTTCATAATGCTGAGAACAGAAATTATATTTCAAAGTCATATTTAAAATTTTTTTGAAGACTTAGAATTAACTCAACATTGCCTGTTGAAAAGTGTCGATCAGAAAGCATCAGTTCTGATACATTAGGGCTTATTTTGAAAAAAAAATGAGGGATATTTGTTACTTTTAGAAAACCATAAAATATATATACATGTACAAAACTGCTTCACACAAACATTTAAAATGTTCAAGTTAATTTTATTATTATTTAGCAAATCTTTGCAATACTTTAAAATCTCTATCAAAGAAAACAATTCTGACATTTCAAATGAAAGTTTATGAACTAGCATTATAAATTACAATAATTTTAAGGCCTCTCATCAACAAATGTTAAATTAGCCCCATCCTAGTTTATTAAAATATTTCTTCATTGTAACGTAAACATCTCAGTAAGATAGAAATAATGATAGTACAACTGTACTTTAAGGGCAATTATTTTTCCTGAAACCCTGATCATGCCTTTAACTGAAAGTAAAAATACTATATTCAAGATATAACTAACTATAACTGGAGAACAATCTTAACTAAAACATTTAAATCAATTCAATAAATCTCTGTCCTCAAATTCTTACCTAATAAACCACATTTTAGGAGAGAATTGGAAAGATTTGCAAATTTGATTTACAACATGTCCTTTAAAGGGTGGTTAAAGGCCACCTAATCATTTATAATTGTAATAGCTTTTATTATTAGCCAAATTAAGGTTTCTTACTGTGTCAGAAGTGGTCAACTATAAGGAAAATTTTAGTATCTCTACTATCACTTTCAAAAGATACTAAATTATTTAACAAGCTAAATTTCCTATGTTCATAAGTCAGTTTATAATTGTAGAGAGAACAATGACATGATGTCAAATATTTGGTTTAAACAATAAATTCTAAGACTCTCAGGTACATAAATTTTAGACTCTAAATTCAAAACAACCACGCATTTAAATCTTCACCTACACTATAAACTCATATACTGCTTTCTCCCTCATTTAACTCATTAAAACTGTGTCAATTATCTGCATTAAAAGATATAAATTAAATGTCGATCCCTGTCAACCCCCAAGACACTCCATTTTCACCTTACTACTCTCTAACCTAAAAACACTGGGTAAGATAGAGGGAAAGTCTATTCATTCTTCACACATCAAAACTGTTTTGTCTTAATTTAACATTTCTATTTTACCTCAATTATTAACAGATGTGCATTTCTGGATTATCTATCTCATAATATAAAAATATCAAACTCCAGTTTATTAGTATTTTTTTTTGTTGTTGTTTTTTTGTTTTTCCAAGACAGGGTTTCTCTGTATAGCTGTGGCTGTCCTGGAACTCACTCTGTAGACCAGGTTGGCCTCGAACTCAGAAATCCACCTGCCTCCGCCTCCCAAGTGCTGGGATTAAAGGCGTGTGCCACCATGCCCGGCGTTTATTAGTATTTTAATAAGGATCTTGACACTCTAGCATTCTTAAATACACCTAAGAATGTGTTCTAAAATATTTAAACTATTTAAAGAAAAAGGTTTTATGGGCAGGAAAACTGTACTTTAGTCTTAAGATTAAATTGCACTTAAGAAAAGCAAGGCTTTGGGATTTATTATTTGTTACTTATATTCAGTCAGTACATAGTCAACAATTCTAAAGAGAAGTAGTTGTAGTTTAGCAACTGTCATTTTATTTAGCAAATATCATTGAAACTTATGGCTAATACTTTATTAGAAAAAAAAAAACTAACCAAGTAATATTTAGTAATAATATCAATATATTCATTTTTATACCAGATTACCATCTAGGAAATAACAATTTAAGCTGAACACTATCTGGAATGCTCAAGTAAATATAAAAATCAAGTAAAACAATGTTAGAAAAATGGACAATAAGTATTTGAGAATAAGGTAGTAGTTATCGAAAGTGTAAGTGTTCTGTAATTTGATCTTTAGAGTGCTGTAACGTTTGATATTAGCAATGCACTGAGTATATATGAGTAAAATACTTATCCCTGCTTAAGAAAGCAGGGCTGTTTCAGCTCAACCAAGCTGTGACTTGGTTAGGAAGGTACTTGGAATACTTCAAATTTTCTTAAAATATTTTCATTAATCTTATCTAATTTTTAGACTCTACTTCTCCACTTGTCAAACAGCCAAGTACTAAATTCCACTTGACTTTAAAACACTTCATTTTGTAAGAATAAAGTCCACTACATAATTAAATACCTTACCTAGCACACTGTAGTAACACCCCCAGGGAAAAGAAAAATCACCATATAGACTTTGTTCTTTATTAGGGGTGGGTGGGGGGAGGTAAATTCAGATAGATCTACAACATAACTATGTTCTTAAAAATCTAGAATTTTAACAAGCCAGACACTTAGATTCAGCCAATTCACAAGATTTGTTTATTCTTTGCTTATTGATTTTAATTCATTCAAAGGTTTCAGAATTACTATTAAGTCCAATTATATTACAAAGATATATAATAATAGGTTCTGAAAATTTGTTAGTATAAAGCATATTTACTGGCACATATTTACAATTCCAGCACTAAGGAAGAGGTTGAAGCAGAAAAATTAGTAGTTCTAGGCCAGCTTAGAATCCATAGCAAGTTCTTGGGTAGGCTGTAGAATTAAGAAAAACAAACAAACAAACACACACAACATTAGTATACCTTAATCGCCTATCATATTCCAATGCATTACATGGGCATTCAATCAAAGAAACTTTGGTTGTTTTCCAGAACTGGTACTCTTCTAACGGTTAAAATCTGCAATAAAAATGGCATGTATTACTGCATGAAGACACTCAACAGATAAATATCTCCTGTAGTTCCTTCTAGTTGATCTAATCCATCTTGACAATGCTCAAAGAACCACTACTCTGAAAATGTTTTAAGAACAAAAAATAACTTATTAAAAACAAGTAATAGGCATTATCACCCAAAGTTTCTTCCAAGAAAAAAAATAATCAGGCAAGTTTCTGCTTTTGTTTCTCTGTATGACATTCATTTTCAAAGTAGCTATGAAAGAACTGAGAAAGAGTATAAAAATATTCTTTGTAATTCTAAAATCTGTATAGCTTAAAAGTATGTAAGGATAAAGATACAATTTGACTACCTTTCCCCTAAAATTACTAAATGAATCAATGATGACAAATTGCTATTATTCTCACCTTTAGTACTGCTATACTTGAGTGAAACATTTACAAATCTTTTATTACAGTTCTACCAATTTAAAAATTTTAAACAATTGAGAAATAAATGGACCACTACTAGACTAGCCTTTTACTGCTTCCAAATCGAGGTGAAAATGCAACTTTATTTATTGTTTTCATTTGTTTCACCCTTTCTGGATCTTAATGACTTAACAGGTAACAACTATATTAAAAGAACAAATTATTAAATTACCAAAGGGGTAAATATACTACATATGAGCCATAATGCTTTGTAGGAGTTTTCTACTTTTATTTAAGAGTGGCTGAAGCGAGAAATTAAATAATGAATACCAATAGCTCCATTATGTCTGTTGCTAAATATTTGATTGTTTAATGGGAAAAAGCTATTTTTCAAAAGATAAAGTTTTTTTTTTTAATATATGAGTGCATTGAAATATAGGTACCACAACCTTAAATATAAAACAATTAAAAATTAATGTTAAACTTTCATATAGTAATATGTTTTTAAGCAGTATAAGAATACTTGATAATAAAGAACAAAAGGTTTGGATATAAAATGTTTATGACTGAAAGAAAAAAATCTCAAAGTAAAACTTATTTATTAGTTTATTGTTTATACATAGAAAACATTACAAATCTTTCCTGTGTAACATTTCTTTGCTCAAATAAGAGCACATTAGATTCAGAACTTCGAGAAAAGTATTAAGAATAAATCACACACACACACACACACACACATGTATTTATTAACTCCATTACTTGAAACCTGTCTCAAAGAAAAATCCATTAAAGCATCTTTTATAAAGGCAAAAACCCAAAAAAACGTAATTACCAGAAAGCATTATTTACAGAATTTATGATCATTTGTACACACCAACAATCAGATATTACATAAAAGCAACATTTTTAAATATACATTATCACTCTTAAGACAATTAAGACCCGGTGTAAGGTTCTAATAGTGTAATCTCTCGAAAGTAAGTGCTTCATTTCATTTCTCAACACTTAGTTGAAACAAAGTGGTATTTTATTACTGATTTCCTTTAGTTTTATGAGATTTGAGACCACAAAGTTACAGCAAGTCAAAATCTGAAATCTAATTATACGCTGAAATTAATTGCAAAGCATATAGTTTCTAAATTTGTGCAATTAAGAAAATAAAAAGGGTAAACGATGCATAGTCTTACAATTCTTTCTAAAATGTGCTGTTCTAATTATAATCATACTATGTTTCTCATAAAAGGGGTTAAAAGGAAATCAACGTGGGGATTAAGTATCATTAAACAAAGGAAAATAAAAAAGACAAAAGCCCTTTTAAGGTTAGAAATATCTTATGATTTGAGATTAACTTCATTTCCATAACTGTAAATTTAAAATCTAGTTGTTGAAAGCTTATTGAAGAAATATTCAATATAGTCTGGAAATTTCTTTCTGTAAACTCAACCAGCTGACCAATAGTTCTATACTGAAGACTTTGTCAACATTCTTTTTAGTTACTAAACACAAATAAATACACGAATAAGACTTGTACACAAGTCTTCAGGAAACAAAAATTAAAAAGCAGCACACAAAAGAGAAGAAAACATGGGAATCAGAACATGAATACTCCCTTGAAATTTTTATCCTTAGTTTTGGTTCCTAATAATCAGTAAAACAGATACTAACTTAATGGTATACAAAAACTTGAGGCTAAATTTTGTAAATGTACACTGAAGACAAGTTAATAGGCTTTTTTTAATTGTCTAAAATTAGACCTTTAATTGGAACTAGTATAAAGAACAAACAAATGAAAATCAATGCTACCAGGGAAACTGATACTTTTGTTCCACTCTCCTACAATAGTAAATGGAGTGCCGGGAGAGCTATATCAACACCATTCCTCAGTGCTGTTTTCCTGTGGTAATAAATAACTTTTGCAGCTTTCACAAAAGAATAGAAAATTAGAGTAATCTAATAGTAATCTGTAGAAAATTACAGATAACTGCATATAAACATTTAAATAAGTAGGTATATATCTACTGGAATTCTCCCTTCTACCTAGTATTACATAAAACATGAAAATATTTTGAATGTTGTGAAATTTATTTAGGTGCTAGTGTATTCTAAATCAATACGAGAATTAGTTTAAATAAAGAATATCACTTTTAAAAAGTTGGTAAAACAAACAAATGAAAGAAAAAATATCTTCAATTATGGCCTAATATAATACAAATCCCAAAATGGAAGTGTCAAAAAAATAATTTAAAGATTTTCTCCACTCCCATAATTCTCTTCCAGTCACGTAATTTGAATAAAAATTAAAATACAAAAACAAACCAACAGTAAAAAGACAGGGTTTACATATGATTACATGCAGAATAGAAATGAGATGTATAATTTAATAAATCAAATTTTATAAATAATTTTAGGAAAATTTTATGAAAAGATCCAAGATAAAAAGATTCTGAAAAAAAGAAAGATTATGTGTTCAGAAAACATAATTATCATGAAAGTAATACAAAATAGAATGTATTTATTATAAATTAATTTACAGTCCTATACATTTATGAAAATGTTTTCATTTGAATATTTCTAAATGCATGTTTATATTAAATTTAAATAATGCCTCAAAATTTCAACTATTTGTAAGATATAAAAATTTAAAAATTCCTTTCAAAATCATCTACTCTTTGAAAACCACACCCTGTCTATTATCAAGATGGAATTAAAAGGAATGACAAGCAGGGTAATAAATATTGACGCCTGTCTCAAGTAACACTAAACAAAAACTAACTGAAATCAAAGAAACCAACACATATGCACTGCTCGATACAACACATTCTCTCATAATGAATTTGTAAAAGGAATGCATTAATATATATGCTCACCTGTGCACATTTACTTGTTATATTCTCAACTAAGAAACATAAATGATTCGTAAACTAAGCTTTTAAATCCACTGCAATGGCCGAGTTAGAAAACATTTAAAACAGATTTGCAAAGTTCTAAGAATACATTCAATTTTTACAAAAAAAATATAGAATACATAATTTAAAGTTCACTTTCATCAAAATGAAACAAACAATTCTCCCATAATATGTATCCAATAAATACATGAAGGCTGAGACGGAAAAAATTTATCAAAGGAAAAACCAAACACCTTAGATCCTTCGGAGAAGTTTTCAATCAATGAAGAACAGAAATGTCTTATAACTGCAACAGCAGAAATACAGTTTTCTGAAAACAGCCTCTTTAGTTTTACATTTAAATATATATATTTCAGAACCATCTGAAAGGCTTTTACGGAAGAAACAACTCTATTATGTACAAACTTAAAAAAAAAAACTCCGATCTTACATTTTGTATTTATTTGAATAGTTCTCTGACTTAACATAGTTTTTCGGTAGGTCAAGAATTATCAGCTCTGGGATCAACATTCAAACCCCCCAGTCCCGCTTCCTTCCAGCCAATCAGTGGGTAAGAAGCCCGGCGTTTGGGAGCTCCGTTAGACTCAATTTGAAAAACATCACATTTGCGCTCCTACTCTTCTGGAAGGGATCTAAATGAGGGCGGGTCCCCCAGTTTTCATAGACACACACCAAATCCAGGGTTCTGATAAAATTCCAGAGGGAGAAAGCTCTGTAGGGGGCCTGCTCCGACTAGCAAGTCACAGAGGGTCCCCGGAAGCCTGAGTCCTCGGCGAATAACCGAGAAGCTGCAGCGAAAGCATACGCAGAGGATCCCTAAGGCAGGTCCGTGCGACCCTCCCGCAGGACGTCCCAGGAGCTAAGGGTTAATCTTAGGGGTGCTGAGGGAGGAAAGCGACACAAGAGTTTAACGTGGACTCTTCACAAAGACTAGTACCTAGCGAGCATTACCTAAACTCAAAGCTGTCACTGGCTCATTAAGAGCTGTCGACTCTGGGTTGACAAAAAGCCAACAGCCAACGAAGAAAAAGAAAGAAAGAAAGAAAAGAAAGAAAAGAACCCCCCCCCCCCAAGGAAAGACAACTCCGCTTTCTTCCGCCTCAGCGTCAGGAGTTCCCAAGGAAAGTTGAGGACTGCAAAATGACCGTTAAATCGTAGGTGCAAAGGCTTGTCCGCAGGAGACACCAAGTTCCACGCTACTTTTCCTTGAGACGCTGCGTTTCAAGGACCGGAGAAGGAAAAAGTCTTCTAAGAGCCCGACGCCAGGAAATCGCAAGCTCGCAGCCCCGTCCTTCCCTTCACCCCGACACCCCTCCCCCTCGAGCGAGAGAGGGGACCGCCGGGAGAGCCACGACAAAATGATCCAGCTGGATGCGGCCATCCATCCATCCGCTGCGCCCGGGGCCGAGATCGGCCCGGCCGGCGCCGCTTCTTCCCCGCACTCCGCAGCGCACCTCGGGGGCCGCGGGCAGCGGTCTCTCCCGCGACCCAAGTTTCCCGGCAGGAGACGGCCTGCGCCCGGACCGCCGTGCACACCGGGGAGGGCGGGCGGGCGGGCGCCTGTCGCGGGGCGCGGACTAACCTGCTGCGCCGGCCTAGCTCCCCGGCCGCTCGCGCTGACAGGTCGGGCGGCGGCCGCTCGGCCGTGTCCCGCTCAAACCGTGCCTCCCCTCCCCCAGCTCCGCGCTCCCGCCACCCGAGCGCGGCCGGACGCCGCCCATCCGAGGACACCCAAGTTACAGCGGCCGGATCCCCTGAGGGAGCTTCTGCTGCGAAAGTGAGGGCAGACCCCGAGTCCGGTCCCTGCTCCCCTCACGGTCCTCCGGTCCCGTCGCTGCCGCCTCCCGAGACCCGCTTTGCTACTTGAGGCTCTTACCGACTGCGCCGCATCTGGCGAAGCCCCGCCGACTGCCCTCTGGTGTAAGTTAATTTTTTTGATGATTTTTGGGGGATTTTCCGGCGCGATCCTAGCGTCGCGCTACGCTCGGACAGGTTATCCCTTCCCTCCCGCTAGATTGATGAGATCAGGCATCACTCGAAAATGGCGCCGAAAGCGCTGAGACTCCTCATTCAAATTCGTTAGAGCCAACCCCGCCGCCCCGGGGCATGCCGGGAACGCGGGCCGGCCCCACAGCTGTCCCTGCCTCCCCCCCAACCACCCCCGCGCGACCCTGCTGCGCATGCGGAAACTTCTACCTCCCTCTCCCCCGGCACATGCGCAGGATCGTCGTGGCGCAAGGCTCTCTACTTCCTTGGTTCCAGTCCCCGCTGTGTCTTGCGCTCCTGTGTGTGCCTGCGTGGCCCCTGTGCGGCAGTGGAGGTGGTCAGCTTTCGGACACTACTCCGGTGACACACTAGTGATGAAACAAATCAGGGACTATCTTAAACGTTTCGTAAAAAAAAAAAAAAAAGAGACAAAAATCGCTTTTAACTAAACTCCAAGCCACCGAGTGCGCCTTCGAGCCCTGGGTGGCCGCTCAGGAACTTAAAACCGCGCATCGCTGTCGTGTTCTCGCCCTCCGCCAGCGCCTCCCAGATCTGTCACACCTAAGCCTAGAACCACCTCACGAGGTAGGAATTTTACGGTTCAATCACACGACCAGGGGGCGGCTGTCACACCCCGACGTTTCCCTCCACCCCAGACCTCGAGGCGTGCGACCTGCCCACCATGCACAAGCCTTTGGATTCTGAACTGGAGACGGAGCTTTCGGTTCTGGATTGGAGCCGAAGATGTACAATCTTTTGGACGTCACTAGGGTACTTTTCCAAAAGAAAAAAAAAAGTGCTAGAGTAAATTATGGACTCACCAGATAGGTTTCCCGTTGTATGAAGCCCTGAAAAAGTTGTAAGAGCCACTGGGTACTGATAAGGTGGTACACGTTGTTATCAAACGTTTTGTGGATCAGGCGTCTCACTGCCCACAACACCTCTATGAAGTAGGTATTATTTTTGTTTTATGGCTGATGAAACCTGATGTTCCGATTATAAATTCTGCCGTCTTACAGCTGGTGAGAGCAAGCTAGGTAAACCGCCTTTAAAAATGACTCTATAACAGGACAAAAAAATTATGAAGTTAATATTTTAATTTTTCTTACAAAAGCATCTTTTGATCCTTTGCTTGCAAGACATTGTCCTTTCCACTAGGCTAATTAAGATTTTAAAAAGAAAAACTGCTATTGCTCCTAAATGACTATAGGGCTGTGTTTGGTTATGTTTCCCTTAATTCTCATGGATTTTTAAAAAAATGACTTTGTGTGAGTGTTTTGTTTACATGTGTGTATGTGCATCTTATATGTGCCTTCAAACATCAAGAGAGGAGGGATTTCCTGGAACTATGCTAAAACTAAGCCTGGGTCCTCGGCAAAATCAACAAGTGCTCTTAATTGCTGAGCACTCTCTCCAGCCTTATCAAATGTTGCTTTCCAAAAAAGAACCCAACAGTTTAAAAATCAGGGATATTACTATGTTTGCTCTAGTTTTTATTATAAGAACAACTTGTGATGAATTGTAACTTTAAAAAATATCTTCTTTATGGCTTTGAGGCTGGCCTAGAACTCAATTTTGTAGCCCAGGCTCAGGCTGATAATCCTGCTTCAGTCCACTTCAGTTGAGTGATGGGATTACAGGTTTGTGCCACCACACCCTGCAGAATTGTAACAGTTGAACATAAAAAAAGATACATCTTGTTATTATGTCCGTTACAGCCGTGGATATGAAACTTAAGCACCAAAGAGGAAGTGCACTGGAGAAGGAAGGCTTCCATGGTTTGCATTAGTGAGGTACAACTGGAAAAGAAGAGACTTTAGCAACCAAGATCAAGACTGACATAGCTGAATAGTGTTCAGCTATCTACATTTGCTCCGACTAAAACTTGTATGGCGATCTCATTTAGAATATTTAAGTCCCATTTCGTTTAAAATCTTAACAAACCACAAATCCTCATTGAGTCATTAAAATGGGAGAAACCAAACTCCAGTAACAAAGCTCTGTGCGTCAGCAGAAAGCCACTGGGGAAAATGATCTTTCCACCACAAGAGGGTGCACATTCCCGAGTTACATTTCAAAGGGGAAAAAGGGGAGATTTTTCTATCAGATCATCACACTCAGGATTTAAAAACTTGGAAGAATGTCCAATCTGAATTTTACAACTCCAAAACATGTCACACCTTATGAGTCTAACGAATCCCACTCTTTAGGTAGTAATTAGTATTTGGGTATCAGGGTGTACATTTCCATCTGTATTCTAGAAAGGCGTTATCATCTCCGTCTGCCCACTTCCACCCACTCAGTTTAAGTCTCTGTATACAGCAATACTCTGTATACTCCTGTCAGAGAGTAGGAATGCAATCACCAGCGAGCGAACGGTAAATGTGGATACTATGGAAAACAGGTCTTGACATCTCAGCCCCCAACCCCGCCTTCCTACTGTTTCACATAGGAAGTGCAACTGATGGAACACTGGCTTCAGGATATTAACTTATTTAGTTAAAAACTGTAAAAGCATCCTCATTCAAGAGAGACTCAATGTCAGAATCAGAAACCATTTTGAACGGTAACTTGAAAACAACAGATTTAAACACTATTTAGCGGTTTGCAGGTTTAGGTTTATCGTTCTTGCTTTTTGTTTTCTCCTAGACAGGCTCCTCTATAATAGCTCTGGTTGTCTTGGAACTCACTATATAGACCAGGTTGACCTTGAATTCAGAGCTCTACCTGTTGTTTTCCCAGTATGGGAAGTAAAGGTGCATACCACTGTACCCAGTTTTCAGCACCCTTTTATGTTCCTGTTGGTAAAAAACCAACTAGAGTTTCAAATCTATAAAATGTTATTAGATCATTTGCTGCCTCTTGTAGGGAAACAAGTTCTCTTTCTCCCTAAATATACATTACTTGCCTGTGCCCCCCCCCCTTTCTTCTGAACTTTTCGCAGGCAAACATGGGTCTTAGCTCTTCATGTCTATATTCCTGGGAGTGCATTTCCTGACAGCCTGATAAACGTACACTTGAACAGTATTTTTACCATCATGTTACAATTTTTGAGGTTGGTCCTTTATAGTATTCTTCCCTCCCTGACAGGTGCCTGTCTCGGCCAGGGAATGCTTTTAATTGTCCTATTTCTTTTAGCATCCTTTGCTCTGGAAAATTTCCACTCTTTGTCTCGTAAGTCCTTGATGTGTTTGAAGAGTACAGAGTCACACATTTTTCAGAAGAATGTTCACTCCATGCTTCCTTACAGTTAGGTGGAGACTATGCATTTCAGTGTTCTAATGCACAGACTCTGTTGCCTGTCCCTCAGAGTGTCACTTGTAGAACATGACACACACCCATGTATTGCTCACTGATGATCATAATTTGGATCCCCTTGTCAATATGTGACCACTGTGTAGTTACTCTTTTTTTCCTTCCTGGAAATAGAAAGCAGTTTGTGGGGACATTATATCCCACTCATCAGAAGTTCCTTTTATGTTCAGCATTCATAATTGCTTATACATTATCTACATGAGCACATTTGAATTCCTGTTTCTACTTCTGTATTTGCTTATTCTCATTTATGATGTCCATCTACAAATAGTTTTCAAAATTCAGATTTTTATGTGCATATTTTGCCTATGTACATCATGTTATGTCTGGTGCCTTTAGAGGTCAGAAGACAGACAGTATCAGAGCCTCTGGAACTGGAGTTGTGAGCCAACCTGTGGGTGCTGGGACCCAAACAAAGATCCTGTACAAAAGCCACAAGTGTTCTTAAGTGCTGACCCATCTCTCCAGCCACTCTGCCCATATTTTATTTGTATATTTGTGTACTGTTTTTCTGAATCACTTCGGGTAGGTTACATATACCATTGCCTTTCACCTCTAAGGTTAAACTATATAATTATTTTGATATTCAAATTGTCTTATGTGTAGCTAGTAGAAGCACTTTCTTTTGTAGCTTCTGTTAACATTACTTCATTTTTATTTTTAAAAAGCACTCCCTTAGTTGCTTGTATAATGAGATAGTACATTTTTATCTCTTACTTAAGTTTGCTTTTCCATGGAATAAGCCTTTTCCTTTTTAAGAGGCCTGTTTCCATGTTAGTGGAAAATGATCTTAGGGAGCAAGGTTCAGTATGCTTACTGGGACTGGATTATCTGCTTCTTGCAGCTTGTAGGAGACAGTCCTGAAAAATATATTTGTGTGTGTGTGTGTATGCTCACAAATATTTATATACAAATCTTACAATCTGTAAAGGATATAAATTTAATTTTAAATTACATATAGTTTAAAGAGAACTATAGTGACATGACGTTCTAGATAAAAGAAATGAAATCCCCCAGCCCTCAGAGGCAGGTAGGACTCCATGAGCTCAAGGCATCTGGTCTATAGAAGGAGTTCTAGGACAGCCAGGGCTACACAGAGAAACCTGGCCCTGAAAAACCGAAAGGGGTGGGGGAAGGGGCACAAGGAAGAAATGAAGTCACACCATCAATTCATATAGTTTTCATGTTCCCTTTTAGTCAGTGTCTATATACATAATTATATAGTTTCATAGTCCTCTTAATCCCTTTTCACTTAACATGCCATAAACATATGAGCTACTATATAATTTTCACAATCTTTATTTTAGAATGCTCTGAGATATATCATTAGAATTTTCTATTCCTGGACATTTAGCTTATTTCTAGTTTTTGGTATTAAGATTCTGAAATGAACATTTTTATACATATGCCCTTTTAATTTAATGTTTTATCAACTGATTGGAATATTTCCTAGAAGTAATCTCTTTGTGGGTTTTAACATATGTTCTCATAGAGAATGGAACAAACATTTACCAGAATTCAAACTAGAATCGGAGATGGAGACAAAAAAGAGTAATCTCTTTTAGTAGACACTTGAATATACAGTGAAAGATAAAATTTCCAAACAATTATAGCCTAAAAATAGAGGAAGATCATGTAATCCATGGAAATGGGTAACACAGGAAACTTGAAGGAGGTAGTAATTAGACTGTGTGTCGAAATAAGCTTGGTAGAGAGCATACTAGGATTAGAATAAGTTATGTTAGTATACAAGGTAAAGGAGAGGTAGGCCGTAGAAAGCATTTTAAGTAGAATCATTAGAGTGTAAGAAAATGGAACAGTTGAGAAGAACCTGGCATTTCAGATAGCTGTATAGTCTACTATAGTTTGTAGCTTGGGTATCGTTGAAAGCCAAGAGTAAAAGTCAGCCTGCTCAACTGGATAGAGGTTAGACCATTAATGGTTTTATGTGCTATTTTTATATTGATAAAATTGGAAAATCTTAAATTAATTTGGTTGATTTTTGTCTTTGCTTTTGTTTGTTTGTTTTTTTCAGAGACAGGGTTTCTCTGTATACCCTGGCTGTCCTGGAAGTAGCTCTGTAGACCAGGCTTGAACTCACAGAGATCCACCTGCCTCTGCCTCTTGAGTGCTGGGATTAAAGGCATGAACTACCACTGCTCTGCCCAATATTGAGATCTGTATTTTAGAAATGTACTTTCTAAATGAAGGGCTGGAGAGGTGGCTCAGAGGTTACGAGGGAATAATTACTGCTCTTAAAGAGGACCTACGCCGGGCGTGGTGGCGTACGCCTTTAATCCCAGCACTCGGGAGGCAGAGGCAGGAGGATTTCTGAGTTCGAGGCCAGCCTGGTCTACAAAGTGAGTTCCAGGACAGCCAGGGCTATACAGAGAAACCCTGTCTCGAAAAACCAAAAAAAAAAAAAAAAAAAAAAAAAAAAAAAAAAGAGGACCTGAGTTCAGTTCCTCTATTGTTTTGTAAAAATAAATAAACATATAAATACTTTCATCTCAGCATTGCATTCACATAAAAAACATACAAATACACACACACAATTAAAAATAAAATGAATCTTTGAGAGGAATCCACAAATTTTCTTAATGAGGTTACTCAGAGAACAGAGGTATGGAGAAACTCCTTTGGAGAAAACTGTCCAGGCAAATTATTGAGCGAGCACTGGAACTTGGAGGAGAGGAGGCAACAAGAGTGAAATAAGGTATAAAAGAAAAAGGAATTATTTGTCAGCATGCAGGTAAATATTCCCAGGTAACTACTCAGCACTAACTCTGTGCTGCATGGATTTTATATTTTTGTTAGTTATCAAGTATGTTAAGGGTGAATAAAACAACCACACTTTTTCCTCCTACGGTCTAACCTAGTGAGTAAAACCAGACATTAATAATCTTACAAATCACAACTCTCAGCAGTAACAAGAAAGTACAGGGTGTTGTGAAAGCAGTGTAATACAGGGAGCTCACACTGGATATAAAGAGGGATTTTTGGTGGGGGGAGGTGTGCAAAAGTGCCATAGAGTGAGTGCATTTGGAGGCCAAAGGACCACATGGTTTTTGGAATTGAACTTAAGTTGTTAGGTTTGGCAGCAAGCACTTTACCCACTGAGCTATCTCTCTGGCTAAACAAACGCCCTACCAGAACGTCCAAAGATAGCTGTGTCTTCATCTCCGGAACCTAATTACATAACCAACATGTCAAGAAAGAATTCAAGTTCCGTTTGAAAGTAAGGCCACTCTGTGGTCCTAGATTGCCTGAGTCGACTCCCATCACTGTCGGTCTTGTAAGTGTGGTAGAAGAAGACTCTGTGGTCCTAGATTGCCTGAGTAGACTCCCATCACTGTCGGTCTTGTAAGTGTGGTAGAAGAAGCATCAGAGAGGTGGCAGTGCTGAGAGGTGAAAAAGGCTCAACCAGGTTTGAAGATGGAAGGTTTGGAGCCAAGGAATAGCTTGTGAGCTAAAAGGGGGTTTCACAGAGCCTTCAGAGGGATCGCAACTCTGCCGCCTCCTTAGTTTTGTGATACTGAGACTCATTTTGGATTCCTGACCTTCAAAACTGTTTACAGCCATTAACTTTCTAATTGTGTAACTGCACAGCAATAGGAAACATGTAACCAGCCATTGTCTTTGTTTGTTTTTAAAGCATTTATATGTGTTATGTGTCATGGGGAGGGGCCTCACGTTTGCCAAATGCATATGGTTCTCTCCTCATACCATGTCAGTTCCAGGGAACCAAGCTAAGGTCATCAGTCTTGGCAGCAAGTGTCTTTACCCACCAAGCCACCTCACTGGCCAGCAAACTCCCATTTTCCATGTGGTAGAAAAATGAACAGTCAATACTAAGTATTGTAGTGTACTGATTTGCTTATAGAGATTCATAGGCTGTTTTTTAGATTCTTTTTTTAAAGTCTACAGAGTGTCAAATCTCCAGATGAAGACCTGGTTAAAGAGAGCATCCAGTCTACCACTGACATTATATACCTAGAGATCACACGCTAATTTGTCAGTAGGAATATGGAGAGCTTGTCCTGTGGATTTACTCATCTAAGCATTCCACTTAAATTTGAAATTTATTTTAGGCTGATATTTAGTTTGTTCAAATAACTTAGATTATTTCTCCCCTATAGCAAATATCCCTTTCTTAGAAAGAAATCCTTCTCAGAGGGTATTTATATAGTATGGTGCCCAGTATGGCTTGGCCATGTTAAGGACAGTATGGCATGGTTTCCTGCCCCTGGAATGGAGCCAGTAGGGCGTTGGCCTCCACAAGTATTGATGATTGCTGTGGGCGTAAGGTTTGTTTGTATAATAGTGTACATATTTTCACATTCCTCCTTCAAGGATTGCCCTCTCTGCCAAGGTTAATATCTCCGTGATAATCAGAGACAGTAAGAGTCCAGGAGGGGATGGCAAAATAGTAGAATGCTGTGACCTTGAGGCTGTGAAAGTCAGGACAGCCCCTAAGGCTGTGAGAAAGAACACTGAAAACATGAATTTAGAAATATATAATTTCTCAACTATGTAAACTATAAGGATGCAATATGAATTGTATAAGGAGCTTCACAGATCTAAAGGAACAGAGACAGCTTGCACTATGAGCCAGTTTGTTAGAAAGGTACTAAGGAAGGAGATAAAGAGATCGGGAGTGGTGGCTACAAGGCAAGATCCCACCCAGTTTTGTTTATCTATGCTTACAAAGTGGATTCCAGAGGGTCAGCCTGATCCAGGCATGGTTGGAATAGTAATTTCAGGGTGGAGTCCCACTCAACTATCTTACTGTCTGTAAGCTTGAAGTCTCTAAGAATCAAGGGGCTGAGGTCATGGGATGTTGATTCAGGGGGAATCAAAAACCGGGGTGGGGGTGGGGGTAAAGACTGAATGGATATGTAAAATAAAAAGTGGGCTTTTGATCTGCAAGAGACAAGCTACCCAGAGAGTTTTACAATAGTAAGAGAAAGCTGTCAGTAGCAGAGCAGAATACAGAGAGCAATCTGGAAAGGTGTCTTGAGCAGAATGTAGGCCTTCAGCTTGGACCCACAATTTGACTTTGAGTTATTTGGTTTTGCTACTCCTAGGAACCCCTTCCTGAGAACCCCTCTCCAAGCTGAGGCTGGTCCTTGGTGATATGGGATTGTATGCTTTATCCTGTGGCAAGGGCAGATGCAAGTGTATGAATCTACCTGTGGAAGCCAGAGGACAACACTGAGTGCCACTGTTTGGGTCTGGGTCCTGTCCACTGTTTCGTTTTCCTTTCCTTTCCTTTCCTTTCCTTTCTCCCTCCCTCCCTCCCTCTTTCTTTCTCTCTCTCTTTTTCTTTTTTCTTTCTTTCTTCATTTTTTTTTTTTTTTTGAGCTTGAAACTAGCCCCAGGGATATACCCATCTTCACTTTCCCGATGCTGGAATACAACTGCACATACCATGCCTGTGTTGTTTTTAATGTGAGTTCTGGTCATGCCTTCAAGGCAAGTACTTTACCAACTGAGCTATCTCTGTAGACTTAGATGATCATATTAAGAGAACATATTGTTTAGATGTAGATTTATTTTGTCAGTTGGATAGATTTGTTTCATGACTTTGTCGTGTGACTTCTAAAGTTGATTAGACTAAGTTGCACAGCGGTGGTGGGTATTTACATACGTGCCAGGAAGTGTATTTCTGTCTTGGGAAATTAACATTGCATTGTTTATAGCCCTAGTTTCTAGAAGTGCAAACTCATATCTACAGCATTTCCAACTCTAATTCTGTTCAGCATACAGGCCTAAGAGTTCTTTATTTTTCTTTTCCTGTATGTGTCATCTTGCCTTCACGTTCTTTCCTACAAACCACCATGGACCATAGTAAAATTCATTTAAAATTAAAAATTATGATTTGAAGGCTAATTAACTTTTTTACTCTCCACCGATAAGGAGCTCATTTCTTTCAGTTATTTACTTTCTAAAATTGATGTAGAAATGCTGACTTTGGACATGGCAGTAAACAGTGCTTTGTAAACACTGCCATGTAACATAATGTAATGATGTAATGTAATCTAATGTAAACCTTGTGAGAAACTAGAAGGGACAGAGCCTATTTGGGATTGGAACCACAGAATCCTAGAGTTAAAACCTCATTCCCTCTGCACCTATTGTCCAAGTAGCCCCTGAAGCTATGAAAACAAACATGTTCCACTCACTTGTGACAACCTTTAAATATTGCTTTCAGTCTGGATGACAACTGAGTCCCCACTTGCTAATCCCCACAGCCTCAATGGACGCTCTGACGCTTCCTTAGTAGTTTCATGATTTAACCCTTTTTGCGGGTTAGACTGTAATTTAACAGGACAGGACCCCTCTCAAAAAGTGACAGCCAGATTTATATGTTCTGGAATATATCCCAACAGTTGATACTCACTTTTTGTCCCATCTATTAAGATTCCTATATTTGGGGAAGCAAATTTAGACTCATAAATAATAAAAATGAATCTGCTCTTGTCAATTTATTTACAAAAAAAATTGAGGCCCTTGAGTAGTGTCACTCATGTGGCCCACTGTCAGTCTCGGCACCCTGTACTTTGATAAAGTTACCATGCTACTTTTGTAAAACTAAAGTTTTAAAAAAATGGAGGGACACAAGGTGCTTGCTGTCAAACCAGATGACCTGAGCTTAATCTCCAGACACCTTCTCCCATATTGTACACACATGCACACAAAATAAATGTAAAAGACTTTTTTTTTTTAGAAATGGTTTTTCGAGACAAGGTTTCTCTATATAGCCCTGGCTGTCCTGTAGACCAGTCTGGCCTCGAACACAGAAATCCGCCTGCCTCTGCCTCCTGAGTGCTGGGATTAAAGGCGTGCGCCACCACGCCCAGCTGTAAAAGACTTTTAATTGAAGAATAAAACTTCACGATGTATAGAAAATGTCAGATTACATCTGAGAAGTCAGGAGAGTAAATACCGTGCTCTACTGAAAGAAACTATAAAACACATGGTAAATGTGACAGGAAACAAGACGTTATGTAATTTAATCAATTTACTTTATCTTCCCATATTAGAAGAGAAGTATATGAAAAACAAATATAGAGATGTTTAAATTAGATGTTACACCATTTGTGAAACAACACAAAGTTGCTTTGCCTTAGCTATAGGCTTTTAATACACTGCAAGGCTACACAACAGGCTTGAGGACTTCGTGCTGGTCTGATGGTCCTCCAGTCCTCTCTCTTTCCTCACCCCACCTCCTCCCCCATGGTTTTCCTTTTGCAGTCAGGGTCTTATTTTGTAGCCAAGCTTATCCTCAAGCTTTCGATCCTCCTGCTTCAGCCTCCCAAGTACTGGGATTACAGTTACTTACTGTCTGACTCCCTTTGACATGTGCTCTTCTGCATCTTACAGATACAAAAGACGTGGTGTGTACAGTTGTTAAAGTGCAAGATTACTTTCAAATCACATGCTATAAAAATATATTATGTCCAGTTTTTTGGGGGGGTCATTTCCCCTTGAATTACCTAATGCATATATATTAAAGAAGATTGTGGATGATTGGAATCAGTAGGAATAATTGGAAGACATTGTTTGCTGAAAACCATTTAACAATAAAAAAACCTCCTTTCCATCTCTTTTCAATTGACAAAAGAAGGCCTCATGTTTGTCTTTTTATAATATCAATAACATTTTTATAGTACCAACAACATTATTAGTTGGTGGTGGCACACAAGCCAATTCTAACACTTAGGACAGAGATCAGAAGATCAAAGGGTTCAAAGCTAGCCTGGGCTATATAAGAAAACTGTCTCAAAATTTACTTAATTTTATCTCTTTGGGATTACTGAATACTATTGTTTGTTTATATTTTTCAGGAAATTACAGCTTAATATTTTATGGACTAGAAGGTTTCATCTTTCAGCCATCAACTAGAGAGCAAAGTAGGAAAGACTTGGAGAGAGAAAGAGCCTCTGTCCTAAGAAACGATTTAAGGGTTGCCATGAAATTGCATTTATTTTAATCATTTTGGAGTATGTTTATTAATTCCAGGTTTTCCTTGCTACAGTGAGATAATAGTAAGAATATCTTTTTTTTAAGATTTATTTATTATATGTAAGTACACTGTAGCTGTGTTCAGACACTCCAGAAGAGGGCGTCAGATCTAGTTACAGAGGGTTGTGAGCCACCATGTGGTTGCTGGGATTTGAACTCAGTACCTTCGGAAGAGCAGTCAGCACTCTTAACCTCTGAGCCATCTCACCAGCCTCTAGTAAGGATATCTTAAAAATAAATGTTTTGGTAGGGAATAGTTTCAGAGAGAAACTATTTTTCTTTATCTCAACTATTATAGTGTTTTAATCGTGCATTTTTATTCCATCTCTGATTGGAATTGGGAACTTGGACAGAATAGTGAGTACTCAGACATGCATGCATGCTGACAGCCCCAGGAGTGAAGATGGCTAAGTCAATGTTCTTCACAAGGGCGTTTGATGATGTATGCTTTAAAAATGTGGAATCAGGTCCAGAGAGATAACTCAGTGGTTAAGAGTACTTACTAGCTTCTTAGCATCTATGTCGGACAGGTCATAACCACCTATTCTATACACATAAACACACACACACAGAGACACACAGACACACACACACACACACACACACTGACACACGCACACTTCACAGGCAGAGTAAGAGGTGATTCATGAGCTAAAATAATACTGGCCAATTTAAAAATGCATACTAAATCAAAACTTTCACATGTGTTAACAACATTCAATTTGAGTAAGGGTTTTTTTTTTCCCCCTTAGGTTTTAAATTGTGGTAAAACTTAAATTTCCAGTTTTGTGGTACTAAATATATTGTAATAATGTAAATAACCCCCATTGCTATCTGTCTTCATCTAGCAAATTTTGGAAGTCATTAAGACTACTGAACCTCTTCTCCATCTCCCACCCCCCAAATATGGTTACTAGAAGAGTGAACGAGTGCCTTAAAAACTGACCCCAAACTAAATTTTCTTTATCGTTATGTTTTGTTCTAAATTTAGTGTAAATGCTCCATTGTTGTATATATAATGATGACGCAGTTTTTTCAGTCTCAGTGTAAACATGATATTTTAGGTAGAGCCCCACCCCCTCAGTCTTTCCCTCCCCCAGTGGCTTTTAATCCTCTAGGCACATAGAAACAGCCCCACTCCCCACCCTGCTGTGTTCCAAGCTGGACTTTTAGAGGCAAGGTTCTAGGCCATTCTGTGGTTGTATAATGTGACCCTTTTAGTTTTCTTTACAGCTTAGCCAAGGCTATTTATAGTAGACTGTGCAACAGACTAATTGATGCTTATCTTCCTTGAACATGAATGTGTCATAGAAACTGAGAATTCAGAATGAATGTTCAGAAGCATCCTTTTGTATTATCTCACACTTCATCATAACAAGTGCACAAAACAGTCTTACTGTGCAAACAGAGTGATTTAATGTTATGGATAGAGCCATACCCTATTTTTCCAAAGAATAGTAATTTGTTTTCAGCTGTCTATGAATTCTGACTTTTTTTTTTTTTTTTTTTTTGAGACAAGGTCTCACCGTGTAGCAAAGGCTGGCCTGTAAATCATGATCCCCTGCCTCAGCTTCCTAACTGATGAAATTGCAGACATTTAACACTCAGCCCGGCTTGGCGAACTGTCTGGCTGTAAAATAACATTAGTCTTCACCCCCAGCTGTAACATAAAGGGAGTGTTGCCCACTTTGACAAAGGATGGTAACACCTGAAGTGAAATATGGATCCAAGTGTCGGGATGGGGCTGATGCTAATCTCCTGATCCCCGACTGGTTCTTGATCTATCAGTAAAGAAGCCATGGGCCAAGTGCTGGGCGTAAGGAGTGGGCGGGACTTCGTGGTCCCCACAAGCAAGGAAAGCAGAGGAAGAGGTCACCATGCTTCGGAGAGAGAAAAGACAAGCAGCCATGTGAGATCTCAGGTGGAGTGGCCATAGGCCACTTCTACAGGTGGGCAGTTGGGGCTGTTGAGCGGTGATTAAATGTAACTGAGCAACTAAAGTTGAGGGCAGGTGGAGAGGTGTGGAGCTAAGAGTGTTGATAAGGACCTGCTTCTCCAGGCAGGAGATAAGTAGGGCCCAGCAATTGTGCCAAAAATTGTGCAAGTTGAAATTGAACAACTGTGTGTGTCTGTGTTTTTCATCCATGAACCCAATATTCTCTGGGTGGGGGCTAGTAGTGCGGCCGGTTCTCTGAGCTTAGTCAAGGTTGCTACACACAGCATCCAACCTCCAAAAGCAAGCTCCTTTCAATTATAATAAGACAGAGCTCATCCCTGCCTATCCTCATACCACCACCCACACCTCTGAAGAATGACCAGCCTTCACTCTCTTGGTTGTCCTTTCTTCTGGCAGGAGGTAACTCTAAAGTACCCCGAGTCTCAGAATACAGTAAGAACATTTCTGTGGTCTGTTAAGAGGGCAGATCTCACATTGAACATACTACCCTAGGAAAGACACACAAGCAAAACTGTGTGTGCTTCCCAAAAAGCAAAGGGGAATGTTTGTCCACATCAGGCATAGAGCTGTAGTCAGGGTAATTTTAGAAAAAAAAAATAAGAGTGTGGTATTGGAAGTGAAAAGGCTAGAATAAAATTACTTTTAAATGATTCTTTCATTGATAGAAGAATAAGATCACAAGACTGTTTAGAGGCGGTTTCTGACTCCTAAGATTCCTAGACTCTAAAATACTTCTAAAGGGAAAATCTAAAGAGAGCCAAGTTACCCGGTTTTGTTCTGTAAAGGTGATTTTGTTTAGAACATTAGAATATGCTGTCAGCTATAGGTTTAAGAATAAATTCTTGTTGCTTTGTGCCTGCTCAGTGTCTATAAATGAAGCAGGTAGAACTTAATTTGGTATTGGAATCTGTTTGAAATAGTATTATTCTTAATATTTAATTTAAAACAACCAACTCTAGAATCTGGTATTAATAAGCTTACACATGCACACTAATGGCTGAACTGTAAGGAACCAAGCAAGTATCTTATGAGATAGTCTCCATAGTTGTAGTTTTTAATTTGTGAATGTTTCAGATGATTCATTTTTTCCTTTATGTATTTATTTATTTAGGTTTTTCGAGAGGGTTTTTCTGTATAGCCCTGCCTTGAACTCAGAAGTCTACCTGCCTCTGTCTCCCAAGTGCTAGGATTAAAAACATGCACCCCTACACCCGGCTTCTTTTTTAAACTTTTATACATTTTTAATCAAAATAGAATTACATCACCTACCCTTTCCCTTTTCCCTTTCCACCCTCTAGATGATTTTTAAAATAGATTTATTTATTTATAATATGTAAGTACACTGTAGCTATCTTCAGACACTTATTCTTCTCTCTCTAGCCTGCTTGCTCTGGCCCAAAGTTTTCTTTATTTATTATATGTAAGTACACTGTAGCTCTCTTCAGACACCACAGAAGAGGGCATTAGATCTCAATATGGAGGGTTGTGAGCCAACATGTGGTTGCTGGGATTTGAACTCAGGACCTTTGGAAGAGCAATTAGTGCTCCTAACTGCTGAGCCATCTCTCCAGCCCTAGATGATTTTTTTTTTTTAAAACCATTTGGAAACTGCAGGAGACAGGAAAGGGAATAGTATCTAATGAAGCTGTATAGGTCTCTTGATATCAGCATATTTTAGTTTGGTGGGACTAACAGTTTTCTGTCTTCTAGATTACTTTGTAAAATACCATGGTGTTTTACAGGTGTCAACACAGGCTTAGACAGGTTAAGGGGCCTGTACGGTCGAGTGTGTTCATCATACTCATGTCTTAAGCACTATGTTCACACTTTTATGTACTGCTATAGGGCAGTTGTTAATCCAAAATCGCTTTTACTCACAGGAAGAGTTGTTGGAATGTTCAGGGTTCTTGATTTCTCACACTTCATTTTTTTGGAGTATAATTTTAATGAAAGGTGTTTTATTTTTTAAATCAGAAATGGAGTTACATATGCTCTAGGGCCAGCTAGGAAGCCTTTTGCTTATCTAGGTCTGAACCTTAAAGGGTTAGTATTCAGCCTTTGCAGCACTCCCAGAGCAGTGAGCTGTAGGCTGAACTCTATGACAAAATTGTAAGACCAAAGGATCAAGCTTTTCTAAGCAACGTAATTGCATCCCAGAACAGAACTCAGAAATGTTTACAGAAATAGGAGAATGTCTAGCAACATGCCTAGTATCTAAGTAAAGATTGTTGGGTACATAATGAAGTTAGAAAAATGACCCATAATGAGAACAGTCAATCAAATGAAAATGACCTTCTATGGACATTCATGCTGAATTAGCTGAAAGGGGCATAAAACAGTATTATAGTAATGACCTACATGATTGAATAGCAGACATATAGGACATTTTCAAAAACAAAATTTTGGAGACGAAAGCTGTAATTTTGGGAATGAATAAAATCAACTAACTATGATTCAGGGCATATTAGACATGGCAGAAGACTAGTGAATGTGAAGACCCAGCCCCAGAAAGTCAAAGTCAAAGTCAAATTCCTAGTCAAAGAGCTGAGAAGAGAAGGCTCAGCAGTTAAGAGCCAGTACCTCTCTTGCAGAGGCCCTGAGTTGGGTTCCCAGCATTCACATGGGACATCTCACAACTGCCTAAAAACCCCAGCACTGGGAGATCTGACACTTTCTGATCTCAAAGGTCACACCTCACCCACCCACCCACCCACTTGCACTTTCCAACCCACCCAAACAAACAAACAAAAAAGAAAGAAAGAAAGAATGAAGACACTAAATTTTAATGACAAGAGAATCAGTGAGCTGTGAGATAAATTTCCAGGGGTCTCATACACATACATGTGATGGGAGTGAACAAAGGGGAAGAAACACACCCATAGAACAGAAATTTGAAAAAATATTGGCCCAATCTTTTGAATTTGCTGGAAACTACAACACATATTCTAAATACTCAGAAGCAGTAAGAAACTTCCCTGAAGTACATGTAACCAAAGTGTTCAGAACCGGTGATAAAGAGAAAATCTTGAGAACAGCTACAAAAAACCAAAAAGCCAAAAAACCCAAAAGTGTACAACGGCTCAGAGATAACCTATGTCTAACAATGCCTTCCAAGACTAGGAATGATACAAAGATAACTGTTCTTACTCAATCAGTCACGAAACTGAAATAAATCTGATGAAATTTATCATCTCTGAGAGTGCTCTCATCCTCTTCATTGTCCTGCCTCCTCCCACCCCTTTTCTCGGGGAGTCATTGGTTGGCTATGATTATAGATTAGTTTGCATGTTTTAGGACTCCATAAATGGGGAGTCACATGGTATGTATGTGATTAGTCTGAAATTCAGTTCATCTTAGAATCAAAGTTCATGTGGAGCCATTTGGTGTTTCATTCCACTCTCTCTTCAGTCCCTAGGATTTCAATTTCTACGTTATAGTAACCTTCACATATTTAACAACAGGTCTGATAGCTTGCTATCAAGATCTGTTGAGCCCTGTCCCAATCATCTGAAGATATCTTTTCCAAATTATCAGCTGTAGGTGATAAGATTTTACATCTTCAGAGTAACAATCTTGTGTTCATTTCCTCATTTTTTTCCCCTCCCCATGGATGAAAGATAAACCATTGCTAAACTTGTTCTTCCTTTTGGTTACTGCTTCCTCACAGACAGCCGCTTGCCTCTTGGTAGACACCCTAGCCCTTTCCCTTACTACACCAACCTGTACAGAAAGAAACACTTGGATCAGACACTTGAGGGAAGTGTAACTAGGTGAATAAGGAAAACCTGGTTCCCTGGGAAAAGTGAACTTAAATATGATAATCCCATTTTTCTTTTAAATGACCCCACCAGGAAAGAAAGCAGATTAGTAGAGCCCCCAGAGACCAGGACTGCAGGACTACAAGGACACACGCTGAACACAAGGCCCTTTCTACAGCTCTCATTCATAGTAAACTGTTAGCCACTGGGGTGATAAGGAGATAGAAGATTGAAGCTTTGCTTACCTCATACCTCAGCTGGGATTCCTGATATGGGCAATATTTATTTTGTATTATGCAGAGTTTTTTAGTTCCTAGGGTAAGGAAAAGCACACAAGTGAAGAAAACCATACTGTAAACCAAGCCAACAGCTTAGCTTGATTTACCAAACAACTTACGCAACACTGAAGGCCTCTTAATATGAGTCCATTACCACCTCCCTTCCCATTCCCTTCTCTACTTGTCCTCTGATAGACTCTCACTGCACAGCCAGCTCATTCTAGCCGAGGGTAGCCTCAAACTCTTGTTCCTCCTACTTTAGCCCTCTGAGTGTCACAGATGTGAATGACTACGCCTGGCTTCTTTCTAGTATTCATTCCTATTATCAAAATGCCTATCAACGTGCTTGTGAAGTAACAACCTTCCTCCTCGTGGGCAGTTTTGCTCATTGCTATTTCTAGTGTGTGGAACCTTACTAAGCACAGAGTCAATAAATCTGATTAACCTTTTTCTCTGGTAATCCAAGTCCATTACTGCTTTAAAATTAGACATATACATACACACACTCTGTTGCATATATAAAATTTGCCTGAGCTGGGTGTGGTGATGTGCTCATGGAAGGCGAAAGCTATGAGTTTGTACCCAGCCTTCCATCTATATAGGGAGACCTTATTTAGAAAGCCCCTTTCTCACTCCCCACATTCTCCTATAAATTTCAGTTTTCAGTCACTTCATATTACACATTCTTAGCAATTACTTAATAGCTTTGACTTCATTTTACATGTGTGTGCTTTTCTTATATATTTATTATTATTATTTATTATTATTTTCTTTTACATAAGAGGAGAAGGAAGAGGAAAAAGAATGTGGAGGAAGAAGGAAAAGGAAGAAGAAGAAGAAGAAAAATAGACACTATCAGTAGACAGACATATTCTGAGTCTATGCTCTTTCAAGAGAACTTAGACACAAAAACTGTATTTTTGCTATTTTATTCATATAATGTATGATTTTAATACATTCCTCAATATTCTGCTTAAAACCAAGGAACTTTCCTAAGAAAAAGCATATAAAGGTATAAAAGCATTTATATATTGGTAAGATTTTTTTTCAGTAATAAATATAAAAACTGTACACTAGTCATTTAAGTCTTGGCAGTTTCATAGAAATTTTTATGGGAATCATGTCACATAGTTTACATGAATAATTTGCTTTAAGAAAATCTCTACTTCTTTTCAGAGAAGTACCCGGGATACATTACCCTGGCTCTGTACGATCCTTAAACTATCCCTTGTTGCCTCAGGAAGGAACTGATGTGTTACGACCCAGTGAGAGGATTGCTGAGGTGCCAGAATAAGGCTGTGAAAGTGTAACTCATGTTTTCTATAATAGATTTTCAAGTAGTTTAAGTGAGAGAAAGTCACTCTCAGGCGGCTTCCCTCTCCACCCGTCACCCAGCAACGATAAAGCCACGCAGTGACTACTAAAGCAGGTTCTAGTGATGGCATGGCACAGCAGTCTGTTAGTCCTTTTCTCTGCCTCCACCCAAGTGCCAATGTTTAGGGTGCTTCACAGGTTCCTGGAGTGTGATAGGCTGTCGGAGAGTACCATCTTCATTCGAAGTCTTTTCTAGTGCATATAAAAGCACACACTAACACGAAACCATGAGAAATATTAAACCTCAACTATAGATTTTTTTTTTTGGCTCTACTGACATTTACATAGCAGACTTCCCATTTCAGATGTTCCGCCACACAATACTAATTAAACAAACAAACAAACAAACAAAAAAAAAAACCACTGAGTTTGAGAATTTATTTTTTCAGTGGCTACTTTCCACTTGAGAATCTGTGTATGGCAGTGGTGGTAGTGAACACCCAAGCAAGTAACGGTTCCTAACTAGACAGCAAGAGCCGTGTTCTCACTTTTTGGCCATATCAGAGACACTCTTTTCCCTAATAGGTATAGTCATTATTTGACTAAACTGTAGTCAGTGTAGTGAGAATGGAACGATGTCTATTACTTTGAGATCCTTCCCTAAAAAATCTTTGTGGGCTGAGGGTGTAGCTTAGCTGGAACAGCAGTTGCCTTACATGCTCAAAGCCTTGGGCTTAGTCCCTAATACCACATAAACTGGCTGTAGTGGTACATGCTGATAGTCCAGGCACTCAGGGAGTTGCAGATCACCTTCAGCTATATATCAGGTTCTAGGCCAGCCAGGGATACATGAAACCCTGTCCAAAACAATGAAAAGCGCTGTAAGTCTCTCAACAGACTAGAACAGAAGATCTCAAGGAAATCTTGGAGCATTCAGTTCTAAAAGCCTCTGTGAAGAAATGCCTCCAAAACGCCATACTGACCTATTCATTTACTTCAGGAAGAAACAAATTGGAGCCATTAATTATTTTTTAGTTGATCACAGCAATTAGTTTACCCTCGATGCCCCTATAGTGCACAATTTTAATGGGCACCATTTATTTTATAACATGTGTGAACATATTTCCTAGTTGAGGCTGTAGGTGTGTGTGTAAACATCCCTCCCAGAAGTGTGATAACAGCGTAACCAAACTGATTCCCACTACTCGTGGGTACTGTGGATGAGCACTAAGAAGTATAAGGGCACTTTGTGTGTTTGCAGGAACAGACTGGTGACATGGTGTTCATTAAAAACCCTAAGAGGAAGGCTGCAGAGGTGACTCAGTGCTCACTGCTCTTCTGGAGGAGTTCTGTCCCCAGTGCTCACTGATCAGCTCACAGTTGTCTGTAATTCCAGTTTCAGGGAATCTGACATCTTCTCCTGGCCTCCACAGGCCAAATACACTCACACATACACTTAGGAAAAATAGTTAGAAAACAAAATGTCATTTAGAAAAAAAATCAAATCTTAAAAAAAACTTGTAAGAAAATGAAATGACCAGGTCTTTTTCTTGGATTTGTTTAATATGTAACCATCACTGGTTTTGTGTCTGTAACAAATTCGTTAAGAGCCCCCTCTTCTCCAAATAGCTAGGTAGGTAAATTGGAGCATACTGTCCTCAGCTATAAGGATATTTTTTCTCAGCTATTCTAACAACTTCTGTTGTGAGACTTTATCTCTTCCTTTTCTTAACCAGCACCCTGTCATATATGACTGTGATGCCCTGGTACAAGCCATAGTATGCCGGAAGTCATTTTTAACTTGGATGTTCCTTCAGACTCTAAACTGACACTGGAGAGCTGCCCAGGAGCAACTTCAAGACTTAGAAACACGTTGGACGGAAAGTGTGCACTCTCACGTGCCGATGCATAGGTGTGGAAGTCAGAGCACACGTTCTCAGAGTTGGTGTTTTCCTTCCATTATGGGTTCCAGAGACTTAAGTCATCTGCCAGCCTTGCGTGATGAGTGCAGTTACCCATGAGCCATATGGCTGGCCCAAGAAGAGTCTCTTGCATGTTAATTTTCAGTAAAAACAGAATTATAGATTGTCTTTAAAATTTTTTTTTTGCTTATGTTTTTTAGATTTATGTGTTTTGCCTGCTTGGATATTAATGTACCATATGTGTTCCTGGGGACTTTCAGGTCCTCTGGAACTGGACTTACAGATGGAGTAAGCTCTCTTGTGGGTTCTGGGAACTAAACCTGGGCTTCTACAAGGGCAATAGTACTCTTAACTGCTGAGGTGTTTCTCCAGCCTCAAGAAAATTTCTTTTTTTTTTTTTTTGGTTTTTCTTTTTTTTTTTTTTTTTTAAATTTATTTATTATATGTAAGTACACTGTAGCTGTCTTCAGACATTCCAGAAGAGGGCGCCAGATCTCGTTGCGGATGGTTGTGAGCCACCATGTGGTTGCTGGGATTTGAACTCTGGACCTTCGGAAGAGCAGTCGGGTGCTCTTACCCACTGAGCCATCTCACCAGCCCTTTTTTGGTTTTTCGAGACAGGGTTTCTCTGTATAGCCCTGGCTGTCCTGGAACTCACTTTGTAGACCAGGCTGGCCTCGAACTCAGAAATCCGCCTGCCTCTGCCTCCCGAGTGCTGGGATTAAAGGCATGCGCCACCACTCCCGGCTAAGAAAATTTCTTATTACCTTCTTTATTTTGGTTAAATGTCAGCTTCAGGTAAGATTCTGTGATCTGATGTTACCAGTAAAAAAAATGGGTTTCTTGTGGAAATAACCTCTGACAGTGCTTACCTTATAGGATTGTTACAGTTTTAGCAACAGTGCTAGTGTCTAGCACTCCTCCTGGTTTGTATTTTGTAAATGGTAGCCATAATAATAATAATATATAACAGCACTAGGACCTCTTCTCTGCCGTATTCCTTTTATATTGGTATATTGTGTGTATGTCTCACATGTTTGTGAGTATGGAGGCTGCCACTATTTTTCTCTGTTACTTCTCACTTTATTCTCCTTTTCTATCTTTGTTTGTTTTGAGACAAGGTCTCTCATCGAACATGGAGCTCACCCATTTAGCTAGACTTCTGCTGCTAGCAAGCACCAGTGTAGATATGCCCAGCCCTTTTAAATATGGGGCTCTGGGGAGTAAAGCTAAGTCTCCATGCTTTCAGGGTAAGGACTTTTACTGATGGAGCATACTCCCTCTTCCCCTACATTCTTACATAGACAGTAACCTGAAAAAAGAAAATGAAGTTCAGTCAAGCCAAGGAGAGCTTCGCACAAGGAGTGGAACCAGTCCAAGAAAGGAGGGTAAGAGACCGGGAAGGTAGGGAGTGGGTACACTACAGGCAGCAAAGCCGGAGGGGTAGAATCATTTAAGTCTTTTAACACTGGACACTGAGCTACCCGATTCAGAGCTTGCTCTGATAGGGTTCAGTCTTGTTTTGGGCCAGTATGTCCTCACTACACTCAGGTTCTTCCCTTTTGGAACAGTAATGTATATTCAGTGCCACCGTATGTTTTAAGCATGTAATTAACTTTTTTGATGGGGGATGCAATTAAGAGATTGTCTTGAGTCTCAGAAGAAATATTGGGTTTTGTACTTTTAAACAGTTTAAACAGTGTTGAGACTGTCACTGAAAGACTATGGAGATTTTAAAAATGGGACTAAATGTAGTTTCCATTATGATATGGCCAAGAAACTTTGGGGACAGGGCAGTAGAATGTGGTAGCTTGAATGAGCATGGCTCCCATAGGCATGCCCATTTGAATGCATGGTCCCCAGTTGGTGGAACTGTCTGAAAGGATTTGGAGGCGTGGTCTTATTGGAGGCATATCACTGGGGTGGGCTTTAAAGTTTCAAAAGCTTCCTTCCATCCATCCGTCCGTAGTGCCTGCAGTTTGAGATGTAAGCTCTTAGCTGTTCCTGCTACCTGCTTTATTTCAGCTCTGCCACCATGCATTCTAGCCCTCTGGAACTTAAGCCCAATTAAGCAATTTTATGAGCTGCCTTGGTCACAGTGTCTTATTGTAACAATAGAAAAGTAACCATTACAAACTCTCTTCTAGATAATTTCTTCTTCATGAATGTTGGGGAGCCCCCAGGCATATAATTTTTCCATATCTTTTTTCCCTTGTTTGTGGGGATTCATTTTCCCCCAAGGTCATCTCACCCACATTTGCTATTTTTATGTTTTATGGTATCTATGCTCTTAGGAGTCTTAGAACTTGTGTTCTGTCCCTGATACTTCTGTTGAGTTCTAGATTCTAACTCATTGGTTTGGCCAGCAACTCCACTTAAATGTAATAAAGACCTCCAAACTAGCACATTTAAGACACATCCTGCTTCTTTTATAATTCATATTTCTTTTATATCTTATTAGATATCAATAAGCTGCACAATTGTAGTCAAGTGGCTAGGTCAAAAAGCAAACAAACTTGAAACCATCAACTCCTCGTTGTGGCAGTTTACTGTCACCTCTCAGCAACAACCCTCTTGAGATCTGTTTCTGTGTTCCTGTGGGTGGTGCTCTCAAAAACCTAATTCCATATCTCCAACAGAATTCCTTCTGTTCTATCAGTCAAGAATAAGGAGAGGCAGAGGGAGAGTCAGGAGAGGGATGAGAACCTATAAACACTGCTTCAGTTACAGTCCCCCGAAGGATCACCTCAGCTGTCCTCAGGTGCAGGGTGGCAAGTGGCTGGCACCTCCCCCTCGCATCTCTCCATGGTTTCTTAGTAGCAAGAGGATAGTAACTGCTAACACAGGTTGCTCCATTATTTTGTTAGTCTTACAAATGTTTCTCCTTCCATCCCCTGCCCTGAGATAGGGACATTGCCCACTATGTGGCCCTGGCTTGTCTAGAACTTACTATGTAAACAGACTGGCCTCAGACTTGTGAGACAGTGGACCATGCCAGGAAACTTGGTAGAATGGGTCTGAGTTCCCGGAAACTCAGAGTACATACCTGAGATGGTAGACAGCTCCCTGTTCCCTGCCGAACTCCTGGCCTGGAACACATGCCACACTTCCCACATAAGGAGCTGTGACCTGTGGTTATGTAGGCCCAGAACAGAGTTCTCCATGCTAATGAGGTACCTAGAGGCCCTGCAAAAGGTAATTAATCTCTAGTCCATCCTGAGAAGTTGGTATGCATCCATTTTCCACTAACAACAACCAATAAATAATGTGGAACCAAGGGCTGTCTCATCTATCACGGTGGCCATGGGGGGAGCATGGAGAAAGCCTTTGCCTAGAGAACCATTGCCTGTAGAAGGTCTCTAGCCAACCACAGTCAAGCTAAGGATAATCACCACAGAGCTCCCAGCCCTGGTCCCAGGTTAGACTCCATCCTCATCCCAAGGGCCCCCAACAATCCTGGCCTCCAAGTGGCCGGTGGACCCCCACGCTTTGTTCCTGACTCCTCTGTGTGGGTCCCAGGCATCTACTGGGTGCCCAGGAATACCGGCTTCAGCTTTCCCACATCCCAGGTTGTGCTTTCCCACCCTTAGAGCAGTGTCTGGCAATGGAGTAAGTGCAGTCAAACTCCATGCAGTGCGGTTCACTTCCCCAGGAGCTGGTCCCACACAGGCGTGGAGAGTCTCCTGCCTATGTCCTGCCTCTGAGTGCTGGGACTAAGGTGTGTGCTACCGCTCCAGGAGAGATACAACTCTTTCTGCTCTGTGCGCGGTTCCTACTCAGCAGAGGCCACCTGCATGCTTCTCACAATTAGAACCAAACGCAAACTTTGCCATGGCCTACGATTTTTGTGATTAAACCCATCTTTTTCTATACCCTTCCATCTTTTCCCTTTTAACTCATTTGGCTTCTTAAAAAATTACTATTATTGTTATGAGGCCTGAACCTTATGCATGGCCTGGGAAGCAAGCACTATATCACCGAGCAAGATACTTAGACTGGCTCTCCTCCCTGCCTTGCACACAGTGCTCTCCCACAGGGCCTTTGTAGACACCATTCTCTGTATCTAAGATGCCTGGGTCTTTGCCAGGTTCACTTCCTCTCTGTATTCAGGTCTCTTTTCAAAGTCAGACTTACAGCCTTCTAACAACTCGATCGAAAGCAGTGCTTCTCAGCCTTCCTAATGCTGGGGCCCTTTAATACAGTTCCTCATGTTGTGGTGACCCCCAGCCATAAAATGATTTTCCCTGCTACTCATAACTGTCACTTTGCTACTGTTATGAATTGTAATGTAAACATCTGATATGCAGGATGTCTGATGTGTGGCCCCTGGGGGTTAGATCCACAGGCTGAGAAGTACTGGAAGTATCTCCTGCTTTCTAGTTTCTAATCTGGGGTTGTCTCAGCCCCACTCCCTGCCACACTAAGCTGTTTCCTCACTGCAATATAATATAAACTTTATAGAGGCAAAGGTGCCTGGCTCAGAGTTAAGGTATTCAGTAAGTTCCAGGAAACAGGTAGAGTTAAGGAGCTGCAGGACTTGAAACAAATACTGTAGGAAACAGACCAAAGTCACTACAAGGAAGACACTATCCAAGTGAGACAAAAAGACACACTATATAAGCACTCATCTACTACATAACGCGACAAGTGAAATAAAAAATTGCACTCAAGAATGTAACAGAAGAGCATTTCCCAAACTAGTGAACAAACTGTATCTGCAGAAAATGCTTAAACAAATGGGCATATAATCTTCAAATCGGAGGCATATCCTGGTTAAGCTATTTTTGTTGTTTGAGTGAGATAAGGTTCTACGTCGGCCAGGCTGATGTTGCCCTTGAGCTCCAGATCCTCCGGCCTGCACACCTTTAGACCTGGGATTATAGGCATGTGCACCCATACTTCACTGTGGATAAGCAGATGCTCAGGAGGAAGGAAGGAAGGAAAACCTTTTCAGACCTCTGGACAGAAGACACAGTCACTCACAAGCAAGGAAGACATCAAGCTGATCTTATCCTTCCGCTAAGCAATTATTCATCAGGAAATAAAAAATATCTGCAGTTTTCATCAAAGGTAGCAGAACCCTAAACTATCTAAGTGACTACCACCAGGAGTTAATGGGAAAAGCAGTCAACAAGCTGGTTCAGTGGGCAAAGGTGACTGAGGCAAGCCTGATGTCTCAGTCTGATCCTTGGGACCCACACGGTGGAAGGAAGGGGCTGGACTCCTGCAGGCCGTCCTCTGACCTCTACATGGTACACGGCACACAGAAACACATACACACATAAAAACATTACTATGTGTGTGTGTATATATGTATATATGGCAAAAATAGCATCTGAACATACACACATAAAAGCATTACATTCTATATGTATATGTGTGTGTGTACATATGGCAAAAATAGCATCTGAACATAGATCAAAGCCAAATGACCAATAAAATTAAGGTTACACAAAAGAACTAAATATAAAACATCTTATAATCATACTTTTCATGAAGGTGATTCTAATTTTGAAATATATAGATAATAGCACTATTTTTACTTTCAATATTTAGTAACTAAGGTCATTTGTGGCACAGAAATATTTTCCTAAATGATCAATAATTTCTCTTCAAACTCCATCCATGAATTTTTGGTCATCTTCATAATGAACACATCAAGGCTTACATTTAACTTAAGCAAGTGCTCACATGATAAAAAATATGTATCTTAGTTGACCTTGGAAATATTCCTTTAAAACAAAATAAACCACAGGGGCTGAGGAGATGGCTCAGCAAACAAGAACATTTGCTATCCAAGCAAGAGGACCCAAGGCTGAACCCCCAGAACCACATGAAACTTGGCATGACCACACCCGGCACTGTCTCTAACTCCTGTGTTGGTACTTGGAGACATATATCCTAGAACTTGCTGGCTGGCCAATCTTGTCAAAATAGCAAGCTTCAGGTTCAGTGAGAGACTGTCTCAAAAGCCAAGGACGAGAGCAAAATACAATACCTAAACATTTTTCTTCTGAATTCTACATGCACATGCATGGGAACATATACTACAAATACTCCAAATTGGATTCTTTAGCCCATAGAAAGATTTCTTTACCATAGAAAGGTAAAGAAAAATAACACAAAGAGTTTGAATTATTCTATTTAATGAACAGTTAGGCCATACACTTGACTTGTTGCTTTTAGCTGTAAGTGTGGTTTGAATAGGAACTGCCCCCAAAGGCTTATATATTTGAATGATTGGTTCCCAGTTCTTGGAACTTTTGGGGAAGGATTGGAAGGTATGGCCTTGTTGGAGGAGGTGTCTCTCTGGGGGTGAGGTTTGAGGTTCGAAAAGCCCAAGCTATCCCCAGTGTGTCCATGTGTCTGTCAGTCTCTCATTCTCCCTCCTTCCTGTCTCCTGATTGTGTCTCAATAATGAGTTCTCTGTTACTGCTCCAGCACCATGCCTGATTGCCTGCTGCCATGCTTCGTGCCATGATGGCCATGGAGCCTAACTCTTAGGAATTGTAAGTCACAAATAAGGATTTTGCCTTGGTCACAGAGCCTTAACACAGTAATAGAAAAGGAACTAAGACCCTTAGTGTGCCAGTTTTACTGTAGTATAGTGTTATACCCTCTCTCCTTTTTTTTTTTTTTTTAATTGAGACAGGGTTTCTCTGTGTAGTCCTGGTTGTTCTGCAACTCAGTTTGTAGACTTGAACTCAGTTAAAAAAAGAAAAACACTCATTAGATAGCTACTTTGAAATGATTTCCTCAATTCTTACTCCATCTGAGACATTGAGTCATCAAGAACTAGATGGCCCCACTTCCGGTTTCCTTTCATGTTATTGTTTTTTGTAAAGTATTTTTTAAAAAAGATTTATTTATTTTTATTTATATGAGTACACTGTAGCTGTCTTCAGACACACACCAGAAGGGTGTATTGGATGCCATTTACAGATGGTTGTGAGCAACCAAATGGTTGCTGGGAATTGAACTCAAAGACCTTTGGAAGAGCAGTCAGTGCTATTAACTGCTAAGCCATCTTTCCAGCCCTTGTGTTATTGTTAATGTGCAGTCATTCTATAGCCAGGTGCCCTAGTTAGAGTTACTATTGCTTTGATAAAAAGCAAGTTGGGGGGAAAGGGGCTTATTTTGCTTACACTATCATAATCTATCATTGAAGGAAGTTGGGACAGGGACTCAAATTGGGTATGAATCTGGAGGCAGGAGCTGATGCATGGACCAAGGAAGGGTGCTGCTTACTGGCTTACTCCCATATTAAACTAGAATCTCAACCCACTGGGCCCATATTAATAAACTCTGGGTCCAGTTTTACATTCTTTCCACCATTATCCAACGCCTTGAAATCCATTCCCACACATATCCTCCATATCTCTGCCTGAATAAATTAACACTCCTTCAGCTCTTTAGTAGTATAGTGCCCCTCCTCATGGACTACTTTCTAGCTCCTCTCTGGGGCCTGCTTAGTCTTAATTGGCTATGGATCTAGAGGCAGCTATTGGTGGGTACTGAGGGATAGCAGTAATGTCTCATCTGTCATTTTTCTCAGAGAAACTCACTGCTGGGTTACCAGATGACGAAGCGTTAATTTCCCTAGTCAAAGTCAGAAAAGGCAGTATTTCAGGGGGAAGGCAGTATTTCAGGGGGTGGGAGAGAGGGCAGGGGTACATCTGCTGAGGCTGCAGACTTCAGGTGAGATAAAACCCTGGAGAATCTCAGGGTTCAGAGATCTCAGATTCAATAGGATCCTCTCATTCCCATACAGCTCCTCCCCTTGTTACAGGATCGATCCATGCTTTACCAGTTAATGCCCTTACTTTAACAGCTGATATCCTCCAAATGCTATGATTTGAATTTTCATTGTAATTTGGCTAACCTTATGACGAGGGCTTCAGTTTGATTTTCTATAATGGGAGCTGTAATGGCTGCTGGAGAGAAGATTCACTTCCAGGGCGCACTTATAAACCTTTAGACTGCTTCTGTGCATTGGAGCTGACCATTTTATCACTGGGTTCATTTTCCTCCAACAGATTTCAAAATGCTAGATGTTGGTTAATGTCTTTGTTGTTGTTGTTTTTTAATCACAGAGCTCATTCCTTTCCTTTGTCGATTTATCCGGAGATGCTAGGAACAACCAACCCGCATCCTCATTTTTCCAGTTTTATGTACAGACTCACTAAATCTGTTGCTTCTCTCAACTGGTCAATCAAGATAATCAAATACATTTGTCTCCTTAAGCTTGTAAAATAGTTCACACCACAGGCTTTCAGTAATCTCGGAGTTTCCAGGAGAGGCTGCAGTAATTCGTTGGCAAATTAGAAAGCCTAAATCCAGATACTTAAAAAAAAACAAAACTCATCTGTATACTTTTGTTGCTCTAGACTCACTTCTGGTACTAAAAATCTGTATCAGTCAAGGTTCTCTAGAGGAACAGAACTTCAGAATGATATGTGTATATATAGAATGGCTTATAGGCTGTGGTCCACCTAGGCCAACAATGGCTGTTTACCAATGGAAGATCCACAAATCCAGTAGTTGTTCAGTCCACAAGATTAAATGTCTCAGCTGGTCTAATGCCAGAGAAGGAACTGACTTGCTAGGAGAGCAAGAACAAGCTTCCGTTTTTCAGGTTCTTTTTATAGGCTGCCAGTAGAAGGTGTGGCCCAGATTAAAGGTAGATCTCATCCCAGAATATCTGGATTAGATGTATATCTTTCTATCTCAAAGATCCAGATTAGAAGTGGGTCTTCTCACCTCAAATGATTTAATTAAGAAAAAATCCCTCACGGGCGTTCCCAGCCATTTGGGTTTTAGTTAATTCCAGGTGTAGTTGACAACCAAGACTAGCCATCACACCAAGGTTGCAAGCACTCCAGCACATGGAAAAGCTGCATATAGGGTAGGGTTTGGTTGAGGTTGTTCCTCCTTCAGGGCTGCATTATGTCATCTGAAAGTGTTTACTTCAGTTCCTCTGGGCTGCCTCCATGGCAGCTGTGACATCACAGAGAAGTCAGAAGGTTTGGGGCCTGATAACAAAGTATGTTAATGTAATGCGAATGCTGTGTCCATTAAAAAATAAAAATCACTGCTGTATACGAAACTTTAAAAAGGATTTTTTAAGAAGCTACTTAAAAAAAAACCCATCAAGTGATCTACAAAAGACTCATATTTTCTCACTATATGGGTGTATTTATTTTTTAAAGATTTTTGCTATTTTCAATTATTTGTATTTGTGTGTGTGTGCGAGTGTGCACATATGTGCGTGCAGGTGCCACAGTGGCCAGAGGTACCAGGTGTCCCTGGAATCAGAGTCACAGGCAATTTTCCCAGCATGGGTGCTGAGAGGCAAACTCCAGTCTTTTGGAAGACCTTACACATGCTCTTAACAGCCGAGCCATCTCTCCAGCCCTGCAATGTACTTATTTTAAAATGTGTGTAGCATGACTGTATAGGGCTTTGACTCGTAAATATAATTATGCAACTAGAAAAGTAATCTGAGTTGCCTTAAGAGAAATATTAATTATTAAAATAGCCCAGTCACTATTTTTATCTCTAAAAGAGAAGCAAATTTAATCTAACACCAAAGATACATAAGTAATAGAAGCTTAAGGCAAACTGTAAGAGATGCCAGGTTATAAAGGACATTTTATTTACCCTGATATGAGTGTTACTTTTAGTTCTTTAGATATATGAAGCCAATCATTTACCTGGTAAGTGTTGACTTAGCATTTACTGTGAAAATGGGAAAAGGACATGCAACTCTTACGCTTTCCTCTCCACTAAGAGCGGAAGTCTTTCCAGTCCCATTGTTTTTGAGACAGTCATAGTCTGTATTGCGTGCCGGTCTTGAGATCACAGTAGTCCTCTTGCCTCAGCCTCCTGAGTGGATTACAGGCACTAAGCATCATGCCTGGCTCTTTTTGGTCTTATGAAGGAAGCAGCAGGTTTCTCTTTATTTTTGGGTAGCAGGATGGACGGCCTACAGAACTATAGCCATGCACCGAGGATTAGCGCCATGGAGGACTACAGCCAGACACTAAGGACACTATTTCTTTTACTTAGCCTTGTCCTTTAAAGCCTCCTCCTGCTCTAGACTTGCACTAAGTGTGAGTGTTCCTTGGAGTTCCTGGCTAACTAGCCTCCCGGTCCTCTTAGCCTCCCCCATGGCTTTAGCTACCACTTATATTTTGGTGACTTCAGAGATCCGGACTTTACACCAACCTCCCTGGGAAAGGTTCCCCCATAGTGTAAAAAATGTGTTTACCCCGAGGTCCACTCACCCAAAGACAAGACTGCGCATCCCTTGACCTCAAACAGCTAATGACTTCTCTTGGGTACATAGCAGGTGGTTCTAACAGGTTCTATCTTAGCTCACAATCCTTTTACATCCCATCTCTAAGCCTCCCAGATCCTCACAAGGCCTATGTGACCAATTGTCACATCCATCAGACATCTTTTGGAGGTTTTCCCTTCTTGCAGGTTTTGAGCTGAGGCATCACAAAGCAGAGCAACCCTTTGAAATCCTGTGCTTTTTCTGTTGACTTGTAGGAGGAAAAAACAAACAAAAAATAACCACCACCTATTGCTTTTTTTTTTTTCTCAAAGCATATCTGCTCATCCTAAAAGGCTAAAAAAATAAAAATGCCCATTCAGGTACAAATACAAATTCCTCAGCATGGTTATTCTGAATCATGAAGGCCCTGATCATCTGTCCAGCTTCCCTCTCACCTCTTTTCAACTCCCACCCAGCACCCGTACCAGTACCCACATCTATCTTGCAGGCCCCAGTGTGTACTCTGTAGTCTTTTGGACACTTTTATTCTTAGCTGACCTAACCACCGAGGAAGTCACCATCTTTCTTTCAAGAGACACCCCAGGTGACACTACCTATGGAAAGCTGCAGAGGCTAGGAGAGCTCACTCAACTCTGCCCACCCGACAGACAACCCCACACTCTTTCTCATAGCATATGCCTCTTGGATTTCTAAAGCGGAGGCTGAAGGAATGTGGGAATGTAAAAATTAAAATCATAACACCCCAACAAGTAATAACGTACTAGTGGTACATTTATACACCAGGGAAGAAAAGCACACGTTTTTGTTGTACTTTCTTGGAAGAAATTGGGTGATAAACATAAAATTCCCACCAGACCAGACTTTTGACACTAGATAAATATCACACATTCCTTCCTGTTACAGAATATAGTGCAGGGACTTTGCCAGCATTTAGTTTCCCTTGTATCATTCTAATATGGGTATTCTATGTTGCAGGTGTCTAGGAGAGACAGTAACCTACACCCAAAAGCCAGTTAATGGTCATGACTGTCCCCAAATTCTCCATTTACTCCGGGAAATGTTCCACTTTCACTGTTCTAAGTCTTCTCCTTACAACACGATTCTAAGAATCAAGTATTTTTCTTTCCTAAGACTTTAAATTGTTGCTTCTTAATAGAGATCTTTGCTATAATAGGGCGGACCGATCCTAGTGAAGCGTATTTCCCCGCTCTTAACTCATCTACCTATAAATAGCGCCGCTCACCGAGCTGAGTCACCAAAACCCAGAGTTTACTCAAAATAGCTCTTAAGGACTGCTGGAATCGAGTCGCTCCAGTGGTGACAGATTGACCACACACCCATCAAGCTGGGCCATGGACCAGAGCCATAGAACTGGCTTCTAACCACCAGGCGCCCAGAGGGCTAGTCAGGCGTGTAAGACCCTAGTCGCTGGGATCTCGAAGTCTGGACTCAGGAACCAGCTAGTGGCCAGACTCCGCCCTTTTGGAGCTGGGAGCCGCGGGGGGCCCGGCACCCGGCACCGCCCTCGCCCACTGCACACACAATGGGGCGCGTCGAGGGGCAGCCCGGCTCGAGCTTCAGACCTAGCCCTCACTGCTCGACCCCCGGTTGTTGCCAAAGCACCTGATGACCTCAGACTATTGCCCACCCTCAGGAGGGTGCAGAAGCTTGGGAGCAGCAGCCTGGGGGGGGGGGGGGGGAAGAAAACGGAAGTGCCACCCCCTGCAGGCAGGGTGGTGACGTCACCCTACCGCCAGCCTGTAGCGGGGGTGGCTGCCCATCACGTGATCCACGCCCCTCAGAATCCCGCGCGCGCGCTCCCTCCCCCCCTTTTCAACCAGACTCCCACCTCTCCCGCCTCCTCTCCCCAACTTTCGCCCTCCCTGCTCCCTCACCGCTGTCAACAGCGCCAGCTCCGCCCTCCCCAACGGCGACGCAGCGGGCTCCCGAGTTCAGGTCCTTGCTCCCTGGGCGCAGGGTGCCCCCCCTCCCACCCTGTCCCCAAATTTAGGCGCTCAGGGTGCGTGGGCCTCGGGGGTGCAGTGGCGGCGGCGACAATTCTCCACTCATTCCTCCCACCGTGGACCAGGCGGACTCTGCAAGTCTGCGTTCAAAGGGGACCGAGAGACAAGCACGGCCTCCCGGGAGCCCCCTCCTCTCACCCTGTGGCCCGATCTGCCCGCCTGCTCTGCCAGCTCCGTCTCCCGTGGGGGCCACGCGCAGATCGCCTCCTGGAGCCCCTCACTCTCGTCGCTCCGTGCACGCCGGGGTTACAGCTTTGCTTTTTTTTTTTTTTTTCTGTCGCTGCTGCTCCTCGTTCTATTTCCTTACCCCCCGCCCCCCGCCCCGGTTCCCTTCTAAAAGTGGAGGCTGGAGGAGGGAGAAAAGCAGCCTTGAGTCGAAAGGGGCGGTGCGCACTGACCTGTCAGCGACGGAGGAAGACCCCTGGTCTGGGCGAGCTCTCCAGCCAGTGGGGGCACTGGAGCGCAGGGCTCGAGCGGAGCGGCGGCTGCGCTCGACCAGGTGTCCCCTAGGCCGGTCTGCGCCGCCCCCTCCCTGGGCGCCGCGCTCTCCGCCCCAACATCGGGGACCAGGGAACCCCCCAGCTCGATTTTTTTGTGCAGTTTCAGCAAAGCTCCGAGGAAGTTGGTCCTTTTGTTCCACTATTTATAGATTGCGTCAACATTGCGAAAAGAAGAAGGCGGAGCGGTGGCCCCTCCCCCGCCCCTCGGCCCGCTCCCAGGAGAGAAAAGCCCCAGCACACGACCTAAGTACACAGCGCGCCAGCCGCCCGCCCCCGGGCCTCCTGCTCGCCACTTCCCCCTCCCCCCGCCCGGGCCCGAGCGCTGCCAACCCCGTCACGTGCCCTCTCGGGAAAACCAGCTCCCTGGGGCTGTGCGCCGCTCGCCTGGTTCCGTGGCAGCGGCCTCCGCCCTGCGGCGCTCCCCTGCTCGTGGCTGGGGTCGCATGCCCGGGTGGTGTGCACGACCTGGGGACCCGCGCTCTGACCACTCGACGGGGGTTGGGGGCGGAATTTCCCCCGGACCCGCGCCTTGCGCGCGGAGTGGCCCCGAGCGTGCCGCTCGCTCGCTCGGGCGTCTCTACCCCCCTCCGTCTCTGGGAGCGCCACCGCCCTACTTGCAGAGAGCGCGCGCGTTTGGGCCTCGCTTTGAAGCCCACGGCCTGGACAAGACCCTGTGCCCCCTACGTGCGGCGGCTCCCGCAGGCGTCCGCTTGCTAGGCCTCGCTCCCCTGGCCAACGGGCGTGAGGGGTGCGGGGGTGGCTCGCAGCAGCTCCCAGGCAAAAGCGCGGGGCGCGGGAAGCGCGGGGCGGACGCTCTGGATCCGCAGGTGCAGCTAGCTTCACGCTAGCTTCCTTCTCGCTTTCCCAGCTGCTTAAAGCCCCAGGCATTTGCGCATCCGACCCCTTGACAAGGGAACGCCGTTCTTGAGGACTTACTCTTTGGTTACAGGAGTGATTGGGGCAAACCATTACAAGTTGCCTTTAAACCCTGAAGACGAAGTGATAGGCCCCTCCAAACCCCGAAGTGAAACTGAGCGCCCCGCTGGCCTAAAGCCTAGGCGGAGGGCTCGGTGTAAACAAAAAGTGCGATAAACACCAAAGGAAGGCCTTACAATTAAGCCAAACATAAGTGGTTAGTCTAAGCGTGGTTAACTTCCGTAGCTTCTACTCCCTTTCCTAAGTAGTTGATTTCAGAACGCAGTTGTACTTTTCAGGATCAGAATATAAATTAGCTACCAGATCACTGGTTCAGGAAAAAAGGCTAAGCTCGGATGAGAACAGGAAACGCGTCGGACCTTTCCCGGCAACTGGAAAGGGGTAAACAGTCTAGAAGAACTCCCCCCCATCCCACTCCCCGGCCCCAAGTTCGGACCACCACCACGCCTCAGCACGGGCACCTACTGTGCCCGTGAGGGGCTTGGAAGTTAGGTATAAGGGTGGGTCCAAACCTGGTAGAGCTTTTCCAAGAGTGAGTTGGGGAGGAAATAGATTTGCCTAGAGTTGAGAAACCTTTCCAGATTTAGGCCCGCTTTCTTTCTATTTCTATTTCTTTTCTTGCTTTCTCTCTTTCTTTCTTTCTTTTTTTTTTTAAGGAGAAACTTTAGATTCTAAAGCTTAGAACGTGGCTTCCAAGTTTGCTGTGTGTGTGCTTGCTAAAAGAGGGAAGTGAGACAATGTAAAGTGAACTTTTGCAGCACTTGCTTCCTTTCTAAAGTTTGGGACTGCAGGCCTGGTAGGCTTTGGTCGCCCACACCTGGCGGCGTGCAGAGCCTAGGGCAGAAGCTCATTCTTCCCCATCCTCTGCAATTTATCCAAAGGCCCTAGCTACTCACCTCCCCGTCCTTGTACCCTGTTCTTTTCTCAGCCTTTAGAAAACAAACCTCTTATGAATGCAAATTCGTTTCTTTGACACTTTGGTTGCAGCAATAGCTACAAATTACGATTCTTTGCATTTAGTAAACAAGTCAGGGCTTCCTGGTCCTTCCCACCCTTGCAAGGGTCAGAGTTTGTCAAGGCGTGGTCATGGTTGCCCTACCCGGTCCTCAGACTAAGGCTCAGAGGCTCAGCTATTTTGTTAAGACACCGGCTTTCCGCCCCCACTTTGTTCATTCACGGTCTTCCTAGCTGCGGAGAGGAGGGAAGGGAATCAAAACGAAACCACTTCAGGCGCAGCAGCCACAGCCACTTCCCTCAGGGCAGCGGTGGCAGACCTAAGTGTAGGGTCGCAAAGATTGACCGAGGTGGGGTTGGGGGTGGGGGAGCTGTTCCCGAAGGAAGCCCAGGAGTTGCCAGGATCTGTCCTAGGTTGCGAAGGTTCCCCCTCCCCCCAAACTCCCATCTCCGGAAAAGCGAACATGGATAGTACATCAATCTTGCATGGAGAGTTTGGTCTGGGTCTCGACGTTGAAGACTGATACCCTGCAGAAGTAAAGGAGTGTGACACTGGAGCGAGTTTGGGTTCTAGTGGCAGTTGTCTTAGCAGGGTATCAGGCAGGAGCACAGGCGAGGGCGCGCAAAGGCCTCTTGGGACTTGAGGCCCACGGAATTCTTGCCCCGCTGAAATTGGATAAGCATCCCGCCCACACGCAAATAACCAAAGTTCTATACAATTTAAAAGACTTCACGAGACTAGTGGTATCCCTCTTCTCTCATAGAAGCCATTGCAGTGACAAAGGCGGCCTCCCGCAAGTTTCAAAGAGGCGGGTGGGCCGACTTTAGCAGTTCAGGGAAGGCATCTTTGGAGGTGAAGGTAACCAAACACAACTGGGGCGCTCAGGAATGGCAGCTGGTGTCAATCTAGTCAGCTAAAATCTGTCCTCGCTTCCCCTTCTTCCCCCACAGAGAAACAACACTGCCTTGAAACAGCTTCCACTCTCACCCCACCCCCATACTTTCTTTACCACACACTTTATTCTGTTTAGTAACACCTTTGTTGCAGCAGTATCTGTAGGTCTGGGCAAGTGTGAGAAAGACCGGCAGAGTCTCGGGGAGTTGAAAGTGGAAACCCTTTGCTGGAGTGCTCGCCCTGCTCACCCACACCTGACTAAGGACTTAGCAGACAGCCATTACCCTTCCAGCTGCTCAGAGGCGCTTTGCTTTCCGCACTGAGGTCATTTGCTCTGTAAAACCCAAAACTAGGAGTCCTGTGCGTATTTGCATTGTTCAGACTCGGCTTCGCCAATAATTTAACCACAGAACTAAAAAAAAAAAAAATGGCCTTGCCTTTCAGAGCCGCGTCGTGTGAAGTTCTCTTGGTCGAAACCTGGAAAGGCAGATGTTTCTACCCCCAAACCCTCTTGGTAAACATCAGAAAGCCCTAACTGAAAGGGAAGGCCCACTCTATCCTCTTTTCCCTCTATATGAGTGAGGCAAGCTACCTAGGAAATAGACCCTGACGCTCTCTTTTTAGCTTTCCCCCATTTCTTAATAAAATAAAATAAAATAAAAATATCCAGCACAAAAGCTAGTTTTGACTCAAGAGATTATAAAAAGGTCTGCGTTTAACAAGTTCGTCTTTTGGTCTTATTATATGACTAGTTTTCTTACTCTTGCAAATGACGTGTTTTCGTGATCGGGTTCCAGGGGTGTTGCTGTTAAAGTGGGCGTCTGTGATTGTGAAGTTGGTCTTGCCCTCCATTCTTTCTAAACAAAAAGCACGCGCTTTAAAACACACACACACATACACACACTCTACGTTTTTTAGTAAAAAAAAAAAAATCCATGCATTCATAACTAATGTTTTGCCTGAGCTAAAGTTAAGACTTAAATGCCCAAACTGCCATCCCTTTGTGGAGTCCATCAAAACCCCTGTCTTTTGCGCTCGCCACTGAAACCCGCGTCAGACACCTTGTTGTGGAGTCCAGTTTGGAAATAAATCCACGCCTTTCGAGGTGAAATGGGAGCATGGCCCAAGCGATGCATCTGGCTTTAGATTTTATGAGGAATATGGTCTGGAGAAGGGAACGCCTGTTTTAGCCGGCTGCGTGCCCTGCTAGAGTCGTCCTGGAATTCCTCCTGCAAACAGCGCGCCTGGCCTCGACCCACAGGGCCTCAGGCGACCTCTGGGCGCCGAGCTTTTGAGTTAACCTTCCAGCAGCGAGCTCTCCGCGGCCTCAGCCGAGGTCGCTAAGCTGCGGCTGACTTCAACCAAAAGGAGAAAGTTTAAGGATGTAGATCAGATGTCCTGAAGCTGGAGAAAGGGACAAGAGACTGCCTTCGCGGTTAGTTACTAAAAACCTCCGACACCTCGTGCTGGCTGCGAGGCGAAGAAAACTCCCCTGGGGGAAACGTTAGTGTACCCGAGACTGTGCCAAACACTCCCCAAGTCCCCGGGTAGCGTTCCACCCCCGCCCACCACCGGGTTCTTTCACAATCCAGCGGGTTTCTGGCGAGGGTTCGGCGGCGTGGGCTAGGGGCTGCAAAGAGGTGCAGGAGCCGAACCGCCTCCGTTTTCCGCCCACTCAGTCCAGGAAACCTTGAAGCGGGAAAAAAAAAAAAAAAAAAAAAAAAAAAAAAAGGCGCGACGCGGTGGGGTGTGGGGACGCTGACACAGTTCACAAGATGTCGGGGTAGGGTCCCGGGGATGGGGGGCCGGTGGGTTCAGCAGGGAGCAAGCGGAGGCTGCAGGTCAGAGTGTTTGCTACAGGGAGAGGGGCGGGGGGGGGGGGAGGATGCTTCCAAAGAAAACGAGAGTGAGTAAAGAAGGGGCCCGCAGCAGGGAGCCCCTGAACTCGGCGTCCAGGGAGTGCTTGGGTACTGACTCGCTTCGAGGGAAGAGACTCCCACGTGGGCTTCTCCCTGAGCGGGGCTGGACCGGTGCCGAGCCACCGGGCACTGAGGTCGCCAAGTCGCCTTCAAAGTCGGCGGAGGCGCGTCCCTATTCAAGGCTGGGGAGAGGGAGGCTCGTCGAAAGTAGCGCCTCTCGCCTCGCGCTCCTGTGACACCCGGAGAGGCAAGGGAGCCTCGGCCACCAGAAGCCCAGTTGAAAACCACCCAGTTTCCCAAGTTTGTAAAGTGAAAATCCACACACAACTACGCCCATTTCCCCTTCCCGAAGAAAACCAAAGCAAGCCTAAAGCCAGGCCTCCGAACTGAACTCTGTGTTCCCCATCGCGCTTGCCCAGGCGTGGGTTGCAGGGCGCTACTCCTCAGGCTGCCGGGCGTGGGGTGCGTTGGGTGCAAGGCTGGTCACCTCCCGGGAATTACAGCAGGAAATGCTTCTCCTGGCTTTCGATCACCCAGTCAAAACATTTGGTTGTATCTCGAAATAACTTTTTTGAGAATCTGGAAAAACAAACACCCCCCCCCTCCCCAGCACAAATAGAATAACTAACAGACTTCCATCAGACAACCATTTATTCCCAATTATAGTGAGACCTCCCCCCATCCCATTAATTAAAAGAACTGAAAATTTGGAGATTTGACGGCTTCCCACAGCTCCCGGCTGCTGTTTCTTGTTCTCACCTGATTCTCTCCTCTCCCCCTCCCCTTTCTTCACTATTACTTTCTGTCTTATTTTTCTTTTTCAGGTACTTGCTTTAATCATATCTCCTACAACAATGCATAACCCTCTCACCTTAGCTTCTACGCCGCAGTTTACATACCCTCGCAAAAACAAAGTTTTTAGTTCCTTTTAATGTACAGCCACAGTTAATTGTGCATTGTTTGTGTGTGAGCAGCGCTCTCTCTGTCTCTTGTCTCTCTGTCTCTCACCTTTCTTCCCTCCGTACCTCCCTTCGCCCCCAACAAGGATGTGTTCCTAATTACAAGCCCGGTCTCCTTCCCAATACTGATAGGGCTTTATTTTTACAGGAACTGAAAGAGTTAGGAGAAAATCACCATGAGCTAAGCCACAACTCCGCTTTTTTTTTTTTTTTTTTTTTTTTTTTTTTTTTTGTTGTTGGACAAATACGAATGCTAAACGGTGTAGTCCGTTTTTTGAAAAAAAAAAAAAAAACCAAACCTTAAATATTACTAAGTATGGATCTTTTCATTTTCTTTGGCTGTTTTTCACTTCCAATAAGGAAGTATTAAAAACGAAATTCTTGCGAATAAAATAAAATTATGTAAGCTGTACACTTTAGTTTGGAGGAAGAAGATGGACATTTCAGGTTTTTAAAAAAGATCTTTTACGGATAGACAGTTATTAATGTGAAATAAAACGTTTAAGCTAGTCTTATCCGGTGCCTGCACGTAGTAGGTGCTTACCTAGAATTTTGTCTCCTCACCTCCTTTCACTTCTTCCTGCATTTAAAAATGTTGGCAGAAGATACAGACTTAACCGTGTCTAAGGAAATTATGTTAAACTTTGCTTCTGGTTAAGGTAATCTCCGCTCACATAAAAACTCAAAATTTACCCAGGGAACTTTAATAAGATATTAAAACTTAATGGAAATAGCTAGGCAGAATAAAAGTACTGTGATTACATACATATAAATCTGAAACACATTAAATTAATTGGAGTTTTTCAGTGACTGTAATAGTAACTATTACCCTTTGATTCCCTTTACCCACTTCTTTAGTAAGAACGAAATTTGTGGGTTGTTACTCATTTCTAACATCTCTGGTGGAGCCGCCTCTGCCCACTGCTGACCTATCTTGACCTTGTATCGATCAGAGCGCAATTTGTATTTCTAAGCAATTTGCCCGATTTTCTTTTTGATAGAGGTTTAAGTGCATTTTTAAAAGCATAAAATCGGAAACTGGAGAAAGCGTTTAACACCCACGAGCTGGGAAAACCCACCTACGCCCTCCTCCTGTCCTGGGTGTGGAGACACTGGAGGCTGAGAGCTGGCTGGAGCCACTTTGTGACATTGCTCAGCGTCACCTAGTCCTGGATTCTTTTCTTTGTGGCCCTTTCACTGGGAGTAAACAGAAAGTGAGTTTCCTGACAACTTTGCACTGCTCTCTAAATAGCAGAGGATTAACACTGCTCTCTCTCTCTCTCTCTCTCTCTCTCTCTCTCTCTCTCTCTCTCTCTCTCTCTCTCTCTCTCTCCAAACGACTGGGTGAGTATAGCAGGTGACCTCTCACTGCAACAGGTCTCAGTTCCCTGGATTCAGGCTATCCACTCGGGAAAGAAGAGTCGCACCTAATCAGTGTGGAACTCTTTCAGAGATGCGTGCTTGGACTCAGCGCCATTTATCTCCAACACTACAACAAAATTTAAGCGTCATGCGTGATAAGAACTTGGTGTCAATGTTTGCACACACGTGCCCTTAAGACATCTCTTTACATATAGAGGGACGCATTTGCAACCCTAGGACCATCTCTTTTGATGGGTTCGCTAGTTCTAGAAAAGTGTACCACACACAAGTTTTCTGCACTTATCTCCAGTCTCCATCCCAATGGTCTGCAATCCTGAGGTTCGCCCGTGACTTCCCGCGCCGGGTTCCTTCTTGCGCGGAGCGGTGAGCGCGGTGCGGAGGAGGTCATGGGAAGTTCAGAGCAGCACGTCTGCTTCGCAATTGGGGGGTGGGGGGGGGAAAACCCGAAACGTTTGAGTCATTCTGGGAGCTGTGGTCTGGGGCTCAGGCCGGAGCCCGGTCAAAGTCCTCCTTGCGGGAGAATCGTGGATCCCTGTGTCTAGTTCAAACTGGACGCAGCGCAGGGAGGGCCAGCGCACGATTACTTGCGGTCACTTGGGGTCTTTGCGTCAGCGTGACCAGGATATAGTCTTATTTTTGAGAACTGAGATTTGAGCTCGGCCCTGGACTCCACCGCACCCCCGCAGCCCGGATTGCCTTCGTAGAGCTTTCCCATTTGAGTACATGGGGGTCCAACTCGGTCGCGTCTGCCGGAACTGACAGTGTCCTTACCTCCCTGTTTGGCTCCTTGGGTGCTCCGCAGCTATGCAGGTATACGGACGGAGCCAGGGGAATGAAGAAGCGACAGCCGAGAAAAACCCACGCGGGCTCCCACGCAGCGGCAAAGCCGCAGGTATTTGAGCGGCTTGGCCCGAGAGCGAGGGGCTCGCAGGGGAAACTGCTTCTCAAACTTCAGAGCTCAAACAATTCGGGTAAGGAGAAGGGAAGAACTCTTTTCTCTGTATCCTGCCAGTAATGGCCAGTCAGCAGAAGCACTCAGAGTGAGGGTCCCCGAAGCCCTGGAGCCCACTGGGAGAAGGGAATCCTGCCTGACTCAAAGTTGCTAGACAAGGAAGTTCAGAGGCCTAGGCCTTCTAGGCACTGGAGAAGGTCTTGCCTAAGATCCCCTAGGGATTACCTCAAGAGGGTTGAAGGGAAGCCTCAGACACCAGACTAAATTTAGGTAGAGAATTCACAAGGGTATTTCCAGGACCCATTAACCTCTGGGCAGAAGTTAGCTCCTGTTTCTTCTTTGACCAAGCATTACCTAAGTTTCCCAAATTTGTAATCAGTGAACGTAAGGCCCATGGCCTTCTGAGTAGTCCGAGTGTGGGGCTGTCCAAGTACATTTAAAATTTTGTTCTCTCCTTCTAGTGAGGCCTACATTCCCTGAGAAATACATGAAAGGGTACTCACCTTTTTTGGGAGAGAGGGTGTTGATCACATGCTGGGTCACTAGGAGAAGTTTTGCCTGTGTTGGGCAAGTGGACTACCCTGTGGTAAGAGACTGCTGTGGCCCACTTGGAAAGGAGTACCATGTGACCCTAAGAGAAGCATGAATGTATCCATCAGACAGGACAGCCCCCCACCCTGTGTGTGTGTGTGTGTATGGGACATTAAGGTAGTTCTTGCCCAGTGTCAGAGGAAGGCTGGTAAGACCATCTAGAAGTGGAGAGTACAGGACCAGAGCTGAGACCAAGCTCAGATCGAAGTGCACATTCTCCTGACTGAATATACTGTATTTAAGTTTCTTCCTGTTTCCTTTCTATTCATCCTTTGGTCAAGTGTTTGTTCTCGTCCCCACTTGCCAGAAGAAGGTAATTCAGCTAACAATTATGTTGCTTATTAAGTAGCTGCTGCATGTGAAACCCAGGCTTGGGAGAGTGAACAAGACAGCTCTTGTCCCCATAGAGTTTACAATCCAGATTCTTGTTTTCTATAGAGAAACAGTGGAGAGATGCTCTAATGGGGGACAGACAGGGGGGGTGGGGGTGGGGTGGGGAGGTTGTGCATGGCCAGGGTGAAGTGAGGATGGCTAATTACAAGATGGTATCCTTGGAACACAGAGAGCAGAGGAACTGTGTGTGGAGCAGAGTGGAAATGTGGGAGGGGATTAGTTTGGAATCTCTCCACTGGCGTGGGAAGTGAAGCATGCAGAGCCATGGTATTGCATGGTACCCAGAGGTGTATGTCCTAATACTGTAATAAACACCATGGTCAAAAGCAACCTGGGAAGGAAAGGGTCCATTTCATCATCCAACACTGAGGCACATCACTGAGGAAAGACAAGGCAGGAGCCCAAGGTGGGAACGGATACAGAGGAGTGCTGCTGTCCTGCTTGCTCCCCTTGGCTTGCTCAGCTTCCATATAGAACCCAGGCCCACCTAACCAGGAGCAGCACCAGCTACAAGGAGTTGGGCCCTCCATGTCAATCATCAAGCAAATGCTCCACAGTAGCTCCACAGTTGCTTTGCCTACAGGCAACGCTATGGAGGCATTTTCTCAATGCCCCAGTACAGGGGAACACCAGGGCCAAGAAGTGGGAGTGGGTGGGTAGGGGAACAGGGTGGGGGTAGGGTATAGGGAACTTTCAGGATAGCATTTGAAATGTAGATGAAGAAAATATCTAATAAAATAAAATTGAAAAAAAAATCCCTTCTTTCCAGATAATGTCTAGGTTTGTGTCAAAAGGACAAAGATGTTTGCTGGTGGGAGTGTGAGGAAGGCAGCCGGTCACCTTTCAGCAGATTAAAAAAAAAAAAAAGATAGTGCACAGGAAGTGGGGGTGAGCTACGAAAACCCAAGGCTCCAGTGACTCACTTCTTCCAGGGAGGCTCCTCCTCCAGGTTCAATAAATAACCTTCCAAAGTATAGCCACAAGATGGGGAACAAGGGCCCCCCAAATGCTCGAGCACGTAGCTATAGCATGGGTATATGTCACATTCAAAACACAGCATGTTCCAAACCAACCAACCAAACAACAAGACAAGACGCCTCCAAACCAAACACCCGCCAGCTTCATGGTCCCTTACAATGTTAAAAGGATGTGGTGTCATTCGCCTGCAAAGACAGGTAAGAGTCTGAGCATATGACCAAGTAGGGAATCAACCCTGGTATGGGCAAATCTGATGGGAAGTCTCCAGAGCGGCCATGGATGACATAGGTTACAGCATATTATAAAATGTGCCATAGCAGGTGTCCAAAGTCTTTTTGGATCTAAGAATATACTGAGCTGCATCTGTCCAGGTTTTTTTTTTTTTTTTCCTGTTTCTCAGACCTGGAAGACATCAAGGTAACTTGTTAAAACAGCAATTCATGCCAGGCAGTAGCGGTGCTCACCTTTAATCCCAGCACTTGGGAAGCAGAGGCAGGAGGATCTCTGAGTTTGAGGCCAGCCTGGTACACAGAGATAGTTTCAGGACACCCAGGGCTACACAGAGAAACCCTGTCTTGAAAAACAAAAACAAAAAATCCAAAACTGTACAATTCACATCACTCCTCTAGAGGGAAATTTACTAGAGGTGGAGCCTGGGTTTTCCATTAAGAAACAAGGCCCTAAATCTCTTGTCTCTTGGAGGCCAGAGGAGCGAGCGTCAGGTCCTCGGGATCTGATGTTATAGGTAGTTGTGAGCTGCTTAGTATGAATGCTGGGAACCGAACTCATCTTGGGTCCTCTGCACAGGCAATGTGCTCTCTTAATTGCTGAGCCCACCTTTAATCCCAGCACTTGGGAGGCAGAGGCAGGCGGATTTCTGAGTTCGAGGCCAGCCTGGTCTACAAAGTGAGCTCCAGGACAGTCAGGGCTACACAGAGAAACCCTGTCTCGAAAAACCAAAAAAAAAAAAAAAAAAAAAAAAAAAAAAAAAAAAAAATTGCTGAGCCATTTTTCCCCAGCCTTTTCAAATAAAACTTTGACCAAAAGGCTAGTAAGTAAGGGAGAACAGCTATAGCTGAAGGTGACCGTAAGGAAGTTGTATCATTGGCCTATGAGAGACTAGCCCTTCCTTCTTTGTATTGCAGACCTGGCACCATGTCACCACACAAGAGGTATGTAGCATTTAACAACTGAATGGATAAACTAACAGAATACCATCCTTTTTGAATCCAGTTGTAATCAAGGAATGAAACACCAACACTTTCATCAGCTTAGATCAAAGGCAAGATAATCCCCCCTGGGTGTTCATTTTCACTAACAAATTCTTGGACCACACACATTCTCATTTACTTAAATTGAAACTTAGGAGACACTTGGTTCTTATGGTCTAATTTTCTATAACTCTTTGCCAATGCTAACTCAGGAAAAGGACTTGGGGACGAAGACTGAGAACTTGGGGAAGTTCAGGCTGGCTTTTTTAGGTGCTGGGAGGCAGTCAAGTTGCATCGCTAAGGCAAAATGGAAGAAGCCATTTCTTTGCAAGAATAACTCATGTGGCTGATTTTTAAAAATTAGTTCATTTTTCACCTGCTTATGCAAATATATTTTCATTGTAAGAAGTTTGAAAAATACAGAAAGTCATAAAAAAGGAAATAAAATTTACTTTTGCTTTAAAATTTTGTTTTTACTCATGTGTATGTTGGTATGAGTATGTGCGCAGATGCTCAAGGTAACAAAACAGGAAAGTGGGTCCCATGGAGCTGCCTAATGCGGTACAGGATCCTGGTTCACTTTTCAGTGCAGTGGGCACTTACACTGAACCAATTCCCTGGACTCCAAGTTTGCTTCTCTTACTATCTTTCCAGACCAGTTGTTCTTAACCTTCCTAATACTGCCACCTTTTAACATAGTTCTTCATGTTATTCTAACTCCCAACCAAAACTTTATTTTCGCAGCTACTTCATAAGTGTAATTTTGCTACTCTTATGAATCATAATGTATGATATGTGACCCCCAAAGGGGTTTCCACGAACAGGTTGGGAACCTCTGACTTAGAGGTAATGAATGCTCTTATTGATGTCAACCCCTGGCCCCCCTGTGGTGAATCAAACTCAGGACCACCTGCATGCTAGGTACCATCTTCTCCTTTGTATCTTACAATGAAGTATAAGCAAATATGCTTTTTTTTTTTGTTTTGTTTTTTTTGTTTTTTGAGACAGGGTTTCTCTAGACAGCCCTGGCTGTCCTGGAACTCACTCTGTAGACCAGGCTGGCCTCGAACTCAGAAATCCGCCTGCCTCTGCCTCCCAAGTGCTGGGATTAAAGGCGTGCACCACCATGCCCAGTGCTTTTTAACTTTTATAGCCTTGAATATTACTTATACCACTAAATATTGGTCAATAACATGTTTTTTTTTTTTTTTAAAGTTACATGCCATAATCTAGGAAAGAAGACACCACATTTTTATTTACTTATTTTCAGACAGAGTCTCACTATGTGGCTCTGATGGCTTAGAACTTGCTAGGTAGGCCAGACTGACCTCTCAGAGTGGTAGAATTAAAAGCATGTGCCACTATATATATATATATATATATATATATATATATGCACAGTATGTGTGTGTACTATACTTGGGTATATATGTATATATGTTTATATATATGAATGTATATTTGTATATATATACACCACACTTCCATACTTGGTTTAATAAAATTCTTATTAAACATTTGGGCTACTTTCCAGCCTTTTTCCATCATAGGTAATGCTGCACTGAGTACCTGTGTGTGTCTTTGTCTGAGTACTATGGCAGGCATACTTCTTCGGACCTTTAATTCAGGGGGTCAAATTGTCTTCATGAATGGCTGCACCAAAGTAGACTGTACAGACAATGTACGTTGAATCTCTTTCCTCGCACCTAAGCTAGCTTCCATGTGGTTGCTTCTATCGCTGCCCCGCTACCCCGTGCCCAGGCTTTGGGAACAGAGCTGAGGTTTAAAAGGCCCAGCGTACCTTTTCCAGAATTTACAGTTGAAAGTCCATCTCAGTATCTTGTTTTCCTTACAGAGCAGTGAAGTCTGGGGAGGGCTGACTGGCCTGTCTCCTGTTGTAATGCTGGCAGAGAGCTTCTGGAAAGCCTTCCTGAGCTCAGGGACTCAGCCTCTACCCCAGCTCTCCACCAGTGTCACTGTGACCTCTGCTGCCTCTGAGCAGCTAGCTGCCTCTGACTGTCAGTTTGCTCTGGGGCCCTTTCTAGACATGAGGTTTATTCTTGTGCAGGATGAAGGTATTCACTTTGCTGTCCCTGTGATGTGAGTCATGTGAGGATGAGGACCCAGAAGGGCAGGCGGCCAGGAGCTCCTGCCTAAGTCGCGCAGCTGTGATCCCGGCATTTGTAACTGAAAACAGCATTTCTCCGTGTCCTTCTCAGTTTCATCAGGATGACAGGAACCGAGCACACAAGTGAGAAGTGGGGAATTTGGGGAATCTTTAATAAGAACCTCACATGTTACTGGTTTCATCAGGTATAGACACAGAGGCACACGTACACACTCGCCCCACTTAAAGAGAGAGTGCTGACTTTTCTTTCTTTGCTTACAAAACTGAAAACCTGGCACAGTCTTTAACTTGTAGCTTGGCAGTATTGCAAATTATAGGCAAGAAAAGCCAAATTGGGTGAAAATTAAAGGCCCCTCCCCACCTACCCCCAGTTGCAGGGAAAATTGTGCCATTTGTACATATTTCTGTTGTTTCTGCGTGATTTCTAATTGCATTCACCGGGACGGTCAGCGTCGTCGGTTACAGCTTCCTGGAGAAGGCAGGTGGTGGCCAGGGCCAGCTTGGGGATCTTTGGTCATTGTTGCTAGACTGTCGATATTAATGAACACTGATTTAATTGTTTTGAAATATTGATTGGAGAAATAGGCAATACGGTTTTATCTGGGCTTCTTGTATCCACTTAATCATGGATACATAAATAGACTCACCGCTTGGGAGGTCAATACCAGACATGTTTACAAATCTGGGTTTTGTTTTGTTTTGTTTTGTTTTTTTCCTGTGGGTTCTTGGAACATTCCTGGTGCCTGGGGTGGAGTGTGAACTTGATGACTGAGGGCTCATGCAGTAATGAAAAATTGTTTTCCTTTTCTAGTTATTTATTTTTAGTTGACGTAGGATCTCATGTAGTTCTGGCCAGCAGCAGCTTGCTGGGTAGCTAAGGAGAACCCTGAATTCCTGGTCTTCCTGCCTCTCAGGTGCTGGGATTACAAGCACCTCCCACCACACTTGTCCTTGCAAAGCAACAGAGCAACCATTTGAGAATGTATCAATACTCTTATTTCCAGAATCATCTATTTCTTGAATATATATTTTACTTATTTCTATAATGGGGATACATTTTCACCTTGTGCTTTTCCCTCTTGGCAGGTTTTAGGCTTGACATCTGCTTCCACTGGTTGGCCTTTAAGAAGTCAGGTGAGGACCTTATTACCAGTGTTGTGATGGAGCTGGGGTAGGTGGATGGTGCTGTTTGGTTTTGACGAGCAAAGCAGCTTCCATGTGGGACAAGTGTCTTATTGTGTAGCCTCATTCTTACAAATTAAACACATGACTAAAGAATAGCCATTAGTGTCTCTTTTTAAAAATAATTAAGCAACACTATTTACTCAATACTTGAATTAAGCAAAACCGTTCTTTTCTTTCTCCTTTTCAGAGTCTCAGAACTCACTAGACTTCCTTCTTCTTTTTTTTTTTTTTTGTCTTCCTCGTCATGATGGGCCTTAAGTGGGGGAAAATGTGAGGGTGATGGCGGCTCAATAGGTCAATCATGTCTGGGACTGTCGCAGCTCAACTGTTCCTCTGCCTCTTTTTTTTTTTTTTTTTCTTCTGTTTTACTTATTATAGTTATGGTAAGCAAAACAGATGTGGCTTTAAATGTTCAGCACGGGACTGTTTTTCACTAATGAAACTGTGTTTTTTACATGTGATTTGCCAGTTTATTACCGGCTAAAGTACGAGCTAGGTTGATTGGTGAGTACTTGAAAGAGAACTGAATCTAGTTGATTTGTTTAGCAGGCATTTTATGATGTTATTGGCCGCTATGAACGTAGATGGGTTATAAATAACAATGGTTGGGGCTGGAGAGATGGCTCAGCAGTTAAGAGTGTGAACTTCTCCAGCAGAGGACTAGAGCTCTGTCCCCAGCGCCAGCAACTCCAGCTCAGGGGACCCAAAGCCTCTGGCTTCTGAGGTCAGGCACCTCACTCACCCACATGCGGACACACACACACACACATTAAAGAATAATAAAAGTAAAAATTAAAAAGAAATCACAGTTGCTGTTATGCAGTTCTGGGAGGGGAGAGAATGCAGACTTGTGCAGGAATGCAAATCTAGTGGTGTAAGCTGTGTCCTCTGTCGAAATGAAATCGGTTGTCAGTTTGAGTGTGTTACACAACATGCTGAATCCTGGCTTGCTGAACTGGCTCGTTTATTGTTTGACGCTCACTTGACTGTGATTTACAGCTCATTTTCCCCTCTAGTTATTTACTCTTTGCTAAATAAGTGAAGGTATATGTTGTGTTTTTTGCCTCCTCCCACTTCAAACTTAGGAATACTGTGAAATGAAACCATGACACTTGACTGTAAAATATACATTTGGGACCCATTATTTGGGCTCTCTCTTTCTCAGTCTTGGGTTATTTTTGCACTATTAGAGAAGGAACCCAGGGCTTCGTGCATGTTAAGTAAATGCTCTACCACTCTGTCAGTCTCGGCATCTCCTGCTGGTCCAGACATAATTAAAGTATATTTGTGCCTGATCAAATCAAGTTGGATGAAGTTTCATTTTCTGAAGTGTCAACTTGCCTGACGTGGATGAACACTTAGCGGGCTGGTGCTCTGCCTTGGTCAGTGACCACTCACGACTCACCCAGGAGGTCATACCCTGTGAAGAGAAGCTTTAAGTCAGAGGCTGCGCTAGAACAGGTCCCTGAGCATTGTTGAGATCCAGAATGGCATTTGGCTTCGAGACACGCAGAGTCCAATCAAGGCTTTCATTAGCAAGGATGGAAATATCTGACCCCTGTCACAGCAGACTCCATGAAAGGATAAGGATTGTGGGGTTTTGTTTTTTGTTTTTTTTCATTGTCTTGGGGGGAGTGAATGGGCATGGTTGGTGAGAAGGCATTGTGAAGACAGATTCGGGGGAAGTCTGGACCTACTTTATATCAGTGATAGAAATGGGTCTTATGCCACCAAGCAAGCCACGTAGTCCCCTCCTCCTCTCCATTGACCTTTGACCTTTGGGTTTGGGTCACAGCCTTTGGGGAAAGGGAAGAGGAAGAATCAGAACTGACGTCTATCTCACCCATCTGGATTTTAATTAATTAGAGTATACTTGGAAGGGTGGCTCTGCCTGTAGCCATTTTTGCAAAAAACGATGAGTTAGTTTCTTAATGAATAGCTATTCTTCAAGCCTGCTCTGCATCCAGGAGGGGATATGAGAAGTAATTAGCTCTGAAGGCATAGTCGAAGTATAAAACTTGCACACAAGCCAGGAACTTTATTTGCATATCAAATAAATGGCAGGGTTATGCTCATGTCTCAGAGTCTCTTGTTATCCTAATCAGTAAAGAAAACGAAACCAGATGTTTTCATTTAAGTTTTGAATTGTGTTACTATTAAAATAAAAAAAAATCAAGCTGAAGTATCTCGCTAAACGCAATCTAATCATTCCTCCAGATAGGATTTTCTGAAAGGCTTGTGGCATTCTGAGAGTGGAATCTGGCTTCGTGCTGGATTTTACAGTTTGCTGTGAGCCGTGCACACATTTCATCTGTGTGTTCCTTTCCTGCCTGCCAGTTTCCTCAAGTACTGTTTTTGTTGTGGCTTCAGCGATTCTTGCTCAAAACACAGCAGCACTGAGTCATGGAAAACACTAGATAGGGCAGTTAGAAGAATCAGTTTTTATATGTGATCATCCACTAGCGTTTTGGGAAATGTGGCCCTTCCTCTTGTCAGACGCTCCGAGTCTTTAGGAGACACGAGGGTCAAGCAGGACTTGATGTGAGTGCATCTCTAGAAACTGAATATCTTAAGCCTCAGGGCAACGCTGCCTTGCAGTTAAAAGTGACTGCCTGTCTGGGAATGAGGCTTGTCTAGCACAAGTGAGGCCCCGTGTTCAATCCCTAGCACTGAAAAATAAAGAGGGAAGAAAGGAAAAAGTGGATGCCTCTGACAGTAAGCTAAGTGCTAATAGGACGTGAAAAACAAATCCCTTGTCTTAACCAAGTGCACAATTTTAAAAAATTTGTGTGTCTTAAGGATAGCATTTCATGTCTTCTTGTCTTGTTATAAGGACATGTAAAATACATGTAAAAGGATATTATAAAATACACGTTCATTCCAAAATTTTTACAAAATTCAGGGGAAAAAAGACTTCAATTTGACTTTAGAACAAACCACTAACACTTTGATTGATACATTTAAATTCTCTGTGTTTCTCTTTTATTTTATATCGTATGTGGTTTTTATGTTTTAGGTGCCTGGATTATAGTGCTTCTATTAACTACTTTGATTGATTTATTTCACTTTAGAAAACATGAATTATTTTCTATATATTTTATTCTGAAACAGTTTGGAAAGCTGACAGTCCATCTAATCTTTAGTTTCTGTGAGTATCAGCTGAACTGTTCTGCCCTTTTCTTAGAAAACAAAGCTTACTAATAGGTAGTGTTTTGAGACAGACATGTAGCACTCCACCGTGTGTGTGTGTGTGTTTCAGTCTATGATGAGAGTATGCAGCAGTAATTAGTTATAAAAGAGCAGCAATAGGTGCTGGGCAGGAGCGACCTGCAACCAGGATGGCGTGTGTTTGACTCCTGGCAATGTACTTATTAATTGCTGTCCAGAATTACCCTCAGCAGGCAATGTGGGTCCCGACAGCATATGTATTGTAAATATCAGAATAAAGGAACAGCTCGGTGTAAGGTTCCAACACTTCATAATTGTTTCCAATCACAATTCAGCCAGACGGAAAAAAAAAAAGACCAATCCCTGTTCAATTTATGCTGAGTAGACAGACCTTTTATTCCTGTCATCTGAATTTCCCCAGCTATAAGAAGATGTTGGTGCCAGTACGGTAAGATTCCGATTATGTGCACTTTTGGCTTCTCTTCATTCAGTGAATTGGACATGACTTTGTGTTGCTTTAGTTTACAGTTGTTGGAGCTGGAGGAGCCAGGCTGGGGGCAAGACCAGGGGATCCACCCTCCATCTGACACTCCTGGATCCTATATTGCAAGGCAAAGGCGCCATGGGACTCTTCCTTTTGGTGCCACAGTGGGAGGCAAAGCCTCTCTGCGCTGTCATTGCTGCCTGAACTGTCTCTCCATTCATGGAAGTTGGACAGAGACAAAAGCAAGATTTTGATTTTGACAGTATCTCTCTCCTGACCCATCTGGATTCTTGACTTTCGTTATGTTAGCCATACCTTCAGTCGTTTATTTTACAGATGGCAACAATTTGTTCTTGACAACGGATTCAAAATACCTCTTCAATCAGTGGCTAAGGCCAGTCTCTGAGCAATACGATGATAAATTAAAGACATGTTCCAACTACACTCAACTCACAAATGTATGCAGGGACATGCATGCGTCTGTCACCACAGCACTCTTCTTGGTCCTTAAGAATAGAATTTGACCTGCAGTTGAGATACATAAAAGTAAAGTATGTGTTTGAAGAAGGCATGCGTTCAGGAAGGAAAGCCACGGGGCAAGAGTGTATCTGGGAAACAAGGTCTTGAAGAACACTTCTTTTTATTGTTTGTTTGTTTATTTATATCTGTGCATCATTTCTATGTAGGATGCCCTTGGAGGCCAGAAGAGGGCTTCAGCTCCCTTAGAACTGAAGTTGCAGATGGTTGTGAACCATCTGTGTGGGTGCTCAGAAGTCAAACCCAGGCCCTCTGCAAGAGCAGCCAGTGTTTTCAACGTCTGAGCTACCTCTCTAGTCCCTATCATAAGATTTCTAGGTAATATGTTTTGAAGAAAAAAAAAAACCCACACAAACACTTTCAGAGAAAACTGCTGTGTGGTACCCATGCCTATTTCTTTAAGGCATGGGAACCCAGCTGTTCTTAAACACTTTGGCATTCGGAGGTCTTTCCAATTGCCTGGGATTTAAATAGAAACTGCCAGTTTGGGTCAGACCCTCTTCGGGATAAGGAATGAGTACTACGTGCTGTGCTTGATGAACGATTGGGAGCGTTGGAAGTGCGTCTGTAGTATTTGCATCTGTCACTGGTTAGCTGATGAATGACTAGAGATGTGTGTCCTTCCAAGTCAGCCAGCGCGACCCGCTGTTTCATCACGGCTGATGGGTGCCTTGGACAGCTTGCCTTCCAAATATCAGACAAGACAGACTTTCACAAAATGTACAGTTGAGTGTGATGTCATCCAATGGCCGTCCAGAAAGTATAATGAAGAGCGAGACATTGTGGGAAACTCAGAGTGAGATTTCTACTTCCAAGTTGCTCTGGACTCCACGCACTCTCTCACTGTACTGATCCTCAGCGTTCAGTCATCCCCCTGCCTCCCCCTCCTAGAAGCTGCTTCTCAGCTCTCACTCCCACCTCCAGGCTCCTGTGACTCCAGCCTGAGCTCAGAGTTCACTTCCATTGGTGTGTTCTTCCCCTATTACATTTTGTACTACTTTATTATTATTTTTATTATATTATTTTTTATAACGTTATTCTTTAAAAATTGTGTGTGATGAATGTGGAGGTCAGAGGGTTCTTTCCTTCCACCACATGGGCTAGGAGTCAGGGATTTTTCTTTACCTGTTCTGCCTTGCTGGTCTCTGGGTCTAACAAACCCCCCTGATGACCCCATCCAAGTTAAAGGTCATTTCCCTTTGTCCTCAGCGACCATGGCCAGAGCTCAGCAGGTCACCAGTCTCTATACCATAACCCAATTCATGTACTTGAAGAGCTTACTAGTCCCTCTTCTTACACCTGGATACCCCCCAGCCATATCCTTCTGGCATACATCCGAGCTGCAGTCAGTCTTGTGCTTCCTCTGGACTCTCTGTCCTTGCTCCAGCCCTGGACCACTCGGGTGGAAGGGAACTCCTTGTTCTTATCTCTCAGCCCCCCTACCCTGGCTTCTCCATTTGCAAACTCAAGTGGCACAAAGTTGTGCTCAATAAGTATTTAGTGAATGAAAGAATTAATGAAAGATAATATGTAGATTCTGAATCTCACACTGCTGCCTTTTCTGTAATGAAACAGTGAATAGCCATTCTTTCTGACCCACACATGCCCTTTTCTTTCAAAAACTTACCGGAAGAGGTACTTTTTTATTATTCAAATAAGCTATATAAATGGAAAAGAAAAGTGTTTGAGGACTCCAGAAAAGAAAAATAAAGTATTCTTCATTTTATAGGACTCATCCGTGCCAACACAAATATTTTGAAGGAGGGTGTATGAGTCTCTTGTGTGTATCTACAACACCAGATAACCAATGACTTTTACTGATTTTTTTTTCTTTTATATGGCATTGGGATTAAACCCAGGGTCTTACATATGTGGGACTGTTACACACCTGCTCTATGCTGGAGCCACATGAAATCCCTTTTCTCATTTCATATTTTAAGACAGTGTCATGCTAAGTTGCTCAGGCTGGACTCGAACCTGTAATCCTTAGCTTCTATGTTAGTTGGAAATACAAACCTGTATTTCCAGGCTGAGCTAGGTGAGATCTCAAAGAGCTTATTTAGTGTAATGGGATGAAGGAGTTTTTCTAGTCTTCTTGACAACCCCAAATTGTGTTAGCACAATAGTGACAAATATATAGATGTAAATGGTACCCTAAGAGGGTAAGCATAATTGCATAAACTAAAACATCCCACTGTGTATTGGAGATCTTGCTTTTAAAAATTTAGCTTATTTTTTTGGTTGCATAGTAATGGCACATGCTTTTAATCCCCGAGCTTGAGAGGTAGAGACAAGCAGATCTCTGAGTTCCAGGACAGCCAAGGCTATACTGAGAAAGCCTACCTTGGAAAAAAAAAGTTCAGTTTATTTCCTATATACAACTGAGGGGGTCTTTGCAGGTGTAAAGGCAGGCAGGGATCTGCAAAGAGGTGAGAATGAAAATTATTCCAGATTGATTTATTAATGTTGATTAAACTTCGGGGAGTCTGATACCAGGGGTTTAATGCCACTATATTTAAACACAATATAATTTGGAAAAAAATGTTCTGCTGTAATACATTCTGCAATGAATAAGAAAGCATAAATTACACTGAAACTCAACTCAGGATACATGTCATTTTTTTCAAGATGATGGGTTCTGGAAATAGCCTACCCGTACTAGCTGAAAGGCCCAAGGAAGGACCTCACCTGGTATTGGTCATATAAATAGCTTAGAGGTCTTTTGGGATATTAGCAACCTCTGGTTCTGGTTGTGGGAGCTTGGGGAAGCCTCTGGCTGTACAGATAATGTAAGGGTCATTTAGATTATTAGGTATCTCTGGTCCTCATTGTGGGAGCTTGATATGGCCTGGTTCATACGATAATGCAGAGAACTAGGCTATTAACCACTTTCAATTCCTAGCTTTCTGATGAAAGAACAGGTTGTATGTCCATTCCTTTGAGAGGACGATCCTGAATATTTAATGTTCTTGATTTCCATGGGGATAAGGGCCTTCAACCTCCCAACACATAATCTAAGAGATCTTCACATTTTAAAGAACGGTTTTTCTTTTGGAAATTGTAGAAGATATGTCATTTAGACATAAGCTGTAATGTTTCAACATTTTTTCTTTCTTTCTTTGTAGAGATGGTAGGAGGTGTTCTTTCTTTTTCTTTTGGTCTGTGCATTATAAAAAGATTTATTTATTTATTTATTTATTTGATGTATATGAGTACACTGTCGCTGTCTTCAGACACACCAGATGAGGGCATTGGATCCCATTACAGATGGTTGTGAGCCACCATGTGGTTGCTGGGAATTGAACTCAGGACCTCTGGAAGAGCAGTCAGTGCTCTTAACCGCCGAGCCATCTCTCTAGCCCTGTTTGTGCATTTTTAATGGTGAACAAAACAAAGCAAGACAACAGCAGCACAGCAATCCCCCAGAGGTGGGGACATAGCAGCTGGTCAGTTGCTTGTCATATGCACATGAAGACTAGAGTGTGGAGCCACAAGGCCCACAAGAGACACCAACAGCAGAGAGTTGCATCTGCCTTCCCACCCACGACCGAGAGGCAGGGATTGGCAGATCTGTGGAGCTCATTTGCCAGCTAGTCTATCCAACTTGATGCACTCCAGTGGTATGGCTAATTTGCTTTTCAACTTGACACAAACTAGAGTCATCTAGAAAGAGGAGTTGTAACTGAGAAAATGCCTTGGTTGGATTGTCTGTAGCACGTCTAAATTTATTGATGTGGCCCTGCCGTCTTGTATGCAGAATTTTTCCATGGCCTCGGCATCACTTCTGACTTCCAGATTCCTTCATTGAGTTCTTGTTCTGACTTCCCTTCATCATGGACTGTGGTGTGGACGTGTAAGCCAAATAAACCCCTTCATCCCCAAGTAGCTTTTGGTTATGATGTTTGATACAGCAGTAGGGAGAAAACCAGGATCTCCAGGTTCAGTGCAATTATGTACACGTGTACACACACACCAACATGTATATCCCCAGCACACACTCACACAATATCCCAATCTTAATATTAAATTTACCTTCCTAACTGTGTGTAAGTATGCTCAGCCCTCTGGGTACTAACTCCCTCTCTCCCCTCCCCTTAGTGTTTGGCCCACTCCCCTTCAACGTTTTGTTTCTATGATTTTTGGCCACTTAAAATACTTCATGTGAACAGAATCATGTGGTATTTGTTTTTTTCATGATTGGTTTATTTTACTTGGCATGATGTCTGCCAGCTTCATATATGCTGTGCAATCTGACAGGATTTCTCTCTTTCCCAAAGGTTGTTTAATATTCCATTTGTATGAAAATACCACTTTTTTGTCTATCTGTCATTCATATTCATATTTGGTTTGCCTCCACCTCGGGACTATTGCCAAACAATGCTGCAGTGACCATGAGAGCCCTGTTATCTCCTCGACATGTTGATTTCATTTCCTGTGCATCTTGGTCCAGTTGTGGAATGCTTAGGATTTATGATGGTTCTAGTTTTCATTTTCTTTTCTTTTCTTTTTTTCTTTTTTTTTTTTTTGAGGAATTTCCATACAGTTGTCCATAGTAACTGCACCTGAGTTTCAGCTTCTCCCCTTCCTGGCTAGCCCTTCCTTTCCATTCCTTTGGCAGCAGCCATCCTAGTGGGTGTGAGATTGTAGCTACTATGGTTTTGGTATTACTCTTGATTAGTGGCATCAAGCATATATTTATTACTTGTTGCCTTTTGTAGACTTTCAGAAAAAATTAAACAATAGTGTGTGTGTATGAGAGAGAGAGAGAGAGAGAGAGAGAGAGAGAGAGAGAGAGAGAGAGAGAGAGAGATTCTCACTGAAATTGAACCATTTCAGCTGGGTTGGCTGACTAAGGGCCCCTCTTTCCTCAGCTCCTCATCTCTCATTTCTTTTTACCAAACCAGGCTTTTGTGTGGGAGCTGAGGAGCTGAGCTCAAGTACTTTACACACTGAGGTATCTTTCTCATCCCCCTACCTTAACTTTTAGTTTAGACTTTTTTTTATTCCAACTATTTAAAAATGGTTTGAGATTATTCTGTCTATCTAACCATCCATTTTACTTGCCTACCTACCTACCTACCTATTTACTTAAACAAACAAACAAACAAACAGGCTCTTGCAGCTTTGGCTGGTGTTGAACTCAGTAGTATGTAGTATTAGAATGATCTTGAATTTCTGCTTCTTTTGCCCCCACCTTTCAACTGAAGTTCTAGGCCTATGCTATCACACATGGGGACATATTGGGTATGGAACCTAGGGCCTTGGATAGGCTGGTCAGGCACTCTATGAATTGAGCTACAGTCCCAGTCCTAAAACAGTTACAAACTTTACTTCACATGTTATTTTACAAAAGTATCACTGAAGAAATCGAAAGTAAGGATGGAGAGATGGCTCAGTGGTTAAGAACACTGGCTGCTCTTCTAGAGAACCCACATGGCAGCTCATAATTGTCTATAACTCCAATTCCAGGGGTTCCAACATCCTCACATGGACATGCATGCAGGAAAAACAACAATGCACATAAAATAAAAATGAACACTCTAAAGAAAAGATGCCTGGTTTAAAAAAAATGAAAGTAGTCTTTTACTGTGCAACATTATTCTAATGAATGTGTCAAGTATGCTATTTTATTTTATCTTATACAAGGATTTTTTCTGTGTAGTCCTGGCTGTCCTAGAACTCTCTCTGTAGACTTGGCTGGTGTTTGAACTCAGATCCACCTGTGTCTGCCTCCTGAGAGCTGGGATTAAAGGCGTGCACCACCACTGGCAGGCAAATGGTCTTCCTTTTTAAATCATTTCCTGTAGTGCTCCATTCAAACACAGAGGTGGCTACAGTGAGAACACGCTTTGGAAGCCAAGTGGGGGCCTGGTGTTCAGTTTTCTTTGGGGCCAGGTTTGCTTTTTTGTCCCCTGGTAGAGGGAACTGGACTTGCATGCTTTAACCTGCACACCCGAGATATGCAGTCTGCTCTTCTTGGCACTTCCTATATTCCTTTACTACCTCACTGACCTGTAGCTACTTCCGGGATCTGCTGGGGGATTGCATTTTTCATCTATAGAACACAACAAGCTGGAGAGAGTCAGGAGCTTCTCGTACAGGTAATACAAGCCTTCTGGCTCTGCTCAGGATGGCCACATGATGCTTGGTGTGGGCAACAGTCTTTACTTGTTCTTCTTAGAACCAGAAAACTCATGTGTTACAGAATATCCACCCCCCCCCACCTTGGCTTTAAACAATCTGCTGGCAGGCTATCCTGATGCCTAAAAGAAATTCAAAAGGACAAATCTAGAACGCTTGATGCATCCTACAGGTCCATGGGAAGGTTCTGTCTTGTGCACAGGACATTTACTCAGAGCTGCAATGTTGGAGAGAGAGAGAGAGAGAGAGAGAGAGAGAGAGAGAGAGAGAGAGAGAGAGAGAGAGTGAGTTCAGGACTCAGAGTTGGCCCAACGAAAGACTCCAGTCCTTGCTTAGTTCTGTTTGACTGAACTCAATGTCATTATTTAATTTTTAACTTTTATCATAAAAACCACGAAAGCGAGGTGTTTGCTTACTTCTCTGTCTTGATCTGTCTGTCTTAAAGACCCAGAGTTGCAGCTCTATATGGGATTATGGAAGCTGCTGTCTAAGGATGGACACAGAGCAGAGTGGGAAATGGAAATGGATCACGTCAGCGTAAACAACGGAACAGAAGTTAAGCCGTTCACCCCAAGACTTACTTTAGCTCCTATGACAGGGACCCCTGGTTTTAAGTAATCATTCTACAACTTTTAACATGGGAAATCTGAATGTTTCTTCCTGGCACGGGTGTCAGGTCCGACAGATGGTCTGTTGATGTAGGTTCATGTTGACCAGAACCTCATGTGTTTGGACCCACAGGGCACATGGGAGAGTTTCTCACAGAATCCTGGCCTATGTCTGCGTTGCAGTTTCTCTGTCTCTGTGGTGCATATCCTGTTGATTCTATTTATAACGGCAGAATAATAAAGTATCTGTGGATTACACTCATGCTATTGATATGTACTAGATACCTTGGCCAAGATAATAATAAGGCAGGCAAAGCCAAGTATATTTTAGCTTTTAAACAAGGATATGTCTTTACTACCTGTGCTAATGAATCCTGTCTTCCAGGATTAAGAGGACAGGGGGGTGCATGGGAAATTATTTTTGAAGGAAAATAGAATGCTATCTAGAGTTTAGAAAGCAACCATAGACACTATTAAAGGAGCAGCATTGCGACACAAGCCCTGTAACAGCCTTGTGCGCGATGGGTCGCTTGTTACTAGTTTTTAGCCTTTGCAGTCTTTGGGGACTTTGCTGGCGCGGGTTTCTCGTTTAGTGGAGTGCAGCCAGCTGCATTGTGCACTGTTCTATGGAGACATTGTGCTTCATTCCTATTTACCTCATCCTTGTGGGCAAACATCTGCTTTTCTGTCTTGTTAGAACAGCAGCTGGATTTCTGGGATTCTGTGGCTGTCTGGTATTTTCTTCTGCATATTAAGATGATTACGTTGCACGCAGGGTTCTCTCTTTCCTTTCAAGATAAATATCTCCCTAATACTGCAGGACCATAAAAGTTACACAGGTTTGTTGTGAAATAGTTAAGCTATGGAAAAAAAATAGAAATATTAGGAACAACAGTGTCAAACCCCTAGTGAATTAACATTGGTAATATGATAGCATGCTGGCAATCTTTCCTATAGGTTTCTCTATGCATATGTATTTACATATAAATGTATGTGACGTAAGGATCTAAAATTAAATATAAACATAATTTTATGGAAATTCCATACAAGCTCTCCTGTAACCTTTCTCCACACTAATTAATAACTGTGTGCCTAAATCACTGTCTTAATGCCTGCATTGTCGGTATTATATTTAAAATACAACCTTGCACTGGGCAGGTCTTCAATCAGTAATGTCAAATGAGTGAAAACAATAGCTTATTTACTCAACTTCTGGGGCTGAGATGTAGCTCAGGGGTAAAGTTTTTGCCTTCCAGGTCCTGGGTACCATTGCCGCACCACAGAAAACCAAAACAAAGACACCTGACCCCAATCTCCTACTTGTGGACACGGGTGATCTCTGAGGTTTCATTATGAAGGACCACACAACATGCCTTTGTCCCTTCTGTTCAAGTAAAATTTGTTCAAGTTGACTCCACAGCTGGAAACAGTGGAGTTTACTGGTGTGGTGATTTGAATGTGCTTGACTGGGAGTGGCATTGTTAGGAGGTGTGGCCTTGTTGGAGTAAGTGTGTCACTGTTGGGGTGGGCTTTGAGACCTTCCTCCTAGCTTCCTGGAAGTCAGTTTTCTCCTGTTGGCCTTTGGATCAAGACATAGAACTTTCAGCTCCTCCAGTCTCTCATCTGCCTGGATGCTGCCACACCCCGGCCTTGATGATAATGGAATGAACCTCTGAACCTGTAAGCCAGTCCCAATTAAATGTTGGCTTTTACACTTGGTCATGGTGTCTGTTCACAGCAATGGAACCCTAACTAAGACCGCTGGTGAATGCTCAAATACACCCAAGCCACCTGTTCACAATTATTAACAAAAGGTGTCTGTTTCAATACATTCTCCCCAATGGAATCACTCTTGTCAGTCGTTTTAGAATTTGTCATTCTGAAAAAAGAAAATCACTTACTAGTTTTCCTTATGTTATTGCTGTTACAAGCAAGACCATTATCTCTTCCTGTATTTATCTGATATATATATATATATATATATATATATATATATATAAATTTCTTGCTGTTTGCCCAATGATTTTTCACTTGAAACCCTGGAGATCTGTTTTAATGAGATCATTTCATTTTGTAATCCTAAAAGTACAAAATACTGCCCTGCCTCTCTCCCTAAATCCCATGCAGGAGTCTGAACTCGGGACTCAGGTGCTAAGCAAGCAGTCTACCAGGAAGACCTCCAGCCCAAAACACTTCTTTGGATTGGCTGTGCCGACAAATGAAGGCCTTGACCCTCAGTTCTCATTTGCCAGAATAGCAAAAAGGAGAGAATTTAGAGATTTTTATATCTTAATTCAGTGTCTCTTTGTCTGCAGGAATCCTGCTAAAATCAAGAGATTTCTTTTAAAAAGCAATAGTTATTTGGACAACAGAGGTTGTCTGAATTCTAATAGTGTGGGGTGGGGGTTGGGACAATCAGCCCACCATGCATATGGTTCAAACGGCGGGCTTCATTTCCCAGCTAGTAAATACCGTGTTTACATTTCTTCTGTTTGTTCCACCTTCACAATACCTCAGCAAACGTGTAGTTCTGGAGGTTAGAGAGAGCAGCCTCAGGTGTTGCTCCTCAGGAGCCATCTACCTTGTCCTCAATCCTCCCTCCTGGTACTGACTGATTTAATGAGAGGCTTGTGATTGGCTGCTGTCCCAGAACTCTTCTACAAAGCAAATTAACAAGAAATTGGGGCAAAGGCCCTTCTATGACCTGGGGGTTGGTAGTCCCGACGACTCCCAGGCCACAGACATCGTGAGGCCAGGAAGTGGGAAAGGAGTCTAGTTCCTTGAATATACCGTGCTGAGGAACACGGAGGCTGATGAGGTCAGGCAACCACAGCTTGCCCAAGTCCCGAGAGGAACCGGGACCCCAAGCTTGAGGGGTGAGCACGGAGGCTGGAGAAGAGAGTAGCTCAATTTCTTCCAGAGCTAAGTAAAGCGTAAAGTTCTCCAGTATGAGGCTGCCCTGGAATACATGGTGAGACCCAGCATCACCTCACCTCCATGTCACCTATGCCCACAGCCTGGGCCACCCCATCAGCCATACCCACCCCCTCTGATCACGCTCAGTTCACACATACAAGGCAGTCATAGCCCTGGAACTGCACCCTGCTGGAATGTCCCTGGGTTGGTATCCAGCTGGTTGTGGTGGCTGTGGAGGTAGACTCTGGGTCATGGGGTGGGGGTTGGTAGCTGCCAAGAGGGTGTGTCCTTGGCATTGTTCGGCTTTATCTGCTCTGAAGACATCTTTCCCAATCGCTGTACACCTTCTCTGGTTCTGATAATACCCGGTGGGCCTGTGGAACAACTCTAGGCACACCTATGCAGGAAGGAGATGACTCCCGAGACGCACCAGTCTTCTCACGGTTGTAGAGGGGCAGAAGAACCCGTTTCCAGGTTCCTCTCAGCTTCTTACAGGTGTGTGTGTGTGTGTGTGTGTGTGTGTGTGTGTGTGGTGGCTTCCCTCTTGACTTTCTTAGTCTTATAGCCGGGAAGGTGCTGAGGGTCAGAGGATGCACCCAAACCCTTTATTTAATACAGTTCCTCATGTGGTGATCCCCTGAACCATAAGATTATTTTTGTTGCTACCACTAAGAATCATAATGTAGATATCTGATGTTTCCAATGTTCTTAGGTAACCCCTGTGAAAGGGTCCAGGGTTGCACCCCACAGATTTGAGAATCACTCACTGTTCTACATTCTGGTGAAGGCCCTACCAGCACCTGGGAGACACTGACCCCACTTAATTAATTAATTAATTAAGGGACAGGGCCTGTCACTGGGATCCGGGGCTTGCCATTTCGGCTAGGCTGGCTGGTCAGTGAACCCCTGGGATTCTTCTGTGTCCCTGACTTTCCAGTGCTGGGATTACAAATCGTGCCACTAAGATCAGCTTTATGTGGAATCAAAATCAGGCCCTGGGTTTCTAGAGCAAGCACTTTGCAAACTGAGAGCCATCTCCACAGCCCTAGTTCTCACGGCATAATGGCATACCGCTCCCTCCCCCTAGTTACAGCTCTGATCACCTCTCTTCCTTTTACTCCCCCAACTCCTCCTACGACCACACTCCTCGCTCACTTTGTCACTTCTTCATGCCCAGGTCAAAACCCCAGGAAATGAATCTCAGTTTCCAGTTAGTAGTAAGGAGCTGGCATCCAGTGGAGGCTCTTGGTGACACAGGGTCACAGCTGGACCACCTCTCTTCCAGAGGCCCTGATGGCGACGATGGCATGGCAGTTATCCTTGCCTTGAAAAGTGTTTGTGGGATTAGTATGCTAAGACTAAGTCTGTAGGAACCAGGATCGAGTTTCTACTCGTTTCCACCGAGGGAGTTGCCCTGTCAGGTAGGGTGAGGCAAGGTGGTGTTCTAGTTAGCTTCTTTTCACAAACTCAGTTAAGGGGAAACGGTGAAGAGATGTCAGATGTAGGCGAACCATGTGGGGGCTGTCTAGCCTCGAGACTTCTAACCCCCCCGATTCTAAATTGTGTAAACCTTTTAAAAAATATGTCTAAAACAGCCGGGTGTGGTGGCGCACGCCTTTAATCCCAGCACTTGGGAGGCAGAGGCAGGTGGATTTCTGAGTTCGAGGCCAGCCTGGTCTACAAAGTGAGTTCCAGGACAGCCAGGGCTATACAGAGAAACCCTGTCTTGAAAAACAAAAAACAAAACAAAAAAAAAATGCGAACATTACCATTTTGACTGGTTAAGTGCCCATGCAGTGGCGTTAGGCTATCGACACTGCTGGGCAACCATTCACTGCCATTCACCACAAAACTCTCTTCATCTTTTAAAAATGAGACAATGCCCCTTTAAACCTGCAGCCAACCCTCCCCTCCCAGCCACTGATAACCACCCTTCTATATTCCATGCTGAGGGCTGTTATGAGGTTTTTTTGTTTGTTTGTTTTAATTTTTTTTAATTAAAATTTTTTTCTTTTCAAAATAAGACAAAGATATATCTATCTGCAATGGTTTTGGGAACATCCTACCTGGGCATACAGCCTGCTCTTATTACAAGTTTACATTGTCTTGAAATACATTTTGAATAGTTTCTACATTAAAAAAAAAAAAAGGAAAACACCACCAATATATATGTATACACGATGCTGGAGATTCTTGCCAATGTTTGGAGCCATATGAATATCTTATCAAGGATTATGCAAAGACCCCTCCCACAAATCCTGACACTATTACACTGCTCTCCCAAACTTCAAAGCATCAGAAAAGATTAAAAAACAAAAAACAAAAAAACTCAACCAGATTCAGCTGGCTATCCCACTTGGCTACAGAGCACTGAAGCGTCTGAACTTGACCCTGCAGCCTCTGCATACACAACACTGCCATTGACTCTGATGAAGATTTAGACATGAAAGGCTCCCAGGATCAGAAGGTCAGCTCTATGGAGTGGCTGTGTCTGGCTTAAGCAATCCAGCGTTTTCTGTAGATAGTGAGAACATTGTTATAATTCTTTTTCAAAAACATTTCCAAACTCTTGCAAAGACAGGCTACTTGTGAAGTGTGAAGGCATCTAACTGAACTGTATAGCAGAGGATTCCACAGCCGAGGGCAACAGGAGGGGAAACGTTCCCCAAATATGGTGATTTTGGTCAAATCGATTGTAGTCGAAAAGAAAAAGCTCAACACATCAGCATAGGGAAGAATGTCTTGTGAATGGTTTGGTTATAAAGAGAATGTGGAATAACTTAAAGCAGAAGCCCATGAGTTTTTATTGCTGTCTCCTAGTGCCTGATCCTGGCAGGATTTACACAGTGTTTTTAATTTCATGAAATTCATAAACTAGACACCATGCAATGGTATTTAAATTGGACAGATGTGCAGATGTTTAAGTACTGTTTATATATTTATTATTATTGTTGTTGTTTTTGGGTTATAATGCAATTATATAATTTCCCCATCCCCTTTCCTTTCTCTAAACCTTTGCATGAGCCCTTTGCTCTCTCTCAAATGTATGGCCTCTTTTTCTTAGTTATTGCATACATGCATAGATTCTTAAATTTATACATATAACCTACTCAGTTCGTCTGATGCTACCTTTGTGTATGATTTCAGGGCTGACCAGTTGGTATAGGACAACTACTTGGTGGGCTCTTCCTTGGGAAGACTATTCACTCTGAACTGAGGAGTCCTCAGTTGCCTCTCGTTCTTTGTTTAGGCTTGAGGGCTTGTGAGTTTTCCCCCCTCCCACACTAGCTTCCTATTGATGTCATCTGTTCAGTTCTTGTTTAGGCAACCATGCTGGTGAGACATGCTTCTTGAGTGTAGCTTCTCTGACTACGTACATTTTTAATTGAAAATTTTATTTATTTTATGTGTATGGGTCTGCATGTCTGTGCTCCATGTGCATGAAGTACCAGAAGAGGCCAGAAGAGGGCACTGGACCTTGTTCTGACTGAAGTTACAGAGTTTTATGAGCGGCCATATTGGTGCTAGGAATAGAACCTGGGTCCTCTGGAAGAGCTGTCAGTACTTTTAATCACCAAGTTATCTATAACCCTTAACTGCTATTCATTAGCTGATTTGACAATAAATATATTAAAATATTTTGAAGCTATAAACGAATGGTATTTTTTAACTTGTATTTTTTTTTATTTTTTATTTTTTGGTTTGTTTTGTGTTCTGCCAGCGTAGCTGCCTGTGCACCGTGTGCATGCAGTGCCTGCAAAGACCAGAGGAGGGCATCAGATGCCGTTGATTGGAATTACAGACGGTTATGAGGAGCCATGTGGGTGCTGGGAATCAAACCTAAGTCCTCTGAAAGAGCAACTGGTGCTCTTAACTGCCAAGCCATCTCTTCAGCCTCCAGGAATGGTATTTTTGAGGGAAGTCAGGTATGATTCTATATGTAAACCTTTTGAATTATAACTACTTAGTATTTTTGTGATGGTATTCATTCATTCATTCATTCACTCACTCATTCATTTATCAAACATTTCTTGTTCACTTACTCTGTGTTCACTATTAGTTAATCCAGTAGTTTTGTATAGTCTTGATTGGAAAAAGTATCTAAGGAGGTAAATGATACAGGACATACCAGCCCTGGATGAAGCAGTATGTCTGGAAGATTTTGTGTTCTTAAATCATGTCTCAGGAGTTAATTTTCATCAAGGATTTTTCTCTAGCTTTAACTGGAATGTATAAATTTTGATTGGCAAGTGGTTTCTTTGACTGTGTCCCCCTAGGAACAGCTCTTGTAATATTATCCTAATATATGTATGGGGAAAGAGAATATTGTGTTGAACTAACTTAAAAAGCACATTTCATAATCAGAAAACTACTTCAATGTTATTAGAGCCTTAATGTTGTGTCCTATGCTGTATGGGCAAGGGAAACATTGATAAGGGGCTTGCCCAGACCCGTTTCTTGCAGTTTCATGCAAATGGGTTTGACAGTCTTCTGCCATGGGACAGGGTTGCAGTCCATGGTGCTCATGGTTTTGCTAAAGAGCCACTGGATTGAAATAGACATTTTATCCCACACGCTTATAATCCCACGGGTCTCTTTTTTGTTCCCTTATTGAAAGTGAATAACAGTGCTCCTCAAACAAGAGTAACGCCGATGTCTAAAGCTTTTCTTGTGTGTAGTTTAAGAAACAGCCAGTCCACAGAGGATAGGGCTCAGGAAAAAGGTGAAAACACCCATCCCCAGCCTCTCCTTGTTGTCTGAACCTACTCAGATCTGGTAGAAATGTGAAGTCACCCACTCCAAGGGGCATTGCAAGACTTACTCATCGTCTGGAAGGTACCAGGTTAATGGTTGTAGGGGGATTTTGTTTTCTTTTGTGGTGGTGGTGTGTTGATGTACAGATTTATCCAAGTACTATGTGCTCAGAGGCCTATAGAAACTAGACATTTCTTTTCCTGGTCATTATAACTTTTTATAGGAAGAGTTTCATATTATTTGTGTGTGTGATTGTTTGTGTGCATGCAGATATGTGTGTATATACAAGGGTTCATGTGCACATGCATGAGAGTATGTGGAAGCCAGAAAACAATGGCCGGTGCTATCCACCTTATTTCTATTTTTTAAAATACTATTCTTAATGCTTATTTAGTATGTGTGTATGTGTACATGTGTGAATGCATATGAGTGGTATGGTACAGATGTGGAGGTCAGAGGTCAGAGCATGGCTGGGAAGGCTTGGTTCTTTACTTCTACCTTGTGGTTTTGGGGGATCAAACTCAGGTCTATAGGTTTAATGGCAAGCACCTTTATCTGTCTCCCATCTTGTTTTCTTTCCTTTTTTTTCTTCTTTTTTAGGTAGGCTTTCTCACCGGCCCGTAGCTTACCAAGTAGAATAGTCTGATCGGCCAAACAGTCTCGGGGATCTGCCCATTTCTAACTCCTAACACTGACACTTATACCTACCTTTTGGTTTGTTTTAAGGTAGGTTCCAGGGATTGAACTCAGGTCCTTGGGTTAGCCTTGGATTGAACAAGGCTAACAGCTCACTTACTGAGCACCCTGGCCCTGATTCTGAAGTAATGGTTAAATTGGTTTGCTGAAATGGATGTAGAACAGCTCCAGGAAAATGGCAGACTACAAGAGTGTTGAGCAGGCAGGGCTGTCAGCGGCCGCTTTGATTCCTGGTTCTCCTTTCTAGTCCTTAGTTTTAAGCTCTGAAATTTCTTCCTTGGTATGATTTGGTCACTGCTGTCAGGAGTAGGAAGAACAGCAGGAAACATGGTATCCAGGGCTTGGACAATGCTTGTGTGCTTCTGTAGCGCTCACCATGTTTGCCAGGCTTACTAACCAGTTCTTTGTGAGGCTAGCGTTAACAGTGAATTTGGAAAGCTGAAGATCCTGCCCTGGGAATATGTCTGCAGCCACATCACACAGAGCTTTGGCAGTGTGACCCAGCATAAATATCCTAGGATAAAGTCTTTTTATTGGGAACAAAGTGACAGAAACAACGGGAACAAGTCCTGTAAAGAATTTTCAAGGAAGCAGGAGGACTGAGAGTTTAAGGCTATCCTCAACTTCTTAATGAATTCAAGGACAACCTGGGGTACGTAAGACTCTGTCTCTAAAACCAAAACTGAAACCAGAAATCACTTAGTGGTTCACTATGAGCAACACACACACACACACACACACACACACACTGAAACACTACAAACATCCTGACCATTGATATTGTTATCATTTATACAGCCATTCAGTAAACATGTATGAAAGAATTTACTATTATAGATCCAGACACAGAATGAGAATACACACACACACACACACACACACACACACACACACACACACACTGGCAGAAAGGTCTGTGTAATCTTAGGCTCCATAAAGCCCCCTCCCCATTCGGCAGCAGCCACTGTCCTGCCTGGTGTAGAGGAGGCAGCTTGCTGTTAGGGGAGGTGTGGCCTTAACTCTACCATTTATGAGCAGTGGGGCACCAGCAAGCTCCTCAGCCTCTCTGAACTTTTTATTCCCTCAGCTGCGGAGTCTTGATGATGATACTTTATGTATCGTCTTGAGATTTAAAGGTACATTATTTTCCTCGGCTTTGCTATGATGGTTTACAAAGCTTATTTTAGGTCAGAGACCCAGGCAAAGAAATATTGACCTTTTGAAAATGAACTTTGATATGAGTATTAGGAGAATACCTGGGGCTTCCCCCCGGCGATTCTTATCTCTAAACAGACAAGAATGCATGGCTGCAGTATTTTCCCTGATTGCCAAGCAAAGACTGAGGTGCTCCTAGTGACTGCATAAACTCCAGCTCAGTGTGTCCTCTGTGAGCATGCGCTTAGTCATGATCATGTGATACGGCCCCTGAGGCCCATCACCCTGAACCACTTTTTTTTTTTTTTTCATATTCAGCTTCATCTTTCCATTCGAATCACTGATGAATGATCCCAAGATTATGAAGGAAGCTTAAGCAGATTATGGATTTCCATGAATAGCAGGGATCTGAGAAATATGGTTTACTGGAGGGCATCCCACAGTGTTATGGGACCCCAGAATAGCACATTCTTCCTGCCACACGAGTCTCTGTCACATGCTACAGAGGTAGCCCCAGTGAGGTGGGGATGGGCATGGAAGTCGACATCAGGGCTGTGGTGACTTGTGTGCAGGACACATCTAATCCTAGACCATGAACTTGACTCTTTGAGGAGAGGCCCCGAGGTCTGCAGAACAGCGTCGGCCAGCGTTGGCACAGTAGTTGTTTGTCACATTTGTTGAATTGATTTATTATCTACAGTCAGTGGGAGTAAAAAGAGAGCCTTTTAAAGTGCCCAAAGGGTTTTCCTTGTTGAAAGCAAATCGCAGCTTCTGATTAATACCCATAATAATTCTGTCTCTTACCCCAGTGTTCTGAGGGAAGGGAAATAAATTTGAAATGGGGAATCAGAAAATTCTACTTTGCCTGTGAGCCATTCCTGGTCCGTGTGAAGGGAATCAAGGTGAAGAAAGTCCAGGAATGTCTAAGAAGTTCACATATATACAAAGGCAAAAAATAGAAACAGAAATAAAACAAACCCCAAAACCCACAAGTGGACATCAGCTGAGTGAAGGTCTCCGTGGTCTCTAACTTGTGAGGAAAAAAAAATGTTCTGAGCCTGCTTCTGTCCCTATCACTGGCACACATGACTGGTTTTATTCAAGACTGATTGCTGGTTAAACAAGAAAATGTCTGTATAATTTGTCCTAATAAACGATACGTTACCTATTAACTCTTGAAGAATCCTGTGTGCACACAGCTTATTTGGTGACTTTTCCTGCCTCCTGAGCTACCTAGTTAAATGAATATACTTAAGTATGGTCAAGCAAGCCCACTCTATCTGCTGAACATCCTGGTGTCTGGGCAAGGTTTACTCAGTGATGTTTTGGCACGCATGTGAACCCCTCAGATCCACTTGTGTGACTAAACATATTCAGCAGCACTTCCTGTGTACCTGCCTGTGCACCCTGAGGAGGGAAGGCAGGCTGGATGCTGCCCTGTTAGAGAACCCCACTATTAAGGTCACAGTCCCCATGACTGGATGGCTCATGCAAAATGGAGGACTCCTTCCTTTCTCAGTGAGACTTCCCTCTCTCTGCCCAACTTGGTCTGGAGAGTGTCCTGAACATAGGGGCCTGGCGGTGTCTGAAGAGAGACCTTGTGCAGAGCTGCATAAGACAGCACACGAGACCCGCTCCAGCTTCCCACCCACATGATAATTAGGTACTGTATGATGACAACCAATTAGGTCTTTCCACCTGTACCTCTAAAGGCCCTTACATACCCTATTCCTGGGACAATACAATTGTCATGCGGCAGTTTCTGAAAGTCCGTCTGTCATACAGCTGTCCGAACTCCGTTCACCACCTCTGCTTCCTTTGTCCTCGAGGGCTGGTGGTGATGAGCCCCAGGAGAAGGGAGAACCACACTGCCCATCCTCAAGCTTACGGTATAGGGTGGCTGGCACTGCAGAACACACAGCAGCATAGCTAGAGTGGATGGTATTGCTGCATTTCTTTCCTAATAAGGAAATTCCCTAGGGTGAGATGACCTGGAGGTTTCCAGTGAGACAAGTACCCCATTCACTGTCCTTTGGGCCACTTCAACCTTGATCCAGTAATTGATTATATAAAAGAAGAGGAAGAGTTTAACAGAAAGATAATTGCTTAATTTGCTGGGTTCTTTTTTTTTTTTTGAATGCCAACTTGGAAGCAGAACGTGATATGTAGCAGGTGAATTGATGATTTTGAGGTCCTGAATAATAAATACTTCATTGCATCAGCTGTGCTTTAGACTGAGGTCACAGGACACAGTTTTAATTCTGGCTGAAAAACTGTTGGAGCAGCACCTGCCTTCATCGGCTCTTAGCACTCGGGCGTCTGGCGTCCTTGAGATGCACTGTGCACACACAGGCGCATCTCTGAGCCTCCTTTCTGTGTTGGCTCACTCTCCTGCTACCAGCAGGTGTCATTATGGAAATATGAAAATACAACAAATTTGTAAGAGCTGGCTGTGAGAGAGAAAGGTAGAGCTTTGGATATTAAAAAAGCAATAAAAAATGAAGAAACCCTGTGTTATAAACCAGTGGTGCCACGATTAATTATAATCTGGGCACGTTCCGTAGTCTTCCCTAGCTGGCACAGGGTCCAAGGCACATACTTAATTTGTTTATAGTAAATCAAGCAAATGCTTACTGAGACCTACTCTAGGCTCAGAGGGCCTGAAAGGTGAAAAAAAGGTTGTTTAAACCTTGTTATTTCATTATTCTGGATCAAATAAGGTAAACTTCATGTAAGAACATAATGTTCTTTGTGTGTATTTCCTTCTCTTTATTAAAACCAATTCTTATCCCTAAGGACTTAGTATGACACCTGAGGACAACAGGCTACATTCATGAAATAATTGTGTCATAAACGAAAGCAACCGGTCGTTATAACCTGCTGGACTTAAAGATAGTACAAACTGAAGAACTTCCAGCTGAGGGCTGAGGAGTCTGTGCACAGTGGACCAGCTTTTGTTTTGAGATAAGGTCTCTTTATACAGCCCTGACTGTGGGCAACTTCAAATGTAGACAAGGCTGACCTGAAACTCAGAGAGATCCAGCTGCCTCTGTCTCCCAAGAGCTGTGATTAATGGGGTACTCTGCCATGCCTATGTGCTGGTTCTACACCTTTCAGTAGGCACTTCAAACTTATTTGGAATTCACTCATTCATTTTTTTCTTGATAATTTCTATCACCTATTTTTCTTCATAGAGCTAATTCCTACTGAATTAAATAAATGCTATTATTTTGGGGTTCAAAGCCATAACACTTGGATGTAATAATGTACTGTGTAATCAACTGCTGCTGTAATCAAGTCTGTCTACAGATTAAGGTAAACACTGCATGTGTCTTTGTCCTAGGGGCTTACCCCAGGAAACTAGAGAAGAGCATTAGTGTCCTGTGTCCCTTCATCTGCCTGTTGCCTGCTGAGACTCTAAGGTTTTCCAATGTCTGAGACAGGCAGCTTTGCCCTTGGTATTCTAATTTTGCATCTGGATCTACAGTGAACTCTTTATACACATTTACTGAATGACTGAATAAATGATGACAATATCAATGATCAGGATGTTTGTAGTGTTTGTGTGTGTGTGTGTGTTGCTCATAGTGGAACCACTAGAGATTTCTGATTTCTGTTTTGGTTTTAGAGACAGAGTCTTACACATCCCATGTTGCCCTTGAATTCATTAAGTAGTTGAGGATGGCCTTGAACTCTCTGTCCTCCTGCCTCTACTTCCTGAGTGTTGGGATTACAGCATGTACTGCCAAATCTGGTGGTTTTAGTTTCTTTAAACAGGAGCATGATCTTATAGACACTTGTGAAACAACACTTGGAACATCTTTATGCATTTAGTTATTTTCTATCATCAATATCAATAGTATTTTCTATCATCTAGGTTATTTTCACACTCAATTTAACAGCAGATTTTTTTTTTTAGCAACTCTTGTTTTTAGCAACTCTTGTTTATTGGTTCTTTGAAAGAGTTTTATTGCATCTTTGAAGAAGTCTCTCTTTTTGTTATCATACTTCATCAGCTAACATGATATTTAATTGTAGTATATGACTATAGTAATACAAATGACATAACTTTACTGTCAGCCAATTATTTATAAGCCTACCTTTCGGTTAGTGTGTGGAAAACTACAGGCTTGTGAAGAGGGAGGCTGCTCGCCATGCACATCATCTTGAGCCAGTATGATTTCCCCAGGACATAGTGCTCCTGGTTAAGGGCTTGGTGAAGTTGGCTTGTTCATTTGTGTAGACAGTGCTGCATTCTTATTTATGGTCTAATAATGAAGCCATAGGTCACGTGTGATCTCTCAAAAATTGGTATTGGGAACTGCACAGTTCCTGCAGATGGCAGGAACTGACAGCATTTACATGGGATGTGAGTTTGGACTGTGGCTCTGGTGATCCCCTATGTAGAGGAACGGGCTTCAGAGAAAGATGAAGAAGCGGATCTTCTGCTTCATCCGTCAGGAACTTTGTCCATAGTGTAGCTTTGTGTTGCGGGGCCCTGGGAGGTAAGTCCCTTAGCAGAGCTACCCTATTGTCTGTCTGTACCTTCAATGAAGGTATGGCTTGTGGGAAAGAACTGTAAGTGGAAGTGGGTGGGGGTAGAGTTAAAGATCAGGAGTTGGCGCCTTGAATGTGCATCCGGAATGCCCTGGACATTTCTGACTGGGCGTGTCCTCATTGCTTTCTGTTTCGGAATTTCCTGCATTTGTTGCAGCTGTGCTTTGCTGGAAAGCCATATATGAGGTGTGGGAAGCTCTTGTCCTTTATCCTAAAGTTCTTTCCTCTCACCCCATGCCTCAGGCTCTAAGGCTAGTCCAATCCTTCTCTGCTAGAAGCAGACGACTGGAGCATGAGCCACACTGGCAATCTCAGGGTTTGTGGCTTTCTACTTTAGTGGGACTTTCCCTGGAGTCTGAGTCTGGGTACTTGTTTCACTGTCCATCTTCTCACACCATTTTCTCACAAAAGCACAGTGGTATTACAGTATTATTTTCATTATTGTACTTACTTTCATTTCTTTTTCCTTTTTCTTTTTCTTTTGGTTTTTCGAGTGTACTTACTTCCAGATGTCATAGAAAAGAAAGACAGACCAATACACAGTATTAAGGAAAGCCAGTCAGTGACCAGGATTAAGACTAAGGCAAGCTTTCAGAAAGGAGTGGCTGCATTTAAAAAAAAAAGTTTTATAGTGAAAAAAAATGTTTTCATACAGTGTATTCTGATCATGGCTTTTCCTCTTCCAACTCTTTTCAGATCTTACCCACCTCCTCACCCTCCACACACTTTAGCCACTCCTCCCAAAAAATACGCCCCCACACCAATAAAAAACAAAACATGCAAACAACAACAACAACAAACTCCCCAAACAACCCAAACAAAGAAACAAAATGCAAGAGAACACAGACATATAAACCCCACAAAGCTGGAAAACATAATATATAAGCCAAGATCAATAGGACAATACAAAACAACCCCCCAAACCAACAAAACAAAACAAAACAAAACAAAACAAAACAAAACAAAACAAAACACCAAATAAAGCATCATGAGACAAAAAGTCTACAAAAACCAAACCAAACCAATCCAAAACAAAAACCCCGGAAAACTAACAACAAGAACAACAACAACCAAAACCCAGGAAATAAAAACCATAAACAATCCCCATTGAGTTAGCTTTGTGTTGACCATTGACTGCTGGGCATGGAGCCTGCCTTTTGTGTGGCTGAGACTCCATTGGAGAAAACTAACTTTTCCTTTTGCAAGCGAGTGTCAGTTACAGATGGCTTCTGTATTAGGGATGGGAACCTGTTTTTGCTTCCTGCTCTCAGTGCTGGAACTCAAACCTGTGCAGGCCTTGTGCACACTGCCACAGTCTCTGTGAGTTCACATATACCCCAGCCCTACTATATCTGGAAGACACTGCTTCCCCAGAGTCCTCCATCCTCTCTTTCTGCCTCCTATTCTGCATAGCTTCCTGAGCCCTAACTGGAGGACTTTGATGAAGACATCCCATGTAGTACAGAGTGTTTCGAAATCCCCCACTCTCTGCACATGGTCCAGCTGTGGGCCTCTGTTAAGACAGAGTGGTTCCTAACTACCGTGCATTGAGGACGTTTCTCTGATGAGGACAGAGCAAGGCACTCATCTATGCGTTATCAGAATGTCCTTAGGAGGCATTTTATTACTATTTTCCATTAGCAGAACAATAGCTCTGGTTTTCCTTTAGGTCCATGGCCTATCTACTCTCAGGTTCTTGGCTACCTGAGCAGTAACAGATATGGGTACCATTTCATGGACTGAGCCTTAAATCTGATTGGACAGTGGTTGGTTGGTTATTTCCACAACATTTGTGCCACTAACATCCAACATATCTTGCAGGCTGGTGACTATTGTAGACTGGAGGGTTTGAAGATGGGTAAGTATCTACCTCCTGATAGCAGGCACAGCTGCTTCCAGTACCGTGGACACAAATCAGACACTGTTTAAATTTCTCCATGTTTGATGACATATATAAGTACTGTCTTCAGCAATAGGGCTTTGCCCTCAAGTTGTGGAGAACAAATAGTAGCCTTGGCAATAGTCTGGTTTGTTTTGGAGTTTCCATGGTCCCCTTTGGCCAACAACTCAATCAGATGTAACCCACTTCTGACACTGGAGGTTTCATTTGATGGTAAGAGATGTCTAGTTTGGGGCATTGTCTCCCCATTATTTGGTGACTCCATTTAGATTTCTTTTGTATATGTATATATTTTTAGAAGCTTCTACAGTAATAGGTTTCCATATGGCCCCTCAAATGGTCCTTAGTGTTAACTATCTCTCCCCACATTCCTTCCCTTAACCCTTTCTTTCGTCCCCTCCACTTTTAATCCTCCTGCTCTGGTACTCCAGTCCATCTCTCCATAACTATATATTTATTTCCACTTCCTTGGGAGACCCTCCCCTCTCCTAGTTCCTTATTTGATATCTAACCTCTGTGGTTATACATATTGAAGCATGCATATAAGAGAAAACATATAATATTTGTCTTTTTGTATATGGATTATCTTACTCAGGTTATTATTTTTTCTATCTCCATCCACTTACCTGCAAATTTCATAATTTCATTTTTCTTAACAGCTGAAAATATTCCATCATGTAGATGTGCCACGTTTACACTGTCCATTCATCAGCTGATAGACATATGGTCTGCTTTCAATTCCTGGCTATTATTAATAGAGCAGGATTGAACATGGATGAACAAGTGTCTCTGTAGTAGGGTGTAGAGTCCTTTGGAATGCCCAAGAGTGGTTGGTATAGCTGGATTTTGAGGTAGATCAATCCCCAGCTTTCTGAAGAACGGACATTCTGATTTCCATGGTGACAACCCCACTAGCAGGATGTACTCCTCTTTTCTCACAGCCTCACTAGATTAATACATTTGTCATTTGCTTTATTGTCATTCCCACTGGTGTAAGATGAAATCTTAAAGTAATTGTGATTTCCCTGATGATATTGAATATGCTCTTCCCCCTCTCTTCTCCCCCTCCCTCTTCTCCTCTTCCTTCCTTCTCCTTCCCCCTCTTGCTCTTTGTCCTCCTCCTCTTCCTCATGTTGCTCCCCTTCCTCTTCCTCCTCTTTTTTTTCTTTCTCTTTGTGGTACTAGCTGTCCTGGAACTTTCTCTGTAGATCAGGCTGGCCTCAAACTGAGAGGTTTATCTTCCTCTGTTTCCCAAGTGATGGGGTAAACTTGCACCACACCCCCCCCCCAGTTTGTTGAACATTTTCCAAAAGTGTTTCTCAGCCATTGAGTTTTATCTTTTGAGAGTTCTTTGTTTAATTCTGTACCCCATCTTTTATTTATTTATTTATTTATTTATTTATTTATTTATTTATTTTGGTTTTTCAAGACAGGGTTTCTCTGTGTAGCCCTGGCTATCCTGGAACTCACTCTGTAAACCAGGCTGGCCCCGAACTCAGAAATCTGCCTGCTTCTGCCTCCCAAGTGCTAGGATTAAAGGCATGTACCACCACTACCAGGCTTGTACCCCATCTTTTAATTGAGTTATTTGCTTTCTTGATGTTCAATTTTCTTTTAGTTCTTTATATATGTTAGATATGTGATTGTGTCTTTTACCATATAGAAGCTTTTCAGTTTCATGAGATCCCATTACAAGTTGTTGGTCTTAGTGACTGTGGTGGTTTGAATAGGTTTGGCCCATGGGGAGTGGTACTATTAGGCGGTGTGGCCATGTTGGAGGAAGTGTGTCACTGTGGGGGCAGGCTTTGAGGTCCTCTATGTTCAAGCTCTGTCCACTGTGGCATTCCAGTCTCCTCCTGGCTGCCTTCAGATCAAGATGTAGAAACTGTCAGTTCCATTCCCAGCACCAAGCCAGCCTGTATGCTGCATGCTTACTGCCACCAGGATAATGGATTAAACCTCTGAAACTGTAAGCCAGACCAATTAAATATTGTTCTTTATAAGACTTGGCTTGGTCACAGTGTCTCTTCACAACGATGGAAACCCTAAGACAGTGCCTGTGTTTTGTGTTCTGTTTAGGAAGTCTTTTCCTTTGCTAATGTGTTCGAGACTACCCACCCCACTTTCTCTTCTATGACTCAGGGTATCTGGCCTTAGGTCGAGACTCTTGACCTATTTGGATTGAGTTTTGTGCAGGGTTATACAATAGATATGTTCCAATTTTTCTACATGCAGTCACCCAGTTTGACCAGCACCAGTTGTTGAAGATGTTGTCTTTTTTTTTTCAGTGTGTATTTGTTTTTTTGTCAAAAAGCAGGTATCCACATGTATGTGGACTTTTATGTCTGTGTCTTCATTTTTATTGCATTGATCAACATGTTTGTTTTTATGTCAATACCATGTTGTTTTTTTTATTACTATAGCTCTTAGAACAACTTGAAATCTGCTATGCTAATAGCTCATTAGCTCCTTTATTATGCATATTATTCAGGTTTGTTTTGGCTATCCTTTTTTTTTTTTGTATTTCCATATAAAGCTGAAAATTGTCCTTTGAAGTTCTGAGAAGGATTGTGTTGGACTTTTGATGGGGATTATGTTGAATCTGCAGACTTTGGTAGGATGGCTGTTTTTCCTAGATTGGTTCTACCAATCCATAAGCACAGCAGGTTTTTCTGTTTTCAGATACCTTCTTCACTTTCTTATTCCAGTGTCTTAAGGTTTGTATTATACAAATCTCTATCTTGCTGACTATCATCTTGTTTACTTATTTTATTTATTTATTCATTTATTTACTTAGAGTCTTCAGTATCATGTTTGGTCACATGTTTGCTTGAACAAGTCAAAAAATGAGTTATATGGCTTTGGAGTGACCTTTTCTCCATTTGCCTAGCTACAAGGAGAATAAGGTCTTCTGGAGAAATGAAGAGGAGGCTAAAATGGACTGTCCCTCTGTCTCACTCTCTTCATGTTGTTCTGTGGGGTCGTGCAGTCCTTGTCTTTGGTCCCTAAACTTGGAAATCTCCTGTAATACCATAATTTGCCCTCATTGGTTTCCTTTTTATTTTTTTCTCTAGTGAATAATTCAAGTGTTCTCAAATTTCTATTTTAAAAATGTCCCTCCAGGAATCCACAGTGAAAATGAGAGATTGTTTTACCACTAAACACAGCATGCAACCTACCCCTGCTTTGATTTTGGAAGCCGACCATAATCTGAAGCAATTACCCTGACCTCCAGCTGGGCCGGAGTTCTCCTTTTCTCAGCCCCTAGTTCCAGGGGCCTCTCACCACAGGCTGCCTGGTAAATGGTCTGACCTTCCACAGCCCATGCTGACTTCTCACGATGAGGAAAGAGATTCCCCTTTATGGTAGTCTCATAAGAGAAATGCTTACAAAGTTGAGCACACTCAGACACTCCGTCTGTTGAAAGCACAGGTTCAGCAGGGGAGTGGCTCACGCTATTCCCACCTAGCTGCAGTCTCTAGCTGTAGTTACTTTCCAGACTGCAGCTCTGCACAGGCACGCACATGCACACATGCACACGTTCTTGCTCATTGCCGTGCCCCATTGATGCCTGGTCTCTCACCTAGGGAAGGGAAGGCTCATTCGTGGACCACAGTGCTAGGTATTGCTGACCACAGCTGGAGGTTGTGGAGGCTGCTTAGAGCAGATCTCTGTCACCTTCTTCTACCCTGGGCTGGTTCTGATGCTGGTGCAGTCATGGCCAACAGGCTTTCTAGAAGAATGGCTGCTTAGTGCTCCAGGGGAGTTGCCCTCTGGATGCTTTGCATGTTGACACACAGCGCACCCTCTGGATGCCCCAGTCCCAGTAGCCTGCATCCCTGGATAAGCCATTCTGCCTCTGGAGCTGGGAAGGGTCCTTCTTGAATTTCTCAGTGTTTCCAAATATGGATCCTGTCTATCACAATGGCCGTGTGTACTCTTCGTGTGCCCCAAGCTATCTACTCAATCAGGGAGAAACAACCTGAGGGCATTTTTAGTTATTTTCATTAGTTAACCTCTTCTGTGGCACTGTCTACTCTGGAGGTAGCTTCTCCTCTCTCCATCTTTAGAGTGTTTCTGAAAATCTAAGGGGAAAAAAAAGGTTTCCTTGGATTTTAAGCTGAATATATTTGCTGATGAAGCCAAACACCCAAATAACCTTCAAATGAATGATATACCAACCTCAGGGTCACAGTGGCCACTTCTTTCCCACTCTTTTCCTCTTGAGAACTGAGTCCAATTCCATAAAATAAAATGTTTAGCTATAAAAAAAAAACGAAAAATATGATCAATCTTAATCTTGTTTGCACCGTATTTGCCGAAGCTTGCAAATGAATTCAGTTCTCATGTGCTCTTCTGAGTATGAATGTTGCCCATGACACAAAGTATGGTTCTAATATTTGTTTTATTAAAAAAAAAACACTGTTGTTACCACTAGTCTCTATTCATTCTTAGAGATGGACTCTTGCTGCATTGTATAGGCTGAACTCTGAACAACTGGGTTCAAGTGGCCTTCCTGCTGCAGCCTCCAAGTAACTGGGACCATAGGCATACCTCCACCAATTATTTAATTACTTACATTTTACAGTGCTTGGGATTGAGCTGGGTTTTATGCACACTAGAGAAGCATTTTACCTCTGAGCGCCATTCTCAGCTCACCATATAGCCTTTTAGCAGAAACTAAAGCCTGGTCTTCACCAAACCCATAGTAGTTAGTTCTTCCATTAGAGGCACACTCGATGTGTTAGACCCAACAGAGAGATACAACATGGTGCTTTTCCAAAGGACTTTCAAGGGTAACCTTGATGGCATTTAATTTTAGTTCTAAGTGCTAACTTTAGAATTTAACTGTCATCCAAGACTGTGACACAGTTATGCCTGGTTCCTCTTTGTGGAGACTTTTGGGATCTCAGATATCATGACTTAGTGTGTAATTCCTCTTTGTGATAGCTTTTGTGACAGATCCACAGACTGGCTATATTCTGTATTTTTTTCAGATTTATTTATTTTATTTTATGTACATGAGTGTTTATTGCATGTATATCTGTGCACATGTATTACTGGTACCCATGGAAGTCAGAGAACATTGGGTCTGGATCTCTTGGAACTGGAGTTAACCATGTGGGTGCTAGAAAAGGAACCCAGGTCCTCCTGAGGAGTAGTCGGTGCCCGTAACCTCTGAGGAACCTCTCTAGCCCCCATGCTCCTAACCACTGAGGAACCTCTCTAGCCCCCATGCTCCTAACCACTGAGGAACCTCTCTAGCCCCCATGCTCCTAACCACTGAGGATCCTCTGTAGCCCCTATGCCCCTAACCACTGAGAACCTCTTTAGTCCCTGTATTATTTAAGTTTAAAATATTTGCTCTTCATCACAGGTGCTGAAAACACAGTTTAGACTGGCTTTTGTTGCCTTTTAAATTTTTCTATGTGGTGAGGAGGGTTCTACTTATACTTTCTATTGGTGTGGGACAGTATAGAGGGAATTTACTGTGCTTAAAGACAAAAAGTTAGACATCTCTCACTTTGCTTTTTGTGAGTTACCATCAAGAAACATCAGGACTGGAGAGATTGCTTAGCAGTTAGAACACTTGCTGTTCTTCCAGAACACCTGAGTTTGCTTTCCTGTACCCATGCTGGGTGCTTGGCAACAACCTGTAACTCTTGTTCCAGGGCATATAGCATCCTTTTCTGGCCTCTGCATGTGTGGGCACCCACACAGGAGACATACACTCACACAGACATAAACACAGACATAGACACAGCCACAAACACAGACAGACAGACAGACACAGATGAACACTGAAGCAGAAACAGACACAGACACACACAGACTCAGACAGACATACACAGAGACAAATGGACATGGACACACACAAACACAGACTCAGACAGACACACAGAGACATAGACACACACAATCACAAACACAAACACAGACAGACACAGATGGGCACAGACACAAATATAGACACAGAATCAGACACAGATACAGATACACACACACACACACACACACACACACACACACACACACACACTTAGATAAAAATAAGAGAACAATCAAACCACAAGGTTTCTAATACCCTGAACATTGTAGACCGACAGCTACTATAGTCATGAAATAAGCATGTGTTGACTGCGTTGGAAGGGATGCTTCAGAGCTTCAGTCTGGAACCCAGCTTTGCCTACCTAACCAAGTACGACCTGTGGAAAGCCATGTCATTCTAAGAAGGAAGCTTGTTGATCTCAGGTTCTGTGAATGTAAGTATTTGCTCTGAGCTTTCTTTTTACAGGATTTTGCACTGGGATTTTGCACAGTGAGACCAGCTGGGAAGCGTCCTCTGCCCATTTCCCACTCACGATTGTGCTTGAATCTCCCTTGCTCTGTATCCACCTCATGGCTCTCCCACTCCCACCCCCACCCCCTGCACAGATCCTGGTGTATGCAGTCCCTGAAACATGCTCTGTGCTGTGCTGGTGGACTTTGTGTGTGTGAGGAAACATTGCCCTTGCTTTTGAACATTTCATCTTTATTCGCTCTGGTACACGGGCTTCAGACATCCTGCTTGCTCACTCGTTATGTTATGACATGTTCAGTCAAGACTCTCAAGATGCTTTGTATTACTTCTCTGTGGCCACGATGAAGTATATGATCCAAAGCAATTTAAGGAAGAAAAGCTTTATTTTAGCTTGCAGTTCCAGGGGGAGGGTCCACAGCAGTGAAGAAAGCATGGCTGTAAAACAGAAATCAGAAAGGTCACATTTCATATATACACAGGAAGCGGAGAGAATGAGCACAGGAAGTGGGGCAGGACTGTAAAAACCTCAAGTCTGCTCTAGTGTCTTTCTTCCATGAAGGCTTTACCTCCAAAAGGTTCCACAACCTCCCCAAAATGGTGCCCACAATTGCGGATGAAGTGTTTTAATATACAGCTGTCTTAGTTACTTTCCTATTGCTGTGACAAAACACCATGACCAAGGCAACTAAGAATTCATGCCTATCCTGGTGGAGAGTAGGCTACAGGACAGTTAAGCATGGAGCTAGAGCAGTAGCTGAGAGCTTACATCCTTATCCTTAATGTAGGAGGCAGAGAAAAGAGAGCTATCAGAATGATGTTGGCTTTTGAAACCTCAAAGCCCTTCCACAGTGATTAACTTTCCCCAACAAGCCACGCCCCTTAATCCTTCCCAAACACTTCCAACCATTGGGGACCAAGTAGTCAACTATATAAGCCTTTGAGAACCAGTCTCATTTAAACCACACTATGGGCCTATAGTGAACATTTCTCATTGAAATCACCATGCTCTATGAACAAAACCCATCAGTATTTACTTTTGATTAAGTCAGTGAGGCAACTGGGAAGGGAAGTCCTCAGCTGCCATTGTAGTCTCTACCAGTCAGTTCAGGATCAGACTTTTTTTTTTTTTATCACTTTTCTTAAAACCTCCCACTTCCACAAGGCCATGTGAAGGGACTGGCTTGGGTACACATGCACCTGGTTGAAAGTTGTAGTAGAGGTGGTGTGCCAATTCCTCTGTAATCTGGAGCAACTTCTACCCCAAATCCCTTTTTGAGTTTCTGCTGGGAGGTGAGAGTAGAAGGAAGGGTTGTGGTTCTGGGGGAGGGGTAAGTGCCTAAAACAGAAGAAACTATGATGTCTTCATCTGTGGGACAACTCTGATGTAGAATCATTTGTATTAATGAAGGTTGTATAGAGAAACAAAAACAACCGGAGTGTGTGTATGTCTGTGTAGAGGAGGGTTGTTTCTTATAAGGAATCCTCTCACATCACTGGGGAACCTGAGAAGTCTGTATTCAGTGTGAGTTGGCAAGATGAAGCCCTAAGATTGCTGGACGTATAACTTCAGCTTGCAGGTT